>NC_083360.1:49189994-49828744 GCF_030254825.1 Meriones unguiculatus | reverse complement strand
GTGGTCCTATCTTGTCACTGTTATTATCTGGCTCTAGTGTTTCTACAAGGTGGTCTGATGAATTGAAATTCTGATGGAAAATGGAGTTTTCAGAAAAAGCAGAAAGAACTGTTAAGAAAGTTTTAGGGCAAAATCCCTAGGGGTGGTATTCTTATCTGAGTGGGCATGGCTATCTTTCCAATATACTACTTAAGAGCAAGAGTGGTGAAAAATAGATAAAGGACATTCACCCACAGTGTCAATCAACTCAAAAGTATAAAGAAACAAATCTATTAACTTCTAGTACTCTTGTGGGGTATTGGCATAAACATGCTCATCAGCCAGCATTCTGGTCACAATGTGGTCTAGCTGACACTCATCCAGCTCTAAAAAGTGGTGCTGAGGTTTTAACACCGGAGGGATGAGTCTGATCAAATAGGATAGTTGTTCCTGAGAGGTTGACAGACCAGAAAAGTAGCAGCTTTTACAGCAGAATAGATCTGCCCCAGGAAAACTGGTAAAAGCAGAGTTGGCACTGCTGGCAGTTTAGGGATACTTGCAGGAAGAAAAGTAGGAATAGGGCATGAAAGTTGGAGGCCAAAGATGACCATTGCTAGGAGTGGCCACAGAATGAGACTGGTGAGTAAAGGAATGTTGGAGGGAGGATAAGCATCTTACAGGGCAGCTATGTTCAGGAGATACACAGGAAGCAGGGGCAGGAATCTAGGTGGACAAATCTTATTACTGTGTTTTTAAGAAACTGCTACAACTTCAGCAAAATAGAGAGCTGTTTTAAAACAGTGGCTATCTGTTCCTTGTTGGGGGTGTGCTATCATGATAGGGAGATGAGTCTCTTAGGGTCTGTTCCTAGAATTCAAAGAGAATGAAGATTTAGGATAGTGACCTGAATACAGATATTGTAAAATGAGTGTAATATTGTCCAATTACTTTTCTTTTTTACTTAGAAGGTAATGCAGTGGTTTAGATATCATCTGGTTGTAGAGAGATACTCCTAAGGTAAGTAAGCGACTGACCCAGGAGACATACAAAATAAGGACTGAGACACCAAGTTCTCATCCTATTGTAGTATGACTTGTGGTTCCAGCTGAAGAAAAGGCAGCTTTTAGGTACCAGTTAAAAAATTAACCATGCAAACAGAGTGCATGGTTATAGAAATGATTTTAAATTCTGTTCGCCAGTCCTTGTTATGCATACACATGTGTGGTTGTTAGCCACTATGTTCTAATATGTTACATTGGAAAAAAAATAGTATAGACTCTACAGTAGCCCATTTGTATACTTTCCTAGTTTTTCTGGTCAGTCATATTCCTTAAAACAGAAGAAGAAAATATGGGCACACAAAAAGAGGAAAAGCCATAGAAAGAATTAAAATTACAGAACTTTGATGCTACTAGATAGAAATTAGGGTGATTTAAAATAATTATTTGCATTGTACAGGGCAAGATATGTTATGACTAGATGTATCAAATGACTTTTGTAACTGTGAAAATGGTTCCTGTTATACTGAAGACTAAGAGGCCTGAGTTTTGAAGTCAAATAACACTAGACACATTAGCACCCACTACTAGAGTGCTGGACTGTTCAACTGCAAATGGTGGTGGTTTTGACAGATTATTTATTTTAGCTTTCTTGACCCTATGAGATAATTACAAGCTCATATTAGAGCTTGAAGAGCTGAGGTTTAAAAAGATTTAACCGACTTTCTCAAAATTACATTGATCCACAAGAGACATGCTCTATTCAAGGACACTTTAAATGTAATTAATTTAAATTCATAAGTTTTTTTTTTAACAAGGGCACTTTCATTTGCTAGTGTCATATTCATTTGTTCATATTGAAAACTTACACTGAGAATTAAAAACCAAATATATATTTTCTTTGGAACCATGCTAAAAGTTGCTGAATACACTGCACAGTTTTGATGTTTCAAAGCTCATAGTTTGAGTCCCTGAAGCCCATACTGCACAAGCCTCTATGTATTTTTTAAACCTTTACTTCTGTAAGTAGACAGAAATTGGAGATGGGAGTGATTTTTGTACGTATTTCCTCCAGGTAGAATGTGGAGTTGATAGGTGTGTGTGGCTGTAAGTTATTCTTCACTGTGTTAGATTCTGGCACATAATATTTATTAACAGCCAGGTTATTGCATTCAATTTTCAAAGGAGATAAAAAGTAACCAGTCTTTACAAGCAATGATCTTTCATTAGTATCTACATTAATACAAGAACACATCAAAGATATCATCCACTATGACCAAGTAGGCTTCATCCCAGGTATGCAGGGGTGGTTCAATATACGGAAGTCCATCAACGTGATCCACCATATTAACAAACTGAAAGAAAAAAAAAACACATGATAATCTCCCTAGATACTGAAAAAGCATTTGACAAAATCCAACATCCATTCATGTTTAAAGTATTGGAGAGATCAGGGATACAAGGCACATATCTAAACATAGTAAAGGCGATATACAGCAAGCGTATAGCCAACATCAAACTGAACAGAGAGAAACTTAAATCAATCCCACTGAAATCAGGGACAAGACAAGGCTGCCCACTCTCTCCATATCTCTTCGACATAGTTCTGGAAGTCCTTGCTAGAGCAATAAGACAGTTGAAGGAGATCAAAGGGATACAAATTGGAAAGGAAGAAGTCAAATTATCACTATTTGCAGATAATAAGATAGTATACATGAGTGACCCCAAAAACTCTACCAGGGAACTCCTACAGCTGATAAACACCTTCAGCAAAGTGGCCAGATATAAAATTAACTCAAAACAAATCAATAGCCATCCTGTATACAAAAGACAAAAGGGCTAAGAAAGAAATTAGGGAAATAACACCCTTCACAATAGCCACAAATGACATAAGGTACCTCGGAGTAACCCTAACCAAGCAAGTCAAAGACTTGTATGAAAAAAAATTTCAAGTCGCTGAAGAAAGAATTAGAAGAAGATATGAGAAGATGCAGAGATCTCCCATGCTCATGGCTTGGAAAGATTAACATAGTAAAAATGGCCATCTTACCAAAAGCAATCTACAGATTTAATGCAATTCCCATCAAATTGCCAACACAATTCTTTACAGAACTGGAAAGAAAAATTCTCAACTTCATATGAAATAACAAGAAACACAGAATTGCTAAAACAATCCTCTACAATAAAAGATCTTCTGGAGGTATCTCCATCCCTGATCTTAAGTTGTACTATAGAGCAACAGTTTTAAAAACTGCATGGTACTGGCATAGAAACAGAATGGTGGATCAATGGAACTGAACAGAGGACCCAGAAATAAACCCACACACTTATGGACACCTGATCTTTGACAAAGATGCCAAAACCATACAATGGAAAAAAGATAGCATCTTCAACAAATGGTGCTGGTTCAACTGGATGTCTACATGTAGAAAAAGGAAAATAGATCCATACTTATCACCCTGCACAAAACTGAAGTCCAAGTGGATCAAAGACCTCAACATAAAACCTGACACATTAAATCAGCTAGGAAAAAAAGTGGGGAATACCCTAGAACTCATTGGTACAGGAGAAAACTTCCTGAACAGAACACCAACAGCACAGGCTCTAAGAGCAACAATCAATAAATGGGACCTCATGAAACTGAAAAGCTTCTGCAAAGCAAAGGACACCATCATCAAAACAAAGCGACTGCCTACAGATTGGGAAAGAATCTTCAACCCTTGATCTGACAGAGGACTCATATCCAGTATATATAAAGAACTAAAGAAGCTGAAAAGCAGCAAACCAAGTAATCCACTTAAAAAATGGGGAACAGACCTAAACAGAGAAGTCTCAATAGAGGAATATTGAATGGCAGAGAAGCATTTAAAGAAATGCTCAACCTCATTAGCCATTAGGGAAATGCAAATCAAAATGACACTGAGATTTCACCTGACACCCCTCAGAATGGCCAAGATGAAAAACTCAAGTGACAACACATGCTGGAGAGGTTGTGGAGAAAGGGGAACCCTTCTCCACTGCTGGTGGGAATGTAAACTTGTACAACCACTCTGGAAATCAATCTGGCACTTTCTCAGACAACTAGAAATAGTGCTTCCTCAAGATCCAGCCCTACCACTCCTAGGCATATATCCAAAAGAGGCTCAAGTACACAAATAGGACATTTGCTCAACCGTGTTTGTAGCAGCTTTATTTGTAATAGCCAGAAGCTGGAAACAACCCAGATGGCCCTCAACTGAAGAATGGATGCAGAAATTGTGGTACATCTATACAATGGAATATTACTCAGCAATGAAAAATAAGGAAATCATGAAATTTGCAGGTAAATGGTGGGACCTGGAAAGGATTATCCTGAGTGAGTTGTACCAGAAGCAAAAAGACACACACGGTATATACGCACTCATATAGACATACAACATAGGACAAACCTACTAAAATCTGTGCATCTAAAGAAACTAAGCAAGAGAGAGGACCCTAACTAAAATGTTCAATCCCCATCCTGAAAGGCAAAGAGGACGGACATCATGTGAAGAAGAAAACAGGAAACAACCTACGAACCTTCTACAGAGGGCCTCTGAAAGCCAGAGGAAGAAAACAGGAAACAAACTAGGAACCTACCACAGAGGGCCTGTGAAAGCCTCTGCCCTGCAGACTATCAAAGCAGATGCTGAGCCTATTGGCCAACTGTCCTGCAGAATGAATGGAATTTTATGTAAGTAGTGGGAAATAGTAAGAGCTGGAGAGGACAGGGTCTCCACAAGGAGAGCAACAGAACAAGAAAATTTGAACACAGGGAACTTCCCAGAGACTCATACTCCAAACAAGGACTATTCATGGAGATAACCCAGAACCTCTGCACAGATGTAGCTCATGGCAGTTTAGTGTCCAAGTGGGTTACATAGTAATGGGAAGAGGGACTACCTCTGACATAATCTGATTGGCCTGCTCTTTGATAACCTCCCCCTGAGGGGGGAGAAGCCTTACCAGGCCACAGTAGAGGACAATGCAGCCACTTTTGTTGAGAACTGATAGACTAAGATCAGAAAGGAGAGGAGAACCTCCCCTATCAGTGGACTTGGGGAGGGGCATGCATGCAGAAAGGGGAGGGAGGGTGGGATCTGGAGGGGAGGAGGGAGGGGTTTATGGGCGGATACAAAATGAATAAAGTATAATTAATAAAAAAAGAGAAATAGATAGGGGCTATAATTCTAAAGATTATAATCACTCTACTGGTAGGTTTGCAATTTTTTTACCTGCCTTTGATTATTCATTGGTGGGCGAGCTTCACAAGTGTTTGTTCATTAATCCCTCTGTGCTTCAGAGTACTCAGCATGGCTTCTGCTCTGTAATAGTTTTCTAGTTGAATTTAGCCAAAGGAAGGATTTGTGGCTTGGGATGTGCTTCCCCATAAATAGGATACAGCACATCACTTTGGACTTAGATGTAGATTCATGCTGTTTTAACCCTGACCCACCCTGCGCCACTGTCCTGCAAAGCTGTTACCCTGAAGTTGTTTTCTTTTCTCACACATCTTGTTTCTAGACTAAAAGGTGGTTGAAGCTAAAGATCAGGGTGCAAACATTTCCATAGATGTTGAGGCAGTTGCACAGATACAGAAATTTCTGTTGACCACATATATTTATATTCCAGCAACGTTGGGGAAAAATTGGAGTGTTCTTATTTGCTGTCTTCAGTGGCTGTTACCTGCCTCCTGCATCTCTTGCCTCTCAGAATCATATTCTTTCCCCAGATGGCAAGTCCTCAGACCTTGTTGAACATTACAGTCATCTGGGGAGCTTTAAAACAGCTGTTCCATAGGCTCAACCCTGTGGGAGGTGGACCCAGTCTCTGCATCTATTTAAAGATTCCTTAATGTTACTGGGTATCTAGATCAGATGGCTGGAGACCTAAGCCATCTATAGGCTTAGGTCTACCTATAGGCCAAAATACCAGTCCTTTCTAGCCTTCCTACCTTCTTGCCTTCTTGACTTCCTCCTTTCAATGGATAAACTACAATGGGCAGAACTGCCTTCTAAGCCAATTCCTTTTCTCCTTCCTTCCTTCCTTCCTTCCTTCCTTCCTTCCTTCCTTCCTTCCTTTCTTTCTTTCTTTCTTTCTTTCTTCTTTCCTTCCTTTCTTTTTTCTTTCTTTCTTTCTTTCTTTCTTACTTTCTTTCTTTCTTTCTTTCTTTCTTTCATCTTCTTTCTTTTCTTCTTATTTTTTGTTTGTTTTGTGGTGTTTGGTTTTTCAAGACAGGGTTTCTGTGTAGCCTTGGTTGTCCTGGATTCTCTTTGTAAACCAGGTTGGCCTTGAAATCACAGAGATCAGCCTGCCTCTGTTTCCTTGAGTGCTGGAATTACAGGTATGTGCCACTGCACCCAGCTCTAAGCCAATTTCTAAGTCTCTAAAATTCTTTTTCATATTCACTACCATTGTCTGGAACTTTCTTTACTGTTGAAATTATCAGAACCAGCCATTTCAAAACCTTGGTAGAAAGACTATTTTGGTGTTCAAATTTCTGAGTTTCAACAACTTCAGAAACACACACAGACTCATACATTCCTATGCATACATAGCTTATATTCAGAAAGAAAAAAAAAACGTATAATCTCAGGAATGTAGCCTTGAATAGGTTGTAATGGGATGAACAAAAATTAACATTATGTATGTCAACTTAGGAATACTATTAAAAATTTAACATTCAATGTTTATTTTTTATAGTTTAGGGGCATTCCTTAAGCTAGAATGATCTGAAATAGCTGTATCATTTTGTATTATTTCTAAATATTGTGATTCTTTCCTATCATTGGAAAACTGGAGGTGTTCTTATGATTACAATATTCTTTTAATTTCATTTTTGTCATTTTCTAAGAATACCACAATTAACTTTTTTTGTTTATGCTTCGTTTTATTTTTTCTGAACACCAGCATAATCAAAGTACTGAAAAGTTTCATTGGAATATGGATCCACATTTCTTTTCTAATTTATTTGAAGTCACTTTTTGAGGGACACCATGCCCATGATGAGGGAATTATACCCATCTGGAAGACACTTCATGTGGGTAAGGCTTTCTTCCTTTCTTCTGAGCAGACACTGAAGGGCTGCCCTTGGAGTCACTAGCCAACCCTAGGAAATCTCATGTCAAACCTTTTAGTCTGAGAAAGATAATTGTCATAGTGAGACTAAACCTGTCAAGGAGAAGAAGCTTTCCATATGTGGCAGCAGGAGTTTTGAACCCATGACTTAAGCTGGTGAAATGGCCAGTGGACCTAACAGATAGAAACGTACGCCTTATATGGAAAGCTAGGCCATTCCTACAAAATTCTTCTGAAGTTCATACATTTCTTTCACTAAGATTTGACTGTTACTAGTATTTTGGTGCAATACTTTTTAAGTAATTAATCATATATTAAGCAATTAATCATATAAACTTGTAATTAATCATATATTAAGTAATTAATATCATATATTAAGTAATCATATATTAAGTAATCATATATTAAGTAATCATATATTAAGTAATTAATCATATATTAAGTAATTAATCATATATTAAGTAATTAATCATATAAACTTGTACAACCACTCTGGAAATCAATCTGGCACTTTCTCAGACAACTAGGAATAGCGCTTCCTCAAGATCCAGCCATACCACTACTGGGCATATATCCAAAAGAGGCTCAAGTACACAAAAAGGACATTTGCTCAACCATGTTTGTAGCAGCTTTATTTGTAATAGCCAGAAGCTGGAAACAACCCAGATGCCCCTCAACTGAAGAATGGATGCAGAAATTGTGGTACATCTACACAATGGAATATTACTCAGCAATGAAAAATAAGGAAATCATGAACTTAGCAGGTAAATGGTGGGATCTGGAAAGGATCATCCTGAGTGAGTTGTCCCAGAAGCAAAAAGACACACATGGTATATACTCACTCATATAGACATACAACATAGGACAAACCCACTAAAACCTGTGCATCTAAAGAAACTAAGCAAGAGAGAGGACCCTAACTAAAACGTCCAATCCCCATCCTGAAAGGCAAAGAGGATGGACATCAGAAGAAGAAGAAAACAGGAAACAACCTAGGAACCTACCACAGAGGGCCTCTGAAAGCCGCTGCCCTTCAGACTATCAAAGCAGATGCTGAGCCGGATGGGCAACTGTTGGGAAGGTGAACGGAATTTTAGGTAAGAACTGGGAAATCGTAAGAGCTGGAGAGGACAGGGTCTCCACAAGGAGAGCAACAGAACAAGAAAATTTGAACATAGGGAACTTCCCAGAGACTCATACTCCAACCAAGGACTATTCATGGAGATAACCTAGAACCCCTGCACAGATGTAGCCCAGGGCAGTTCAGAGTCCAATTGGGTTACATAGTAATGTGAAGAGGGACTGCCTCTGACATAATCTGATTGGCCTGCTCTTTGATAACCTCCCTCTGGGGGGGGAGCAGCCTTACCAGGCCACAGTAGAGGACAATACAGCCACTTTTGATGTGAACTGACAGACTGAGATCAGAAAGGAGAGGAGAACCTCCCCTATTAGTGGACTTGGGGAGTGGCATGCAAGCAGAGGAAGGAGGGAGGGTGGGATTGGGAGGAGAGGAGGGAGGGGCTTATGGGGGGATGCAGAATGAATAAAGTGTAATTGATGAAAAATTTAAGAAAAAAGGGAAAAAAATAATTTAAGAACCTTAAATGACTTTCAAAATTGGAGGAAAACATGGAGTTAGTCAATTGGCATGGAGCACGTCTCGCCCCTGGGGGTCTCCTGAACCTACTCAGACCTCGGACACCACCACTGCTAGTTCTAGAACTGACGCAGGATGTTCCAACGAGGGGTTAAGGCTTCTCATAATACTTCCTATAAGCCCACACCTGTTTGTCTATATCCCCCATTTTTATTCATTATTAGCCAGATAGAGCCAAGTAATTGTGGTAATGATACTTGCTTTTTTGCCCAATGCTGGAATGCTAGTAAATTTAGGTATGCCCTGGTTACTCGCATGCCTCACTGGGTGCCTGTGCCCATTGATGCCCCTCACGCTATGACTCTCTTCAGACAGAAAAGGGATCTTGGAACTACAGCCACCCTTGTTACTACCGTCTCATTGACGGCTGTTGGAGCTACCACCAGGGCATTAGCCATGAGTCATACTGGGCAGACTGCTCAGACCCTGAATAATCATTTAGCCAATGTAGCTCATGCCTTAGTTGTACATAAAGGAATTAATGCTCAACTAAAAGGAAGCTTGATGGTGTTCAATCAGAGGATTGACCTCTTGCAGGAGCAAATAGATACCCTATGGCAAATCGCTCAACCTGGCTGTCAATGAAAGTATGCTGGACTTTGTGTCACTAGCATACAACATGAGAATTTTTCCTGTGCTGCAAATCTGTCTAAACAATTGTCGAGCTATATTTTAGGTAATTGGACTGGAGAATTCGATACTACGATGGAGCAGCTGAGAGTGGCCATTGTCACAGTAAATTCTACCGGAGTGGACGAAGGACTAGCCACAGGATTATCAACATGGATTGCTGCAGCCATGAATCATCTGAAGGAATGGGCGGGCATGGGAGTGTTAGCAGGCCTTCTGGTGTTGGTCTCCTTGGTTTGCCTGTGGTATATATGCAAGATTAGAGTCTCACAACAGTGTGATGCAGCCATGATCATTCAGGCCTTTACAGCCATTGAAGCAGGACATTCTCCCCAAGCATGGTTGGATACCATAAAAAGCTAAAATGATACGCTCAGGATGCGAGGCTAAGCACTGCACTCAGGGTCAGCCGCTTTGGACCCAGAGAAGAGCATGTCTGATTGCATGCGGGTTGTTGCCCCAGGTCCCGCCTCTGAGAAAAAGGTATCGGACGGGTCTGATGCTCTTTGGGTGGATGACACCTAAATGAACATCTGTACAAAGTCCCAATTTATTTCTAATATCAGAGATCAGACCTCTACTCTTGCCTGATGCGTCTAAAACAAAAAGGGGGAACTGTAGAGAGCTGCGGAATGCTATGCCTTAAAGATGGAGCTGGTTTCTGCCTTCCACCTTCCCGATGGTGAGTGCTCTCTGTCACGAACAACTCCACATTTGGCTAAGGCCGAGGATCAGGCTTGCTTCCATGTATGTGGACCTATCTGCACTGCCCCCGTGGCACGCCTGGGTTGGCTACCCAGGGGCTATTTAAGCTGTGGGCTGGCTTTCCCCGGGGTCCGAGGATTGTTCAATGTTCCTGAATAAACAGCATTGAAAAAAAAAATCATATATGCCAAAACCTAAGTCATCACAAAATATTTGGCCGTTACTGCTGTTTCAGTAAAAGACTGAAACAAATTTTTTAGATCAACTTTAATTAGTTCACAGGCATTATAGATATAATGCCCAGAGACAACATCGCAACTATAATTTAGTTAAAAGTATAACTTTGTTAATTTTCCAGTTGCTGTGAGAAAATAACATGACAAAATAACTATACAAAGAAAGCTTTATTTTGGCAGTTCAGAGACACAGCTCTGTTGTTCTGCATCTTTTGGGAGCCTGGTCTTGTCCAGGTACTCTCCTGGAAAGCACAGGCCCCAAACCAGAAGTGTATGTTCTTCTGTGTGAAGATCAGAACTAGGTTGGCAGAAAGGGGTGAAACAGAACGAGATCCATAACTCAAGATATCTGGTTAGGCTGGAAAAGCAGGAGAATGGTTTATCTCCACATCCAAGTGTTACAACTTTTTTGATAAACAAGCAGAAATGTTAGGGTAACCCTACCTATCTCTGTCATGCAGCGAAAGGTCACATCCCTTTTGCTAAGCTGCCAGCCCCAGGTCAGACAGAAGCAGGGAGCTCCTAGTTCCTGAGCCAAGCCAAAAGGCTTTGGGAGCCTAACTGGCTCAGGGGAATCCCGTGGCTGGGACAGGCACAGCCAACAATTTACCTCTTGCACTGCAGGAAAGGCAGTGGAGGCACATCAACTCTCAGAAAGTTTCCGAAGCAGCTTTGGGGTGACCAGTGGCCGTGATCAATACTTGATCCTGCCCAGCAGTAGAAACAGCAGCCTCAGCAATGGCTACATGGAGGCAGGAACTTTGTCACCAAGCAAGCCTGGCTAGGCAGGCAAATTCAAGGAAGCAGTGGGTCTCAGAAGGTCATGAGGGAGGAATGGAGTGACAGAGTTTATTTTGTGAATCAGGGACATTATAAATCTCAGGCAGTGGAAGAGCTTTCAGTGCTCTCTGGAGCTCAAACTAGAACCCAAAGACAACTGGCTCCTAAGAGTTATCATACAACCTCCACACCAACAAGATAGTTTGGGCTTATGTACAATATGGTAGCTACAGGGCTTCCAAAAGTAGTAATAAAACAACCATCATTTTTTAGCTCTGCTTGTGTAATATTTTCTACTGACGCACTAGCCAGAAAAAGTTAAATAACCAAATCAACATTCACAAATACAGAAATAGATTCTATATATTCTTAGGGGAGGAGGAAACACAAAATTCCACTGAATCCTACTGAACTATAATGTACAACACACAAAACAATGATATCTGAAATTGATAAATGTATCAATTAGATTTTGATGTGCAACAAATAACTATAGGTATTAATAGGTATTATATTAACAGCATAGGCATATTATTGTAAAATACAGATTACTAAACCAGAATTAACCAATTACAGTGTATGAATCTCAACAGATACTTAAGTACAGTTGGAGGAAAATGCCTATTTAACATTATTAAATGGATTAATGTATGTGTAATGATGTTTTTAACGATAGAGCTTCATAAGCACTTTGTCTAAAAATTTGTAGAATCCAGAAGAATGTTCAGAAAGTATCCAATAGCAATTCAATTGACCTATTTCATGAAATATACTAAGAAGAGAAATATTTTTCACTAAATACATTTTACATGAGTTTAAATGTGCCTCCTAAAGATTAATGTTACTTGTGAATTTGTCAGTTCTGGAAAACCTACAAAACAAGCCTTCAGGTAGATCTGTGAGGGATTATTTAGTTTAGACTAGCCTCTAAGCATGCCTGTGAGGGGGTATTAAGTTCACTGAAGTGGGAAGACCCATGTGAGAGGAGGGCACCCTTTCTCTGCGTTTGGGTCTTAAACTACATTAAAAGGAAGAAGCTAGATGAGCATGGACATTTATCCCTCTATGATTTGTCACTGTGTACACTAGCTGCCTCAACTTCCTGCCACCATCACTCACATATCATAATGAGCTGTGTAAGACCCTTCTGTTAAGGTCAAAGACTGGCAGTACTGGAAAGCCACTGAGCTTAGTGGTTTCTCAGCTGGGTTCCTTCCTCTCCACTTAGTCTGAGGAAATCCAAGATCCTCTAAGGAGTGTCACACAGTCCTCAAAGAGATCATTGGCCCAACCCTTTCCCAATAAGAAAATCATTCAGTGTGCATCTGGGAATAAAATACCTTCCCCATGTTAATGAGATGTCTTGGTACCTAGTTTTCAGCCAATGGCCTTTTTTCATACCTCTAACTGTATCTCGAGTTTTCCAACCTCCCCCCTTAGAATACTTAAGTACTGTGTTTGACTTCTTGTGAAAGGACTGTGCTGCTGCATGTAAATGAAGTATAAGTATCCCTAGCACTTTTAGCTTTCTCACATAGTAATTGCTTTATCTGTTGAGCCACCTCATTGGCTCTAGAATTTTCCTTTAGATCCTTTAACAGAAGATTAAATTATTTTATTAATGATCAAGAAAGTTGTACTATAGGGTTTAGCAATCAAAGCAGAATAGTTCTGGAAAAATAGATAGATAGATAGATAGATAGATAGATAGATAGATAGATAGATAATGTCAGTCAATAAGCTAGAAAGTCATGAAATAAATCAATGTGTCAAATGATCTTTGACAGACATGTCAAGAACACAAAATCAATGGGGCAAAAGACAATTAAATAGACATAGCTGAAAAATCTTATATTTTCCTGCCTAAAAATAAAACCACCTAAATATTTCGAATGCTTTTACATATGGCTTTCCTGATTGCTTCATAACTGTTCTTACTGTATGTAGTTTATTATAAATGAATATAGTCCATATGCATTTGAAAAAGAAAGATTAAAACTACTTCAAACTATATAATTAATCAGCTTAAAATAGAGTTAAAGAATAAATGCAAGATCTGAAACTAAAGTACTAGAAAAATATGTGAGAAAATTTTGCTAATTTAAATTGGCCTGGACAATCCCAGTTTTGGATGTATCCCTAAAAGCATAGGCAACAACAACAAAAGTGGACACATTAAATTGTCTCAGTTAAAAGCTTCTGAGAACACACTGAAGCAACCCCCTAAATGAATAAAGAAAGAATATACATATAAAATGTTTGCAAATATTTCTATTTGAAAAAGGATTATATTCAAAGCACATGAGAACTATAAAAAGCTCAGTAAAAAGAAAATTAATTAAAAATGGACAAAAGACCTGAATAGATTTTTTTTTTAAAGCAGTTGACCAGATAGATGATAAAATGCCCCAAATCACTAATCATCAGACAATTGCAAATCAACACCACAATGAAATAGTATTAGGGATAGTATTTAAAAAATTCAGAACGACAGTTGTTTGTAAAGATATTGGGAAGAAGAACTTCAGTTTTTAATAGAATGTAAATTAGTTCAACTGTTATAGAAAAGTGTGGAGGTTTATTAAAATGTTTAAAACAAACTACTTTATTAGCTGAAGAACTTCACTCCAGGAGAAAATGAAATCAACATATGAAAGAAATATTGATAACACTGTATTGACTGTAGAATTATTCACAGAAGCAAAGGTAAGGACCTAGTCCAGGCTTTCTGCAACAGATGTGTGGATGTAGAAAACATGGTATATAAAAGAATATTACTTAGCTTCAAAAGATATATAATCCTATCATTTGTTACAATATAGATGAATTCAAAGGAAGTGAAATAAACTAAACATAAGAAACACAATTGCATGATTACACTTATTTTTTTAATATTATTAACTTTCATTTTATGTGCATTTATTTTTGGCCTTCATATATGTCTATGTGAGAGTGTCAGATCTTCGAGTTACATGTGGGTGCTGGGATTTGAACTCAGGTCCTATAGAAGAACAGTCAGTGCACTTAACTGCTGAGCCATCTCTCTAGCTCTGCATGATCCCAGTTATATGCAGGGAACCAGATGGTAATCAAAGAGCAGAAGGTGAGAGGGAATGTGAGAAGTTAGTCAGAGTAAGAGTTCTATAAATAAATTTTGAGGCTCCATCTTTGCTGTACATATATACTATAGACTTGAAGTTGGCTAAGAGAGACCTTAACTGTTCTTTTCATAAAAAGACAAAAAAAACCAACCAACAATACCTATTAGTGCATTAATATGTTAATTAGCCTAATTTAATAAATGTATAACACATGTGTGTATCAATCAAAAATGTTATTATATCAATATGACTTTTGGCATGTCAAAAGTAGCTCAGTAAGATCAAAACAAAATCTGGGCACAGGGGTCTTTTGTGAGACTGATACTCCAAACAAGGACCATGCATGGAGATAACTTAGGACCCCTGCACAGATGTAGCCCATGGCAGCTCAGTATCCAAGAGGGTACCACACTAATAGGAACAGGGACCATCTCTGACATGAACTCATGGGCTGGCTCTTTGATCACCTCCACCTGAAGGGAGAGCAGCCTTACCAGTCCACATAGGAAGACAAAGAAGCCAGACCTGATGAGACCTGATAAACTAGGGTCAGATGGAAGGGGAGGAGGACCTACCCTATCACTGGACTGGGGGACAGCCATAGGAGGAGGAGGAGGAGGAGGAGGAGGAGGAGGAGGAGAAGAAGAAGAAGGAAGGGTGGGATTGAGAGAGGATAGAGGAGGAGACTATAGCTGGGATACAAAGTGAATAAACTGTAATTAATAAAAATAAAATAAAAATAAAAAACATTATATTTAAAACCAATATCTTACAGTTGTCTTAGTTAGGGTTCCTATTGCTTTAATGAAACACCATGACAATGTCAAGTCGGGCAGGAAAGTGTTTTCTTTGCTTACACTTCCATGTAAGAGCTTATCATCAAAAGCAGTCAGGGTAGCAACTCAAACTAACCAGGAATCAGGAAGCAGACATTAATACAGAGACCTTATAAGAGTGCTGTTTAGTGGCTTGCTCTCCATGGCTTGCTCTGTGTCCTTTCTATGGCAACCAAGGCCACCAGCCTGAGTAGAATCACCCAGAATGATATGGGTCATCTTACATCAGTCACTGATTAAGAAAATATCCCATAGACTTGTGTCTACAGTGGACCCTGTGGAAGCCTTTTCTCAAGACTACTGATTTCATTCTTTTTGTAGGCTTCTTTCTGCAACTCTGCTTTGCTTTTATCTTCTTCTTCTTTTTTTACAACCTGGCTAAATAATTGCCTGCCCACTTAATGTCTTCATCCACCTTGGTTATTTCAAACAAGTTCTTCCAAGCATTTGGTAGGTGACTGTATACTAGCCACTTGGGATTTTTTCCAGAGATGTCAACTTATGATGATAAAAGGCTCATGATTGTGTTTCTTTCTCAATTTAGGGATGTGACAAGGTGATATAACATGCCAAAACCATGCGGTTCAAGAGGGGAAAAGTAGAAGTGGTACTACTCCCACTGTTCCTGCAGGAGCACATCCAAATCTGATCAGAGGATCCCTCACTGGACCCTTTCTAAAGATTGTATCTCCTGGGATGGACAGATAGCTCAGAGGTTAAGAGTACCGGCTGCTCTTCCAAAGATCCTGAGTTCAATTCCCAGCAACCACATGGTGATTCAAAACCCTCTATAATGAGATCTAGTACCTTCTTCTGGCATGCAGGTATACAGCAGACACAATATTCTATACTTAATTAATTAATTATTAAAAAGATTCCACCACCTTCATGTAGTGTGGAGAAGACCAAGCCTACCATATGGACTTTTGATCACATTCTAGATTCATACCATAGCATCTCTTGATTTTACCACCAGCTGAAAGGAACAACATTTTGTCATACAATATCATAATGTCAGAGCTCACAGTCTGTGATATGTGAAATTCATTAAAAATATTACTTGTCAGGAGGAGAATCAAAGCTTAGATTGGGAAAAAAAGTTGTACTAAATGAAAGCATGAGCTTGCTTTTCTAGTACCTTTGAAATCAGATATCTGTACTGTGTGATACAATGGAGTGGTAAAAGGTTTAAGTTAAACATAGAGATTCCAGTCTCAACGTTAGGTATTTCATTAAAACATGTCTTTCAATAAACTCTTTGGGGTTAGGTTTGTTCATTTCTAAAATGAGGCTATGAAAGTGAGAGGTCTATATTCCTCCAGTGAATATATATTCCTCCTCCTCCATTTTCCCTATACTCCTTCTTCCTCTTCCCTCCTTCTTCTCTTCCCCTTCTTCTCTTCTTGTCCTCCTCCTCCTCCTATTCACATGAGATGAAAAGAGAAAAAATATACGTTGCAGGCTAAGTGTTCTGTTTGCAGTTAAAAGTAAGTTTTTGATATCCTATGTTTGTTTGAACCATCTGTAAAACTAACTTCTATATGCCTGACATAATTGACATCTTGGAAGCCTACTATTGAATAAGCTCACCTTTTCTAGTTATTTCTAAACTCTGGTTATCTGTTTCAGCTCAGCTTTTCTGGTTTAAAACTCCTTTCCAATCTGACTGATTTGAACTCTCAGATGCTCCTGAGTTCTTTTGATTCTGAACTCCATAAACTTAACTGCACTGAGCTGCATGAACTCAACTGAACTGTACCAAATTTCCTGTACTGCACTGTACTGAACTCTACTATACTGCCTTCTCTACTGAACTCTCTACTGTATTTAAGCTATACCTTTCTGTACTGTACTATCTTCTCTACTGAATTCTATTATATTTTACTGCATTGCCTTCTCTACTCTTTCTACTGTACTCCACTCTACTCTCTCAACTCTACTGTACTTCTCTTAAGTAGCTTCTCTTTCTTGTCTGTTCTCATTAGAATTGGGCATATTTTATCTCTGACTCATTCTGTCAAATCCTTCTCTTATTCATCACTTTCTCTGCCCCTCAATTAGATATTGTTTTCAAACATGGGTACTTTCTTCTACAAATTGAATTTACTTTCATTGTTTGAGATTAAAGGTGTATACTATGGATTTGTATGTGTTCTAGCCAAACAGATTAAAGGTGTATATTCCAGCCAGAACACAAAAAACCTAGGTGGTCTTTGAATGTGACCTCATGCCAAAGCAGCCAAATTGCTGGATTAAAATTCCTTTACACCATCTTCGTTGGATCTGCTTGATCATTTGACCAGGAGGTATGTGGGCAAGAAATATGTCAGGATGCATGTTTGTTCCTGATTGGACCTGATGGGAAATGCAGTGAATTGTGGAGTTTGGCTTTTAGAGCAACCTGCAAAACCTGACTTATGGTCATTTTCTGGGAACCTAGAGATGGACCTCTCCAGAGAACCATCCTGTTGGCCAGTATTTAAATAAATCTTGCTTCAATTTTGGCTTTAAATTGTGGTATTGGGCTTATTCTCAACCAGTGAGATTAATTTGCCTCCCCTTCTTCCAGTGATTAAATTCCTCCTCCCCAGTCCCTTTCTTCTTCTTTGCTTCCCCCTCCTATTATCTTTCTTTCCTTTTTTTCTCATCCTCATTTTTTTTCTGCTCCTTTTCCTCCTTTTCTCTCTTCACTCCCTCTTCCTCTCACTTTTTAATACTGTCAGGTATTCATCCCAGGGTCTTAAAATAGATAGCAGACAAGTCATTTGCTACTGAGCTGCACTATTTTAGCTCCAGAGTTAAAATGTTGATTTATGCAAACTGTTATTTTTTTATTTCTATCAGTGGTAGCTAGCCCACCAGGAGCCAATGTTCAATAAATCTCCCCAACTTAGTAAAACAAATTTTTATTCCCTCACCTAGTAAAGCTTTTGTTTAAGCAAAGGCTTCACTGCATTTTCAGAGTTAATAGCTGAGAGCAGCCAACTCTTTCTGTCTCTCCTTTATTTTCTTTGTACCAATTCTTTTAAAATTGACCAACTACAAAATACTGTGAGGTCTACTTCAACCAACGGGATAAGACAGTTACCAGGTGCAATAGAAGAAAAATCAAATGAATTTCCTGCATTCCTGTGCTTGCTAGCTAGCTCACGTTGGCTTTGAGCTCACCCTTTTTACACACACACACACACACAATTCCTTGTGGAGTTAATTTTATTTTGTTCATGTGTTTCTTTGTGTGACTTAGAGAATGTTTGCAACAGGTTAGAAACACACATTCATGGGGAAGAATTTGTATTTTAGAATGAATATATGACATAGAGTTTTGCAGTAGTCAAGAAATTGTTAAACGAATCTAAGACAATAATCTCAAATAACAGCAATGAAACTTTCATATTTCTTTTTCTTCCTGCCCTTGAAATACTGCCTTCATAAACACTATGGTGGAATCACTATGCCATTCCCTGCTTAGTGTTTTCCTGTGTCTAGATACACATAAGCTACAGATACCAAGCTGTCCAATGTACTGTGGTCTGGAGCCACCTGCAGCATGTCTGCCTACATAATCTTTCCATTCCACTCACTGGCTTAGAAAAGATTAACTTTCTGAAAATGAAAAGGACAGAGATCAACTGCTTATCAAATATGCACATTTCAAATGGAACTTCACACTCCCTAGAAA
This sequence comes from Meriones unguiculatus, assembly GCF_030254825.1. Classification (NCBI taxonomy): domain Eukaryota; kingdom Metazoa; phylum Chordata; class Mammalia; order Rodentia; family Muridae; genus Meriones; species Meriones unguiculatus. The sequence goes on along the minus strand of NC_083360.1, from coordinate 49,810,041 downwards.
GATGTTAGATTGCTGTTAGCTCTCTGGAGCACCCCTGACAATGTGTTATCAGGCCATGTTTGCATGACAGAGGCAGTCCAAGCAAGAAACATTAAGTCGTATGACTTCTAAGATGGAATCAATCAAGTGTGTGGTACAGCTCCTGAAAACTAATTTCACCTTCATAAGGTCTGGTTATCTTTGTAGTTGACATGAGGTTTGTCAGCCCCATTTCAGTCTGACCAAGTTCAGCACTGCATCAAGAATTTTAATGAACCAATACTGTAATATGTATAAAAGATGACACTGAGATGAATTTATGAAATGCCAAATCACTATGAAATATAAAAAATTACTTGTAGGCTCTATCACCAATTTAGTTCATTTGAAATGAATTTCAAAAGTCTTCCTTTGTCTTTCTGTAATTTATTTGCACAGATTTTCATCTTTAACCACTTGAAAAACCAAAGAAGTTGTTCGGAAGCAAATGGTTCATAGAATCCTGAGTTAGATTGGGGCATAGCTAAGGCCAATAAAGACAAACCAATTCTTCATATAATGGTGAAAGGACTTGAAAAGAATGACTATGTTCTAGCTCTGTCCTTGAAATTCAGGATACATTAGTACCTCTGTGCACCAATAGAAGAGTTAGCTTTCTTATATAGCTATAGGGATTCAATTTAGGGCCTTGCAAGTGCTAAGCAAGCATCCTACCACTGAAGCCATATCAGTACTTAATGTTTTGAGACATGTAACTCAGACTGGATGTGAACTCTGTGATGCTCATACTAGCCTCTGATCCTCCTGTCTCTGCTGTGGAATGCTGTTATTGCAATGGAGCCTGAGACAATGGAATAGAAACTTTTAAAATTTGTCAATTGATAAATGCTAAAATCATAGCTAGCCTTTTTATGATCTTTGCTGTATGTGGCATAAAATCCATTTTTGAGATTGTGGACCTATTTTTGGAAACATTTATAGTGTGGATATGCATTTTATGAGCTCTTCCTGGATCTAAATAGCATAATTTTTAAAATTATTATTTTATTTTTACATGGGGTGTTAATCTATAGCTCGGGCAGGTATGGAGCTCACATTGTAGCTTGGACTGACCTTAAACTTGAGGCAATCCTGCTATCACAGCTTCTCAAACATTGGGATTATGATTAGGCAGTCTGCTGAGACAAGACCATTGCTCGATAGCCCACATGTACTGAAAGCTGTTTATTAAACAGATATTGCTCTCTCCACTTAATTTTATTTACATGAGCTGGCTGTGCCTTTTTTTTTCCTTATTTTTTGTTTTCAATACATCCCAACAGCAGTTTCTTTTCCATCCATCTCTCCCAGTCTCCCCACACCACATACATTCCTCCTATGATTTCCCAGGGATATCAGCCCAACACTGTTTAACAAGATACAACAAAACTATGCACAAACCCTTTTATCAAGGCTGGTCAAGGCAAAACAGTAGGAGGAAAAGGAGCTCAAGAATAAGAAACGCCCTGTCTACCTCTGTTATGAGTTTCACAAAAACACCAAGCTAACAACCATAACATATATGTAGAGGACTTAATGTAGACCCAGGCAAGCTCCATGATTGCTGCTTCAGTCTCTGTAGCCCCTATGAGCCCTGCTTAGTTGATTCAGTGGGCTGTGCTCTCCTGGTGTTCTGGACCCCTCTGACTTCTCGAAATCTTCCTCACCTTTTTCTGTATGGATCCCTAAACTCTAAAGGTAAGAATCTTTGGAGCAATCAACAAATTGGTGATCTCCAGTTTGGGATCTTTCACTCTGCTTAATTTTGACCTGTGTGTCTCTGCATCTGCTCCCATCAGCTGCTGATAGAGGCTGTTTCAGATCATTAATCTTTCAGTAACCTTTCAGTAATCTGAACTGTATCTGTCTGAATTGTCTGTTAGTTTATTGCTGTCACTTCCCCTGGTTATTAGTTACATGGTCATATACTTTTGAATGCCTAGCAACATTTTATTATATTTTTGACACTGTTTATAAAAATAGACAATCAATGTACATGTAAACCTTTTTCTCAGAAAGCCTTTTCTAATAGGTATAGTTTAAGCTCATTATGTCAATTAGAGTGTGGAATGAGCTACAGACTGGTCAAACTCTTGTTTACTTTTTGTTCTTTCCTATATTTAGCGTTTGCCTCTCCAGAGAATTTTATTAAAATATAGTGGGCCTTGTTTCAAGGTACTGAATACTTAGAACTGCCCTAAGGGGTCTCCATTGTTCTGGAGACATGACCCAGTTGCAGACTACTTCGCTAGTCTTTGCATTTCTCAGCACAAACTAACATAAATAATTGACAAAAAGAATTTAATATAGCCCTTAAACTATTGTCCTCAAACATTTTTGAAAAAATGGTCATATGTGACAGCCACTGACACTCTGAAGTCTCTCTTCTTATCACTTCAGACCTTGGCTGAAAGCAATCTATTTCCAGGTTTGCTTGGATTTTTTGTTTTTGTTTCGTATTTTTTTTTTCTGTCTTCCTGTAATACCTTCTGGCCTGTATCAAATTTGCAATGACAATTTCACTATTATTCTTCCCCAAAGGGTCATTTGTTGGAAGCTTGTTATTGGATATGACAGTATAGAAGGCCACAGAATGTGAAAGAGGTGGTCCATTGATAGATCTTTAGGGCATATCAAGGTTATGTCTTTGGAAGGGATTCTGAACCCCAGTTTCTCTTTGGATTTATGATGTAACATTTCTCTCTTGGATTCTTTTCTGCTATGAACCATGAGGCCTTTAGTAGAGATGAGCTTCTATTACTGCTACGCCCTAGACACTCCATACCGTGGGAGATAAATAAGCTTCTTCCAGAGGCAGAAGATGACTACTAGGTAAGTGTCTTTGATATATGTGGGGACAGTTACACATATGAACAACACACAAAATTGTCACTGCATGTGCAAGATCCATTCAAGCACAAGCCAGATGAACGCCCAACATGGAATAGGGAGGTGGACATAAAGCCTACCTCTAGTTAAGGAAGTATTGGCAATTGATGGCTACTGGGAAAGGAAAAAAAAAGTTTTGTGTTTTTTTTTAAAGAGTTTTGCTCCTAGTAAGTCTACTGTGATCCAGTGGGAAGTCATATATCCAAGTATAATATATGATCAGCATAAATTGGACTTGGAAATGAGAGAAAACAAAATTGGGTAAGTATGGAAAGAGAAAGAGAAAGGAAAAGGACCTAGAAGAAATTGAGGTTAGGGTAAGAATGATTAGCATACATTGTATGAAAGTCTCAAAAAAATTAATAGAATATTAAAAGAAATAAAGTCTGCTTTGGGTATTTTATTATGGTATTTAAAATGAACTACTTAACTAGAACTTTAAGAAAGTCTCATAATCCCTTCATAGTATTTTTCCAATTAATAATTGTTTTAACATTATCAATAGTTATTGAACTACCTTTTATGAGCTAAGTGGATATTTTGCTCCATGCTGCACTCTCTTTAATCACTTAACTCCTAATTAATCTTCACAAATACTATGAGAAGAAATCTAGTATTCTCATTCTGTATTTGAGGGTTATTAAAGTTTTCCCTGAGCCTCAGAAAGTAAGGCATAGAACAAGAATTTGAAATAAAAATTTTAGATACCTCATGATTTGCTCCTCCTCAATTTTGAAGAAACACTATTGCATTTTGGAACATTAACTTGATTTCTTTTCTGTTTTTTCTTTTTAAACATTTATTGGGGATGATTATCTCTTCTTTTTTACTTAATTTTTTATTTTTTATATTAATTACAATTTATTTACTTTGTATCCCAGCTGTAACTCCTTCCCTCATTCCCTCCCAATCCCATCTTTCCTCCCTCATCTCCTCCCTGCCCCTTTATAAGTCCACTGATAAGGGAGGTCCTCCTCCATTTCCATCTGATAGCTTATCAGGTCTCATCAGGACTGGCTGTAATGTTCACCTCTGGGGCCTAGCAATGCTGATCTTCCCTCCTGGGGTGGGGAGAGGTCAAAGAGCCAGCCACTGAGTTCATGATAGAGACAGTCCCTGTTTCCCTTCTAGGGAAACCCACTTGGATATTGAGCTGCCATGGGCTACGTCTGAGCAGAGGTTCTAAGTTATATCCATGCATGGTCCTTGGTTGGAGAGTCATTCTCAGAAAAGACCCCTGTACCCAGATATATTTGGTTCTTATGGAGCTCTTGTCCTCTCCAGGTCTTATCTCTGCTTTTTACTTGCCTGTGCCTCATCTTCATAATTGACTTCTATCCATTTGTCTACAGAAGTCATTTCTGCAAGGTGCACTTTCTGTCTCAACCCTTTTGTGAAGCATTAGTTTTACCTGTTTTGCCTTTTTGTTTGATTTTTTGATGTTTTGGAGACAGCATTTCTCTGTGTAGCCCTGGAGGTCCTGAACTTTCTCTAAATATATACCAGTCTGGCCTCAGAGTCAGAGATCTGCCTACCTCTGCTTCCCAAGTGATGGGATTAAAAGGCATGCCTGGACTATTTTTTAACTTCTTAATTCAAGAACAATGAATTATGCAGAGTTATGAAAAGCACAGTATCATAAATTCAGTGAATTATCACAAAGCAAGTTACCCTGCAAGTTATCATCCAAGATGTTGAACTATTTCATATCCTGAAAGGCTTCTGGCAGGATTCTTCCCAAACTTCCCCAAAGGCGTCTTCTGTAATTCTCAGTGCCATGATAGATTGGCTTTGTCTATTACTGACCTTCATGAGAAATGAAACCAGGATCTATGGACTTTTTATTTTATGAGTTCTTTTCTTTACCAACTTAAAGGTCATTTATGTTGTTATAGATAAGCAGTTTATTTTCTAAACTATTTAGTGTTTGATTATAAGAATATGCATAAATTAAAAGCCTTATTGAGGATTAATTAACATATTTGGAATTGCATGTAATTTGTACATGTCTATGTTACGTATTTATATGTTCATTTGAGTAATACATATGAGTGCAAGTTTTGGGTGTGTGTGTGTTTGTGTCTGCGGGCCAGAGTTTGACACTGAATGGCCTTAATTACTCACTGATTTATTTGGAAGTGGTTATTTATTAATAAATAAGTTGTTTAATAAATATGTGGTTATTTATTAATTTTTACATGGAACTAATGTACTTTGGACATATTCATCCCATAACTGTCCTTTCTTCGCCTGCAGCCATTAACTGCATTTATATGGTCAGGATGAGATGCTTCCCTGCGATTCCTTCTTTCATTGATGACAATAGGCTAACAGGACAATTGTGTAGATCTTATGCTGATAATCAGATTCACTGAGAGTCAAAGTGTGCAATAGCCATGATGTGTCCAGTAGAAAGCAGACTACAGCTCTCCACTCTATTCTTTGTCTATTGATTTCCTTTCAATTCATCTTCCACATTGTTATCTGAGTCTTGAAGAATGATGTAGATGTGTCATTTAGGGTCCAATATTTAAAAGTTATTTACTCTTTCCATTTTAACCAATTATCTATCTTTTAGAGTGACTTCTACTCACTGCAAAAAGAAAAGGAAGAAAGCCTGTCCAATGAGAGCTGGCAGCCACCCTGCTCCTAGCATTAATGAAAATATTTGGAAAGTAATTTAGAAAGAAAATAAGCAAAATATTAACAGTGGAATCCTCACAGTGGCTTGTGACCTCCAGAGGACTTTTGAGCAGGTTTGCAGTGAATTGCAGGTAAGCATGAATTGTCAACGGTGGAGAAGGCTACAAATCAATCAGAAAGCAATTGGTACACACATGATTGTCAGGCCACTATTACATGCATTTAGTAGGCACTTAGTACACTAGTAGGCATATCTTTCCTGGTAGGTCTAAACTATTCAATTCAAGATTCAATTCCAAGTAACCCCACTGATGACTTTTCTCACCCTGTTGTGATAGTAGCTTTTCTATTTTTAAATACTAGAGCAAGCAGGGAGGAAGTTTCTTGGTCAGTTCCATTTTAAATTCTCTATGTACTAAAAACAAAGTGTGTTGTGTCATCAGCAACAAAGTCTTGTCATCTTTAATGGGCAGCAGCTATGAAAAGCAGCAAAGTCTATGTTTTTATTTATTTTTATTTTTGGTAGGACTCTGAGACCTCCCTAGCTAATAAACTGTAGGGAGATATCATTATGCGTGACACTGAGATTTTGATTTAAGAATTATACCGTTTGTGTCCTATTTTTCCTTTAACAATGTCAGAGTTTCAGGTCTCATATTGAGTGAGAGATGAGGATCTAATTTTATTTTTCTACCAATGAATATCCAGATTTTCTGCAACAGTATTTGTTTGTTTGTCTCTTCTCCAATGTGTAATTTTTGCATCTTCATCAAAGCCCAGGAGGTCAGGTAGCTATATCTGCATGGTTTTCTATGTTCTCTGTTCATTGCATTGAGCTAAATATCCACTTTTGTTCCAGTACCAATCTGTTTTCATTATGATGGAAGTATAGTATAACACGAACTTAGTTTTGTGTTCTACTTAGTATTACCTTTGCTATCCAAAGTCTATCAAAGTCTTTTTTGTTTCTACAGGAATTTGGAAGTTTTTTTTTTCTCTATTTCTGTAAATAATGTCACTGAAATTTTGAGTGATATTGAAATGAATATGTATTTTATTACAGTAGGATGTCCATTTTCACAGTAGTGGTTCAATGAACAAAGGAGATTCTTCATCTTCTAGTGTCATTTTAAATTTTTTTACTTCAGCGTTTTGAATTTTATTTTGCATTCATATTTCAGTTTATTCCCAGATTTATTTGTTTGTTTGGTATGTGTGTGGTCTCTCTCTCTCTCTCTCTCTCTCTCTCTCTCTCTCTCTCTCTCTGTATGTGTGTGCGTGTTTGACTATTGCGAATGGAATTATTTCTCTGATTTCTTTCTCAATATATAGGTCATTGACATATAGAAAGACGAATATTTTTAGGTTAATCTTGAATCCTCTTACATTGCTGAAACTGTTTATCAGTTGTAAAAATTTTCTGATGGAGCCTTTATGTTCTTTAATGTATATGATCATATCATTTAAAATAGAGAGAATTTGACCTCTTCCTTTCCAGTTTATATCTCCCCCCTTTTTGTCTTATTTTTCTAGCTAAAACTTTGAGCGAAGAACAGAGAAAATAGACACCCTTGTCATGTTTACAGATTTTGGAAAATGCTTAAATTAATGTCTTATTTCATATTATGTTTGCTGTGATTTGTATAAATAATTAAAATTAAAAATAATACAATGTTTGTTTTAGTTTCATCATATATACCCATTATTATGTTAAGAAACATTCTCAATATTCTGAATACTTCAACACATTCATGATGAAGAGATGTAAAATTTACCAAAATTCATGATGACTATGTGATTTCTGTCCTTGAGTCGATTTGTGAAATATTTATTATATATATATATATATATATATATATATATATATATATATATATATATGGAACAGTCCATATATCTCTAAAATAAAGACAATTTCATTATAGTAAATGTTCTTTTTAATGTGTTCTTGAATTCTGAATAAAAATATTTGAGAATTTTTGTGTCTATGTTCATCAGGAAAATTGATCCATTATTTCAATTTTTTTTCTCCTTTTGAAATCAGTGGAATTCTATCATTATAAAACGAACTGATAATTCAGATTCTTTTTTCATTCTATGAAATAATTTGAGAAGCATTAGTGTTAGTTCTTTGAAGATCTTGGAAAATTCCCTAGTAAAGATGTCTCTCGTTGATTGGGAGAGATTTAGTTACTTCCTTTTATAGATTTCTTAAAATTGCTTATCTCTTCTTTGATTGATTTTTTAAATTTATTTTTATTTATTAATTATACTTTAATCACTTTGTATCCCCAATAAGCCCCTCCCTCCTCCTCTCCCAGTTCCACCCTCCCTTCCTCTTCTTCACACATGCCCTTCCCCATGTCCACTAATAAGGGAGGTCCTCCTCTCCTTCCCTCTGATCTTAGTCTATCAGATCACATCAGGAGTGGCTGCATTTTCATCTTCTGTGGCCTGGTAAGGCTGCTCCCCCCTCAGAGAGAGGTGATCAAAGAGCAGGCCAATCAGATTATGTCAGAGGTACTCCCTCTTCCCATTACTATGTAACCCACTTAGACACTGAACTACCATGGGTTACATCTGTGCAGAGGTTCTAGGTTATCTCCATGCCTAATACTTGGTTGGAGTATGAGATTCTGGAAAGACCCCTGTGTTCAAATTTTCTGGTTCTGTTGCTCTCCTTGTGGGGTTCTTGTCCTCTCCATATCTTACTGTTACCCACTTCTTACAAAAGATTCCATGCATTCTGCCCAGCTGTTAGCCATAAGTCTCAGAGTCTGCTTTGATAGTCTGCAGGGCAGAGCCTTTCAGAGGCTCTCTGTGTCAGGTTTCTAGGTTGTTTCCTGTTTTCTTCTTCTTCTGATGTCCATCCTCTTTGCCTTTCAGGATAGGGATTGAGCATTTTAGTCAGAGTCCTCTCTCTTGATTGGTTTCTTTAGATGTACAGATTTTACTAGGTTTATCTTATGTTATATGTCTATATGAGTGAGTATATACCATGTGTGTCTTTCTGCTTCTGGTACAGCTCACTCAGGATGATCCTTTCCAGTTCCCACCATTTATCTGGTTTATCATGGTTTCCTTATTTTTCATTGCAGAGTAATACTCCATTGTGTAGATGTACCACAAATTTGCGTCCATTCTTTAGTTGAGGGGCATCTGGGCTTTTTCCAGCTTCTGGCTATTACAAATAATGCTGCTATAAACATGGTTGAGCAAATGTCCTTATTGTGTACTTGAGCCTCTTTTGTACATATACCTAGGAGTGGTGTGGCTGCATCTCGAGGAAGCGCTATTCCTAGTTGTCTGAGAAAGTGCCAGATTGATTTCCAGAGTGGTTGTACAAGTTTACATTCCCACCAGCAGTGGAGGAGGTTTCCCATTTCTCCTCAACCTCTCCAGCATGTGCTGTTACTTGAATTTTTCATCTTGGCCATTCTGATGGGTGTCCGGTGAAATCTCAGTGTCATTTTGATTTGCATTTCCCTAATGGCTAATGAGGTTGAGTATTTCTTTAAGTGTTTCTCTGCCATTTGATATTCCTCTACAGAGAGTTCTCTGTTTAGCTCTTTTGTCCATTTTTTAATTGGATTACTTGATTTCCTGCTTTTCAGCTTCTTTAGTTCTTTATATATACTGGATATTAGCCCTCTGTCAGATATAGAGTTGGTGAAGATTCTTTTCCAATCTGTAGGTATTCATCTTGTTTTGATGATGTTGTCCTTTGCTTTACAGAAGCTTTTCAGTTTCATGAAGTCCCATTTATTGATTGCTGCTCTTAGAGCCTGTGCTGTTGGTGTACTGTTCAGGAAGCTGTCTATGTACCAATGAGTTCTAGGGTTTTCCCCACTTTTTCTTCTAACCTATTTAATGTGTCAGGTTTTATGTTGAGGTCTTTGATCCACTTGGGCTTTAATTTTGTGCAGGGTGATAAGTATGGATCTATTTGCATTTTTCTACATGTAGATATCCAGTTAGACCAGCATCATTTGTTGAAGATGCTATCTTTTTTGCATTGTATTGTTTTGGCATCTTTGTCAAAAATCAGGTGTCCATAAGTTTGTGGGTTTATTTCTGGGTCTTCTGTTCGGTTCCATTGATCCACCATTGTGTTTCTATGCCAGTATCATGCAGTTTTTATAAATGTTGCTTTATAGTACAGCTTAAGATCAGGAATGGAGATGCTGCCTGAAGATCTTTTATTGTAGAGGGCTTTGATTAATTTTTGTAAGCCATGAGAAGTTAGGAATTTATAATTGTTAGATTTTACCATTTATTCAAATATAATTTTGCAGTTAATGTCTAATGGTGTTTTATATTTAATTGATTTCTGTTGCAATGGATCTCTTTAATTTTAAATTTTCCTCATTTGTCTGTTCTCTCTCTTTTAGTTCTCTGGCTAAGGCAAACATAGAACACCTAATAAAATACACCAGAAAATAAAATCCTCCTGCAATATAATAATTAGAGTATAAAAAAAAATCCTCCCACCACATAATAATCAATACAATAAGTATTCAAAACAAAAAAAAATACTAAGTGTCACAAGGGGAAAAGGCCAAGTAACATATAATGGCGAAACCATTAGAATCACACCTGACTTCTCAACAGATACTATGAAAATTAGAAGGGCCTAGAGAGATATCATGCAAACCCTAAAAGAACATAGATGTAAGCCCAGGCTACTATACCCAGCAAAACTCTCCAGCATCATAGATGGAGAAAACAAAATACTCAATATCAAAAACAAATTTCAACAACACCAACACACAAATAGAAATATTAACAAAACTTAAAACACATAAAGATTCCCACACATAAGATACAACCCAAGAAAACTAAGTGGTTTCAGGAAAACACAGGAAATAAATAACCTCATTAAAGCAAAACTAAAAGTAGCCAAGCACACAAACACACTACTATAGCCAACATCAATATCAAAGGATCTAACAGGCACTGGTCATTAATCTCCCTCAACATCAATGGACTTAAGTCTCCAATAAAAAGAAACAGACTAATAGAATGGATGCAATAACAAGACCCAACAATCAGTTGCATACAAGAAACACACCCAAGTCACAAAGATAGACATTACCTGAGAGTATACATCTATAAGATGGTGTTCCAAGCAAATAAACCCAAGAAAAAAGTAGGAGTAGCCATTCTAATATCTAATAAAATAGACTTTCAACCAAAATTAATCAAAAGAGATGGAGAAGGACACTTTATACTCATCAAAGGAAAATTCCACCAGGAAGACATCACAATCCTGATATTCTATGACCCAAATACAACGGTAAACATAAACACATTTGTAAAAGAAATATTAACAAAACTTAAAACACATAAAGATTCCCACACATTAATAGTGGGAGACATCCACACCCCTCTCTCAACAAAGGACAGGTCAACGAAACAGAAATTAAACAAAGAAACAATTACTCTAACAGAGGTCATGAATCAAATGGACCTAAAGACATCTATAGAGGGTTGGAAGATGGCAGCAGCTAGTGTGCAGCTTACCTGAAGTGGAGAGGACCTGCAATGCTGAAATTGGTGAGTGAAGGGGCTGATCAACCCAGAACAGAGTTATCTAGGCTTCCAAGAAGAAAGAAACTAACCATGATCTGAGTCCATCTAGAATCAGGTCACAGCAGACTCCTCCAGGAGGAGACACCACGAGAGGTGATCTCCAGGCACTTCCCCAGACCCAACACTCTACTCCCTCTTCAGAGGAGGCAGGAGGCATCCAGCAGAATCTGACACAGACCACACTGTCTGTACCCCAGCCCCATCGAGAACTGCACCTCCCACCAAAACAAAACAAAAGAAAACAAAACAAAAACAAAACAAAACAAACAAACAAACAAAAAAAAACAAACCCGAGATCGGGGCTGAAAAACCCAATCCTTTCAGGCACTCCCCCAAAAGAACGAGAACACTGCCATAACCCTGCCCCAGCAGAGCAGAAGGATAGAGAGGTGCACAGCAGCTTCACAGTGCCCAGACCCCAGTGCTGCCTGCTGCTCCTAGCAAACAAACTTCAGCTCGGGATCTGGGACAGTGGTCATTCAACACATCCTGAGACTTTCAGGGGTCCAGCACAATAAGGTCTAGCACCAACTCCTAACACCAGCAGGCCCCCGGCCCCTGACAGAGAAACCCCAGCTCAGGATTGGACTGAGAAGTCCCAACCCCTTCTGGCACTCCTCTAAGTGCACTGCCAGGCATGCAAGTGTGGTTCAACATACAGAAATCCATCAGTGTAATCCACCACAAAAACAAACTGAAGGAGAAAAATCGAATGATCATCTCCTTAGATCCCAAAAAAGGATTTGACAAAGTCCAACACCCATTCATGTTTAAAGTCTTGGAGAGATCAGGGATACAAGGCACATACTTAAACATAGTAAAGGCCATATAAAGTAAGCCTATAGCCAACATCAAACTCAATGGAGAGAAACTTAAAGCAATCCCACTGAAATCAGGGACAAGACAAGGCTACCCACTCTCTCCATATCTCTTCAACATAGTACTTGAAGTCCTAGCCAGACAACTAAAGGAGATCAATAAGACAACTAAAGGAGATCAAGGGGAAACAATTTGAAAAGAAAGAAGTCAAAATATCATTGTTTGCAGATGATATGATAGTATATATGAGTGACCCCAAAAATTCAACAAGAGAACTCCAACACTTTCAGCAAAGTGGCAGGATACAAAATCAACTCAAAATAATCAGAAGCCTTCCTGTATACCAAAGATAAAAGGACCGAGAAAGAACTTAGGGAAACAACACCCTTCACAATAGCCACTAATAACATAAAGTACCTTGGGGTGACACTAACCAAGCAAGTGAAAGACCTGTTTGAGAAAAACTTCAAGTCTCTGAAGAAAGAAATTGAAGAAGATATCAGAAGATGGAAAAATCTCCCGTGCTCATGGATTGGTAGGATTAACATTGTGAAATGGCCATCCTGCCAAAAGCAATCTACAGATTCAATGCAATTCTCATCAAAATACTAACTCAGTTCTTTACAGACCTTGAAAAAAGGATTCTCAGCTTCATATGGAGAAACAAAAAACCCAGAATCTCCAAAAAAAATCCTGTACAACAACAGATCATCTGGAGGTATCTCCATCCCTGATCTCAAGGTGTACTAGAGAGCAATAGTAATAAAAACTGCATGGTATTTGCATAAAAACAGAAAGGAGGATCAATGGAACCGAATAGAAGACCCAGAATTAAACCCACACACCTATGAATACTCGGTTATTGACAAGGAAGCCAAAACCATTCAATGGAAAAAAGACAGCATCTTCAACAAATGGTGCTGGTCCAACTGAATATCTACATGCAGAAAAATAAAAATAGATCCATATTTATCACCTTGCTCAAAACTAAAGCCCAACTGGATCAATGACCTCAACATAAAAACAGATACTCTAAATCTGTTAGAAGAAAAAGTAGGGAAAACCCAGAACTCATTGGCACAGGAGACAACTTCCTGAACAGAACATCAAACAACACAGGCTCTAAGAGCAACAATCAATAAATGGGACCTTATGAAACTGAAAAGCTTCTTTTTGATGACACTGTCATCAAAACAAAACAACTGCCTACAGATTTGAAAAGAATCTTCACCAACCCTTTATCTGACAGAGGGCTAATATCCAGTATATACAAAGAACTAAAGAAGCTGAAATGTAGCAAACCAAGTAATCCAATTAAAAAATAGGGAACAGAGCTAAACAGAGAATTCTCTGTAGAGCAATATCAAATGGCAGAGAAACACTTAAAGAAATGCTCAACCTCATTATCCACTAGGAAAATGCAAATCAAAACGACCTTGAGATTTCACCTTAGACCCATCAGAATGGCCAAGATGAAAAACTCAAGTGACAACACATGCTGGAGAGGTTGTGGAGAAATGGGAACCCTCCTCCACTGCTGGTGGGAATGTAAACTGGTACAACCACTTTGGAAGTCTATCTGGCTCTTTCTCAGACACTTAGGAATAGTGCTTCCTCAAGACCCTGCTATACCACTGCTAGGTATATACCCAAAATTTACTCAAGTACACAACAGGGATATTTCCTCAACCATGTTTATAGCATCTTTATTTGTCATAGCCAGAACCTGGAGACAACCCAGATGTTCATCAAGGGAGGAATGGATATAGAAAGTGTGGTATTTTTACACAATGGAATACTACTCAGCAATCAAAAAGGAGGAAATCATGAAATGTGCAGGCAAATGGTGGGATCTAGAAAAGATCATTCTGAGTGAAATATCCCAGAAGGAGAAAGACAAACATGGTATACACTCACTTATATATACCTTTAAGATATGATAAACATAATGAACTCTATACACCTAAAAAAGTTAATCAAGGGAGTGGACATGGAGTAAGATGATCAGTCCTCATTTAGAAAGACAGATGGGATGTGCATTGAACATATGACAGGAGTCTATTGCAGAAGGCATCTGAAAGACTCTACCTAGCAGTGTTTCAAAGCATATACTAAGACTCATAACCAAACCTATGGCAGAGTACAGAGAATCATATGAAAGAAGGGGAGTTAGTATGATGGGGAGAGGATAGGAACTCTACAAGGACCAAATATATTTGGGCACAGGGTCTTTTCTGAGACTGACATTCAACCATGGACCATGTATGGTATAACCTAGTACCTCTGCTGGGATGGAGCCCATGGTAGCTCAGTAACCAATTGGTTTTCCATAGTAAGGAGTACAAGGACTATTTCTAACAGGAACTCAATGGCTGGCTCTTTGGCCTCTCCACCCCGCAAGGGAGGAACAATCCTGTTAGGCCACAGAGGAGGACTTTGCAGTCAGTCCTGAAGATACCTGATAAAACAGGGTCAGATGAATGGGGAGGAGGTCCCCCCCATCAGTGGACTTTGAAAGGGGCAGGGTGGAGATGAGGGAGAGAGGGTGGGATTGGGAGGGAATGAGGGAGCGGGATACAGCTGGGATACAGTGTTTATAAAATGTAACTAATCAGAAAAAATAAAAAAAAAAAAACAGTTCGACTTTCAACCCCCCCCCCCCAAAAAAAAAGACATCTATAGAACCTATAACCCAAACACAACACAAGTTTCCTCATGGATAGTTCTCCAAAATAGATCATATAGTTGGTCATAAAGCAAGCCTCAATAGATACAAGAAGATTAAAATGATCCCTGTATCCTATCTGACCACTATGCATTAAAACTGACCTCAACAACAACAGAAATAGCAAAAAGCCTACACACACCTGGAAATTGAACAACTTGTTACTCAATGAGTTTTGGGTCAGGAAAGAAATTAATGTCTTCCTAGAATTAAATGAAAATGATGTCACAACATACCAAACTGTGTGACATAATGAAATCAGTGCTAAGAGGTAAATTCATAGTACTAAGTGCCTTCAAGAAGAAATTTGATACACTGCATACAAGCAACTTAATGACTCACATAAGCAGACACACCCAAAAAGAGTAGATGTGGGAAATAATCAAACTCAAGGTTGAAATCAATAAATTAGAAACAAATAAAACAATCCAAGGAATCCAAGGAACCAAGAGCTGGTTCTTTGAGAAAATCAACAAATTAGACAAACCTTTAGCCAAACTAAAAGGCAGAGAGATACTATCCAAATCAACAAAATCAGAAATGAAAAAGGGGACATAATGACAGAAACTGAGGAAATCCAAACAATCATTAGGTCTTACCTCAAAAGCCTGTATTCCACAAAATTTGAAAATCTAAAGGATATGGACAATTTTCTCAATTGATTCCAATTACCAAAACTGAGTTAAAACCACATAAATCAACTAAATAGTCCTTTATCCCCTAAGAAATAGAAGCTGTCATAAAAATCTCCTATCCAAAAAAAGCAGGGCCAGATGGTTTCAGTGCAGAATTCTACCAGACCATCAAAGAAGAGCTAACACCAATACTCTTCAAACTATTCCACAAAAAAAGAAAGAGATGGAACATCACCAAACTCATTCTATGAAGCCACAGTCACCTTGTTACCTAAGCCTCACAAGTACCCAACAAAGAAAGATAATTTCAGGCCCATCTCCTTTATGAACATTGATAAAAAAAATACTCATCAAAATACTTGCAAACAGAATCAAAGAACACATCAAAGATATCATACACTATCACCAAGTAGGAATCATTGCAGGTATTCAGGAGTGGTTCAATATATGGAAATCCATCAATGTAATCCACCAAATAAACAAACTGAAAGAAAAAAAAAAGCACATGATCATAATAACCACAGCTAGTTTGGCATCTCCTTAGATGCCAAAAAATCTTTTGATAAAATCCAACATCCATTCATGTTTAAAGTCTTGGAGAGATCAGGGATACAGGGCACTTGCCTTAACATAGTAAAGGCAATATACAGCAAGCCTATAGCCAACATCAAAATCAATGGAGAGAAACTTAAATCAATTCCACTGAAATCAGGGACAAGGCAAGGCTGCCCACTCTATCTTTATCTCTTCAATATAGTTTTGGAAGTCCTTGCTAGAGCAATAAGACAATTAAAGCAGATCAAGGGGATACAAATTGGAAAGGAAGAAGTCAAACTATCACTATTTGCAGATGTTAAGATATTATACATCAGCGACCACAAAAATTCTACCAGGAAAATCCCTCAGCTGATAAACACCTTTAGCCAAGCGGCAGGATACAAAATTAACTAAAAAAAAAAAAAAAAAAAAAAAATATCAGTAGCCCTCCTTCATGCAAAAGACAAAAGGGTGAGAAAGAACTTAAGGACTTAAGGAAAGAACACCCTTCCCAATAGCTACAGAGTACCTTGATGTAATTCTAACCAAGCAAGTCTAACCATAGACTTGTATGAAAAAAACCTCAAGTCTCTGAAGAAAGAAAGAAGAGATCAGTAGATGGAAAGATCTCCCATGCTCATGGCTTCATAGGATTAACATAGTAAAAATAGCCATCTTACCAAAAGTAATCTACAGATTCAATGCAATTCCTATCAAAATACTAACACAATTCTTTATAGACCTTGATAGAAAAATTCTCAACTTCATATGGAATAATAAGAAACCCAGAATCACCAAAACAACCCTTAACAATGAAAGATCTTCTGGAGGTATCTCCATCCCTGATCTCAAAATATACTATAGAGCAACAGTAGTAAAAAAATATATGGTGCTGCCATAGAAACTGGCTGGTGGATCAATAGAATCAAATAGAATACCCTGAAATAAACACACATACTTATGAACATCTGATTTTTGACAAAGATGTCAAACTGTACAGTGCGAAAAAGATAGCATCTTCAACACTGGTGATGGTCTAACTGGATGTCTACATGTAGAAAATGCAAATAGATCCATTCTTATCACCCTGCACAAAACCAAAGTCCAAGTGGATCAAAGATGTCAGTATAAAACCAGACACACTCAGTAATCCTGTCAGAAGAAAAAGTGGGATAGCTCCTTAAACTCAACGGTACAGGAGACAACTTCCTGAACAGAACACCAATAGCACAGGCTCTAAGATCAACAATCAATAAATGGGTCCTCATGAAACTGAAAAGCTTATGTAAAGCAAAGGATGCTGTCACCAGAATAAAATGACAGCCTACAGATTGGGAAAGTTATAAAATCCAGGATATATAAAGAACCCAAGAAGTTAAGCAGCAACAAATCAAATAATCCAATTTAAAATGGGGTACGGGGCTAAACAGAAAATTCTCTATAAAGGAGTATCAAATGACAGAGAAGCAATTAAAGAAATGTTCAATGTCCTTAGTCATCTGGGAAATGCAAAACAAAACAACCCTGAGATTCCACTTTACACCCATCAGACTGGCTAAGATCAAAATCTCAAGTGACAACACATGCTGGAGAAGATGTGTAGAAAGAGGAACCCTCCTCCATTGTTGGTGGGAATGTAAAATTTAGAACCACTTTGGAAATCAATCTGGTGCTTTTTCACAAAATTAGTAATAGTGCTACCTCAGCATCCTGCTATACCACTTCTAGGCATATATCCAAAATATGCTTAAGTATTACAACAAGGATGTTTGCTCAACCATGTTTGTAGCAGCTTTATTTGTAATAGCCAGAAGCCACTCAGTTGAGGAATGAATGCAGAAATTGTGGTACATTTACACAATGGAACACTACTCAGCAATTAAAAACAAGGAAATCATGAAATTTGCAGGCAAATGGTGAGAACTTGAAAAGATCATCCTGAGTGAGATATCCCAGAAGCAGAAAGACACACACAGTATATCCTCACTCATAAGTGCATTTTGGACATACTACATAGGATAAAGGTAATAAAATCTGTACACCTAAAGAAGCTAAGCAAGAAGGAGGACTGTGGATAAGATGCTCAGTCCACATTCAGAACAACAAAGAGGATGGACATCAGAAGAGAGAGAAAACAGAGAACAGGACAGAAGCCCACCACAGAGGCCCTCTGAAAGATTCTATCCTACAGGGTATCAAAGCAAATGGTGAGACTCATAGCCAACCTTTGGGCATAGTGCAGGGAACCTTATGAAAGGAGGAAGAGATAGAAATACTTGGATGGGACAAGAGCTCCACAATGAGAGCAACAGAACAAAAAAATCTGGGCACAAGTGTGTTTTTTGATACTCCAACAAAGGACTGTTCATAGAGATAATCTAGAATCCCTGCACAGATGTAGCTCATGGAAACTCAGTCTCCAAGTGGGTTTTCTAGTAATGGGAATAGGGACTGTCTCCTACATGAACTGATTGGCCTGCTCTTTGATCACCTTCCTTCCCCTCAGGGAAGTGCTGCCTTACCAGAACAGAGAGGAAGAAATTCAGCTATTCCTGATGAGACCTGACAGGATAGAGTCAGATGGGAGAGGTGGAGGACCTCCCCTATCAGTAGACTTGGAGAGGGGCATGGATGGAGAAGAGGTAGGTAGGGTGTGATTCGTACGGGAAGAGGGAGGTAGCTACAGGTGGGATATAAAGTGAATAAATTGTAATTAATAAAACAATAAAAAACTGACTAATTTATTGATTGTTTGGAATTTTGTTGTCATTTCCATTTTATTTGTTTTTGCATGGTCCTAATATTTCTTTTTCTGCTTATTGAATAAAGTTTGATTTGTTCTTTTCCCAGAGGCTTAAGATGTATCATTGTTTATTTGAAATGTTTCTGATTTCTAGATGCATATATTTTCCTACTCAGACTGCATTCATTGTATCACATGTTTAATATGTTGCAGTTTTAATTCACTTAAATCTCAGAATTTTATATTATTTTTCTTGATTTCTTCAAGAATTTGTTGATAGGAATAGAACATGACCTCCTCATTCAAATACATGTTCACTGGATTTCTAATTTTGATGGTTTTCTTTATTGTCTAAACTTGTCGGTCCTGGAAATCACTCTGTAGACCATGATGGGATTGCATGGAGAGATCTACCCGCTTCTGCCTTCCAAGTGCTGGATTTAAGGTATGTACCCACAAGGCTTGCTCTAAGCTTTATCAAAATTCCCTTTCACAAGTTGCAAGCTTAGCTGCATGGAGTTTTGCCCCGAGGCATCTACTTCCTTTGTTCCACTTAGCATCAGAATTTTCTTTTAACTTTTTACCTTCTTGAGCACAGGATTTAAAATGCAGTACACTTCTTCAGGACTCTTTTCTCCTCAAAGTGTACATTTTGTATTTTTTTCTTGCTCAGGTTTTTCCTATTCATTATAAATCTGCAAAAGACGGCCAACTAATAAATTCAGGACACAGTCAATACTAGATTTGCCTAAAATCTCCTCTGCCAATACCATTTATCCAAAACTCTTCAAATTTCCCTCAAGTAGACCTTTAAGACAAAAAACAATCCCCTTTTTGAAAAACAAAACAAAATGGTCTCTAAGCCACATACTATTTTTTTCTTCTGAAGCTTCTTGAGCTGGGTCCTCCCATTTCAAATCATACTAAGCACCACTGTCTTCCATGCACCTACTAGGATAGCCCTTTAAGCCCTGCTTAAATCATCCAGTTGATTTTCCAGTCCAACATTCCAAGGTGTTCTATATTTTCCAAAAAGAGTATGGTCAGGTGTTCTATGCTCTTCCACATTAAAGGATCACAGAAACACCCCACACCCTGGCTCCAACTTCTGTCTTAGTGAATGCTCTATTGCTGTGAAGAGACACCATAACTGTGATAACTACTATAAAGGAAAGTATTTAATTGGGGGCATACATGGTGGGAAGCATGGAGGCACACAGGCAGACATGGTTCTGGAAAGTTAGATGGGAGTTTGACATCTGGATGGGCAGGTACCAGGAAGAGGGAGACACTAGACCCTACTTAAGCATTCAAAACCTTAAGTTCCACTTCCAGTGACACACTTCCTCCAGCAAAGCCATACCTTCTAATCGCTGTTAAGTAGAACAACACCCTACTGACCAATCATTCAAATCTATGAAGATATGGAAGGCTGTTCTTATTTAAATGACCACACTTGCTTTGTGTCCCAATATCAGATCTACTTTAGACAAAGTTCTGTGGGCTGCTGAGAAAAAAAAAATTCTCATGTGTTTTGGTGGAATATTGTTTAGATGTATGCTAAGTTCTTTTGATCTATGATAACTGTTATTCACATATTTCTCTGTTTGAGTTTCGTTAGGGAAAATATCAACAGAAGAGAGCATTGTATTGAGATTATGCACTATTATTGTACTAGGGTTAACCTGTTACTTTACATCTAATTGTATTTGTTTGGTGACATTAGGTGCATCTGTTGAGGGAGTATTTGTTTAAAATTGTATTAGCCTCTTGATTAATTATTTTCTTAAACAGTGTAGCTGGAGGTTTATTTTGTTGGATGGTAGAACAGTGACATCTGTTTGTTTCCTTGATCAATTTGTTTGAAATACTTTTTTTTCATATTTTCGCCATATGATAGTATTTATTTTTTGTGGACCAGTATGTTCTTTTTGACTGGGGAATTGAGAACCACACTATTCCAAGTTCATGGAAAGGTGTGTTTAAATTTGTATGAATGTTAGTCATCTGTTTTGCCCCTCTTGCTTCATTATTATTCTAACTTTACTTGTTCTTTCCTATGTTCTTTTCTTATACATGGCTTTCTTTTTACATAAGTTCAGAAGATTACTTCAGTTATCTTATTTTGAACTTGCTTAGTAGTCATATTACTTTAATTATCATGGTATTTCCTCCAAGTTGTAGGTTGGCAGTTATCATTCAGAACTTGAAATATGTCATTAAATTCCATGTTGTCCTTTAAAGTTTCAGTTAAATAATTTGCTGGTATTTTACTTATGTGCCTTCATGTGTGATTCAGTGTTTCTTTCTTGCTTCTTTCAATATACTTTATTTGTTCAGTATATTAAGTGTTTTAATTATAACATGATGAAAGGAAAATACTTTTCTGTTCTTGCCTATTTGGAAAATGCCTCCTGTATTTGGAATGGCACTTCTTTCCTAACTCTGGGGATATGCTCTTACGACTCTTGAAAATATTTTCTGAGTTCATGTCAGAGACAGTCCCTGTTCCCCTTACTAGGACACCCGCTTGGATACTGAGCTGCCATGGGCTACATCTGAGCAGGGGTTCCAGGTTATATGAAAAGAATGGCCCATGGTTAGAATATCAGTCTCAGAAAAGTCCCCTGTGCCCAAATATTTTGGTTCTGTTGGTCTCCTTGTGCAGCTCCTGTCCCCTACAAGTCTTTCTATCTCCTCCTTCTATCAAAAGATTCCCTGCACTCTCCCCAAAATTTGGTTATGAGTCTCAGCATCTATTTTTATATCCTGCTGGGTGGAGTCTTTCAGAGGCCCTCTGTGGTAGGCTCCTGTCCTGTTTCCTGTTTTCTCCTTCTTCCAGTGTCCATCCCATTTTTCTTTTTGAGTGACAATTGATTATCTTACCCATAGTCCTCCTTCTTGCTTACAGTGACTGGCTCTTTGACCATTCCCCCTGAGGGGGAAGCAGCCTTATTAGGCCACATAGGAGGACAATGCAGCCAGTGCTGATGAGACCTGATAAGCTAGGATCAGATGGAAGGGGAAGAGGACCTCCCCTATCAGTGCCCTTGGAGAGGGGCATAGGAGGAGATGAGGGAGGAAAGGTGGAATTGGAAGGGAATGAGGGAGGGAGTTACAGCTGGGATACAAATTGAATAAACTGTAATTAATATAAAAATAAAAAATATTTCTTTGTCTTAAGAAGGAGATCCTTTTTTATTGTTGATTATCAAATTTTCATGCAAATTTCCAATGGCAACTTCTTGTTTCCTTATTGCTTTACCCTTATTTGGTTATCCCAGTTCATTATCTATCCTTTAATCTCAGATTCCCTGTCATTTTTTAATCTGTTATGTTGATTTCATTTTCCACATAGCTTGTTACTTGATGTACGTTTTAAGTTCCAGCACTTTAAATTGGTCTTTCTTCAGTATTTCTTTTTGTTGAATTACTCTTTCTTATCTTCTATCATCTTCTTCATTTCATTCATATGTTTGTATTGTTGAGAGGATTTTATTTTCTCTTTGATATTTTTGAACATATTTATTGTCATTCTTTTAGTTCTGTGTCTGGAGTTTCATCTAATTCACTACCATTAGGATTAGTAATTTTTGGAGCTGTAATGCCTTGCATTTTTGTGATTTTTTGTTCCTACATTAAAAATTTCAATGTCTTCTTATTTCATTGCTTATTTTTATTTTTTTATCAGCTATACTTTTTTAGTTAAGTATTTGAAATATTTAAAGAGAACTTTGATATGGCATAGCACAAAAATATTTTCTCAATCAAGAGCTTGGAATAGATTCTACAAAATTTACATTGTATCCTGAGTGAAACATTAACTATGAGAACAACCCACAGCTTCTGGATATTACTACTATCTAATACCTATAGAAGCCCATTTACTCCAATAGCCACTGTGACAATGAAGGGTAAACATCCAAGGATATTATGGGGTATACAGAGATTTTAGTTAAAAAGGTTAAGATGAAGAAGTATTGGAATACCAACAAAATTAACTCTTAAAAGAAAAAATAAATAGATAAGTAGAGTACCTGAGAGGGAAAATTTGAGATGGTGTTCAAATTCTGAGTTTGTAGAAATCATTAAAACTATGAAATGTTGCAATTAAGAAAGAAAGAAAAAGACCTCAACATAAAACCAGAGACATTAAATAGGTTAGAAGAAAAAGTGGGGAAAACCCTAGAACTCATTGGTACAGGAGACAACTTCCTGAACAGAACACCAACAGCACAGGCTCTAAGAGTAACAATGAATAAATGAGACCTCATGAAACTGAAAAGCTTCTGTAAAGCAAAGGACACCATCATCAAAACAAAACGAAAGATTGGGAAAGAATCTTCACCAACCCTTTATCTGACACAGGACTCATATCCAGTATATATAAAGAACTAAAGAAGCTGAAAAGCAGGAAATCAAGTAATCCAATTGAAAAATGGGCAAAAAGCTAAACAGAGATCTCTCTGTAGAGGAATATCAAATGGCAGAGAAACATTTAAAGAAATGCTCAACCTCATTAGCCATTAGGGAAATGCAAATCAAAATGACCCTGAGATTTCACTTTACACCCATCAGAATGGCCAAGATGAAAAACTCAAGTGACAACACATGCTGGAGAGGTTGTGGAGAAAGGGGAACCCTCCTCCACTGCTGGTATGTATGAATGTAAACTTGTACAACCACTCTGGAAATCAATCTGGCTTTTCCTCAGACAACTAGGAATAGTGCTTCCTCAAGATCCAGCCATACCAATCCTAGGCACAAATCCAAAAGAGGCTCAAGTACACAACAAGGACATTTGCTCAACCATGTTTTTAGCAGCTTTATTTGTAATAGCCAGAAGCTAGAAAAAGCCCAGATGCCCCTCAACTAAAGAATGGATGCAGAAATTGTGGTACAACTACACAATGGAGTAATTACTCTGCAATGAAAAATAAGGAAATCATGAAATTTGCAGGTAAATGGTGGGATCTAGAAAGGATCATTCTGAGTGAGCTGTACCAGAAGCAGAAAGACACACATGGTATATACTCACTCATATATACACATAACATAGGATAAACCTAGTAAAATCTGTACATCTAAAGAAACCAATGAAGAGAGAGGACTCTGACTAAAATGCTCAATCCCCATCCTGAAAGGCAAAGAGGATGGACATCAGAAGAAGAAGAAAACAGGAAACAACCTAGAAACCTGACACAGAGGGCCTCTGAAAGGCTCTGCCTTGCAGACTATCAAAGCAGATGCTGAGAAGTATGGCCAACTGTGGAATCTTATGTAAGAAGTGGGAAATAGTAAGATATGGAGAGGACAGGAACCCCACAAGGAGAGCAACAGAACCAGAAAATTTGAATACAGGGGTCTTTCCAGAGACTCATACTCCAACCAAATACCAGGCATGGAGATAACCTAGAACCCCTGCATAGATGTAGCCCATGGCAGTTTAGTTTCCAAGTGGGTTACACAGTAATGGGAAGAGGGAATACCTCTGACACAATCTGATAGGCCTGCTTTTTGATCACCTCCCCCTGAGGGGGGAGCAGCCTTACCAGGCCACAGAAGATGAAAATGCAGCCACTCCTGATGTGATCTGATAGACTAAGATCAGAAGGAAGGAGAAGAGGACCTCCCCTATCAGTGGAGGGGCATGCGTGAAGAAGGGGGAGGGAGGGTGGGACTGGGAGGGCAGGAGGAAGGGGTTTATGAGAGATACAAAGTGAATAAAGTGTAATTAATAAATAAAATTAAATTTAAAAAGTAAAAGAGGAGAGGAAGAAGAAGAGATCAGAGGGAAGAGACGTAGAAATAAGCAGATAAATAAAAGGGATATGGGTATATGTGTAGTATGGATTGCATTGTAGTAGACCAGATGAAAAGAACATATAGGAATCCTAAAACCTAACTCAACAATATATATACTGCAGCAACAACAACAACACACTCATGAAGAACATATGAAATAATGGAGGTTTAATGACAGAAAATATGGAATAAAAGAAAACGTACAGAATGATTGCTTGTACAGATGTGCCTTATTGAAACTCTTCAGACCCCTCTGGCTATTCTAGGCCTCCTGTGGTGCTGTGGAGCTATAGGTATCTGCATCCTCAGTTTCCTGTGTGACTCTGGCATTGAGAGTTGAACCAATTTTTGTGGTACTTCTTTATATCCCTGTACGCCATCATGGCACTTCTGGTCTTTCAAGTTCAGTGTTTTGTTTTTGACAGTATTTTGCTATATGGCCCAGGCTTTAACCTCCTTTTGCTCCTCTCTTATCTTTATAAGTGCTTAGATTGTAGTAGTGTGCCACTGTAGTCAGCCACATGTGTTTTAAGTATATATTTAAGTATATAAATTTTATATATACATACATATATACATACACACACAAACACACACACATATATACATACATATATATACATATATATGTATATATATATATGTATATATATATATATGTATATATACTATCACCACACACAAGATAATGAACATTTCACCATCCTTGAAATCTACGGTACCTTTAAACCTTCTTACACTGACCTGTCCTATCTCCAAATAATTTCTTAGCTATTCCTTAGTTATTTAATTTCACTGTTGTCTGCACTAAGAAAAAGAAAGGAAGAAAGAAAGAAAGAAAGAAAGAAAGAAAGAAGAAAGGAAGGAAGGAAGGAAAGAAAGAAAGGAAGGAAGGAAGGAAGGAAGGAAGGAAGAAAGAAAGAAAGAAAGAAAGAAAGAAAGAAAGAAAGAAAGAAAGAAAAGAAAAGAAAAGGGAACAACAGAATCTCTGGGCACAGGGGTCTTTTCTGAGACTGATACTCCAAACAAGGACAATGCATGGAGATAACTTAGAACCCCTGCACAGAAGTAGCCCTTGGCACCTTAGTATCCAAGAGGATTCCCCAATAATAAGAACAGGGACTGTCTCTGACATGAACTTATGGGCTGGATCTTTGGTTACCTCCCCCCCCCCCCCGAGAGGGGAGCACCTTTCCCAGTCTACAGAGGAAGACAAAGAAGCCAGCCCTGATGAGACCTGATAGACTAGGGTCAGATGGAAGGGGAGGAGGACCTATCCTATCATTGGACTGGGGAGGGGCATAGGAGAAGAAGAGGGTGGGAGGGTGGGATCAAGAGGGGATTGGGGAGAAGGCTACAGCTGGGATACAAAGTGAATAAACTGTAATTAATAAAAAGAAAAAGAAAAAAGAAAAGAAAAGGAAGAACACAAGAAGACCTAGAGTAGTAGAGTAGGCTCATTTTGTATCTGGTTTCTATTTTAGAACATTTCTTTTAAGGTTCATTTAAGACATACAATGCTGCTTTTTATTTCTGTGTAATATTTCAGTCTTTGGTTATATCTGATTTATATATCTTCTCAAGACTTATGGATATTTGTTGGCTTTTATTTTTTAAAAAGCTAATGATAATATTTATGTATAAATCTTCAGGAAGAAATTAAATTTATTTCATTTAATGAAATATTAATCATGGTTCTCTTTAGAAACAAAACTGATATGATGAATATATTTTAAGTATATAATATGTTATATATCATATTTATTTATCATATCATTCATTTAATTATATATTTCAGTAAACTGTTAAACTATCTTATTTTACAATACTAATAACAGCTGAATAACCCCTGCAAGTCTGAGAGTTTGAGAATCCTGTGGTAGCTCAGTCCTTGAGGCTGGATGCATCGGTATTCAGAATAGTTCCACAGTGGCTGTCTCTCAATGGAGAGATAGAGAGCCTCCTAGCTATTCAACTCAAGAGGATGGCGGCCTCAGAAATCTCAGTCTGGTGCCAAAAGCCTGGAGGATTCCTGGAGAGTCACTTGTTCTCAGTCAATGATGGAAGCCTGGAAATGCTGTTTTTGACAGTGAAAGGATCAGACTAACTTTGTATCCTATGTGTCTTCTAAAGCCTATAGTTTTGAGTTTTAGATCCAGGTTAAGCTAAAGCCTCTTAGTACCTTTCCAGAGAACAGAGAAATGTGACCTTATCTGTGAGGACAGATATAAAAAAAGCGAGCAAGGAATGACTTTCACTCAGCAAAAAGAATGACCAGACCCTTGTCTTCAAGATAGTGTTTCTTAGCAACCAACCCAGATGGCCTCACTCCTTCTTATGAGTAGCTCCTGACATCCAACCAAAAGCTGGCAGCCCTGATCTTCAAGGATGAGCTAACCAGCCCCACCTTTAATTGCAGCTGCATTCACACTTGGCAGGACTGGCCAAGCTTGAGCACCTAAGACTAACAAATTATCTTACTTTATAGCTTCCTTATCCAACCCTGAATTGCCAAGACCGAAAACTCAAAATTCCTGCGCTTTGTCTTTTAAAAATCCAAGGCCTTTGTCTGATGGTGCAACTCTTTGCTGATCTGCGCAATGGTTAAAATAAACCTCTTGCGATTTTGCAACGATGAGATCTGGTCTCCTGAGTTCTCTTCATCCTTTTTGAAAATGCGGCTCATGCTGGGCCTAACAATAGCAGTGAAGGAACTTCCACCACCAGCAGCCACAGGATAAATGGACTGGACACAAAGAAGTAAGCCAAATGAACAAAAGTCAAATAATCTCTTTCTGTCATAGCCCTGTTTACCGAAGCTGCTACCTGAAGGGGTGTGTATCCCTATATATATATATATATATATATATATATATATATATATATATCCCTATATGTGTGTGTTATATATGTGTATATATTATACATTATATATATGTGTATATATTATATATTATGATATATATAATATATATATATTACTTGGGGTGTGTATCCCATATAATTAAGGTAATTCAGACAGTTTCTCTGCTTAGGCTCACTACTCAGGTGATTTTAATTTGTGATCATTAATATTAACAAGGCCATTGAGTAAATACCAATGAGAAGATAGTTATATATATTAAGGGCATATTTAATTATTTAAGAAGCAGCATAGTCATTCCCAATGTATGGCATGTTAGCCTTGTAAAATTGTGAACATTATAGTAGCTGTATAGAATTTATTTTTTAATCTACTTTTATAACTGATGGATAGCTGGAGTCCAGGATTCATGTGTATCTGTGCTACAAAAGAAATTGTCTTTCTAGAAATAAAATGTGAAAGCTTCCTTATCACTGCTAGGTACAGAGAGGTTTATGAAAAAGTACACAATACCTGCTAAATATAAAAAATTAATACCTTAGAATATATTAAAACTAAGAAATTCTATCTATATACAACTCTTAAGCAAAACTGTCACTAAAAATATACAATACAGTTAATTACAAAGTCTCATTGCTTAAGAAATTTTTGGCGAGGTTTATAACTATGCTGTATATTGCTTGTGGAAGTACAGAAGAGTATACAAGAGTCATATTCATCAAGTTCTACCCTCTAGCTAGATTTACCTTTATGTATATTCTTCAATAAAATTGATTAAAGAGGAGAGTCAATATTGTCTTCACCAAAGGAATGAAGTTTTTCAACTGCTTTATTGAAATCTTTTCTAAGGTTTTATTGCTGCAATCTCAATGGCCTGGGACACTGTTAGCCACTTTATTTCTTGAGGGGTTTTTCATTGTTTGTTTCATTTATGTTGATCTGTGAACCTTTTCACCTTCCTAATATATTTTCAAGTGGTCAGTGGCTTCCCAAATAAACTGAACCCTTCTTCATGCTTGGGATTTGGTGCTAGCTGTGGCAGAATGCCAAAAGTAGTCTTTGCTTCTGAACCTCATTCCCCAGTTCCTGCTGCTAATATGATAGGTTTGCCAAGATCATGTTTGTTCATTTTAAATTTTAACTGCTACAGGTTGTTTTTGTTTTTTTCTCTGTATATCCAAAGTATGGTCTTGTATTCACCTAGGAAAACACAGGGAGAAAATCCTACCTCTATCACTTCCTAGACTTTGGCTGATTTATGTGCTGACCTATCTAGGCTTGGGATAGTTTATCAATAAGCACAGGGGATAACCTTTCTACTTGGACTTTTGAGTAAAAGGAAATTAAGTAATTTGTTCAGATTCTTTAGCCCAGTCCAGTGCATTCTCAGAGAAATGTGCTGAAAAAAGCTGAGTGGCCTGGTCTTCATTTTCTTCTTGCTCTTTGTTTCCACTATTTTCTTTTATTCTGGTGTGCACAGATTTTTAGCCCCTTGTTCCTTCTCTTGTTTACCTTATGCCTCTTCTTTATTGCATCAGCTATACCTGAGGATATGCACATGTATATGTATGTATATGTAGATACGTAAATATATGTATACACATATATTTTCCTTGTACTCTGAAATCTAACTTCACAATTCTCAGGTAGCCACATACTAGTCATAAAATCTCAATATAATTTTGACCTCTATGAACAAAGCCAATTGTGAGCTCTTATCTTCAGGATTATCTTTTTAAACATGTTGTCATCTTCTTTGTGGCTTATCCTTAAAAGAATATTTCTCCCCTGGAAATGGGCAAAAACATCTTGTTGGTGGTGTTGTTCTTTTATCAGCAAGGGGCAGAGCAGATAGCAATCTTTTTTGCTAATCCTAGCTTGATGCCTAGTTTGGTGGCCTTAGGCCTAGACCTCATAAAAATCAATCAAATCCAATAAAAACCAGACAGTGCAGAGTGGGAGGAGGAAGACAGACAGAGATCTCTGGACCACCATGACACCCACAGACTAGCACTCTGGTGTATGGCACAGGCAGGCCAGAGACACTCAGTTGCCACCACACCAGGCAAAACAGATGGAAGATGTTACCCAGGGTCTCTCCAGCTGCAATAGCCAGCTCGTAGTTAGAACCTCCACAATATGTGCTCAGACAGGAGAGAAAGAGAAGTGGAACAGCTTGAGTATTATAAAGAGGGATAGAGCTGTAGACTAGAAGGTGGAGAGGACTAGACTGTTTTGAGTGGCCAGCCCCACCACCTGGGGCCATGGTGAAGACTAAGCCCTAGCTGCCCTCTGAGGGCCATGTTTGAGTCTGTGGCTAAGTAGCACCAGCAGTTGATGTCCATATCTGTAGCTGATATTACCACTAGAGAACATGAGGCTATCTCTGGCTGTGCCAGTCACTGAACACCTTAGGATGTCCAGGAGCTGTGCATAACTGACTGGCCCTCCTCCCTCACTGGATGAAGCATTCTGGAGAGCTGTCTCCATCTCTAACCAGTGACAACACTGTGGAGAGTGGACTCTGTACCTCACCCAGTCAGCATAGTGGAGATAGTTCTGGAGGAAGGTGTGTGTGTGAGAATCCCTGGGGGTGTAAATATTGGAGAGCTGAGCGCACCACTCATCTGCCATGGGGTGAAACAGGCATAAACAAAGCTGACCCTACCACTTGTCTGGCACAAGGTAGCATGGATTTGGCAGTGATGCTCTCTCCCTCTCCCCTCCCTTCCTCCCTCATTACCTGCAGTACCCAGGAGAACTAGACTTGAGGTCATGAGAGCTAGAGAGCTAACCCTGGTGCTTCACTGGCTGTAGCACTCAGGAAAGAGGGCCTTGTACCTTGCCAGGGCAACACAGTGGAGCTGGCCTTAATGAGGAATACATGGTTGAGCCAGCTTCAAGGGTGTGAGCTCTTCACAGTCTGCAGCACTTGTGAGAGTGGGCCCTGCACCTTGACTGAGTAGTCCAGAGGAGCTGGCTTTGGAGGCATGGGTGCAGGTTAGCCACCCCCAAAGAAGCATGAATGTAGGATAGCTGATCCTGCCTCTTGCCAATGGTGGCATTGGGTGGCCTCACAGTAGCAGAGCTGAAGAGCTGGCACTGGTAGTGCAGATAAGGGAGAACCGGTAGTCTGACCAGCTCAGCTATCACCCAGGCCCAAACCCAGAACTCTGGATTTTACCACCCCAAAATCAATATCAGCTGTTGGAACATATGAATGGGACAGTATTGCTGTTCCAAAGCTGCAGGATCTCTATGACACAGGGCAATAACAGAATAACCAGAAAGAATCTTGATGCTGTCACAGAAGCCAGAGACTCCAAAACAGACCAATGACTTATT
Organism: Meriones unguiculatus; assembly: GCF_030254825.1. Taxonomy (NCBI): domain Eukaryota; kingdom Metazoa; phylum Chordata; class Mammalia; order Rodentia; family Muridae; genus Meriones; species Meriones unguiculatus. The sequence continues at coordinate 49,779,427 of NC_083360.1, read as the reverse complement.
GCAATGAATATTTGCAAATGAAGATGTGTAGACAGAGAGATATATTGTGGAACACAGTGTGACATACAATAGCTTCCACAATGAGATGTTTTCTATGCTTTTGTTTTTGTTATTGTTGTTGTCTCTCTCTCTCTCTCTCTCTCTCTCTCTCTCTCTCTCTCTCTCTGTGTGTGTGTGTGTGTGTATGTGTGTGTGTGTGTGTGTGTGCAAGAGGGGTGAGAAAAGACAAAGGACAGATATGAAGAGACAGGGAGATGAGTGGAACTTGGGTACATGATGTATAACTCACAGAGTCAATAAGCATATAAAATGAGTAAATTACAGAGACACTGAGACCATCTAGATGCTAAAAAATTATTTCAATAGTTAATTTATTTATTTATCCATGTATGTATAAGTGAAGGCAAACATAAATGTGTGGCAGAGGACAGATTTAGAGAATGGATTGTTGACTTCCTCCTTGTTGAGGCAGGGTCTTACTTGTTTCTGATCTACATTCCACACTGAACCGTATTTTCCATAACATTACAGATCCTTCATAATTATTTTTCTGTCTTCAGATTTTGGGTCAATTCTCAACATAACAAACTGAGCTTTAAGGAGGTACATGCCTTTGCTTGCTTCACAGATGTTTCCAATAGAGCTATAATGATGAATGGTCAACTTATACTTAAGGCTTGAATAAAGAATGTGGGAAAATTTTCTAATAGTTGTTTTTCATACAGAAAGTATATCTACAGCTTAAAACTCAGTAGTTATTTTTTCTATAGAAATAGAAGCAGAAATAGAAGAATATACAGTTACTTTCAAGTTTAACATGATCACTGATAGAGCTTTGGAAAATTTCGTTAATATAGCTGTAGTGTCCTTGAATATACTAGTCAGACTGATCTAACAACACATGGTCTTGCCTGGAAATTAGAAAATGAAACCAAAAAAATAACTGCTTACAAGCATAATAAAATAATGCAAGATATATGAAGTAGTTTGAATAATACTAGCTCTGTAGACTCATATTTTATTTCAGTAATTGGTCCCATCTGTGGGACAGATTAGGAAGTGTGGCCTTATTGCAGGTGATATGTCACTGGATGTGAGCTTTGTGATTTCAAGACACTGTGTCTCTCTCTGCCTTTTGGGTGTGGAACAAGATGGGTTCTCTCAGCTGTTCCGTTGCTTCATCATCATGAGTTCTAACTCTCTGAAATCATAAACCTGATTAAACACTTTGTTCTAGAAGTTGCTTTTGGTCAGCAGTAGAAAAATAACTAAGACAGATGTTGGTACCAGGGCATAAGCTATTGCTCCAAAAGACTGATCATGTCTTTCTTTGCAGAAATGTGAAAAAGTTTCTGACTAGCAATGTAGTTAACCTTTTAAACATAGTTTAATGTGATATATTAGTAAAATATTTGAAGACATTGCTGAGAATTATGCAAACTGTGGAAACCCAGCAAGATATTTCAGAGGTGATCGATACTAGCAACTGAGCTAATGATTATTCTTGTGAAATTTTGAAAAATAATGTGGCTGTTTTCTACCTTTGTTCTAACAATATTCTTGAGGCTAAATTGAAAATTAATGCACTAATTTCTTTAGTGGAGATTTTGAGACAGTCTAATGTTGACTCCGTAATATGATTGTTAGTGATCACTCCTATTCAGGTTTACAATGAGAAAATGAAAGCCCAGCAAAAGAAATTCTTAAAATGTGCAATTTGAGGAGAAAATATACAAGGAAATTATTGTTGCAGACAAGGTTTATGCTGAAAGAGATAAGAAAATCAAGGCAAGGTGTGATTTACATTAGAATAAAAGGAAGGCTGTCCTTAGGAAAAGATTTCACTAGCCCAAAGATTCAAACTAGGAAAAAAAAAAGGACCTAAGGTTCTTTTGGTTCCTAAAATAACAAATCAAAACTTGCAAACTTAGGGGCCTAAGCTCTTCCTTTAGGAGTCAGCTGAAATTAGAAATGTTACCTACTGGGTGACAGTCACCCAGTACTGGTACTGGCTTTAGAGTCATCAAGGTTACAAGATTACAAGTGTAGAAATGTTTGTGGAATCTTTCTCCATGGTTAAAAAGTAGTATGAACCCAGATGCCCCTCAACTGAAGAATGGATGCTGAAATTGTGGTACATCTACAAAATGGAATATTACTCAGCAATAAATAACAAGGAAATTATGAAATTTGCAGGTAAATGGTGGGAACTAGAAAAGATCATCTTGAGTGAACTATCCCAGAAGCAGAAAGACACACATGGTATATACTCACTCATATAAACATATAATATAGGATAAACCTAGTATAATCTGTACACCTAAAGAAACTGATCAGTAGTAAGGACTCTGGCTATAATGCTCAATCTCCATCCTGAAAGGCAAAGAGGATGGACATCAGAAAAAGAAAACAGGAAACAAGGTAGGAGCCTGCCACAGAGGGCCTCTGAAAGGCTCTGCCCTGCAGACTGTGAAAGCAGATGCTGAGAATTATGGCCAACTGTTGGGCAGAGTGCATGGAATCTTATGAAAGAAGTGGGGAATAGTAAGATCTGGAGAGGACAGGAGCTCCACAAGGAAAGCAACAGAACCAAAAAATCTGAGCAAAGGGGTCTTTCCAGAGACTCACACACTCCTACCAAGTACCACACATGGAGATAACTTAGAACCCCTGCACAGATGTAGCCCATGGCAGTTCAGTGTCCAAGTGGGTTCCATAGTAATGGGAACAGGGACTGCCTCTGACATGAACTAATTGGCCTGCTCTTTGATCACCTCCCTCTGAGAGGGGAACAGCCTTATCAGGCAACAGAGGAAGACAATGTAGCCACTCCTGATGAGATCTGATAGACTAGGATCAGAAGGAAGGAGAGGAGGACCTCCCCTATCAGTGGACTTGGGGAGGGGCATGCTTGAGGAAGGAGGAGGGAAGGTGGGATTGGAAGGGGAGGAGAGTGGGGTTTATGGGGGGGGGATACAAAGTGAATAAAGTATAATTAATAAAAATTAAAAAAATAGTATGTGGAAGCCAGGTCTTTGGCAGGGAAGTCCCTATAAAGCTAATATTATTCCTGATGTGAAGATAAAGCTCTGACTTTCATTGAACATTCCTATTGCTTTCTTTTGGAGTGGTAATATCTATTCTGTGTTATTATACATTGGACATATGTAATTTTCATTTTGATTTTACAGAAGTTTTCAATGAAAAGTTTGCCCTGAGTCTCAGGATAGATGTTAGACTTTTAAACAGTGTTGAGACAGCAAAAATCCTAAGGGGACTTTTGAAGTTCGTTTAATTATAATTTCCATTATATGGCCACAAGTCTATGGAAGCCAAGTAGCAGAATCTGTTGACCTAAATGGGAATGGCCTTAATAGGCTTATATGTTGTAATAATTAGTTCGCAGTTAGTAGAACTATTTGAGAAGGATTAGGAGGTATGGCCTTGTGGGAGAAGTGTGTCACTGTTGGGTAGACTTTGATATTCCAAAAGACTGGTAAAATTCCCAGTCTCTTTCTCTCTGCCTTATTGTAGATCAAGATGTGAGTTCTCAGCTATTCCTTTACATTGCCATCATGGACTCTAACCCTCTAAAACCATGAGCCAAATTGAACACTTTCTTTTAGAAGCTGCCTTAGTCATGGTGAAAAGTCTGTGAAATCAAAATGGCCCATGGTAAATGGCAGTAGGAAAGTATCTAAGGCATCAAGAATATGCTTAAAATATAAAAGACATGAATACTACAATATAAATTAACATAAAAAGACTAATAAATATAAAAAGCTTCACATAATCATGGATGGAGAAACTTAATACTGTTAGGAGTGCACTTTACTGCACATTGTATATGGAGTTAACACACCTTTGAATTTCAGATATAATTTTTGCAAAACTGTTTTATTTTAAAATTCATATAGAAAAGCAAAGAACTCAGAATAGCCAAAACAACTTGAAATAGAACAAAGTTGGAGGACACATATTTCCTTATTTCAAAGCTTATTTATATGCTAGTGTAATCAAGACAGTGTGGAGCTAGCATAAGGATATACATATTCCATCAATAGAACAGAACTGAAAGCCAAAAATATGCTCAATTGTTTTTTGATAAAGGTACCAAGAAAATCCACTAGTAAAAGAATCATCTTTTTTACAAGTGTGCTCAGACAAGTGAACATCTCAGGTAGAGACTGAAATTAGACTGTACTTCATACCATTATTTAAATGTAAAGATGGATCACAAACAAATGAAAGAATAAAAATTATAATATTTTAGAAGAAAATATGTATGTATATATTTATGATTTCTTAGATAATTATTTCTTAGGTTATGACAACAATAATTTAAATAGATAAAAAACAAACAACTTGGACATTACCACAATGAAAAACTTCTGTGTTTCAAAAGCTACCACTTAGCTATTAAAATGCCTCAATAAGTAAAGGCACTTGCGCTCAATCCTAAGGAATCACATGGTAGAAAGAAAGAACTGATTCCCCAGGTTGTCCACTGACCTGTAGTCCACACACACCTAGAATAATAAATAACTATATAAATGATGAAATAAATAATATTTATAAATATAAGCATATGTAAACATATTTTATATATTTAAGACCACCATGAAGTAAATGAAAAGGAGTCAGGAATGATGGTTCAGATCAATACCGGTAGCACTCAGGAGACTTATGCAGAAGGATTACAAGTTTGATGCCAGCTGGAATGGCATAGCAAGACACTGTCAAAAAGTACTAGGCATGGTTAGTGTACCTTAGTGACAGATACAGCACTGGCTTAGTATGGACAAGGACCTGTTTTGAGTACCCAGTAAGCCTGCAAAGACTGAGGTGATTTGACTTGAAAACAAAACAATAGCAAACATTATTTATAAAAAGAATCAGATATTTATACGTGAAATGAAAATAAAAATGGAACACAAGAGTACATAAGACTTCTCTCCCTTCATCTATTCAATCAAGTATAACCTAGTGTAATTGATAATACCATAACACTCAGGTAGTAACTGTATTTGAGATTTTCAAGTCCCATTATATAATAATATGACTTACCAGTAAGGCAATTTAATTATACTTTAAAAGTTACTCCCTGTTAATGCAGCATCTGTTTGAATAGAAATCTTGTCTCTTTTGTGAGAGCTTCTGCTACCTTCTTTGTCAGGCCCACACAAAGAATCAACTTACTTTAGCCTAATCAAATCATCTGGTAAAATCTATGATAATTGTATAAGGAATGGATAGAGTTTACACTGGAAGAGAAAACTCTCTTAACCGTAGGGAAGCTCATGCTTTTGAAGGTATGGGCCTTCCTTCTACACCTACTGACACCAGTGTCAGTGCAATAGTCATCTTTGTTGTGTGTCTAGTAAAAGAGCTATAAGGTTAAAAATAAGAAAGGATGGGAGCTGAATTAAGTGAGATAAGAGGAAAGCACAATAGCAACATTCTAATCACAGCTAAACCTAGATTTGATTCTATTTGTGTCTGCACCTAAGAAATCAGAATTTGACGTTTTTGGAATAAATATTCCAAGTACCCCGTTATATTGTGCTTTTAAAATATATTTATTTTTTATTAATTACAATATATTAGCTTTGTATCCCAGTTGTAGCCCCCTTCTTCATCCTCTCTCTATCCCACTTGCCCTCACTCATCTTCTCCCATGCCCCTCCCCAAGTCCACTGATAGGGGAGGTCCTCCTCTCCTTCCCTCAACCCTAACCTATCAAGTCTCATCTGGGCTGGCTGCATTGTCTTCTTTGTCTTGTACTTTTAAACCATGATATAAAGATAGGTATAGTGGCACACACTTCAATCCCAAAATTTGGGAGGGAGAAGCAGGCAGATCTCTGTAAGTTCAAGGCTAGCTTGGTCTACATAGTGAATTCCAGGGCAGCCAGAAATACATAATGAGACCTTGTCTTAAAAACAAAACAAAACAAAACAAAAAGCATGATATTGTCTAATTTATAATGTATACTTTCTACATGTAATGTTACATACACATTTATAGATCATGTGTTTATTCAGTTTGACAGCCATTTTAATCAAACCATTTGCAATTTCATCACTGAGAAAACTTATTTGCTTTCTTCTTGTTTTTGTAGGGTGCAGGGCCTTGAAATTAGGTTGACCACTTAGCTGCATCCATAGTCCACATTTTGCTTTTTAAAAAATCGTTAAAAGTAGTCACAGGATTATCATCATGGATTGCTGCAGCCATGAATCATCTGAAGGAATGGGCAGGCATGGGAGCGTTAGCAGGCCTTCTGATGTTGCTCTCCTTGGTTTGCCTGTGGTAAAAATGCAAGATTAGAGTCTCACAACAGAGTAATGCAGCCATGACCATTCAGGCCTTTACAGCCATTGAAGCAGGACAGTCTCCCCAAGCATGGTTGGCTACCATTAAAAGCTAAAATGTTACGCTCAGGATGCGAGGCTAAGCACTGCACTCAGGGTCAGCCGCTTTGGACCCAGAGAAGAGCATGTCTGATTGCATGCGGGTTGATGCCCCAGGTCCTGCCTCTGAAAAAAAGGTATAGGACGGGTCTGATGCTCTTTGGGTGGATGACACCTAAATGAACATCAGTACAAAGTCCCAATTTATTTCTAATATCAGAGATCAGACCTCTACTCTTGCCTGATGCGTCTAAAACAAAAAGGGGGAACTGTAGAGAGCTGCGGAATGCTATGCCTTAAAGATGGAGCTGGTTTCTGCCTTCCACCTTCCCGATGGTGAGTGCTCTCTGTCACGAACAACTCCACATTTGGCTAAGGCTGAGGATCTGGCTTGCTTCCATGTATGTGGACCTATCTGCATTGCCTACGTGGCATGCTGGGGTTGGCTACCCAGAGGCTATTTAAGCTGTGGGCTGGCTTTCCCCAGGGTCAGATGATTGTTCAAGGTTCCTGAATAAACTGCATTGAAAAAAAAATAATAAAATAAAATCATAAAAAAAATCGTTAAAAGTATATACCAATAGAAAGATTAGAAACTGGTTTGCATTTAGTTTATAATCTCCAAAAATAACACACAGATATGCATTTTGGAATCTGCATGCAAATACAAATACAATATAAATGAGAAGGCAATCAGAATTTCTCTACTATGCATCTGATTGGCAGAAAAGGAAGGCTACTGAAATGCAGATACTTTAGTAGGTGCTGATGAACACTGGGACTCTTATTCTCAGAACACTGGGGTAAAGGTGGAAAACTATTCCTTCAATCTAATGGCAGGAATTAGTTGAGAACCATGTAGACACATAAATCAGCTGAGAAATAGAAGCAAAGCAGGACTGTTTTCTCAGGAGAATTTTAAAACTATTTCTAGAAAAATAACAAATGTGAAAATAAATTATGCTAATCTGTTCATTAATTTCTTAAATTTAGAGCCCATTAAAATATGCCTCAAAGAAAGTTTGGAGTGACTATTCTACTCAATTAATTTTGAAATATTGGAAATCACTTAGTTATAGTAAATAGACTTGTTCTCATTATTTTCAGCAGCTAGCAATTAACTGCATAAAGAGATGATTGTACACATGGCTTTGCTTGCAAATACACACTGGCACTGACAAACAGTGCAATCTGCTTCTCTTCCTTAGTCTTCATCTTTCACACCTGCCAGAGCCATATTCTAATAGTATATTCACACTTCTAACCAGTGGCCTTTTTCTTAGAGGTCATTTTCAATGCTGGGACACTAGATTTTCTTCTTTGAAATACGTGGAATCAAGACAGAAGCTTTCCTGTGAATATAGGGTTTAAAACTTGGCAATCCAACATACTGCTAGTTCTGCTTTTTAATTCCTCAGACTGAATGCAAGATAGAGTAAAAGATAGTCAGCCTTTTTTCTTTCCCTCTTACTACTAAGGGTGCTTTGCCAAGGTGCTCCTTCCTTACCACAGCTCAAAGGTCTCATTCTCTCATTAAAAACAGTCCATTTGGACCTTGAGCTTGTTTGGAGGTTCTAGCAGGGGAGCGCAGCTACTCGTATACCCTTGACCGAAGACCGGTCCTCCTCTATTCGGGGAAGGTCGTCCTCTTCGACCGAGCGCGCAGCTTCGGGAGGGACGCACATGGAGCGGTGAGGGAGGAAGGGGACACCCGCCTAGCCAGCCAGATCAGCCGAATCAACCCTGGCGATCAATGGGGTGACAGATGTCGCAGCCATGATCATTCAGGCCTTTACAGCCATTGAAGCAGGACATTCTCCCCAAGCATGGTTGGATACCATAAAAAGCTAAAATGATACGCTCAGGATGCGAGGCTAAGCACTGCACTCAGGGTCAGCCGCTTTGGACCCAGAGAAGAGCATGTCTGATTGCATGCGGGTTGATGCCCCAGGTCCCGCCTCTGAGAAAAAGGTATCGGACGGTCTGATGCTCTTTGGGTGGATGACACCTAAATGAACATCAGTACAAAGTCCCAATTTATTTCTAATATCAGAGATCAGACCTCTACTCTTGCCTGATGCGTCTAAAACAAAAAGGGGGAACTGTAGAGAGCTGCGGAATGCTATGCCTTAAAGATGGAGCTGGTTTCCGCCTTCCACCTTCCCGATGGTGAGTGCTCTCTGTCACGAACAACTCCACATTTGGCTAAGGCTGAGGATCTGGCTTGCTTCCATGTATGTGGACCTATCTGCATTGCCCCCGTGGCACGCCTGGGTTGGCTACCCAGAGGCTATTTAAGCTGTGGGCTGGCTTTCCCCGGGGTCCGAGGATTGTTCAATCTTCCTGAATAAACTGCATTGAAAAAAAAAAAAAAAAAACAGTCCATTTGGGAGGTAGAATCTACTTACTCCTTCCTCTAATGCGATATTTGCATCTATAATTTAAAGGTATTCATTTTATCACCAGAGGTGAAAAAGATTAGCAAAAAGAATACTCTGAATATTTTCTACACTATTACATTGACTCATTATGTCATTTCTAAGAGGTACAATATTGTGACTCACTAAGAAAGAGGGGGAAAATGGAACATTTTACTTCTTTGTTTGTTTGATAAGTACATTTTAGGGTGACACAAGCTAATTGCATAGTTACCATGAAATAACATGCTTTATTTTTCTGTAATAATGTAGTAACTGTATAGTAACTTCTTAGGAAACAAAACTAATTATATGGTAATGTGATAATGGTGCTGTTTATTTTTCTTAACAACTAATAATTGTATATAGACTGCAAAATGCTCAACTTCAGAATGAATGCATACAATTCCTTGATTTTCTGACTCTTGCTTCCTCTTTCCCATGTTAAGCACTTTACATTACTGGAAAGTCTATTCTTTTCACAGCCTCTTCTGCAAGCCTGTTAGGCTGGCTATACAGGACATCCTTTAATGCAAATGAGGCTTACAACTGAATCATAGATTAAACTACTGTGATGGGTTTTATGTTAAGTCACCAAGAAGGCAAAACCACAAAAAATGAAAGGACAGTCAGAAATGGTTCCAACTATAACCTTTGGAAAACTGACTGTGAAGGAAACAGACCCTGTTGGGAAGTTTCACACCGAGCTGAGCTGGGCTGAATAGTCCGAAAGAAACACATATTTTTTCAGAGTGAAGTTCTGTAGAAGGTGTGGGTAGAACATCCTTGACTGGATGATTCCTGAAATACTTAAACTATCTTAGAGACAAGAGAGGGGAAAAGAAAGCATACCTCCATGTCTTAACAGGTGGAGATGGACCCATGACTTTTGAAAACATCATTTCTTTGTAAAAAAGAAGCTGAACATATCAAAATAACAAAATTCTTCCTCTTTGTCTCTGTGTGTGGAGAGAGAGAGAGACAGACAGACAGACAGATAGACAGACAGAGAGACAGAGATTCACATAGCAGATATAGAAATATGGCTAAAGATACAAGACAGGAAGAGAGAGAGACATTATGCAGTAGCAAGAGAGCAAGAATATGAAAACATGAAGAGAAAGAGACAAAAGAGCAAAGACACAGACAGGGAAGACAGTTCAAGTCCCCCAAACATGGATATGTACATATGTATGTATGAATAGATGTAGAGCTAAGTTCTCTGACCCTTCTGATTTTGGTCAGCCTTGTTCTGCCTGTTTTTGGAGTTGTATGAGGGCCTGAGACAACTCTCTTCATTACAGAACTGCACTGCGGCTCCTCCTAGCTTTGCACCAGAAAATGAATCACAGTGTCAGAACAGTATGGTTGTTTTTCTCTGAGATCTAATTTAAATTCTCTATCAAATACTATTGCTGCAGTGACTTTTAAAATTTTCATGACTTACGCTGTTAATGAGCAAAGAATGAGAGCATGTCAGGGTGTTCTCTGTAAAGAGAGAGGACTGGAGTAAAATCCAGCATTCAACCCTTACAGAAATATTTCAATTTGGAAAGATCTCATCCAGAATGGTCACCTTTTAGCATGTGCTTTTGCTTAATGTAAATTAAATGGAGCTTTTCAATGACTGGGTAACTGGGAAGCATTTTTGCCCACAACAGAGAACTAATTTAACAGAAAAGAAATGTCCCAAAGATAGAAAAAACTACAGTAGTTGCTACTTTCATGCCACCCAAGAAAAAGAGAAGCATTTTATTTCAAAAACAAGAGGAAAGATATGTACAGCTTCAAATATCTGGGTTCACTCAAGTCATGTACATTTCGAGACACAGTTTTGGAGCTCAGGCTAGCCTCACATTCACTGTATAGGTGCAGATGACCTTGAACTTCTACTTCCTCCAACTTCCAAGTGCTGGAATTACAGGCATTTATTACCGTGCTAAGTTACATTCTGAATTTTCTTGTTCTGTATTGTTTCAAAATAATATTGCCTGACTTAAGAGAGCAATTTCTAATATACTCAGAAAATTGTCCAGACCTCAGGGCTCTCAAACATACCACCATTGAGACCAGTGTAAGAAGATTGAGACAGATATAAAAAATACATCCCTAGACCTTAGTTCATCAACTCTGCACTCTTTTTGACATACTGATCCCTACTTAAAACTGATTTTCAGCTTTGAACTGATAATCAAACAAACTTAGTTGTTGTACTAGAATCTGAAAGATGCGATTGAAAACTATCTGTGGATCTACTGTGGGAGCGAGAGTAGTCACTTCCTACCCATGCCCTGCAAAGTATGCTGTGCTCCTTAGTGAGGGAGCATAGTGTTTATGGTTATACGTGCTCACAGTGTTCATCAAAAGCTGGAGATTTATCTGCACTGAAAGCTGTGTTATATGGATGTCCTTATACCCAATCCCACAGAAAATGACAGTATTTGTAACTAAGACTTTCAATGAGGTTATTATATTAATTATTTAACCCACTGTTGTTATGGGCAAGGAGTGGCTGGGAGAAATCTTAGACACAGAGAGTAAACATGATGATGTTCGGTGAAACTGCCCACTCATTAGCTGCATTTTTCTAACAACTGGGCACTATACTCTTGATTCTTATATGATTCTTCACCATTACACATACATGTATATTTTATGTTCTGTCTCAAATGTGGCAAACACCCAGAATGTTTTCATCTTAGCTAATGTATTTGGGCTGATAGTAAATACATGGAACTTTAGAGAGAAGGAAGTCAAACATGCCTATGTGATAAGTTATAATGGAAACTTGGAACCTACCATCATTTGGAAGAGCTGTGCAGGACACAAATGGACTTCTGGTTGCATATTACCTGTTAGACTCTGTCTGGTGTCCCCAAGTATCAGGGATCCCATTTTCAGTCTGTGGTATGACAAGTACAGGTCCCCTCCTTCCCTGTTTGTCCTTGAATCTAGTGATTGGCAATGGTTAAATGGGGAGCTTCACTTCTTTTTGGTTTTCTTAAATATCATTCATCATTCCTTGAGAGAACAATATGTTGATTCAGGAATATTGACCTTTTTTGTCTTTGAAAACTGAAATAACAGTTCCTTTCCTTGTGGTTGTTTTGATACTGCCATATGGGTTCATTTCAGCAGACACATATGCATCCAGTACTTTCTATTACCATAGTGACTGTATCTGAACTGTGATGTTTATTTTTTATAGGGGGTAAACATTTTTTCTTTCCCAAATAAAAGTCAATTTCCTTTAGAATTGCGTTTTCTACTCTACCAAGCACAGGCCTCTAAATCATCTGCCTGGGTATTTTTTTTTAAACCATTCTGCAGTCTCAGAGTTTTGTTTTTCACTCATATTTCAGGGTGTTTTGTTTGTTTGGTTGTTTCATTTTCCAGTAATTTTGTTACTTGATACATTTGCTGGCACTCGGCTACCTATGCTCATGCATTCCTTTACACCTTCTAAAACTGTAAATGCAATCCAACACATGGCTGTCACAGGAGTCCAGGAAGCAGATGCTGAAAATCAGAGGTGTGGTGGGAGTGCATGTGCCAGTGACTTTACTTGATTAGCTAGATTTAAATAGTGTTGGATGAATTTACCAGGTGAAAATAAAAATTGTCAGTTCAATTTAATTTCATGGTGAATCAAACAAGGAAATTAGATTCTGCTACTCTGTCAGTTTGACATCCACAGAAGTGACAATTAAAGCTCATGAGAGAACTTATATTTACTCCAAGATTCTTGATTTCTTGAACGGCATGTAACTTTTACTTACTCTCTCTTTGAAGAAGAATGTGGGAATTCAGTAGAACCAGGAGAGATTGTTAGAATGTTCCAGATCTGGACTGAACAGCTGTATAAGTTTGAGGTAGAGAAGCCAAGACTCATTTTCATAGGGTCATAATCATATTGAGAGGTATGCTGGAGAGAGATCACCCTGGGCCTTTAGGCCAGAGGAGGTTAGAGCTGAAATGCAGATTATGTGCAGTGGTCACACCTCTTGCTTCAAGCTGACATGATTACATTAGAGCAAGTCAAGCCTAGAAGGTGATGAATGAAAGTGACTCTCCTTTGAGCTATGGCAGCTAGGCTATACCAACTGACTTTAATAAGCTCAACCGAAGCCTTAGGCCATCTGAGAGATTCACATTTAAACACAAGTTTACATACATAAAGTCTTCTCCAATACTCTTCTACGCGAAAAGACTTTCAATGCTAAATTAAGGTTAAAAGGTTACGGAGAACTCAACAGAACTGAAGCGTGAAATGATCACATGGAAACTTGCTTCCTGGATTTGCAGCAGTAGTTCCTGACAAAAGGAGAGCTTAAAGACAAGAAGAAATAATTTCCCTTTGACTTTGATTCCAAAGAAAGCTTCAGGGATGACCTTTGGATAGCAGAGCCAACATTGGCAAGTGTAGATTGAACAAGAAGCAAAAGATGATTTAATTGAAAAGAAAGGGTGAAGATGATATTCTCAAGCTCATGATAACATGGACATTTTTAAGGAATCCTAAACTTTAGAAACATACAGATGACATCATGAGCCAGATATTCATATCTTCATCCAAATCTTTTCATGGACATTGGGTAATCTCTGTCCTTTCCTTTCTGTTCTCCTTTCCTTTCTTCTCTCTGTCTCTCTTCTTTTATTAATATAATAGCTAAAAAAATTCTAACTCTGATTAAATATATTGTAAAATAAAATAATTTACACACTAGTATATACCAACATGATAGAATAGTCAATATATAAAAATATGAATGAATATGTTTAGGTTTTAATATTTTAGAAACGGGAAATTTTCTTGAGAAGTTCATCAACTGAAAGAAATCTTGACTCAGAAAAACATGGCTGGTAAATGGAGCATATCAGTACAGTTGCTGGTAATTAAAAAATTTATTCATTTTTTAGAAAATTTCTATACCACATTTTGATGATATTCTCTATTCTAACCTCTCTACAGATTCAATTTTGTATCCTTCTGTTTTTTTTCTACTTATCAAGTCATTTTGTAATACCTATTCATTACTACATGTGTGTTCTACTTCATTTTTTTTTTACTTACCATGGGCTATGCTTTTAAGAAAAACCAGCTCTCACAGCAGCCAGCAATTGCCATCAGGTCAGTGTGGGATATCATGAATAGTTCCCTAATCCATGCTGGATTCTGGTCTGGGTCTTACTTAATTTTCTATTGCTGTGAAGACACACTAAGACCTAGACAATTAAAAAAATTAATTGGAAACTTGCATACAGTTTTAGAGAGAGAGTACATGACCCCCATGAAGGGGAACATGGCAGCAGATAGGCAGGCATGGCTCTGGAACAATAGCTGAGAACTTATATTTTATCTGAAAGTTGGATAGATCAAGTTAACTGAAATGGCAAATGACATGGTCTTTGATACCTCAAAACCCACCCCCAGTTACCAAAGTCGATACTCTTATTATTCAAATATATAAGACCCTGTAAACATTCTCTTTCAGATTATTAATTTCTGTGTGATGGTTGATTTTTATTTCCTTGACATAAACCTAGACATATCAGAGGAGAAGGAATTTTAATTGAGAAAAGGATTCCATAAGATTGGTCTGTAGGCAAGTCTATTGGGGTATTTTCTTAATTAGTGACCGATGTGAAAGGGCCCACCTCTTTATGGGCAGTGCCACTCCTGGACATTTGTATAGTAAAGCAGTCTGAGCAAGCCATGAAGAGAAGATAAGTAAGCAAGCTTCTTTTATGGCCTCTGCATCACTACCTGCTTCTAGGTTTTGGCTTTGAGTTTCTGTCTTAACTTTCCTGGATATGGAGTACAAGCTGTAAGGTTGAATAAACTTTTTACTTCTGACATTATTTTCTTATCATGGTGTTTTATTATAGTGATAGAAATTCTAGGACAGTCCAGGTTAAACTTCTACGCATCTTATGTATGCAGTCACAACTGTTGGATTTTTTAAAAATTTATTTATTTATTTACTTTGTATTCTGATGTACCTCTTTCTCCTCTCCTCCCAGTCCCACCTCCTATCCTCTTCCTTCTTTACCCCTCCACTTCTCCTCAGAAAAGGAGATGTCCCCACCCAATCCATCCTGGCACATCCAGTTGCATGAGGACTAAGCACTCCCTCTTCCACTGAGGCCAGACAAGGCAGTCCAGTTAGGGACCAGTAACCAGAAGCAGGCAGAGGAGTCCATGTCAGGAATAGCTCCTGCTCCACTTGCTAGGGAAACCAAATGAAGACTAAGCTGCCCATCAGTTACATATGTATCAGGTGTTCAGTCCATGCATGCTCTTTGGTTGGTGCTTCAGTCTCTGTTAAAAAAAATGCTGTGAGTTTCTATGTGCAGATACCCTGTTGTGTCTGAAAAGCACTGTTTCTGGTAGCCATCTATCATCTTTACCCCTTACATACATTCTACATTTTTTCTCTCTTCTACAATCACTGCTGAACTTTGGGAGAAGATGTCATGATAAAGACATTCCATTTAGAGGTAAGGACTGCAATCTCTTATTCTATGTACCTTGTACATAGTTGGAGTTCTCTGTGATGATCACTACTTTAGTACTAATAGACGTTTCTCTAGTGAAAGTTGAGAGATGCACATATCTATAATTATTATAGTAAGCCATGTGGAGTTAAATATCATGTCCAAATAGCAAAAGTTCCTGATTTTGAGTTTCTTTAATTTAGCAGGACTAAAAGCAAGTTAGACTAAAAATGGTGTGAAATTTCATAAAATTTCTAGGTAATAATTGCAATTGCTCATAAAATTAGAACCAAATCAAAATACATCTTTTTTAATATTAAAGCATTGCAATTGTTTATTTATTTTTTTAATAATTTTTATTTTTTATATTAATCACAGGTTCATTACTTTATATCCCAGCCATAGCTCCCTCCCTCATTCCCTCCTAATCTCACCCTCCCTCCTTCATCTCCTCTCTGCCTTTTTCCAAGTCCACTGATAGAGGAGGTCCTCCTCCCCTTCCACCTGACCCTTGCTTATCAGGTATCTTCAGAACTGGCTTCAGTGTCCTCCTCTGTGTCCTAGCAAGGCTGCTCCTCCCTCAGGCGGGAGGGAGAGGTCAAAGAGCCAGCCATTGAGTTCATGTCAGAAATAGTCCCTGTTCTCCTTACTAGGAAAACCACTTGAATGGGCTACATCTGAGCAGGGGGTTCTAAGTTATATCCATACATGGTCCCTGGTTGGAGAAACAGTCTCATAAAAGATCCCTGTGAAACATATATCTTAATTGTTTAGAAATGTGATAATTCATAGTGTGGCAGTTTGAATAGAAATGACCCCCCAATAGACTCATGTCTTTGGAGGATAGGCCCATTGGAAGTGGCAGTATTAGAAGGTGTAATAACATTGGTGACTTAGGTGTGGCCTTGTTGGAGAAAGTGTGTGACTGTGGGGGTGGGCTTTGAGGTCTCCTGTGATCAAGCAAAGCCCACTGTGATGCACAGTTTTCTTCTGTTGCCTGTGAATCCAGGTAAAGAACTTTCAGCTCCTTTTCCAGCACCATGTGTGCCTACTTGCCATGTGTTTCCAGCCGTGATGATAATGGACTAACCCTATGAAACTGTAAGCCAGCTCCAATTGCATATTTTCCTTTATAACGTGGCCATGTCCATGGTGTCGCTTCACAGTAGTAGAAATCCTAACTAAGACACATGGAGTTCAAAGAGTTAAGAAAGAAAAATGAATTATTTCTGATACATTTGTTGTTATTTATGTGTGGGTTGTGGCAGGTTTGAGTGTATCCAGAGCATGTACTGTGCAGTGTATGAGGGAAGATGCATGCATTAAAATACCATAACAGAATCTGATTCAAATTCAGGTCCTAATGCTTGCAGAGTTTTACCCACTGAGTCATTACCCAGCCCTCACAAGTCTTGGTATAGTGCTAAAGCCAGAAATGAAAGTAATGCACATTGAAAATTCTGAATGATTTGAGTAATGCTTAAGGCAGAATCCTAGTATAAATGAAACATCCTCCTTCTAGGGTCCTTGTTATATATAAACTTGAAAAGTACCTCTTTAAATACTTTGTCAACACTTTGAAAATAAGGTATAAGGTACAATAATATAAACAACTTGAACTAGAGATGAGTTAGCAGGAGAACACAACTTGGCAGCTGTATATAAACCTTCACATTTAAAATCTCATCTTTTATTGGGAAGCTAATTGATGCTTGAGCACATCATCTGACTCTTACAAGCAAGATAAATATTCATAAGTAGAAAATTCTACAATATCTGAGAAATCTGGAATAGGACTCTCTTATCAGTCTTACTCTTCAGCATCTTCCTCATCCACTGCTCTGTTATATAAAGTATGAGTTTGTTTGTGTCTACTTCTTTTTATTCCATTTTATTTCTCTTTTTGCTAAAAGTGTTTTCAGGGCAGTTAAATCTTCACTAGATTATGACTTGCCCTTCTGTTTAATTGTTGACAAATACTTGAAAATAAAATTTAATACATATATTTTTAGTTAGTGTTTTGAAGGGTCTTTGAAGGAAAATAAAAATAGGAGACTGTATAAGCTATGTCTTTAAATAGTTACTTGCTTTACAATGTCAGTGTGCTCTAGGCCAACCTGGGAGTCCTTTCTGAAGTTTTATTTTTGGCAAAATATGATATGATGTAAATAACATCTCTGTGGCTTGTAAAATGTTTCAAACTATGATTCCAACTCTTTATAAAAGAAATATATTTTACTGCCAGAATATTAATTGCCAATTGGAGTATTCTCTAGCTCAACCATAACACAGTGCCATGGTTCATTACTTGCAGACTGTCCACTTGCCAAACCAGAGGCTGCATGCAGATATTCCAAATGCCTTCATAAAAACAGGAGCACATTCTGTTAAGCAGTGATTAATTATTATAAAGATCGTGTGTTGCCCTATAATTCCCCATGATGTATAGCATGCATACAGACTTCGGCCAGCTCAGCAAATGTCCAAGGGAAGCATCATAGGCATCTCTCCTCATTTGTAAAAAAAACATTTGTAAAAAATGTTTTCACCTTGGGAAACAGCTTATAACAGGAAGATACTTTAGGAATTGCCCTGCAATTTCTCAGGAGGAATAAAGGAGGTTTCCTTCATCTTAAATATATTAGATTAATTTCACAGAGCTCACTTGATCATTATATCCAAGAGAGCAGAGGACAACTGTTCTGTTTCTCTTACATCATTTTTTTACATTTTGAAATCTCTTCTAAGGACACACATCAGTAGCCATCTCCATCCATAGCAGAGCACAAACAGGATGCACTCAGAAACTTGTGAGGTTACAATAGCTATCAACATTTCTCAGCAGTGTGCTCCAGTTTTAAAAGAGAATTCTAGTGCCTCTATCATGTCAGACCAAGTATTTTGATTAAAACATTTTTTATTGAATTTTTATGGTCCCATTACCAGAGTCCCTGGGTACATGTAAAATTTTTTTTCAGGACAATGCACTTTAGTAGTGAGGTGGGACTGAGCCTAGAGTCATAAAACAGGAAATATTAAACTTAGTGGCTAAGAAATGCATAATGTTCTAAACACCAGTGGGACAAGCTCTCCCTGGGGTCAGCTACTCTTTTAGTGAGACTAAATGCTTAGGAAACAATATGAATAACTGAATATTGAGCTCATGCTGACCTGATCTTCTTATTATTATTATTATTTATGTATTTATGTATTTATTTTGAGACATAGCCCTGGCTGGCCTGGAATGTGCCCTATCGAGCCTCAACTTGAACATGATATGAATCCTCGGCCCTTCTCTTGCAAGTACAAAGATTACAAGTGTGTACCAGTGCTAACATTAAACATTTTAAGAGATCAGACATATTCTTGATTATGTAGAAAATGTGGACTAAGAGATGTCCTACATTGTCTAGAGCTATGACAAGGATGATCTGTATTCTATATTGCAGATAAAGAGCTAGCATTTGGGCCTCTACACTAGGCAAAATAAATGACAGAAAATAATGTGTCTAAAAGTGATTCAGTAAAGGACACAACTGGGCAGCCAGGAGAAATGCTCTCACTTATTTAAGGATGAAGATTAGAAAAGAAACTGAAAAAGTTTTGTTTATAAAGAAAAGTAATGATGACTTTAAATGATTAGCTTTGCTTTGGACCTGGTTATCCTTTATCTCTCCTAGAACTGATTCTGGCCATGGTGAAAGAGGTATAGTAGAAGTGCCAAGCACATACCTGTTTGGCCATGGTAAGGGCTGAGTGGCCTTGTACTAAGCTCTAAGCTCAGGGATGCTCTATCTAAATGTGGTTGCAAATGAAAAATTATGTCTATTTAATAGATTATTGTAGAGACAATAATTTCTTCTTATTCTGTTTTATTAAGGTAGTTTGCATAGTTTTAAACATATGATATGACATTTAAGCCAAATAAGATATAGGAATCTTGAAAGAATCTTTGCTTCCTTGCAAATGTACACATTACATTCACACAAACACACATACACAAGCACACACAGTATCAACTAGTGTACACAATCAATGTACACTAGTTTAGATTGGGTAGGTCATAGTGTGCCTGATAAAGAATTTCATGGACAAGCAGTCCTTTTATAAGTTAAAAGATTAAAAGAGTATCTCAATTGAGTGTCTTAGATGATTAATGTAAATCAAAAGCTAAATTGGAAAATGAGTTAGAAGTTTTATTTAATTGTATATTGACTTAGCAAAAAATCTACATTTTCAGAAAGATTCTGAATATAATTTTAAAAGTCAATACAATTTTAATATATGTTAAAATAGTTTTAACTATGTGTAAAATGTTAGACAAAAAAAATGAAAAGAAATGTAGTCTTTGGTTTCAAGTTGATTAGGATGGGGAAAGAAGAGCTCAGATATTGGCTATCACGTTTACATTAAGATCAACTCCCATGTCACAAAAAGAAGCACATTAATTGTGTGACAGGATACAGATAAGTGATCTTAAAACTGACAAATAGTACAGAAAATTCAGAAAGGAAAGCATAGTTGAAGCAAAAGTAAATCTGGTGATAGATGGGAAAGGTTCTGGTAGCACTTGAAAATGTTCAGGGTCTTGTGTGAGTTGATAAACAATATCTTCGTATAGGTACATATTATGAAGTTTAGGTGTTTGTTAACTTTATAAGTGTTTTATGTCTGACTTCCACTCTTCCCAAATCAAACAGGCAAATTTTTGTGTTACATGAGATTGACATTATTTATTTTACTTAAATAGTATAACTTTTACACTGGAAAGACTTGGCAGTTTAAAACATTGGACACATACAATAACTCATATTTTCTTGGCTACAGTGTTTGACAAAAATGCATAAGCTGTCATGCCATTCTGTGTTCATAAGTATTTTGGTTTTTAATAATATTTTTATTTTTGTATATTAATTACAGTTTATTTGCTTTGTGTCCCAGTTGTAGCCCCCTCTCTCATTCCCTTCCAGTCCTGCCCTCCCTCCCTTATCTCCTCCTTGCCCCTCTTGAAGTCCACTTATAGGGGAAGTCCTCTTCCTCTTCCATCTGACCCTAGCTTATCAGGTCTCAGCAGGGCTGGTTGCATTGTCTTCCTCTGTGGCCTAGTTAGGCTGCTCCTTCCAGAGGGGGCTGGGAAGGTCAAAGAGCTAGCCATAGAGTTCATGCCAGAGACAGGGAAGGCTTCCCTTACTAGGGAAGCCACTTGGATATTGAGCTGCCATGGGCTACGTCTGAGCAGGGGTTCTAGGTCATATCCATGCATGGTCTCTTGGTTGGACAGTCAGTCTCAGACAAACCCCTGTGCCCAGATATATTTGGTACTTGTGGAGATCCTGTTCTCTCCAGGTCTTAATAACTCTCTCTTCAATAAGTATTTCAAGATGCCTAAATTCTGACTCAGTATAGACTGGAAAAGGTTATGCAGAAAGCATATTTCAATAAAAACAAAACTTTTATTATATTCTTTGTCCCAATTGTTTACAGGCCCATTACCCAGGTGACACATGATTAGAATACATTCTGGAATTTTTAAAATTTAATTTAATTTATTTTATTAATTATAGTTTATTCACTTTGTATTCCAGCTATAGCTCCCTTCCCCATCTCCTCCCAATCCCATCCTCCCTCCCACTTCTTCTCATATGCCCCTCCCTCCAGTCCAATGATAGGGGAGGTCTTTTTCCCCTTCCATCTGATCATATCAAGTTTCATCAGGACTGGCTTTTTTGTCTTTCTCTGCAGACTGGTAAGGTTGCTTCCACCTCAGGTGGAGGTAATCCAAGAGCAAGCCAATGAGTTCATGTCAGAGATGGTCCCTGGTCTTATTATTGGGGAACCTTCTTGGATACTGAGCTGCCTTGGGCTACTTCTCTGCAGGGATTTTAAGTTATCTCCATGCATGGTCCTTGTTTGGGGTATCAGTCTCAGAAAACACTCCTGTGCACAGAGTTTTGGGTTCTGTTGTTCCCCTTGTGGAGTTCCGTTTCCTTCAAGCCATTCTATCTCTCCCTTCTTTCATGAGATTCCCTGCACTTTGATGTAAGTTTGGTTATGCAGCTAAGGATATATTTTGATACCCTGCTGGGTGAAGTCTTTCAAAGGCCCTCTATGGTAGGCTCCTGTCCTCTTCCCTGTTTTCTCCCTCTTCCGATGTCCATCACCTTTGCCTTTCTGAGGATTGATCATCTTACCCAGGGTTCTCCTTCTTGCTTAGCTTCTTTAGGTGTACAGATTTTAGTATGTTTATCCTATATTTTATGTCTAATATCTACTTCTAAGTATGTATATACCATGTGTGTCTTTCTGCTTCTGGGAAACCTCATTCAAGATGATCTCATCAGAACAAAATGACAGTTTACATACTAGGAAAGGATTTTCACCAACTCTATATCTGACAGAGTGCTAATATTCAGAATATATAAAGAACTTAAGAAGTTAAACACAACAAATCAAGTAATACAATTAAAAAATGGGTCACAGAGCTAACGAGAGAACTTTCTGAAATTTTTATGACTCATCCACGAGGAATTGTCCTTACTTTTACTTTTGCTAGGGCCCAAACTTCTGGCTGACTGGCTTTCATTAGTCATAAATTTCTCCTTTCATCACAGTGCTTTCTGACCTATTTAACATTATTTAGATGTCTGATAGATAATAGATATATTATAGAGATAGATAGATAGATAGATAGATAGATAGATAGATAGATAGATAGATGACTGGTATAGATAAGTTGGTTGCAAAAAGACATGTTGCTTATGTTCCACCTTCAAGCATACTCTTGGACACACATTCTTTGTACCAGTCAAAGGGGAAATTTAGTGTGGATTCAAGTCCACTGGCACCATATCCGACCTCCCAGGTCAAGGCTGACTCATATATTTCTGTGCTGTTCCAACCTGGTGAAGTTCTGGGTCTTGTTTGCCCATACTATCTCCAACCCGAGGCCTAGCCCTTAGTCACACAGACTGCATTCTAGCCTAGACTAATAAGTGTCTAAAATCCTGACCTACACAGTATCCTAGCACTGTTAAGAATTGTTCAAGAAGCACAGCTTGCAGACCAGCCCAAGCATATACAACCATTTATCACATTCACAAAATTTCTTGCCTACAACAATTGGAATCTCCCTCACATTTTTAATGTATAATAAACATTAAGTAGTTGAAGAATTTACATATCAGCTCCTTGAACCTATATTGGAATCAAGAAAGCTTGGGCAATAACAAAAAAATCAAACTAAGCTTCCACTTAACAGAGGCAGCCTAAAATCTCATATGAGAGATATGACCAAGGAAAGATGTCCACATGACCAGATTTCATCACAAAGAAGACACAAACAATATAAAAGACCAATATTTTATGTGCCATTCCTGCCTCAATAGAAAAGACCATACTAGAAATTCCCGTAGTAAATTTTAAAAATCTAAATACAGAACACTGTGAGGGTAGTGAAAACTGAAAAAGAAAACCCATGGTATTACTGCTGGTTTCTCAATAGAAACTTTGAAATCCAGAAAAGCTTTGCAGCAATGTACTTCAATTGACAACACTGCCAATCTAAACTAATGTACCTGGAAAGCATATTGGACATAGTTAAAGAAGAAAAAAGACTCAGAATTTTCTAAGATATAATTAAGATAAAAATATTTATGTCTACCAAACAAGCCATACAGAGACTACTGGAAAAAATGATTCAAAAAGTAATAAGACTAGTAAGGAGGTTAGACAACAGGAAAAATAATACAAATGACCAAAAATGAATAATAAAGCCCACAATGACATTTGACACACACCTTCAAATAAAAACTTAATTTATCCATAGCCTCAATTTTCCTATCAAAAGACATAAGCTAGTTGAATGGATTAAGAAACTATATCCATGATTCTACGAGATACTCATATTTCCTCATATAATAAAAAATATTACTTCAACCAAGGACCATTCTTGGATATAACCTAGAACCCCTGCTCAGATGTAGCCCACGGCAGCTCAGTATCCAAGTGGTTTTCCTAGTAAGGGGAACAGGGACTGTCTCTGACATGAACTCAGTGGCAAGCTCTTTGACACCCTCACAATGAGGGGGTAGCAACCTTGGCAGGCCACAGAGGAGGACAATGCATCACTCCTGATAAGACCTGATAAGCTAGGGTCAGAAGGAAGGGGAAGAGGACCTTCCCTATCAGTGGACTTGAAGAGGGGCTGGGAGGAGATGAGGAAAGAAGGGTGGGATTGGGAGGGAATGAAGGAGGGGGCTATAGCTAGGATACAAAGTGAATAAGCTGTAGTTAATATAAAAATTAATTTAAAAATGTATTCAAGCAAGGAAATCCCAAAAGAAATCAGGTGCTACTACCATGATATCTAACACAATTGACTTCAAACTACAGCAAACCAGAAGTTATGGATAAATATATTTCATTCTTATTGTGGAAATATTAACCAATAGAGCATTTCAACTCTAAGAATTTATATACAAGAGAAAACACAATATTTCTTTGTGGTCTGTGTTCCCTCACTCAGGATGATTTTTTTCTAACTTCATCTAGTCACCTGAAAAATCTCATTTTTATTAACAATTATATAATATTTTATGGTATAAACACATCATACTTTCTTTGTCCATTCATCCATTAATGTTCATCTAAACTGTTTTCAATTTTGGCCTAATATAAAACAGTAGGGAACATGTATGATGAAGTACCTCTATAGTAAAATTTAAAGTCCTTTGTGTATATATGCAAGTGTGGTATAGTTAAATCTTATGGAATATCAAGCTTCAGAATCTTGGCAATTATTTCCATAATGGTTCTACTAGTTTGGACTCATACCTGCAATGATTAAGTATTCCCCTTTCCTTACACTAAGAAATTCTAAGATATAGAAAAGGGACACAATAGCATTTTTTGGATAAGCACTTAAGATGAGTTTGATGTTAAATTAGTACTAAGAACATCAGTTTTTGAAAGCTTAGTTATATGTTTGGGATAGTTATAACAATAACAGGGAAGAAAATGTCGTGGTCTCTAATTCTAGGTAGATGGCTAAAAATAAGTATAGCCTTAAATAAATCCCCAAGGCAGGGTCACATGGAGTAAATTTACACAATCAGTGTAGTACTCCCCACCGCATACTTAAAAACATATTTTCTCTTAGGATCTTCTTATTATTCTAAATTTATATCTATTATAAAGAACTTCTTTGAACCCAGAACTATAATTTAATAACATCATTCTTTTTCAAATATTAAAATATTAATGTTAACTTTTTGTACAGGATCACACTCTATAGCCTAGGATTTCCTGGGTAGCTGTGTTGCCTAGACTGCTTGGAATAAAAATTTTAATTTTTTTGTTGCTCAGTAAACATTTAATAGATCTAAGTTTAGTTACTTAATCTCTTTTAGATTGTCATTTGTTCATGTTGAATCTGGATAAAATAATAACATTGGTAAAATTGGACCCATCTCCTATAGTGGTTTTGAGTATTTTGAAACAGAGGCAGGTAGCTAGAATAGGTGGGCTCTGAAACAATACGACCTCATTCCCTGAGCTTTATGATATCCAAGAATGAAGTATCTTTAATAGTGTACATCTTAATTTATTTTATTTTATTTTTTATTATTATTAATTACACTTTATTCATTTTGTATCCCCCCATAAGCCCCTCCCTCCTCCCCTCCAGATCCCACCCTTCCTTCCCTTTCTGCATGCATGCCCCTCCCCAAGTCCACTGATAGGGGAGGTCTTCCTCTTCTTCTTTCTGATCTTAGACAATCAGTTCTCATCAGAAGTGTCTGCATTGTCATCTTCTGTGGCCTGGTAAGGCTGCTCCCCCCTCAGGGGGAGGGGATCAAAGAGCAGGCCAATCAGATTATTTCAGAGGCAGTCCTTCTTCCCATTACTATGTAACCCACTTCGACACTGAACTGCCATGGCTACATCTGTGCAGGGGTTCTAGGTTATCTCCATGAATAGTCCCTGGTTGGAGTATGAGTCTCTGGGAATTTCCCTGTGTTCAAATTTTCTTGTTCTGTTGCTCTCCTTGTGGAGTTCCTGTCCTCTCCAGCTCGTGCTATTTCCCGCTTCTTATCTAAAATTCCATTCACTCTGCCTGACAGTTGCCCATCAGGCTCAGCATCTGTTTTGATAGTCTGCAGGGCAGAGGCTTTCAGAGGCCCTCTGAGGCAGGTTCCTAGGTTGTTTCCTATTTTCTTCTTCTTCTGATGTCCATCCTCTTTGCCTTTCAGGATGGGGATTGAGCACTTTAGTTAGGGTCCTCTCTTTTGCTTAGTTTGTTTAGATGTACCAATTTTAGTGGCTTTATCCTATGTTGTATGTTTATATGAGTGAGTATATACCGTGTATGTCTTTTTGTTTCTGGGACAGCTCACTCAGGATGATCCTTTCCAGGTCCCACCATTTACCTGGTTCTCATTACCATCAACTATATGGTCCCTAGTCTTTGCCTAATATAGCCTAACAACTTGTTAAGTCAGTATGATCCAAAAATGACCAAAAGCAAAAGATTCTGCCTTTGAGCTGTTATAATTCTAGCTTTGTATATCCAGTATTGTAATACAAGTTTCTGCTCCAGCTAAGCAGGTCCCCAAGATAATAGTCAATGTCAGGGAGCTCCCTTTTACTTAGCATTTCAGCCTGTAGGTGGGATTTTGGGCCAGTGGTCTCTTATGAAATTGCTTAAATTTGACACTAGAACCATTGGCATCAGGGGCTAGGAAGGCTGAAATGCCAGCCGAAGGCTGGGCAATGGGGCAGTCCTCAGAAGCATCTGGTTATCTGGTCTACCTGAGGAGGCAGTGAGTAATCATGTCACTTCCAGCAAGTTCAGAGCTCAGCTTGCAGTCTCAACCAGGTGAAAATCTGCTGAGACAAATTCAAATTAGAAACAGAAGTTAAAATTTGTCTAATAAATGGGAAAAGTTAGAACTCCCAAAACCAAGGAAATAACTTATCTGGGATCCTCTGAGCTGTGCCAGATTCAGGTCTCATGACTTTTTGATTCCCTGAAACTCATATAAATTTTTGGTTTGTAAAAGGAAATATATAAAAAGAATCAGAAAAATAAAATATTAACAGCATTCTGTGAATAACAGGTAAAACTACATCCAACAGAATAAGTATCATTTTTTAAGCTGTTTGTTTTGTAACCTTTATAAACAATTTAAATGTGTGTATGGTCTGAAACTCTAACACTTTAGCTGTGGGTACAGCTGTTGCTAAGCAGTCATCATGCCATTTTTTGTACACCCAGAATGTACTTTTAGTCCCTGTCTCCATTTCACAATGGAAAGTTAGGCAGAAATATGTTAACAACTTTAGTATTAAACTCTGGATGCTTGGACTTTTCTTAACAAAGCAACTAGAAGAAATAGATTTAAAATATTTCTAAATCCTGTATCAAAGTCTACCTCAAAAATGGCAAATATTAAAAAATGTTTGGGTCAAATATACATTTTGGACAAATGTTTTTAGCATGATGAGATGCATCTTTAAGTGTATTTCCAGAAGACAACCAAGAGACAATTAAAATCTCAAGCTTGTGCCTGGATAATAAGGAGTCAGTGTTTCCTATTAATCAATATTATAACTGAACTTCTGAGATTTTATAAAAATATAAGCATATCAATGGCAGAAAAGGGAGGAGAAATCTGAAATATTATCTTAAAAATTTTATTTAGATACTTTAATCAATTTTTTTAACTCTGAAACATTTTTCAGATCCTTAAATAATAATTTTTAAATTCTTATAATTTTCTAAATTTTATATCCTCAAACTTTATATAAATTTTATACCTTTTAAACCAGCTATTTATCATAAAACATAGACAATTAACATAAAGCCTGTAGGCAAAGCAAACCTGCTTGCCTTTTTAAATAGAAGATCTAGTGTCTGGTAATTTTAACTAACTAATAAATTAACCAATGAGCTAACTATACATCTAATTATCTGCTCTTTAGCTGAAAGGCTACCATTAGCTTAGCTTAGCCATCAATGTGATCAGAGAACTGAGAAGGATAATTTCTGAGCTAAATACATGTATTTATCCATGTATCCATCAAAATGACAATGACAACTGTCAGTCCATCACCCTAGGCAGCTGTCCCTGGCTCTTGTGCTTGTGTGACATCATGAGCAGGGATGGTCCAGTTACCAGGCACAGAAGATGAGAGACTGTTTCTGTGGAGAAAGAAATGAGAAAATGGCCTCACCTCACACTTAGCAATGTGAAAGATTGACTCTCCAGGTGTCCACAGTTTTGTCTAGAGTGTAGGCTGGACCCTAGTAGTGGGCCAGAAGTGGAAGTCTTGCCAAGTGGTTAGCATACCATAATCCAGAGTCACATTGTACCCAAATCTTCTTGGAGACTTTGGGAGAGCTACTTCCAGTATTTTGGGACTCTGTCATAATAAGCTTACACATGTTAAAATGCCATATTCATCAGATCTCTGAAAAGCTTGAAGGCCAGCATATCTGAATTATTCTTCCTCTCTCTTTTAATTATCTATTTTAAATTTCATCCTATAAAACAGAATGTCATAATCTCTAATTCTGGCCTATTCCTTAAATAAATGTTTTAGAACCATATTTATCTCAAGTAGATCTACATAGGCAAACTTCATAATTATTTATCCTAGGCTTAACTTTAAAAACATAACAAAAGACTACATAAAGTTCACTCTTATAACTAACTGTAGTCATTAGTATAACTGCAGATATCTTTCTGAGCTAAAATCAAAACAAAACTTTCAATCAGATACAATACATAGAAGGGCTAGCAAATCTTACTCATCCTATCATATTGCATTAAAACTGAATAGCAAAAAAGCATAAAGGACAAAAGTTTTGTTTAGCACTAAATGGAGAACTAAACACAGCTGACAACCTTAGCAGAGATGGACAGTTCTGGTCATTTCAAACCGATCAGCCAGAAAGAAACAGCATTAAGTCATTTATATAGGAACTGGCAACCAAGCATTTATTCTTATAATAATTAACACTGACTTGATTGCAACCCTGTATAACACTGGGCTAACATGGAGCTGCAATAAAGAACAACAACAACAACAACAACAACAAAAAAAAAACATTTTGTATTGAAAAAAACTTCAACCTTTTAAATAAAGAGCAACATATCTTACAGTTCTTTATCAAATCATGTTTGCAGGTGTAAAAAAACAACAACAACAAAAATACAGTTCATACCCTCTGTAACATTCTATATAACTTCAGGTTAGGCTTTTCCTAGCTGTGCTCTTTTGATTTAACCAGACGTTTTTCTTGATTTTCAGACCATATAAAAGTTTTCATCAGAACCCTTTTATTATTTTATTATTCTGACATGACATATTATAAAAACTGCAATTTTCAGGGGGCAAGATGGCAGTGCCCGGAGGACTCTCATTCTGAGCAGCAGCACAGCAGGATCGACACAGTGACCAGCAATCAGAACTCGTGGCCATAAAACACAAGTGATAATGTTTCCCAGGTGAGAGGAAACCCCACGGTGGTTCAATCAGCTTTTAACTCACCAGGCTAAACCATGGAAGAGATCCCCATTCGGCCAGACGCTTGGTTGCCAGCCCCAGCCCAGTGCCACACGCCAGTGTGCTCTGGTCATGGTCCCAGACTGAACTGTGCTCACCACAACATCAGAGACTGGACTCTCTGGTCGAGAGATAACCCCACGGTGCAGGAAATGATTGGGACCGACTTTAGGTCACTCAGACATCCCCTGGAAAAGACTGGGGTTCCACGGGTACCCCAGGAGCCAGCCCAGAGCCAGAGCCTGGGACCCAGGCTCAAGCACAGAGCCCTGCCTGCTATGCCTGATTCGCTGCCTCAGATAGAACAGTGAGCCTCAGGGGACCAGATATTGAGTTTCACTGTCCGGTGCAAACACACAGGGAGGGAATCAGCTGGTCTGATCTCAGAGCACTCAGCCAACATCCCCACACCGAAAAGGTCTCAGAAAAATTTCCCAGTTTAGGCAGACACCTAGCTTCCCAAAGGCCAGAAAGGCAGAGCCAAATGCTTCTGTGCCTGTGGGTTCTACTCGCCATCCCAGACAGAACGGCAGTCCCCAATCTGGCCCAAAAGGGGACACACACTGCCAGCCCAGATCAGAGCATAGAGCATCTAGACCAAAGCGGGGGCACTCAGCCGACATCCCAGACCCGGGTGCACAGCATCCAGTCTAGAGCAGCATCAGCAACCACCATCCCAGACAGGGATACACAGCTTCCAGCCCAGAGTGAGGCACTCCTCCTCCAGGCCAGAGAGGAGCCCTCAGTTGCCAGCCTAGAGAGGCCTGCACAGCATCCAGACCAGAGCGGCGCCCCCAGGTGCAAACTCAACCTAGGCGCACATTCTCCAGGCCCAGAGCGGAGCACTCAGCCCCTGGCCCAGAGACTTGCTGGGTGCTCCTCTCACCTTCCCGAACAGAACTGTGTGCCCCGGATACCAGACTGAGTTTTCCTGTTGGGAAAAACCCCCACAGCTAGGGAATCAGTAGGATCTTCAAGAGGGCTGTACCTGGAAAACAGTGTAACAACAACAACAACAACAGCTCACTAAATTCAGAATGAGAAACCCAGCAGCGGGGCAGCTGTCTTGAGAACTTCTATGGGTGAGAGGAGAGCCCCCCTAACTAACAAAGACCACAGCTACTACTCAAGTCTATACACCTGAGGTGAGCAGTGACAATTCCTGAGAAACACTGGCCATACAGTGACCAAACCCAAAAAGCAGAGGAGGCCTCCTTCAGGAAAAATCATCTTCTGGCCAAGGGGATTCTCCCTACCTAAGGACTCCAGGAAGCACAGAAACTAACAGCCAACACCTAAAACAGCCCACTGGGTAGAGGTCAGTGTTAAAGCCCAAACAAGAAAAGACAGAGCAATATGGCATCTCCAGAACCCAGCCATCCAGGGGTGAGCAGCTCTGGACAACCCAGCCTAATAGAAAACCAAGGAGATGACCTTACATCTATGCTGATGAAGAGGATAATAGAGGAAACAAAAAAAATACATAAAAAATTAGAGGAAGATAAAACCAAACAGATCATGGCTATCCATAAAGGAATGGAGAAAGTTAAAGACAAGCAGATTATGGCCATGCGTGAAGAAATACAGGAAGATGCAGCCAAACAGTTTGCAGCCTTCAGAGAAGAAATAATTAAATCACTGAAAGAAATAAAAGAAACAGAGCTGAAGGAAATAAAAGAAAAAGAGGAAAATATGATCAGACAGGTGAAGGAAGAAAACAAAACAACTCAAGATCTGAAGATAGAACTGGAAAAATTAAAGAAAACACAAATGGAGGAAATAATGGAGAGGAAGAATTTAGGGGAGAAAACAAGAACTACAGAGGTAAGCATAACCAACAGACTACAAGAGATGTAAGAAAGAATTTCAGGTGTAGGAGATAAAATGGGAAAAAATTGATATATCTGTCAAAGAAAATGTTAAATTCAAAAAATTCCTAACACAGACTGTCCAAAAATTCCAAGACAAAATGAAAAGACAAAACGTAAGAATAATAGAAATACAGGAAAAAGAAGATTCCCTTGTCCAAGGCCCAGAAAATATTTTCAACAAAATCATTGAAGAAAATTACCCCAAGTTAAAGGAGAGGCCAATAAGAATACATGAGGACTACAGAACACCCAACAAATTTTACCAGAAAAGAAAATCCTCCCACCACATAATAATCAAAACAGTAAGTATACAGAATAAAGAAAAAAAAATACTAAAAGCTGCAAGGGAAAAAGACCAAGTAACATATAATGGCAAAACTCTTAGAATCACACCTGACTTTTCAACAGAGACTATGAAAGCCAGAAGGGCCTGGACAGATATCATGCAGACAGTAAGAGAACACAGAAGTCAGCCCAGGCTACTATACCCTGCAAAATTCTCAGTCCTCATAGACGGAGAAAACAAGATATTCAATGGCAAAAACAAATTTCAACAATACCTACACACAAATCCAGCATTATAGAAGACACTGGAAGGGAAAATACAACACAAGAAAGCTAGCTACATTCAAGAAAACACAGAAAATAATTAACCTTACTACAGTAAAACAAAAAGCAACCAAGCACACAACATTATGACCACAGCCAACATCAAAATCAAAGGATCTAACAGCCACTGGTCATTAATCTCTCTCAACATCAATGGACTCAACTCTCCAGTAAAAAGACAGAGACTAACAGAATGGATACATAAACAAAACACAACAATCTGTTGCATACAAGAAACACACCTAAGGCACAAAGATAGACATTACCTGAGAGTAAAGGATTGGAAGAAGACTTTCCAAGCAAATGGACAAGAGAAGCAAGCAGGAGTAGCCATTCTAATATCTGATAAAACAGTCTTTCAACCAAAATTAATAAAAAGAGATGGGGAAGGACACTTCATACTCATCAAGGGAAAATACCCCCAGGAAGACATCACAATCCTGAACATCTATGCCCGAAATACAACAGCAATCACATTTGTTAAAGGAACATTGATAAAACTTAAACCACATATAGATCCCCACACATTAATAGTGGGAGACTTCAACACCCACTCTCAACAAAGGACAGGTCAACAAACAGAAATTAAAAAAAGAAACAATGTCTCTAATGGAGGTCATGAATCAAATGGACCTAACAGACATTTACAAAACCTTACACCCAAAAACAAAAGAATTTACCTTCTTCTCAGCACCTCATGGAACCTTCTCCAAAATAGACCATATACTTGGTCACAAAGCAAGCCTCAACAGATACAAGAAGATTGAAATAATCTCTTGTATCTTGTCTGATCACCATGGAATAAAGCTGGAACTCAACAACAAAAGAAATAGCAAACAGCCTACATACACATGGAAACTGAACAACTTGTTACTAAATGACAGCTGGGTCAGGGAAGAAATAAAGAAAGAAATTAAAGTCTTCCTAGAACTCAATGAAAATGAAGACACAACATACCCAAACTTGTGGGACACAAAGAAAGCAGTGCTAACAGGAAAGTTCATAGCACTAAGTGCCTTCAAGAAGAAATTCGAGACAGCTCAGCAACTTAATGGCCCACATAAAAACCCTAGAAAAAGAAGAAGCAGACACACCAAAAAGGAGTAGACAGCTGGAAATAATCAAACTCAGGGCTGAAATCAATCAATTAGAAACAAATAAAACAATTCAAAGAATTAATGAAACCAAGAGCTGGTTCTTTGACAAAATCAACAAGATTGACAAACCCTTAGCCAAGCTAACTAAAAGGCAGAGAGACACCACCCAAATCAACAAAATCAGAAATGAAAAGGGGATATAACTACAGACACTGAGGAAACCCAAATAATCATTAGGACTTACTTCAAAATTCTATATGTCACAAAATTTGAAAATCTAAATATAATGGACAATTTTCTTGATCGATTTGACTTACAAAGCTGAATTAGGACCAGGTAAATCAATTAAATAGTCCTATATCCCCCAAGGAAATTGAAGTGGTCATCAAAAGTCTCCCATCCAAAAAAAAAGCCCAGGACCAGATGGCTTCAGCACAGAATTCTACCAGACCTTCAAAGAAGACCTAACTCCAATTCTCTTCAAACTATTCCACAAAATAGAAACAGAAGGAATATTACCAAACTCATTCTATGAAGCCACAGTCACCTTGGTACCTAAACTTCACAAAGACTCAACCAAGAAAGAGAATTTCAGGCCAATTTCCCTTATGAACATTGATGCAAAAATACTCAACAAAATACTTGCAAACCGAATCCAAGAACACATCAACTATATTATCCACTATGACCAAGTAGGCTTCATCCCAGGTATGCAAGGGTGGTTAAATAAAGGGAAATCCATCAATGTGATCCATATTAACAAACTGAAAGAAAAAAAACACATGATACTCTCCCTAGATGCTGAAAAAGCATTTGACAAAATCCAACATCCATTCATGTTTAAAGTATTGGAGAGATCAGGGATACAAGGCACATATCTAAACATAGTAAAGGCAATATACAGCAAACCTATAGCCAACATCAAACTGAATGGAAAGAAACTTAAAGCAATCCCACTGAAATCAGGGACAAGACAAGCCTGCCCACTCTCTCCATATCTCTTCAACTAGTGCTGGAAGTCCTTCCTAGAGCAATAAGACAGTTGAAGGAGATCAAGGGGATATAGATTGGAAAGGAAGAAGTCAAATTATCACCATTTGCAGATGATAGTATACGTGAGTGACCCCAAAAACTCTACCAGGAAACTCCTACAGCTGACAAGAAATTAGGGAAACAACACCCTCACAATAGCCACAAGTGACATAAAGTACTTGGTGTAACCCTAACCAAGCAAGTAAAAGACTTGTATGAAAAAAATTTCAAATCTCTAAAGAAAGTATTAGAAGAAGATATGAAAAGATGGAAAGATCTCCATGCTCATGGCTTTGCAGGATTAACATAGTAAAAATGGCCATCTTACCAAAAGCAATCTACAGATTTAATGCAATTCCCATCAAATTGCCAACACAATTCTTTACAGACCTGGAAAGAAAAATTCTTAAGTTCGTATGGA
This sequence comes from Meriones unguiculatus, assembly GCF_030254825.1. Taxonomy (NCBI): domain Eukaryota; kingdom Metazoa; phylum Chordata; class Mammalia; order Rodentia; family Muridae; genus Meriones; species Meriones unguiculatus. The sequence goes on along the minus strand of NC_083360.1, from coordinate 49,745,500 downwards.
ATAACAAGAAACCGAAAATTGCTAAAACAATCCTCAACAATAAAAGATCTTCTGGAGGTATCTCCATCCCTGATCTTAAGTTGTACTACAGAGCAACAGTTTTAAAAACTGCATGGTACTGGCATAGAAACAGAATGGTGGATCAATGGAACCAAACAGAGGACCCAGAAATAAACCCACACACTTATGGACACCTGATCTTTGACAAAGATGCCAAAACCATACAATGCAAAAAAGATAACATCTTCAACAAATGGTGCTGGTCCAGCTGGATGTCTACATGTAGAAAAATGAAAATAGATCCATACTTATCACCCTGCACAAAACTGAAATCCAAGTGGATCAAAGACCTCAACATAAAACCAGACACATTAACTTGGCTAGAAAAAAAAGTGGGGAATACCCTAGAACTCATTGGCACAGGGGACAACTTCCTGAACAGAACACCAACAGCACAGGTTCTAAGAGTAACAACCAATAAATGGGACCTAATGAAACTGAAAAGCTTTTGTAAATCAAAGGACACCATCATCAAAACAAAACGACTGCCTACAGATTGAGAAAGAATTGTCACTAACCCTTTATCTGACAGAGGACTCATATCCAGTATATATAAAGAACTAAAGAAGCTGAAAAGCAGCAAACCAAGTAATCCACTTAAAAAATGGGGAACAGAGCTAAACAGAGAACTCTCTGTAGAGGAATATCGAATGGCAGAGAAACAGTTCAAGAAATGCTCAACCTCATTAGCCATTTGGGAAATGCAAATCAAAACAACCCTGAGATTTCTTCTTACACCCATCAGAATGGCCAAGATGGAAAACTCAAGTGACAATACATGTTGGAGAGGTTGGGGAGAAAGTGGAACCCTCCTCCACTGCTGGTGGGAATGTAAACTTGTACAACCACTCTGGAAATCAATTTGGCTCTTTCTCAGACAACTAGGAATAGCGCTTCCTCAAGATTGCTCCATACCACTCGAAGGCATATATCCAGAAGAGGCTCAATTACACAAAAAGGACATTTGCTCAACCATGTTTGTATCATTTATTTGTAGTAGCCAGAAGCTGGAAATAGCCCAGATGCCCCTCAACTGAAGAGTGGATGCAGAAATTGTGGTACATCTATACAATGGAGTATTACTCAGCAATGAAAAATAAGGAAATCATGAAATTTGCAATAAATGGTGGGAACTGGAAAGGATCATCCTGAGTGAGTTGTCCCAGAAGCAGAAAGACACACACGGTATATAGTCACTCATATAGACTTATAGGATAAACCTAAAATCTGTCCTTTTAAAAAAACTAATCAATAGAGAGGACTCTGAATAAATCGCTCAATCCCCCTCCCGAAAAGCAAAGAGGATTGACATCAGAAGAAGAAGAAAGCAGGAAACAACCTAGGAACCTGCCACAGAGAGCCTCTGAAAGGCTCTGCCCTGCAGACTATCAAAGAGGCTGAGACTTTATGAACAACTGTTGAGCAGAGTTCATGGAATCTTATGTAAGAAGTGGGAAATAGTAGGTTATGGAGAGGACAGGAACCCCACAAGGAGAGCAATAGAACTAGAAGATTTGAACACAGGGAACTTCCTAGAGACCCATACTCCAACCAAGTACCAGGCATGGAGATAACCTAGATCCCCTGTGCAGATGTAATTCATGGCAACTTAGTGTCTAAGTGGGTTACATAGTAATGGGAAGAGGGACTGCCTCTGACACAATCTGATAGGCCTGCTCTTTGATCACCTCCTCCTGATGGAAAAATAGTCTTGCCAGGTCACAGAAGATTGTAATGCAGCCGCTCCTGAGGTGATCTGATAGACTAAGATCAGAAGGAAGGAGAGGAGGACCTCCCCTATCAGTGGACTTGGAAAGGGGTATGCATGAAGAAGGGATAGGGAGAGTGGGACCAGGAGAGGCAGAAGGAGGGGCTTATGGGGGGGATACAAAGTGAATAAAATAAAGATTATATATATATATATATATATATATATATATATATATATATCATGGCTTAATTGCATTTGGTAAAATTAACAAAATAAATACCAAATTCTTTTGTCCTCCTCAAAGAATTGAGAAACTGTCCTAAGTTCACTGTTAGAATGCCCAAGGTCATTGTCTAAAATGCTTGATAAACTATAAAATGTTTCATAGCTTTAAACATATTTTTCAACCTGTTTTAGCAACATTAAAATAAACATATTTTTAAAAGAAATTTGTTTTTGCAATGTCAAAATAAAGTAAACTCTTTAGGAATGACGTCACAAAGTATAACCACAATTTTAAATGTCAAAACCAAATTTTATCAGTGCAAACAATTTAATATTTTTAAAATCAACACCAAGTGTTTTATTTTGATGTTATAAACTTTGGCTGCCAGCAAGAAAAGTTCTTGTATACAAACACATGAAGATGCAGTTTAAACAGAGTTTCAAACCTAACCTTATTATTTTTATGAACCTGTTTTTTAAGACAGGACAGAAATTATGTAACATCTTAATATACTTAATAATCAATAATCAGACATCAAAATATCCAGAACATAGTAAATTTACATATTCAAATCAAACAAAACTATAAAACTTATTTTTATTTCTTTTAGCTGTAATTTCAAGGGAGAAACATCTTGCTACCTGTTGAATCTAATGTTTATGACCATACAGGCTTGCAGCTTTTTTCCTGAGAACCTGCTGTTGCCTCTTTAAGAGCTGTCTGCTTGCACAGAAGCCTTAAACATTCTTTGAAACCTTTTCTATACATTTCAGCAATAGCAATAGTCTTAAGGTTGGGTACTATATGGGCTGGCATCCCATACATAATCTCAAAGGGAATTAACCCTAGTTGGTAAGGGGAATTCCTGGGAGGAGCATCATCCAGTCAGTGCCAATTTCCAAGGTCAATTTAGTTAAGGTCTCTTTTAATGTTCCATTTATTTTCTCTATCTGTCCTGAACTTTGGAGCCTATATGCACAATGCAATCTCTAATTTGCTGCAATCATACTTATGGCTTCTTGGACCCCAGGACCTTAGTTTGGGACCTGGGTCCCCTCTTGGGGCATTCTCTAAACCAATGACCTTCCTCCTTGCTATGTGCACATTGGTTCTTACCCAGTGGTAGTCTGTGTTGTCCTTTGGGTCCTTTGTCATTGGCTATTCACTGGAGTTGGTGCTTCCTTTCTCCAGGGTTTGGAACATTTTTGGCCAGTAGGATCTTTGCCAGCTCCTGGTTCAAGGAGCTTCTTGTCTTTAACTGCTTTACCTCAGAACTCTCCCTGTTATTTTACACTCTCTCAGCTAACTCAACTGAATCTTGCAGTGTCATTTTTTCTATTCTCTCTCTTCTCTGTAATTTCTTTATGTCTGGAGGGGACTGATTAATGAAAGCCAAAGCAAGTATACCTGTATGTTCAGGCTTCTCTGGATCTATATATGTATACCTGTGGAAGGCTTCATTAATCCTTTCAAGAAAGGCAGCTGGACTTTCATCCATTCCTTGTCTGACATCATCCACCTTGGCCAAATTAGTGGGCCATCTTGTGGAAGCCATGAAACCTGCCAAAAGAGTCTGATGGTAGATTAGGAGACGCTTCTTACCTGCAGCTGTGTTTTAATTCCAATTGGGCCTCTTGTAAGGAAAATAATCATTAATATGGGCTTGATCTGTGGTTGGGACTCCTATAGTGACTGGGACATTTTTGCACACTTCTGAAATAATACATCCGCACTACTCTATGGCAGACAAAACTTTTAAAAGCTACTCACAATTATCCCAGGTGGGCTAGTGGGTAAAAAGAATAGTTTTGAAAAGATCAATCAAATTCCTAGACTTGTCAGAGAACTTGGCAGTCTGAGTACTGCATTTATAATGATCTGATGTGGCAAAAGGCCAGTAATGATGAGATTGATTGCCATTAGCATCTGGCAATCTGTGGCACATAAGGGAAGGACTGTAGAATTTGCTTTTGGTTTCCCAAAGTGAGAGGCTGCCTGGAAGCTCTGAGTCCTTAGCGCTGGGACAGATGGTGGTTCCAATCTGGATAAAGGGGCCAGAGCTGGCTGAGGAGTGGGAGGAGGTTTTATGGAGGGGGTAGAAAAATTATTTCCATGGGAATCCCATCCCGCAAAACAGAGGGAGGGGGGCGAGGGAGCCAGGGCAGTTGCCTCTGGTTTTGGGGAGCCTGTAGAAGGAAGGTTGTTAGTGGGGGTCAGAAAGAGCTTGATCCATGGAGGTGGATCATTCACTAGATCCTTCCAAACTACAATGTAGCGAACTTGGTCTGGGTGCCCAGGTGCTTTTTGAAAGACTTTATTTCCCACCTCAAGGATGGTGGGAAGGTGGAAAGTTCTTTCTGGCTGCCAGCCCACATTGAAGGTGGGCCATTCTGAGCTGCAAGGTCATCATTTTTCTTTTCCTCACATCAATTGAAAGACTGTGAGCTCTAGCCTTAATGTCCATAAAATGAGTCAGAACCAAGTCAAGGGGTTTGGAAGTAGTCTGTCCCATATCTTCAGTCAGTCTTTTCATCAAAAAGAAACCAAGAAATGAAATGGACAATTTCAACAAACAGTAAATCACACAAAAAAGGAGCCGGCCATCTCAGGCAAAAGTGAAACTAAAAACAATAAATCACAGCCTGTACCTGGGCTAATATCCCTGGACAAAACTGAAATCACAGAAGGAAAAAGAGCCGCGGCTTTGAACAAAAGTAGAATCAAACACTCTCAGGTAAATGCAAGACCACAAACAATTAATCACAGAAATGAAGTAGTAGCTCCTGCACAAAATCAAGCAAGAGACAATTAATCACACACAGACAAAGTGAAACCAAAAATCTGCCTTTTCTAGGACTCTCTGCCACAGAAGTTCCAGAGAGGCTAAAACTGATTCCTACCCCCTGGTAGGCTCCAGAGAGGCTAAAACTGATCCCCACTCCAGCTTCCATGCCACAGAAGTTCTAGAGGGGTTAAAACTGACTCCACTCTGACTTCCTTCAGACAGAAGTTCTGGAGAGGCAAAAATTGATCCCAATCCAGCTTTCCTGCCACAGAAGTTCTGGAAGGGTAAATTGATTATTGATGAAAGGGAGAGACATCTCTGACAACCCCTCAGGCAGACAGTTGTCTGGGAATGTTTTCCCCAAGCTGTGCTCTGCCACCTGACTGAAAACCAAAACCATACAACAAAAAACTTAAGACAGACAGACAACACAAAACATATACCCGTGGGACTAAGACTAAGTTCTCCAGGTCAGGAGTCCCAGAGGTCCTGATGGTTCCCAGTTAGGGAACCAAATGTTGTGCCAGGATTATAAGACCCTCAGAGACCACCAGGAGAAGACTCGATACAAAAACAACAGAGCTTTATTATGAGAGCAATCAAACTCAGGACCCAAGTCTCACTGATGCAGTAGTAGAGAAGTGGGACCCTGAGCCCTGAGTGAGCAGGGTTTTTAAAGGGAAAAACCACAAGCAAGGGGTTTCCATGACAGAAATCAAGGGGGTTCATGCCTTGAAGTTACAGGATTGAGTAAAAACCCATAGGGGATAATAACCACAATTGCCAATCTTCTAAACTACATCTGGAACATTGGGGAGAATTTTCCCAACCGATTCTCATTGATTATTGCCAGGCAGAATTTATTCTGTGATAGTTCCTGGAGGAGGCTGTTGCTAAGAGAGTTAACTTTGTTTTTTGCCAAGTGCATATTCTGTGATATTTCCTGGTACCTGAGTTAGGCTCCCAGTCAAGATGGCTCCTAATTTCAAAATGGAGTCAGCCAGGCTAAATTAATCTCTTCAATATCAGAGCTTTCAGAAATTTTCCCCTCTCCTTGAAAATAGTAGCAAGAAATCAAAAATATAAAATGAAATACCAAAGAAATATATGAAGCTAGTTACTAAATTTTGGAAAATGACTCAGAAATTTATTTCTCTATGAAAGGACTCTTGTTCAGTACCCCCTGCTATTGGATTTCAGGCAGATGACTAGGACATTAAGATAATACATTAACAACAGATGCATATATTTTTCTAGACTTCACTGTGGGGAGACTGCTGTCTTAAGAAATTACCAATGAAATTTAAAATCTGTCCCTTCCATTTCACAGGATTGAAAATGCTACCATCTTTTCATTCAAAAATTATTCCTATCTAATGAGTCAAGTACCATGAAGTTAGCCTATGTCTCATACTGGCTGTTAGTGAGTAGCTGTTCTGAGTAGGTAGACAGTGATTTGTGCTTAAAGGTGACATTGTGAATTCTGTTTTTGAACAGTGTTTTAAGTTGCTTTTATAACCAATGTGAGTGTGGCTGATCAAACTTTGTGAGGGTTTGCAGTATCTTTCATAATTTAATAATCTTGTTTATATGATAAGGGAACACAGATACTCCAGATAGTTATTAGTTTTCTAAAACATTAGTTTACTTTTTCAAAAATTGTTTTAAATTTATTATTTAAAATTTTATTATTTTGAAAATTTTATACTTGAGCACCATAATTTTATATCATTTCTAGCCCCCCTCCTATTCCTCTTAGACTTTTCCTCTCAAATTCATGATCTTTTCTTTAATTATTTTTCCATATATGTGTATATGTGTACACTCACTTGTATAATATATTTTCAACATACAAATCTACCAATTTCAGTCTCTTTTTTCTCTCACACTCTCTGAATCCCTCATTTTCCTAAATATATCCTGCTCCTACTTCCATGTTCTTCTGAAAAAATAAATCACTGTCCATGTTGGAATTTTGACAGGTTTGTTGATCATGTGCCAGCTTTGTGGGGGCAATCACCACTACTGTGGCTTCCTGAGAGTTATGTCTATCCTATGTAGAGAAGGGAGTGTTTCACAGCCTTCTTTTAAATGCTGTGGCTCTTACCTTGTTTCCAACTCCTCTTCTGTTTTCTGAGCCTTGTTGCTGCATACTCTATAATCAATTATTCTTAGAACTTTGACTTATCTTTTCTTTCTTTTTCTTTTCATTGTTTTCCTTTTTCAGACTCATTTTTCTTTTCTTTTCTTAAAAAATATATTTATTCATTCACTTTACATCCTGATCTCGGGCCTCTCCCTCCTCTCCATCTAGTTCTACCCTCCCACCCTCTTTCTCCTTTCCCCCTCCTCTATCCTCAGAAAAGGAGAACCCCACCACCACAAACCCACCTTGGCACATCAAGTGTTATCAGGACTAAGAGCATCCTTTTATTATTGACCCATCTTTTATGGGCTGCTACCCACTACAAAAGAAGCGTTCTTGACCAAAAGTGAGAACAGCCCTTATCAATGTACATAAACACAAATATTTCAAAAACAGTTTGCCATCATATCCTCCAGCAAAGCAGCAATAGTAGGTATGACTTCCTCAGTAATAAGCTTTTGATTGGGTTTTCAGTGCCAGGCATGAATCCTCTCCTGTGGAGCATCCTTCAAACTCATTATTTGGCCTATGATGTAACAAGGTAAAGGTTTATCCATCTTTTTTTTTTTTCTGAAGCCATCTTTGGTTCTACCCTCTAGGCTCCTGGAAAGTATTATGGGAAAATACTCAACTATGTTCTATAAACTTAGAATTAAAATATCCCAGCTTGGCTCTTGTTATACTACTTGCTTCCACCTAAAGCTGCCAACCAAGAACTACTTTTTTTCTGTGTCTTTATCTTCTCTGGGAAGAAGAAGAGTGATAGATAAGGGAGGAAAGCTTGAGGGTGGGGCTGGGTGGAGAGTAGTGAGGCACAGGGATCAGGTTGTAAACTGATTTAATCAATCAATTAAACAAACGAAAAAAAATTGTTCTACAATATACATTTGAGGCTACTATGTGAGAAGTGTTTCTCTCCTGGAAGTCCTTGGTCTGTTTAATACAGACTCTCAATTTGAATTTTAGTCCTCCTGTGTAGTTTCTGGATTTTTATCCCAACAACAGTTATTCCCATTGAATGTATCTTTCCTGGTAAAACTATGTAAAATATGTATTGTAGCATGCAAATCTGTTAAAATATAAGATCATTCATACCCAAATAAATATTTGTTCCTTTTAAGCAGATTGCATTTTGTATGTTAATACACTAAGGAAAGCCAACTAGCATCAATGTTGTGTTGATCTAACATATGCATTCTGATCTCTTTAATTGGTCTATGTTTATCTTTTCATGAAGACCACAGATTTTTTATTTATTTATTTTTATTAATTACAATTTATTCATTTTGTATCCCATCTGCAGCCTCATCCCTCATCCTCTTCCAATTCCTCCTCCATCCCTTATCTCCTCCCATGCTCCTCCCCCAGTCCACTGATAGGGAAGGTCCTCCTCCCCTTCCATCTGACTCTAGCCTACCAGGTCTTGTCATGCCTAGTTCGCAAACCCCAAAAGACCAAGAATAAATAGACTCCGCTATAAATATATGAAGTTTTTACATTGTATACGAGTTCGAACACGGGACACAAACCTCCTGTGGAAACAGAAGAAGAATGCAGCCCCGAGGTCTAGGGGTACAGAGTTTTAAAGGGGGAAAAAAAACCCTAAGCAGTGATGTACATGCTTTGGCATTACATGATTGGGTAAAGGAAATTGACTTTTGAAATGATTGGTCCACTTTAGGATCCAAGACTACAAGCAGTTCTGGCCTGGTCATTTGGGCTGGTTTCCTAGCAACTATATAATTAGAGGGCAGGAAAAGAATGCATTAAGATGATTTCTTCCCCTCAGGGCATTACTGGACAAGTCTGGACCCAAGTAGCCTTAGATTAGGCTTTACCCTTTAATAACAGCCCCTGATTTTTAATCTTTTTGTGTCTCAGTCTCATCAGAACAGGATGCAATGTCTTCCTCTGTTGCTTGGCAAGGCTACTCCCCACCTCAGGTGGTGGTGACCAAAGAGCCAGACAGTGAGTTCATGTCAGAGACAGTCTCTGTTCCAAATACTAGGGCACCCACTTGGAGGCTGAGCTGCCATGGGGTACATCTGTGCAAGGGTTCTAGGTTATCTGCATGCAAGGTTCTTGGTTGGAATATCAGTCTCAGAAAAACACCTGTGCCCAGATTTCTTGGTTCTGTTGTTCTCCTTGTAGAGCTCCCATCCTCTCCAGGTCTTTCTGTCTCCCTTTTTTTTTCATAAGATTCCCTCACTCTGCCCAATGTTTGGCTTTGAAGAAGACCACAGTTTTAATAACTAGAACTCAAAAGTCTTGAAATTATAAAAAGAAGTCCACAGCTTCCACTTTCCATATATAATTGTTTTGCCAATTTCAGTTTCTTTCTTTCCAGCTTCTCTATAACTACAAAATTCAACCAAGCAGAGTGAATCAGGTAAGGAAGGGGAATTCCTTATTTGCTTCACAACATTAACTGACAATATAGTCTGGATAGAGGAAGATACCAAGGGGAAGCCAACACTGTTAAAAATGAAAAGAATTAAAGTTTTTCTGAGGATGTTGGTGTTTGCCCTCTAGACTACTCTCTTAGTGGGTGTCCTTTTCAGTCTCTATGGCCTCTGCTACTGGTAGTCTCTGCTTGAATCCCCCTCATATCCTCCCAGAACTAAGTCATTTTCTCTCTGTCTATTCTCTCTCCCCTTCCTGATGAGATTTCCAAAAGGAGATTGAAGCACACATCAACAATAAAGACCCTCTCTCGCATCTCAGAATCTTCTCCTTGACTTTCTTGAAACAAACAGAACAATTTAAAAGTTCTCAACAGATTTTAGTATGTTTATCCTATATATTTATATCCTATTATATTTAGTATGTTTATCCTATATTATATTATATTTCTAATATCCACTTATAAATGAGTATATACCATGTGTGTCATTCTGCTTCTGGGATACCTCATTCAGGATGATCTTTTCTAGTTCTATTCATTTCCTGCAAATTTTATTTTATTTAAAATTTTATTTAAAAACAATTTCCGTGTTTTTAATTCCAGTGTGTAAATGTACCAACTAGGTTGCTTCCAGATTCTGGCTATTACAAATAAAGCTGCTATGAACATAGTTGAGCAAATGTCCTCATTGAATGGTGTAGCATCTTTAAGGTATATGTCCAGGAGTGGTATAGCTGGATCTTGAGGTAACACTATTCCTAATTTTCTGAGAAAGCACCATGTTGACTTCTAAAATTTACATTCCCAACACCAATGGAAAAGGATTCTCCCTTCTCCATAATCTTTCAAGCATGTGTTGTCACTTGCAGAAGCTAAACAACAAGGAGAACAGTAGGGATGAGGCTTAATCCTTATCCAGAAGGGCAAACAACATAGATATCAGAAGTGGGAGAAGATAGGGAACAGAACAGGAACCTACTACAAAAGGCCTCTGAAGTACTCTACCCAGCAGGGTATTGAAGCATATGCTGATACTTATAGCCAAACTTAGGGCAGAGTGCAAGGAATCTTGTGGAAGAAGGGGGAGACAGAAAGATGTGGAGGGGATAGGAGCCACAAGAAGAGCAACAGAGCCAAAAATCTGGGCCCTGGTGGGCCCTCAGAGACTGACAAATCAACCAAGGACATGCATAGAGAGGACCTAAACTCCCTACTCAGCTGTAGCTGATGGACAGCTCATTCTCCATGGGAGTTACCTAGTAAGTCGAGCAGGGGGTGTCTCTGGCATGAATGTGGCTGCCTGTTCTTTGACCACCTTCCCCTGGCAAGGTGGACTTAGTAAGCCACAGAAAAAGATAAAGAGGATCCAGACAGTTCTGATGAGACCTTATAGGCTAGCATCAGATACTAGGGGAGGAGGACCTCCCCTATCAGTGGACTAGGGGAGGGACATAGTGGGAGAAGAGTCAGGGAGGGTGGGACTGTGAGGAGATGAGAGAGGAGATACAACCAGGATACAAAGAGAATAAATTGTAAAATTGTAAATAATAATAATAATGATAAAATGTCAAAAAGCCATCGACAGTTTCCAAGTGTTAATAATTTCTATCATGTACATGAGAAACTCATTAGAAACAGATTTTTTCCCACAATTGCACTGGCAGTTGAGAACTAATAGAATAATGGAACAGGAAAACTGACCATAGCATTTCACTTTTAATCTATCATTTCTAACATGGAAATTTAGTTCCTTTGTGATTCCTAATTCCTAAATATGCAAGAAAGAGTAGAAGGGACTAGAATCTGGACTATGCAGTCACTTTGGGATATGGTAAAATGAGCTCATTTAGCGAGATGGGGCCAAAGATATTTGAGAGAACAAGCAACAGTAGCATAGTGAATATCTTTAGTGTGTGCCTCAGTACCTTTCCTCATGTCAAGAATCTTCCTTGTTTTACTACTGAACAAGGTAGAACTCCATCAACATGTGACATGGCAGGATCTCATCTCTTGGAGTCTTTCTCAACTTTCCTTCGTTTTTCATTTAAGGGCATAGAGTACAAGACAATGAAGTCAGCAAAAGTTAATGTCCTTAGTGGATCCAGGACTAAACTTTTCCTCCGTTCTCTGCACCACAGAATATGGTCCTCGGACAGAGCTGTAACACTTTTCAGAAGAAGGTCTACATCAAGAGATTCACTGCATTTTCTGGCCACTTCTGAATAACTCCTTTGCTATTTCCCCCCTCCTTCCCTCCTTAGAGTGCGTATTATTTATTTTGCTATTGCTGTGTTAAAACAGCAATGACCAAGACAACTTAAAACAGAAGGCATGTAATTTTAGCTTGCAGTTTCAGAGGTTTAGAATTAGTAATAGCAAAACAAAGGCATGGATTCATGTCAGAGAATGTCCCTGCTCACTTTCCTAGGGACTGCACTTGGAGACTATGGGCTTCATCTGAGCCACAGTTTTAGGTCCTTCCCATGTATAGTCCTTGATTAGGGTATCATTCTCTTCAGGTCCCCCAGGGTCCAGTTTTTATGGCTCTGTTGGTCTCCCTTTGAAGCTCTTGTCCTTCTCTATTTCCCTCTTCTTTCATATGATTTCCTATAATCTGCCCAAAGTTTGGCTATGAGTCTCACACTCTGCTTCAATACAGGCTCTCTGATCACCTTGGCATAGGGGGTGCAGACTTGCCAGTCCACAAAGGAAGAAAATGCAACCAGTCCGGATGAGACCTTACAGGCTAGGGTCAAATAGAAGGGGAAGAGGACCTCCCCTATCAGTGGACTATGGGAACAGCTTAGGGGGAGAAAAGAGAGGGAGGGTGAAATTGGGAGGAGACTAGAGAGGGAGCCACAGCCTGGATACAAATTGAAAAAATGTAATAAATTATAATAATAAAAAAAACAGAGAATTCTCTGTAGAGGAATATTGAATGGCAGAGAAACACTTAAAGAAATGTGGGGAGGAGCCAAGATGGCGGCGCCGGGAGAGCACCTCATTTGAGAAGCAGGACAGCACTGTCCATGCAGAGACCAGGAGACTGAACTCTGGGTCCTGAAACTACATCAATCGTGTTTCCCAGGTGAGGGGAGGCTCCCACGGTATGGGAATCGGTCGGGTCCACTCACGGCTACCCAGCCAGAACCCGGAAGAAATCCCGGGTAACGCAGGCTTTGTGTCTTCGGGCTGGAGCCACAAGCATGCATGTCCCAATCACTTTCCCAGGCTGATCCATGGGCACAAGGGTGCCTGAGACTAGGAGTCCCAATCGCAAGAAAACTCCACAGGGAAGCAAAGTTGCCAGTCTGATCACGGATCACCCAGTCTATCCCCGGAAGGTCTCTAGGACGGCGGGTACCCACCGCCAACACAACTGAGCTCCTGCCACTCAGAGCTGCGTGCTCAGCTCAGTGGTACAGACAAGCTGCACTCCCCAGTACAACAGGGACTGGGAACCCCTGTCAAGAGAGGACCCCACAGGGAAGGAAGAAACTGTGCTGCTGGGGTAACCTAGGGAAAGTCTAGCAGCCTGCAGATCACAAACAGGTGAGTACGCCCAGCCATCACAGATCTGGGCCCAAACAGGGAACACAGAGTGATTGGAAACTCAGCTCCCACAGACTAGCAGGTGGGCACATGCTCCACCAGCCCAGAGGCCTGCTTTGTACCAACTACACCTTACAGGCAGAACTGTGCGCCCCAAGACACCAGAGCAGTACTCACCCGCCACAGGTTACCTCTTGGGTTCTGGGGCACAGAGCCCCAACCTCAGACCTACAAAAGACCAGGAACCCTGAGATCAACCCCCAGATACTGCTCCAAGGGGCAACCAGTTATCCCTAACAAACCGAGCAAACCACGGGACACACAGGTTACAGCAGTTGATCACTAAATTTACAGCAAGAAACCCAGAAGGAGAGCAGCTGTCTCCAGGACTTCTCCCAGTGAGAGGAGAGCCCTCTTGACTAATCAGGACCACAGTTACTACCCAGGTCTCTATGCCTGAGGTGAGCTGTAGCAACTCCTGAAAAACACCGGACATCCAGTGACTATACCCAAAAAGCTGGGAAGGCTTCCTTCAGGATAAACCATCTTCCTGCCAAAGGGATTCTCTCCACTACAAGAGTCAAGGAACAACCAGAAACTAAATTCAAACAACTAAGATAGCCCAATGGGTAAAGGACAGCATAAGAGTTCAACCAACAAAAGCCAGAGCAATATGGCATCTCTAGAACCCAGTTATCCAGGGGCAAATAGCCCTAGACACCCCAGCATAAATGAAATTCAAGGAGATGACATAACATTTATGCTCATGAAGAAGATAACAGAGGAAACAAATAAAATACGAAAAGAACTAGAGGAAGATAAAAACAAACAGATCATGGCTATCTGTAAAGAAATGGAGGAAATTAAATACAAGGAGATTATGGCCATCCGTGAAGAAATAAGGGAAGCTGCAGCCAAACAGTCTGTGGCCTTTAAAGAGGAAATGCTTAAATCACTGAATGAAATAAAAGAAACAGTGGATTGTTCAAAGAAACAGCTGAAGGAATTGACGGGAAAACATGAAAATACAGTCAGACAGGGGAAGGAAATGAACAAAATAGCTCAAGACCTGAAGATAGAATTGGAAAAATTAAGGAAAAAAACACAAATGGAAGAAATTGTGGAGAGAAAGAACTTAGGGAAGAAAGCAGGAACTACAGAGGTTAGCATAACCAGTAGGCTAGAAGAAATGGAAGGAAGAATCTCAGGTGTGGAAGATACAATGGAAGAAATAGATGTATCTGTCAAAGAAAATGTTAAATCTAAAAAATTCCTGACACAGACTGTCCAAGAAATTCAAGACAACATAAAAAGACAAACCCTAAGAATAATAGGAATAGAGGAAAAAGAAGATTCCCTGCACCAAGGCCCAGAAAATATTTACAACAAAATCATTGAAGAAAATTTCCCCAACTTAAAGGAGAGGCCAATAAGACTACAAGAGGCCTATAGAACACCCAATAAATTAGACCAGAAAAGAAAATCCTCCTGCCACATAATAATCAAAACCGTAAGTATACAGAACAAAGAAAAAAATATTAAAAGCTGCAAGAGAAAAAGGTCAAGTAACATATAATGGCAAACCCATTAGAATCACACCTGACTTTTCAACAGAGACTATGAAAGCCAGAAGGGCCTGGACTGATATCATGCAGACATTAATAGAACACAGATGTCAGCCCAGGCTACTATACCCTGCAAAACTCTCAGTCCTCATAGACGGAGAAAACAAGATATTCAATGACAAAAACAAATTTCAACAATACCTACACACAAATCCAGCATTACAGAAGACACTGGAAGGGAAAATACAACCCAAGAAAGCTAGCTACATTCAAGAAACACAGGAAATAAATAACCCCACTACAGTAAAACAAAAAGCAACCAAGCACACAACCGTATGAATATAGCCAACATCAAATTCAAAGGATCTAACAGCCACTGGTCATTAATCTCTCTCAATATCAATGGACTTAATTCTCCAATAAAAAGACACAGACTAACAGAATGGACGTGTAAACAAAACCCAGCAATCTGTTGTATACAAGAAACACACCTAAGTCACAAAGATAGACAATACCTGAGGGTAAAGGGATGGAAGACGGCTTTTCAAGCAAATAAACACAAGAAGCAAGCAGGAGTAGCCATTCTAATATCTGATAAAATAGTCTTTCAACCAAAATCAATCAAAAGAGATGGGGAAGGACACTTCACACTCATCAAGGGAAAATTCCACCAGGAAGACATCACAATCCTGAACATCTATGCCCCAAATACAAGGGCACCCACATTTGTGAAAGAAACATTGATAAAATTTAGACCACAAATAGATCCCCACACACTAATAGTGGGAGACTTCAACACCCCACTCTCAACAAAGGAGAGGTCAACAAAACAGAAATTAAACAAAGAAACAATATCTCTAACAGAGGTCATGAATCAAATGGACCTAACAGACATTTACAGAATCTTAAACCCAAACACAAAAGAATTTACCTTCTTCTCAGCACCTCATGGAACCTTCTCCAAAACAGATCACATAGTTGGTCACAAAGCAAACCTCAACAGATACAAGAAGATTGAAATAATCCCTTGTATCTTGTATGATCACCATGGAATAAAGCTGGACCTCAGTAACAACAAAAATAGCAAAAAGCCTACACTTACATGGAAACTGAATAACTTGCTACTAAAAGACAGCTGGGTCAGGGAAGAAATAAAGAAAGAAATTAAAGTCGTCCTAGAACTCAATGAAAATGAAGACACAACATACCCAAACTTATGGGACACAATGAAAGCAGTGCTAAGAGGAAAGTTCATAGCAGTAAGTGCCTTCAAGAAGAAATTTGAGATCAGTCATTCAAGCAACTTAATGGCTCACTTAAAAACCCTAGAAAAAGAAGCAGCAGACACACCAAGAAGGAGCAGACTGCTGGAAATAATCAAACCCAGGGCTGAAATCAATAAATTAGAAACAAATAAAATAATTCAAAGAATCAATAAAAACCAAGAGCTGGTTCTTTGAGAAAATCAACAAGATAGACAAACCCTTAGCCAAGCTAACTAAAAGACAGTGAGACAGCATCCAAATCAACAAAATCAGAAATGAAAAGGGGACATAACTACAGACACTGAGGAAATCCAAGCAATCATTAGGACTTACTTCAAAAGTCTATACGGAACAAAATTTGAAAATTTAAATGAAATGGACAATTTTCTTGATCAATTCCACTTACCAAAGCTAAATCAGCACCAGGTAAATCAATTAAATAGTCCTATATCCCCTAAGGAAAGAGAAGCAGTCATCGAAAGTCTCCCATCCAAAAAAAGCCCAGGACCTGAAGGTTTCAGCGCAGAATTCTACCAAACATTCAAAAAAGAGCTAACTCTAGTTCTCTTCAAACTATTCCACAAAATCAAAACAGAAGGAACATTACCAAACTCATTCTATGAAGCCACAGTCACCTTGGTACCTAAACCTCACAAAGACTCAACAAAAAAAAGAGAACTTCAGGCCAATTTCCCTTATGAACATTGATGCAAAAATACTCAACAAAATACTCGCAAACCGAATACAAGAACACATCAAAGATATCATCCACCATGACCAAGTAGGCTTCATCCCAGGTATGCAGGGGTGGTTCAATATATGGAAATCCATCAATGTGATCCACCATATTAAAAAACTGAAGGAAAAAAACCACATGACAATCTCCCTAGATGCTGAAAAAGCATATGACAAATCCAAAATCCATTCATGTTTAAAGTATTGGAAAGATCAAGGATACAAGGCACATATCTAAACATAGTAAAGGCAATATACAGCAAACCTATAGCCAACATCAAACTGAATGGAGGAAAACTTAAAGCAATCCCACTGAAATCAGGGACAAGACAAGGCTGCCCACTCTCTGCATATCTCTTCAACATAGTTCTGGAAGTCCTTGCTAGAGCAATAAGACACTTGAAGGACATCAAGGGGATACAAATTGGAAAGGAAAAAGTCAAATTATCACTATTTGCAGATGATATGATAGTATACATGAGTGACCCCAAAAACTCTACCAGGAAACTCCTACAGCTGATAAACACCTTCAGCAAAGTGGCTTGATACGAAATTAACTCCAAAACAATCAATAGCCCTCCTGTATACAAAAGACAAAAGGGCTGAGAAAGAAATTAGGGAAACAACACCCTTCACAATAGCCACAAATGACATAAGGTACCTCGGAGTAACCTTAACCAAGGAAGTCAAAGACTTTTATGAAAAAAAATTTCAAGTCTCTGAAGAAAGAATTAGAAGAAGATATGAGAATATGGAAAGATCTCCCATGTTCATGGCTTGGCAGGATTAACATAGTAAAAATGGCCATTTTACCAAAAGCAATCTACAGATTCAATGCAATTCCCATCAAATTACCAACACAATTCTTTACAGACCTGGAAAGAAAAATTCTCAACTTCATATGGAATAACAAGAAACCCAGAATTGCTAAAACAATCCTCTACAATAAAAGATCTTCTGGAGGTATCTCCATCCCTGATCTTATGTTGTACTATAGAGCAACAGTTTTAAAAACTGCATGGTACTGGCATAATAACAGAATGGTGGATCAATGGAACCGAACAGACAACCCAGAAATAAACCCACACACCTAAAATTTGACAAAGGCGCCAAAACCATACTATGGAAAAAAGATAGCATCTTCAACAAATGGTGTTTGTCCAACTGGATGTCTAAATGTAGAAAAATGAAAATAGATCCATACTTATCACCCTGCACAAAACTGAAGTCCAAGTGGACCAAAGACCTCAACATAAGACCTGACACATTAAATCGGCTAGAAAAAAAAGTGGGGAATACCCTAGAACTCATTGGTACAGGAGAAAATTTCCTGAGCAGAACACCAACAGCACAGGCTCTAAGAGCAACAATCAATAAATGGGACCTAATGAAACTGAAAAGCTTCTGCAAAGCAAAGGAGACCATCACCAAAACAAAGCGACTGCCTACAGACTGGGAAAGGATCTTCACCAACCCTTTAGCTGACAGAGGACTCATATCCAGTATATAAAGAACTAAAGAAGCTGAAAAGCAGCAAACCAAGTAATCCACTTAAAAAATGGGGAACAGAGCTAAACAGAGAACTCTCTGTAGAGGAATATCGAATGGCAGAGAAGCACTTAAAAAAATGCTCAACCTCATTAGCCATTAGGGAAATGCAAATCAAAACAACCCTGAGATTTCACCTTACACCCATGAGAATGGCCAAGATCAAAAACTCAAGTGACAACACATGCTGGAGAGGTTGTGGAGAAAGGGGAACCCTTCTCCACTGCTGGTGGGAATGTAAACTTGTACAACCACTCTGGAAATCAATCTGGCGCTTCCTCCGACAACTAGGAATAGCGCTTCCTCAAGATCCAGCCATACCACTCCTGGGCATATATCCAAAAGAGGCTCAAGTACACAAAAAGGACATTTGCTCAACCATGTTTGTAGCAGCTTTATTTGTAATAGCCAGAAGCTGGAAACAACCCAGATGCCCCTCAACTGAAGAATGGATGCAGAAATTGTGGTACATCTACACAATGGAATATTACTCAGCAATGCAAAATAAGGAAATTATGAAATTTGCAGGTAAATGGTGGGATCTGGAAAGGATCATCCTGCGTGAGTTGTCCCAGAAGCAAAAAGACATACATGGTATATAGTCACTCATATAGACATACAACATAGGACAAACCCACAATAACCTGTGCATCTAAAGAAACTAAGCAAGAGAGAAGACCCTAACTAAAATGTCCAATCCCCATCCAGAAAGGCAAAGAGGATGGACATTAGAAGAAGAAGAAAACAGGAAACAACCTAGGAACCTACCACAGAGGGCCTCTGAAAGCCTCTGCCCTACAGACTATCAAAGCAGATGCTGAGCCTGATGGGCAACTGTTGGGCAGAGTGAATGGAATTTTAGGTAAGAACTGGGAAATAGTAAGAGCTGGAGAGGACAAGGTCTCCACAAGGAGAGCAACAGAACAAGAAAATTTGAACAAAGGGAACTTCCTAGAGACTCATACTCCAACCAAGGATTATTCATGGAGATGACCCAGAACCCCTGCACAGATGTAGCCCAGGGCAGTTCAGAGTCCAATTGGGTTACATAGTAATGTGAAGAGGAACTGCCTCTGACATAATCTGATTGGCCTGCTCTTTGATCACTTCCCCTTGGGGGGGAGCAGCCTTACTAGGCCATAGTAGAAGACAATGCAGCCACTTTTGATGTGAACTGATGGACTAAGATCAGAAAGAAGAGGAGAACCTCCCCTATCAGTGGACTTGGGGAGTGGCATGTATGCAAAGGGAGGAGGGAGGGTGGGATTGGGAGGGGAGGAGGGAGGGGCTTATGGGGGGGATGCAGAATGAATAAAGTATAATTAATGAAAAATTAAAAGAAAAAGGGAAAAAATAATTTAAGAACCTGAAATGACTTTCAAAAGTGGAGGAAAACATGCAGTTAGTCAATTTACATGGAGCACGTCTTGTCACTGGGGGCAATCTTCTCCTGAACCTACTCAGACCTCGGACACTACCACTGCTAGTTCTAGAACTGATGCAAGATGTTCCAACGAGGGGGTTAAGGCTTCTCATAATATTTCCTATAATCCCACACCTGTTTGTTTATATCCCCCATTTTTATTCATTATTAGCCAGATAGAGCCAAGTAATTGTGGTGATGATACTTGTTTTTTTGCCCAATGCTGGAATGCTAGTGAATTTAGGTATGCCCTGGTTACTCGCATGCCTCGCTGGGTGCCTGTGCCCATTGATGCCCCCCATGCTATGACTCTCTTCAGACAGAAAAGGGATCTTGGAACTACAGCCGCCATTGTTACTGCCATCTCATTGGCGGCTGTTGGAGCTACCACCGTGGCATTAGCCATGAGTCATACTGTGCAGACTGCTCAGACCCTGAATAATCTTTTAGCCAATGTAGCTCATGCCTTAGATGTACAAAAAGGAATTAATGCTCAACTAAAAGGAGGCTTGATGGTGTTCAATCAGAGGATTGACCTCGTGCAGGAGCAAATTGATACCCTATGGCAAATCGCTCAACTTGGCTGTCAATGAAAGTTTGCTGGACTTTGTGTCACTAGCATACAATATGAGAATTTTTCCTGTGCTGCAAATCTGTCTAAACAATTGTCTAGCTATATTTTAGGTAAGTGGACTGGAGAATTCAATACTACGATGGAGCAGCTGAGAGTGGCCATTATCACGGTAAATTCTGCCAGAGTGGACGCAGGACTAGCCACAGGATTATCAACATGGATTGCTGCAGCCATGAATCATCTGAAGGAATGGGCGGGCATGGGAGCATTAGCAGGCCTTCTGGTGTTGGTCTCCTTAGTTTGTCTGTGGTGTATATGCAAGATTAGTGTCTCACAACAGCGTAATGCAGCCATGATCATTCAGGCCTTTACAGCCATTGAAGCAGGACAGTCTCCCCAAGCATGGTTGGCTACCATAAAAAGCTAAAATGTTATGCTCAGGATGCGAGGCTAAGCACTGCACTCAGGGTCAGCAGCTTTCGACCCAGAGAAGAGCAAGTCTGATTGCATGCACTTTGATGCCCCAGGTCCTGCCTCTGAAAAAAAGGTATCAGACGGGTCTGATGCTCTTTGGGTGGATGACACCTAAATGAACATCAGTACAAAGTCCCAATTTATTTCTAATATCAGAGATCAGACCTCTACTCTTGCCTGATGCGTCTAAAACAAAAAGGGGGAACTGCAGAGAGCTGCGTAATGCTGTGCCTTAAAGATGGAGCTGCTTTCTGCCTTCCACCTTCCCGATGGTGAGTGCTCTCTGTCAGGAACAATTCCACATTTGGCTAAGGCTGAGAATCTGGCTTGCTTCCATGTATGTGGACCTATCTGCATTGTCCAAGTGGCACACTGGGGTTGGCTACCCAGAAGCTATTTAAGCTGTGTGTGGGCTGGCTTTCCCCAGGCTCAGATGATTGTTCAATGTTCCTGAATAAACTGCATTAAAAAAAAAAAGAAAAAAAGAAATGTTCAAAGCCTTTAGTCATCGGAGAAATGCTTAAAAAGACCCTGGGATTTCACCTTACACCCACCATAATGGCTAAAATAAAAAAAAAAAAACTCAAGTGACAATACATACTGGAGAGGATGTAGAGAAAGAGGAACCCTCCTCCATTGCTGGTGGGAATATCAACTTGTACAACCACTTTGGAAATCAATCTGGTGCTTTCTCAGACAACTAGGTATAGCCCTTCCTCAAGATCCAGCTATACCACTCCTAGGCATATATCCAAAATATGGTCATGTACACAAGGACATTTGCTCAACCATGTTTGTAGCAGCTTTATTTGTGATAGCCAGAACCTGGAAACAACCCAGATGTCCCTCAACTGAGGAATGGATAAAGAAATTGTGGTACATTACACAATGGAATACTACTGAGCAATTCAAAACAAGGAAATCGTGAAATTTGCAGGCAAATGGTGGGATCTAGAAAAGATCATCCTGAATGACGTATCCCAGAAGCAGAAAGACACACATGGTATATACTCACTTATATGTGGATATTAAACATATAATATAGGATAAACATACTAAAATCTGTACACCTAAAGAAGCTAAGCAAAAAGGAGGACCCTGGATAAGATGATCAATCCTCACTCAGAAAGGCAAAGTGGACAGACATCAGAAGAGGGAGAAAACAGGGAACAAGACAGGAGCCTACCACAGAGGGCCTCTGAAAGACTCTACTCAATAGGGTATAAAAGTAGATGATAAGACTCATAACCAAACTTAGATCAGAGTGCAGGGAATCTCATGAAAGAAGGGGGAGATAGAAAGACTTGGAGGGGAGAAGAGCTCCACAACGAGAGCAACAGAACCAAGAAATCTGGGCCCAGGGCTCTTTTGTGAGACTGATGCTCCAACCAAGTACCATGCATGGAGATAACCTAGATTCCCTGCACAGATGTAGCCCATGGCAGCTCAGTATCTAAGTGGGTGTCCTAGTAAGGGGAACAGGGACTGTCTCTGACATGAACTCAGAGTCTGGTTCTTTGACGACCTCCCTCTGAGGGGGGATTAGCCTTACCAGGCCAGAGAGGAAGACGATGCAACCTGCTCTGATAAGACCTGATATGCTAGGGTGAGATTGAAGGGAAGGAGAACCTCTGCTATCAGTGAACTTGGAGAGGGGCATGGAAGGAGAAGAGGCATGGAGGATGGAATTGGGAGGGAATGAGAGAGGGGACTACAGCTGGGATACAAAGTGAATAAATTGTAATAATAAAAAAATAAATTAAAAATATATCAACATAAAAAAACAAAAACAAAAATAAAAATAAAATTCAGTTGCTTTTCTATCCTTTTGCTTTTTCTTGACCCCCAAGCTATAGATTTGTCAGTTTGAATCCCAGTAAATCTCTTTATCTATGGAAAGTGGTCTAGTTAGTTTATTTCACCATGAAGATTTGAGTCATGAAGTTTGTCACTACATGTCCTTTGAAATCGAATACACTGGGATCATACTATAGCATTTATACTATTCCCCATTTTTTTTTTTGTGTGTGTGTGTGTATGCTTTAGTTTACTCACTTTAGAAAGTGGTAATAGGAATATATAGTGATAGACACAGTATGCTTAGGAGTTGTATATGAAGCAAGAAATAAAATTTTCCCCCCAGGAAAATAAAAATAGAAAGAAACGAGTACCTGCTGCCTTCTTTCAAAGAGGTAATCACTTCTAGGTTGAGGTCATGCATCATACATACTGTGATACCCAAGCTTAAAGAAACACTCCAAAGAACCAAATCAAGCATGCTTCATGCTTATGAAGCTGTTCCTCTTGATTGCTTTTACTCTGGGTTGCAAAGCAATTGAGCTGGGGACTAACACTGATTAAGTGCAAGAAAGCCATGTTTTACTCTGACAGCTGTTAGGCCTCTTTACTTTTCTCTTTTCATCTTAACTCTCTTGTTAGCAGCCTGCTGTTACTAGAGATGAAAACATCTCTATATCTGTCTACTGATTGACCACGTTCTGATTTGCCAATCACATAAGTGCCTTTTAATTTTGTTTTGACAGAAAAGAATAACCTTTCATTCTAAATATATATATATATGTATATATATATTCACATATACATAAGTACATATCACACACACACACACACACACACACGCACGCACACACACACACACACACACACATATGTATATATATGCACAAATAGAAATTCTCAAGTATTCTCTGGAATGAGTTTGTTGGGCCTGTGATTTAGAATTACAGTAAAGATAATTTCATGTTTTGTTTGTAAAAAAAAAAAAATTACTTTACTTCCTTCATAGGAGCAGGAAGGTCACAAAGGCACCCTGCCCATCCAATGTACTGAGAATGTTTTAGCAAAATCACACAATAAGCTTCAGCTGTCTGGATTAGGTAGTCATTTATTTAAATAAATAGTCATTTAAATAAATAGTCATTTCTATTTATTTATTCATTCATTTGTTTATTTATTCATTTATTCATTCATTCATTTATCTATTTATTTATTATAATTTATTCACTTCATACCTCCATTGTAGCTTCCTCCTTCATTTCCTCCTAGTCCCACCTTTCCTCCCTCTTCTCCCCTATGCCCTTTCCCTAGTTCCTAGCCTATCAGGTCTCACCAAGACTAGCTGCATCATCTTCCTCTGTGGCCTGGCAAGGCTCCAGCCCATACCAGGGAAGGTGATCAAACAGCGGGCCACTGAGTTCTTGTCAGAGACAGCTCCTGTACCCCTTACTAGGAGGCCCACTTGGAAACTGAGCAGCCAGTGGACTTCCTATTTACAGGGGGTCTAGGTCCTCTTCATGAATTGTCATTTTTTGGAGTATCAGTCTCTGCAAGGTCCCCTGGGCCCAGGTATTTTGACTCTGCTGTTCTCCTTGTGGAGTTCCTACCACCTCCAGTTCTTTCTATCTCTTTGTTCCATAAGGTTTCTGGCACTCTGCCAAAGTTTTGCTATTAGTATCAGTATCTCCTTTGATAGCTTGGTGGGTGAGTCTTTCAAATGTCCCCTGTGAAAGGCTCCTGTCCTGCTCCTTGTCCTACTTCTACTGTCTATCTTGTTTGTCCTTCTGAATGAGGATTAAGTATCTTCCTTAGGGTCTTCCTTGTTATGTAGCTTCTTTAGGACTATAAAATTTAGTATATTTATCCTATATTATATGGTTAATATCCACTTGTAAGTAAGTATATACCATATGTGTCTTTCTGCTTTTGAGTTACCTCACACAGGATGATCTTTTCTAGTTTCCATAATTTCATGATTTCATTGTTTTTAATTGCTGAATAGTACTCCATTGCATAAATATACCATAATTTCTATATCATTTTTGTTGTTGTTGTTGTTGTTGTTGTTGTTGAGGGACATCTAGGTTGATTCCAGATTCTGGCTATTATGAATAAAGCTGCTATGAACATAGTTGAACAATGTCCATATTGAATGGTAGGGCAGCTTTTGGGATAGCTGGATCTTGAGGTAACACTAATCCTAATTTTCTGAGAAAGTGCCAGATTGATTTCTAAAGTGGTTGTACAAGGTTATATTCCTACCAGCAACACATTACATACCAGCAATGGAGGAGGCTTCCCCTTTATCAGCATGCATGACCTCTTCAGCATGCATCATCCCTTAAATTTCTGATCCTATCCATTCTGATGGTGTAATGTGAAACCTCAGGGTCGTTTGATTTGCATTTCCAAATGACGAAGGATGTTTAGCATTTCTTTAAATGTTTCTCTGCCCTTCAATATTCCTCTACAGAGAATTTTCTATTTAGTTCTGTACCCCACTTTTTAAATGGAATGCTTGGTTTGGTTGTATTTAACTTCTTTAGTTCTTTATATTCTGGATAATAGCCCTCTGTCAGATGTAGGGTTAGGGAAAATCTTTCCTAAGTCTGTAGGCTGTCATTTTGCTCTAAGGACATCCTTTGCTTTACAGAAGCTTTTCAGTTTAATGAAATACCATTTATTAATTGTTGATCATAGAGCCCGTATTGTTGGTGTTCTGTTTAGGAAGTTGTCTCCTGTAATTCAAGGCTCTTCCCCCAATTTTTTTAACAGATTTAGTGTGTCTGGTTTTATGTTGAGGTCTTTGATCCTCTTGGACATTAAATTTGTGCAAGATGATAAATATGGGTCTATTTGCATTTTTCTAAGTGCAAACATCCAATTAGACAAGCACCCATCTCACTTATGAACATTGATTCAAAAGTTCTCAATAAAATATTCAGAAACCATATATAAGAACAAATTAAAGATATTGTCCATCACTACCAAGTAGGCTTCATCTCAGGCATGCAGGCGTGGTTCAACAGATGAAAATCCATTAATTTAATCCACCATATAAACAAAATAAAAGGAAAAATAAAACTCATGATCATCTCTTTAGAGGCCTGAAAAGCATTTGACAAAATTCAACATCTGTTCCTGTTTAAAGCTTTGGAGAGATCAGGGATACAAGGCACATACCTAAACATAGTAAAAGCAATATATAGTAAGCTTATACCCAACATCAAACCAAATGTAGAGAAACTTAAATCAATCCCACAGAAATCAGGGACAAGGCAAGGCTGCCCACTCTTTCCTTATCTTTTTAATGTACTTCTTGAAGTCCTATGTAGAGAAGTAAGACAACTAATGAGATTAGAGGCATACAAGTCAGAAAGGAAGAAGTCAAAGTTTCACTGTTTGCAGACAATATGATAGCATGCATGAGCAACCCCTAAAATTCTACCAGAGAACAACTTCAACTGATAAACACCTTCAGAAAAGTGGCTGGGTACAAACTTAACAAAAAAATTCAGTAGCCCTCCTGTTTACAAAAGACAAAACAGTTGAAAATGAAATTAGAGAAACAACACCCTTCACAATAGCCACTAATAACATAAAGTATCTTGG
The DNA here is from genome assembly GCF_030254825.1 of Meriones unguiculatus. Taxonomy (NCBI): domain Eukaryota; kingdom Metazoa; phylum Chordata; class Mammalia; order Rodentia; family Muridae; genus Meriones; species Meriones unguiculatus. The sequence goes on along the minus strand of NC_083360.1, from coordinate 49,719,623 downwards.
TTTAACTCTAACCAAGCAAGTGAAAGACCTGTATGAAAAAAAACTTCATGTCTCTGAAAAAAGAAATTGAAGAAGATATCAGAAGATGAAAAGATATACCATGGTCATGGATTGGTAGGATTAACATACCTAACAAAAGCAATCTATACATTCAGTGCAATTCCCATCAAAATACCAACACAATTCTTGAAAGAACAATTCTCAATATCATATGGAAAAACAACAACAACAACAAAACAACAATTCAGAATTGTCAAAATGATCCTGTAAAACAACAGATCATCTGGAGGTATCTCCATCCCTGATCTCAAGCTGTACTACAGAGCAATAGTAATAAAAATGCATGGTACTGGCATAGAAACATATGGTGGATAAATTAAATAGAATAGAAGATCCAGAAATAAACCCACACATTTAGAAATACTTGACTTTTGATTAAAAATCCAAAACCATTCAATGGAAAAAAATACAACATCTTCAACAAATGGTGCTTGTCTAACTAGATGTCTACATGTAGAAAAATGAAAATAGATCCATATTTATCGCCCTGCACAAAATTCAAGTCAAAGTAGATCAAAATATCCAGAATATATAAATAACTAAAGAAGTAAAAAAGCAACAAGCCAAGTAATCCAATTAAAAAATAGAGTATATAGCTAAACAGAGAATTCTCTGTAGAGGAATATCAAATGGCAGAGAAACACTTAAAGAAATACTCAACGTCCTTAGGCATCAGAGAGATGCAAATCAAAATGACCCTGAGATTTCACCTTACACCCATCAGAATATCATGATCAAAAACTCAAGTGACAATGCATGCTGCAGAGGATGTGGAGAAAGGTGAACCCTTATCCATTGCTGGTGGGAATGTAAACATTCACAACCATTTTGGAAATCAGTCTGACACTTTCTCAGACAATTTGGAATAGCACTTCCTCAAGATCCAGCTATATCACTCCAAGGCATATATTCCAAAATGCTCAACTATACAACAAGGACATTTGTTCAACCATATTTATAGAAGCTTTATTCATAATAACCAGAACCTGGAAACAACCCAGATGTCCCTCAACTGAGGAATGGATACAGAAATTGTGGAACATTTACACAATAGAATCTAATTCAGCAATTAAAAACAAGGAAATCATGAAATTTGCAAGAAAATGGAGGATCTAGAAAATATCATCCTGAATGAGGTATCCCAGAAGCAGAAGGACACACATGGTATATACTCACTTTTAAGTGGATATTAGACATATAATATAGGATAAACATACTAAAATCTGTACACCTAAAGAAGGTAAGCAAGAAGGAGAAGCCACGGTAAGATGATCAATCCTCACTCAGAAAGACAAACAGGATGGACATTGGAACAAGGAAAAAACAATAAACAGGAAAGGAACGTAGCACACAGGACCTCTAAAAGACTCTATGCAGCAGTGAATCAAAATAGATGCTGAGGCTCATAACCAAACTTTGGGCAGAATGCAGGGAATCTCATGAAAGAAGAGGAAGATAGTAAGACCTGGAGAGGATAGTTGCTCCAAAAGGGGAGCAACAGAACTAAAAAATCTGGGCACAGGGCCCTTTTCTCAGACTGATACTCTAACCAAAGACCATTCATGAATATAACCTAGATAACCTAGAACCCCTGCTCAGATGTAACCCCTGAGAGCTCAGTATCCAAGTGGGTGTCATAGTAAGGGGAACAGGGACTGTCTCTGAAATGAAGTCGGTGGCGGGCTCTTACATCCCTTCCCCCTTAGAGGGGAGTAGCCCTGCCAGCCACAGTATAGGACACTGCAGCCAGTTCTGATTAGACCTTATAAGCTAGGGTCAGATGGAAGGGTAGAGGACCTCCACTATCTGTGGACCTGGAGTGGAGCATGTGAGGAGATAAGGGAGAGAGTGTGGGATTGTGAGGGCATGAGGGAGGGTGGTACAGCTGGGATAAAAAGTGAATAAAATATAATTAATATAAAAATAAAGAATTAATTAAAAAACCTTGAATAACTAAAACAATCCTCTACAATAAAGATTTTCTGGATATGTCTCCATCCCAGACCTCAAGCTGTACTTATAGAGCAACCGTAATAAAAAAGGACATGGTATTGGCATAGAAACTGACTGCTGAATCAATGGAATCAAATCAAAGGCACAGAAATAAACCATAGACCTAATATTTGACAAAAAAGCCAAAACCATACAATAGGTAGTCATTCCTAATGGAAACTAAATATTTGACAAAGAAGCCAAAACCATACAATAGGTAGTCATTCCTAATGGAATTACACACACACACACACAGAAAGAGAGAGAGAGAGAGAGAGAGAGAGAGAGAGAGAGAGAGAGAGAGAGAGAGAGAGAAAGAACATTTGGCTGTGAATACTAAGAGAACAGAGTTAAAGCTGATCTCCCATGGCATTGGATGAACATTGGTAATAAGAGATGTGGCTAGAAGATGGCAAATCTAAATTCTCACAGCAACACTGAGCTGAAGCAGACCTTTCACAGACATACTGTTTAAAATAATAGTCATCTCCTACCTTCTATCTCCAAGTTTGAGGATAGAGATTGAGGAATGAACTTGCCCTAGTAGAATGAACATTTAAGAGAAATTTATGTGGAGTAAGAAAACTACTATTTGGTGAAAAGACAGTAAACCTTAGAACTTTTCAATGGAAAATATATTTTCATATGCTTCTATGTCTTATTTTAAGCTCAAAGTGAAACAAATAACTGTGCTAGGACATCTTCCTCGTTTTCAAATAATTTTATTCATCTTTTCAACAAAGGTTCTAAGCTTTAAACTTTAGAGTCCTCTCCTCTCCTGTGTCTTTATGGTTTCAATTGGAAGAATCTCAAATTCTTACCAAAGCAAAGTCATTAAAGCTTTGCATTAATCCATGATATTCTTTTTATCCACATTACAACAATCATTCAAATAATTTCAGATTCTGCCATTATAAGTGACTTTCTGTGCCCTTTGCTTACTTTGCCTATGAATATGAAAAAATATTTTTAATTTTTCTGTGATGAAATGTTTAAAACTTATAGAACAGTAATGAAAATAATGAAATATCTTCATGTGCCCACCAAACAATTTCAACAGTACACAAATCATGGCTATGATACTGTGATATAGAAGAATTTATATTGACTTTTGCTTTGATTCCCAGTGCTTAGTTATTCAAACTCTTGGGATTTTCTAAGTGGTAAGAGACAAAGGAGAAATGTATAGATTTTGTTTTTCACAACAAGCTTTTACAACCATATCTGGGTCTGTGTAAATGACGGCTCTTTCAGAAAGCCACTAGGTGCCAAGAGAATCAAATGGCTATAGAACATCTGGACCTTATCCCCTCTAGCGTTAGAAAAACTACAGATTTACAGATTTGGTCAGTGATGACTAATATCTTAATCAATTATGATTATGTTATGAAATATGCATGAGAACCCAGAGGATAACAGAGAGTTTTGGGGGTGGCATGTGTAGCTTTTTCAAAGGTGGTGTAGTTGCAAAGGACATGGAACTTTACACCTTCTCCCAAAAAATTTCTTTTGTCTTTCCTCTGTCTGTTACTGCTCAGTTATATCATTTTTAATAAGCAATTGTGTAAGTAAACTGAGATGTGAAAGTTAACCAAAACATAAACAGGAGTATTTGTGATTCATACCTAAGGCTTAGGCAGATTTTTGAGATTACCCCTTAAGCCATGAAATTTGATGCTATTTCCAAAAAGATAGAATTGACTCCAATTATATGACACTATGTTTGTACTCAAAAAACAAGTGGAGAATTGCTTGGGGTGGAGGTGATTACACATTGTGTAGTCAGACATATTTTAAGAACAGGAAGAGACTGATGATGTTTGTTTATAATGATCAATGTGACTCCAACTGCATAAACTTATCTGTTTATATTATAGTATTTCCTAGTTACCATAGCATTTCAATACTAAAGTAATCAAGATATGAATTCTTTTTTTTTTTTCAATGCAGTTTATTCAGGAACATTGAACAATCCTCGGACCCTGGGGAAAGCCAGCCCACAGCTTAAATAGCCTCTGGGTAGCCAACCCAGGCGTGCCACGTGGGCAATGCAGATAGGTCCACATTCATGGAAGCAAGCCAGATCCTCAGCCTTAGTCAAATGTGGAATTGTTCGTGACAGAGAGCACTCACCATCGGGAAGGTGGAAGGCAGAAACCAGCTCCATCTTTAAGGCATAGGATGCCGCAGCTCTCTACAGTTCCCCCTTTTTGTTTTAGACGCATCAGGCAAGAGTAGAGGTCTGATCTCTGATATTAGAAATAAATTGGGACTTTGTACCGATGTTCATTTAGGTGTCATCCACCCAAAGAGCATCAGACCCGTCTGATACCTTTTTCTCAGAGGCGGGACCTGGGGTATCAACCCGCATGCAACCAGACATGCTCTTCTCTGGGTCCAAAGCGGCTGACCCTGAGTGCAGTGCTTAGCCTCGCATCCTGAGCATAACATTTTAGCTTTTTATGGTATCCAACCATGCTTGGGGAGAATGTCCTGCTTCAATGGTTGTAAAGGCCTGAATGATCATGTCTGCATCACACTGTTGTGAGACTCTAATCTTGCATATATACCACAGGCAAACCAAGGAGACCAACACCAGAAGGCCTGCTAATGCTCCCATGCCCACCCATTCCTTCAGATGATTCATGGCTGCAGCAATCCATGATGATAATCCTGTGGCTAGTCCTGCGTCCACTCTGGTAGAATTTACTGTGACAATGGCCACTCTCAGCTGCTCCATCGTAGTATCGAATTCTCCAGTCCAATTACCTAAAATATAGCTTGACAATTGTTTAGACAGATTTGTAGCACAGGAAAAATTCTCATGTTATATGCTAGTGACTCAAAGTCCAGCATATTTTCATTGACAGCCAAGTTGAGCGATTTGCCCTAGGGTATCAATTTGCTCCTGCACGGGGTCAATCCTCTGATTGAACACCATCAAGCTTCCTTTTAGTTGAGCATTAATTCCTTTATGTACAACTAAGGCATGAGCTACATTGGCTAAATGATTGTTCGGGGTCTGAGCAGTCTGCCCAGTATGACTCATGGCTAATGCCACGGTGGTAGCTCCAACAGCCACCAATGAGATGGTAGTAACAATGGTGGCTGTAGTTCCAAGATCCCTTTTCTGTCTGAAGAGAGTCATAGTGTGAGGGGCATCAACGGGCACAGGCACACAGTGAGGCATGCGAGTAACCAGGGCATACCTAAATTTACTAGCATTCCAGCATTGGGCAAAAAAGCAAGTATCATTACCACCTTAAATGACTTTCAAAAGTGGAGGAAAACATGGAGATAGTCAATTGGCATGGAGCACGACTCGCCCCTGGGGGCAATGGTCTCCTGAACCTACTCAGACCTCGGACACCACCACTGCTAGTTCTAGAACTGACGCAGGATGTTCCAACGAGGGGGTTAAGGCTTCTCATAATATTTCCTATAAGCCCACACCTGTTTGTCTATATCCCCTATTTTTATTCATTATTAGCCAGATAAAGCCAAGTAATTGTGGTAATGTTACTTGCTTTTTTGCCCAATGCTGGAATGCTAGTAAATTTAAGATATGAATTCTTTTAAAATATATTTACAGAACATTATCAAATTAAAAACTTGTATATGATTTTCTATAATCAACAATTCTATTACAATCCCTCTTATTATCTCATTTTGTTTTGCAGTTTTAATAAAGACTTAAAATATCTAGACACAATTTACAACTGTTTATAAGTCTCTGAGAAAAAAACTAGGAGCCAAGATGGAGACTAGCACACACAGTTTCTGAGCTGTGGAAGAGCTGAACTCCTGAGTTGGTGAGTGGAAGGATTTCTGAAGCCAGGAAAACGATGGTGAAGTTTTCTAAATGACAAGAAACATCACACGGGGGGGGGGGAGAACTTTGGTCTCAGGTCACCCTTAGACTTGTTTGGAGAAGGAAAGAAACAATCCTTTGATCTCCCGGCACTCCCATTTCTCGGACAACCCTCCTCCTTGGCACAGCCGGCTCACCAAGATTCTCAGCTCAGAGCTCACTGCTTGGGGACTGCTGTGGTTGAGGTGGGGTTCCTAGACCCTTAGCAGCAACTGCCAGCTGTACCTGTCTTGGAGTCCCAGATCCATGGCACCATCCTCCCAGGGTCCCAGGTCTGCTAGAGGCCATACTGACTGTATGGGCTGTCCAAAACCTCGATGATTAATAGTATGCAATATACCCACCAAAGCTCAGCAGACTTTCCATACAAGATAGGCACACCAGGTGCTGGGCCTCCCAGGCCTGGAAAGCACAGTGGAAGGCCCCCAGGACTTCCCAGAAGGCATCTGGACCAGCATCCCCGTCTCCAGCTGCAGCTGGGCTTCCTAACCTGGCAGCTGGAACAGCATTGACCTGGCGGAGCAGGTCAGTACTTTTGCATAAGACCGAGCAGGGCCAAATCAGAGAGCAGAGAGACCAGATACCCTGATCCTTGCCAATGTGACCTGCTTGAGAGTGAATGTGCCCTTGAGTGTATGCAGAGCCCCAGATCCAAGGTCCTTCTAAACTAGAAGCCAGGCATCAGACCCCTCCCACCCACATACTCACTGTGGGAAACAGAGGGTCACTTGGGACATTGAAGCCCCTTCTCTGTTGGTCCAACTGAAAAGTTAAGGCAGATAACACCGAAAATTTCAGGGCCACTATCCAGTACCTGCTACATATACAGTGCATACACAAATAATCCCTTAGAAGCCTACAAGGCAGAGCCCCTGCACAAACACAAGGATTCAATGTTCTCTACCAATCTGTCCCTTGAGGCACACTTCCACACACACACACAAACACAAACACACACCCTACTGCATTTGCCCTTTTGCACCCATGTACTTTTCTCCCACAGGCACAGCTAGTGCAGCAATGCACACGTGAGGCCACAGGACCTCTCTCAGCTTCCTGAAGTACTCTCCAGATGCCAGAGAGACAGCACCAGTCTGAACTGCAGAATCCAGAAACAAATAGGGAAGGTTTCAGATAAGCCAATGGCCAGAAGTAGGCGAAAAAACACATCCAACATAAATCAGGACATCAAGGCTTCACCAGCAACCCCCAAAATTGATGGATACTCCAATTCATCAGAAGCACAGGAAAATAACTTTAAAGCTATGCTTAACCATTTATTTGGGGCTCATAAAGAGGAAAAAAACAATTCTCTCAGAGCAATAGCCATGCAAAATTCAGATATTTGAAGAGGAAATGAACAAATCTATCAAAGATTTGGCCAGTCAATTGGAGGCAAAGAAAGAAGAAATGAACAAAATTCTTAAAGAAACACAGACAAATATAGCCAAACAAATAGAGGTACAAGTAGAGATACAATTAGTGACATAAAGAGAGGAAATGAACAAAAAAATAGAGACCATCGTAGAGAGAGAGGGATCCACATTCAAACAGATGAAGGAAATGGTGCAAGGCATGAAAACAGAACTAGAAGCAATAAAGAAAACACAGAGAAAACCCTGGGGCTGGAGAACTTAGAGAAAAGATCAGGAACCACAAAGGTAAGCATCACCAACTGAATACAAGAGATGGAAGAGAGAATCTCTGGTGCTAAAGATACACTCGCAGAAATTGATACTTCTCTCAAAGAAAAAGAAAAGTCCAAAACACAAAATGTCCAAGTAATCAAGGATGCCATGAAAAGATGAAATCTAAGAATAATAGGAATAGATGAAAAAGAAGACTCCAGGTTCCAAGGTCCAGAAAACATTTTCAAAATAATCATAGAACAAAATTTTTCCAACTTAAAGAAAGAGATGTCCATAAATATACAAGAGGCCTACAGAATACCAAATAGACTAGATTAGAAAAGAAACACCTCATGTCACTTCATAATCAAAACACTAAATCTACAAAACAAAGAAATTAAAAGCAGCAAGGGAAAAAGGCCAAGTAACATATAAAAGTAGACCTATCAAAATCACACCGGACTTCTCATCAGAAACTATGAAAGCCATAAGGGCCTGGACAGATATCAAGCAGACTCTAAGAGAACACAGACACCAATACAGACTACTATACCCTAGAAAGCTTTCAACCAACATAGATGGAGACAACAAAACATTCTATGACAAAACTAAATGTATGCAATATCTACACAGCAAACCAGCCCTACAGAAGATACTAGAAGTAAAACTCTAATAAAATGAAAACAACTTCACCCAAGAAAACATAGCATATGGATAATATCCCAACAAAACCTAAATGAAAACATGCAATGAAACATAGTAAGACCACCGACTCCAAAAAAAATGAACTAATGTTCATTGGTCATTAGTATCTATCAACATTAATGGACTCAACTCTCCAATAAAAAGACACAGACTAACAGAATGGTTGCAGAAACAGGATCCAACATTCTGCTGCATCCAAGAAACACACCAATGCAACAAAGATAAACACTACCTCAATAAAAGGCTGGAAAAATGTCTTTCAAGAAAACAGACCCAGAAAATAAGCTGGGGTAGCTATCCTAATATCTAATAAATTAGACTTACAAAAAAATTACTCAAAAAACATGAGGAGGGACATTATATTCTCCTCAAAGGAAAAATCCACCAAGAGGACATCACAATTCTGAATATCTATGCCCCAAATACAAGAGCGCCAACATTCATAAAGTAAACATTATTAAAACTTTAATCACACATCGATCCCAACACCTTAATAGTGGGAGAATTCAACACCCCACTTTCACCAAGGGACAGATCATCTAGTCAGAAGCCAAATAGGGAAATAAAGGCACTTACAAAGGTCCTAAATCAAATGGACCTAATAGATGTCTACAGAAATTTCCAACCAACCTTAAAAGAGTATATGTTCTTTTCAGCACCTTATGGAACCTTCTCCAAAATAGAACATATAGCGGGTCACAAAGCAAGCCTCAACAGATACAATAAGATTGAAATAATCCCCTGTGTTATAGCTGACCACCATGGAGTAAAGCTGGACTTCAACAACATGCTTCTCAATGACATTTGGGTTAAAGAAGAAATAAAGCAAGAAATTAAAGACTTCCTAGAATTCAATGAAAATGAAGGTACAACATAGCCTAATTTATGGGACACAATGAAAGCAGTGCTCTGGAAAATTCATAGCACTAAGTGCCTTCAAGAAGAAATTTGTGACATCTTATACAAGCAAATAAATGGCCCAACTGAAAGCCCTAGAAAAAAAAGAAGCAAATACACCCAAGAGGAGCAGCCGGTAATATTCAAACTCAGGGCAGAAATCAGTCAATTAGATACAAATGAAACTATTCAAAGAATCAATGAAACCAAGAGCTGGTTCTTTGAGAAAAGCAATTTGATAGACAAACAATTGTCTCAAACTAACTAAAAGGCAGAGAGAAACTGTCCAAATCAGCAATATCAAAATTAAAAGTGGGACATAACTACAGACACCGAAGAAATCCAAACAATCATTAGGTTGTACTACAAATGCCTATATGCCACAAAATTTGAAAACATAAAAGAAATGGAGAATTTTCTTGATAGATTCCATCTACCAAAATTAAGTCAAGATCAGGTAGAAAGATTGAATAGTCCTATATCCTCCAAGGAAATAGGAGCAGGCATCAACAGTCTCCCTTGAAAAAAAATTCCTGGGCCACATGGATTCAGTACAGAATTCTACCAGACCTTCAAAGAAGTGTTAACTCCCATTCTCTCCAAACTATTTCACAAAATAGAAACAGAAGGAACATTACCAAACTCATTCTGTGAAACCACAGTCACCTTGATACCTAAATCACACAAAGTCCCAACATCAAAAAAGAACTTCAGACACATCTCTCTTATGAACATTGATGCAAAAATACTCAACAAATACTTGCAAACTAAATCCAAGAACGCATCAAAGATATCATCCATCATGACCAAGTAAGCTTCATCTCAGACATGCAACGATATTTCAACATATGGAAATCCGTCAATGTAATCCACCACATAAGCAAGCTGAAGGAGAAAAACCACATGAGCATCTCCTTAGATGCTGAAAAAGCATTTGACAAAGTCCAACACCCATTCATGTTTAAATCTTGGAGAGATCAGGGATACAAGGCACATACATAAACATAGTAAAGGCAATATACAGTAAGCCTATAGCCAACATCAAACTCAATGGAGAGAAACTTAAAGCAATCCCACTGAAATCAGGGACAAGACAAGGCTGCCCACTCTCTCCATATCTCTTCATCATAGTACTTGAAGTCCTAGCCAGAGCAACAACACAACTAAAGAAGATCAAGGGGATACCAATCGGAAAGGAAGATGTCAAAATGTCACTATTCACAGATGGTATGACAGTATACATGAGCAGCCCCAAAAATTCAAGTAGAGAACTCCTTCAGCTGATAAACACCTTCAGCAAAGTGGCAGGATACAAAATTAACTCAAAAAATCAGAAGTCCTCATGTACACCAAAGACAAAAGGGCAGAGAAGGAAATCCAGGAAACAACACCCTTCACAATAGCCACTAATAATATGAAGTACCTTGGGGTGTCTCTAACCAAGCAAGTGAAAGACCTGTTTGAAAAAAACTTTAAGTCTCTGACAAAAGAAATTGAAGAAGATATCAGAAAATGGAAAGATCTCCCTTGCTCATGGATTGGTAGGATTAACATAGTGAAAATGACCATCCTGCCAAAAGCAATCTATACATTTAATGCAATTCCCATTAAAAAACCAACTCAATTCTTTACAGACCTGGAAAGAAAGATTCTCAGCTATATATGGAGAAAGAAAAACCCAGAATCTCCAAAATGATCCTGTACAACAACAGATCATCTGGAGGTATCTCCATCCCTGATCTCAAGCTGTACTACAGAGCAATAGTAATAAAAACTGCATGGTATTTGCATAGAAACAGAAAGGAGGATCAATGGAACCGAATGGAAGACCCAGAAAAACCCCCACACACCTATGAATACTCGGTTATTGACAAAGAACCCAAAACCATTCAATGGAAAAAGACAGCATCTTCAACAAATGGTGCTGGTCCAACTGGCTGTCTACATGCAGAAAAATGAAAATAGATCCATATTTATCACCTTGCATAAAACTAAAGTCTAAGTGCATCAGAGATCTCAACATAAAACTAGACGCACTAAATCTGTTAGATTAAAAAGTGGGAAATACCCTAAAACTCATTGGTACAGGAGACAACTTCCTGAACAGAACACCAACAGCACAGGCTCTTAGAGCAACAATCAATAAATGGGACCTCATGAAACTGAAAAGCTTCTGTAAAGCAAAAGACACTGTTGTCAGAACAAAACAACAACCTACAGACTGGGAAAGGATCTTCACCAACCCTATATCTGACAGAGGGCTTATATCCAGAATATATAAAGAACTAAAAATTTAAGCCCCCTGGCACGCCTGGGTTGGCTACCCAGAGGCTATTTAAGCTGTGGGCTGGCTTTCCCCGGGGTCCGAGGATTGTTCAATGTTCCTGAATAAACTGCATTGAAAAAAAAAAAAAAGCTATGTTGTAGATTGTAATAGACCTGGGAGACACATCAGAAATGTAAAATAAGGACAAGAAGATAGTTATGCTAAGTCTGTAAATAAACATGAAAAAAAAAGCAATAAATCAAGCAATCCAATTAAAAATGGGGGAACAGAGCTAAACAGAGAATTCTCTGTAGAGGAATGTAGAATGGCAGAGAAACACTTAATGAGATGCACAACATCCTTAGCCATCAGAGAGATGCAAATCAAAATGACCCTGAGATTTCAATTTATGCCCATCAAAATGGCTAAAATAAAAAACTGAAATGACAACACATGCTGGAGGGGTTGTGGAGAAAGGGAAACCCTTCTCCATTGCTGGTAGGAATGTAAAATGGTATAACCACTTAGGAAATCAAAGAGATGCTTTCTAAGACAATTAAGAATGGTGCTTCCTTAAGACCCAGCTATACCACTCCTATGCATGTACCCAAAATTTGCTCAAGTACACAACAAGGACATTTGCTCAACCATGCTTGTAGAAGCTTTATTTGTAATACTCAGAACCTGGAAACAACCCAAATGTCCCCCAACAGAGGAATGTATACAAAAATTGTGGTATTTTTATACAATGGATTACTACTCAGAAATTTTCAGGGAAATGGTGGGATCTAGAAAAGATCATTCTGAGTGAGGTATCCCAGAAGTAGAAAGACACACATACTCACTTACATATACCTATAAGATGTGATAAACATAATGAAATCTATATACCTAAAGAAGATATACAAGAAAGAAGACCCGGGGTAAGATGATCAATCCTCACTTGGAAAGACAAATGGGATGTGGCAGCTCAGAAACCAACTGGTTTTTCCTAGTAAGGGGAACATGAACTATTCTGATCTCAATGGCAGCCTGTTTGACCTCCTCACCCTCCAAGGGAGGAGCAGTCCTGCTGGGCCACAGAGGAGGACTTTGCTGCCAGTCCTGAAGATACCTGATAAAACAGGGTCAGATGAAAGGGGAGGAGGTCCTCCCCAATCACTGGACTTGGAAAGGGGCAGGGAGGAGATGAGGGAGGGAGGGTGTGATTGGTAGGGAATGAGGAAGCGGGATACAGCTGGGATATAGAGTTAATAAAATGTAACCTAATAATAAAAATAAAAATGAAAGATACATAAAAAAAAGCCTCTGGAATCTCCTTTTTTGTAAATCTTCTTTTTCTTCTACTCTACTTCTCTTAAATTTTAGAACTTCAGAATATGACTTGTTCTTTTAATCTGTTTTGTTCTAATTGCATTCCCATTGGTATTGGTGTAACTAACTCTAAGTTGCCCCTACTCAAAGTCAATAGTTCAGCCCAAGAATGGTAGCTAAGAATAAAATTTACCCATAGACTGACAATATTGAAAAGAAAGAGTATCTCTCCTAGGTTCTATCTTGGACAGTTCAGGAGTTCAAAGAGCAGTCACAAAAGAAAGGTATTGGACGGGTCTGATGCTCTTTGGGTGGATGACACCTAAATGAACATCTGTACAAAGTCCCAATTTATTTCTAATATCAGAGATCAGACCTCTACTCTTGCCTGATGCGTCTAAAACAAAAAGGGGGAACTGTAGAGAGCTGCGGAATGCTATGCCTTAAAGATGGAGCTGGTTTCCGCCTTCCACCTTCCCGATGGTGAGTGCTCTCTGTCACGAACAACTCCACATTTGGCTAAGGCCAAGGATCTGGCTTGCTTCCATGTATGTGGACCTATCTGCATTGCCCCCGTGGCACGCCTGGGTTGGCTACCCAGAGGCTATTTAAGCTGTGGGCTGGCTTTCCCCGGGGTCCGAGGATTGTTCAATGTTCCTGAATAAACTGCATTGAAAAAAAAAAAAAAAAGAAAAAAGAAATAAAGTACCACTTGAAGTAAAAAAAAAAAAAAAAGAAAGGATGAGCAGAAAAGAACACTGGAGGGGACTTCTGTTTCATTTATCTTAGAGAGCATAGCAAAATATTTTGTCCCTCTGTGGCTAGGCTAGGTCTTGTAGGACTTTTTCATCTTTTCCTGCAAGTGAATCCTTATGATGATTTTCATACATTATATTATCAGAAGCAAGTACAATGGGAGTGCTGCAAATGTCATCAGGTGTTATGTTTCCTGATTCAAAAAGAAACATTATGTGGTGTTACCATGTTAACCATTTAGGTAGGGCTCCTCTAGGAATTTAGAATGCTGGGTGAAAGAAAGGTGTTGTAAATCTTGTAAAAGAACTAGGAAAGAAAAGTACAAAAAAGGGGAGGAGGGGTAGATGTCACCAAGAGCTTCCCTACTGTTCCACAGCATTCTGAACATGTCACAGTGGCATCAATAAATTTTTAAAAGTTTTTTTTCTTTTAGTTTTGTTATCTGCTGCTTTGGATATCTGCTGCTACTCATTGTGATATTTTTTCATTTCTTATTGATTTACTAGCTAAACGTTTTCTTTTTTTTTTAAGTAAATAAAACACATGCTTTATTTCTTGCTCAATTGAAAAGAAAGGCTTAAATATCCCTAGAGAAATGAAGAAACATAGATAGAAAATAAGAAATGAAGAGAGGAAGAAAAGAAGAAACAAAGGTATAAGAAGGAGAAAAACAGATAATCATTCAGAACTTGTTCAAAATGTTTCCACACTATGGTGCATTGTCCAGTGTCCAATCGGAGGAGTCTCATTCCACACATGTGTACTAAGGGACATAAGAAATTAAGTGTAAGACAAAAAGGTTCTTTACATTTACATTTCATTATTAACAGTTTGGGAAGCTAGCATTTAATTTCTATGGAAGAAGCTAAGCAGTGCTCAGCTAGACAATATATAGCATTGTGTATCTGTTAAGAAGCTAAAATAGGTTTGGAAAATTCAATTAGGGAGCCAAACAAAACTTTCCATTTGTAACAACTTTTAATACATTCAATTAAGAAAGCAGTTTTACATTATTTTGAACTCCTAAAAATAAAACTATATTGTCCATTTTTATGGCTATATTATGTATGAATGTTTGGTATGGATTATTTGTAATTTACTATTACTATTTCTACAATGACTAATTTTTATGTAAATTTAAAATAAGTTGACAGCTGGTTCCTCAACATCTTTTTTTTTAGCATTGCAAAAATTAACTGGTATAAAGTTTCTCTTTTTTCTACTTCATGTGGAACATATTTCATTCTGAACTATATATTTTAATGTGATATTAAGTTTTATACATACATGTGTTTATCTTCAAATTCATTACTTATGACATTGTATCAGTTAAAAATGGTATTTGACACTACAATAGCATTTAGGAAAATCTTAAAGCAAGCTTACATCATTTTTTTTTAATGTTGGTTAGTATTTGTACTACCTATAAAAGGTCACCCAATAGAAATTATTAGTCACATAGTCACTGAGATTCTCTTACCTATTGATGTAGAATGGTGACCACCCAGAAATATAAATTAACATTAAATAGTAGAAAGCATATGTGAACACAAATCCATGCACATGATTTGGGTGAAAACAGGAAAAATCTCATTTTACTGTTCTGCCTCTTTTCACTGTGTAAAAAGTATAAAAGGATCTGTGGGCTATTTCTAAATTTAAATTGTCATAATTTGCAATCATAAATGTGTAGCACGACTTTGTAGAATTTTGATAGTTTTATAAAAAATTAAAAAATAAATGCATATGTAAATACAGCAGCCCATTCTAGCAAATTTATCAAATGTTAATGGAAGTAATGAAAACAGGGACAGCTAAGCAAGGATGGTCAGTAATTGATTTGGATTTAGAACTTGTATTTGGAGCGATCAATTTTCTTATATGTTTTCACTATGTTATTAGTTTTCTGAGGAAAACAATAAAGAATTGCTCCCAGAATAATAAGTAGCCATGAATGTATGGATGCTGTTTACAAAATCCATAGACCCATAAATGGTCAAAATGTTTGAGTGTGTCAAAAAAATTATATTGTAGTTATGCTTGAGACTGTTTAAAAGCTGTTAAATAGAATCTAAAATAAAAGTCATCAACAATAAGATTTTGATCGTGTTTATTTTGTGGCTCACTGAGAATAGCACTTTTAGGTGGTTGTGTGTTTCAATGAATTACTTTGGTCCTCCAGACTTTGCATTCATAACTTTTGTATCCAGAAGTCAATTACACAAGACACTTTGCTGCAAAGACAAAGAAGGGAGAGAAAAACAAAGGGAAAATGCCAACTATTATTAGAGATGGAATGAATTTACACCTAAAAGTGCTAAACGTTTTCTATACAGAAAGAAAAAAGCTTCTCTTCACTAAAACTCTGAAGTTCTAAAGTGTCGTTTTAATCTGTGTACTAGAAACATTTGGCAATTCATTCTGGACTATCAATTTATGCTCATCCACTTTCATAAAACATGTGCACTCATGCCACAGTCAGCAGTCATTGGAAAATTTGGATCATCAACAAAACTGTCTCAAGATCTTTTTCTATATGTTCAATGTTTATTAACTTCTCATAGGTACAAGGTAATTAAGAAATGTTTACTAAATGGGAAACTGAATGAGAATTTCTTTTGTAGTAATTGACTGTTCATTCAATTTATAACACATGTAACATTCTCATTCAGACTTTCAGATGATCATACAGAAGTTAGCATTCGTCTCAGTGTGAATCTCATCATGCAGTGACAGTCTCATGGACTTCTAATACAACATCAATTGTGAGTTAAATGAAAACGTTCTGAATCATATGAATTCAGAGAGAAATGCAGTTTTAATATAGATCTGTAATTATATAACTGTTAGCAAAATGCAGTCACCAACTTCTGAGTGTCTTCTTCTTACTTGTAGTAACTAGACCTTGCTTTAAATAAACAAAAAATTAGCACTTCAAAGACAACAGTAAACAAACCTTTTACAAGGCAACATTTTATCCTGAAAAATAGCATTTATCTTATTCTCATACTCTCCCCATATAAGATGGTCACCTTAGTAATCAGATATACAGATTTCTTCCTCAGAAATACAGTCTTTTTGGTCTACTGTTCA
Organism: Meriones unguiculatus; assembly: GCF_030254825.1. NCBI lineage: Eukaryota > Metazoa > Chordata > Mammalia > Rodentia > Muridae > Meriones > Meriones unguiculatus. Next base: position 49,703,041 of record NC_083360.1, on the reverse strand, counting down.
TCCTGTCTGCTATAGTGATAGAGGACATGTCTTCAACCTACTGCAGAAAGCAGCCAGAGGAATTCTCTTTAATGACATGTAACATAAGGTTTCTTGACTTTTTCATAGAGATAATTTCAGGATAGGCGATAAATAGCAGAGTTGGAATTTATTAAGAAGAGGTTTTAATGCAGACTTAAGCACAAGATTTTTGAGGCAAGCCTGTGCCCTACTTTCCTCAAAGTAGGGATTTTTCAGACTCCACTTCATCCTGGGACATTCCATTTTACCAGAAGTATTTAACTACATGTTTAGTACAAATTCATAAGCAGGATACCTCAGTATTCTGTAGGGTACAGAAACAATACTATCCAATCACGATTATCCACAGGCTCAGTCTGACAAATAGCTACTCCTAAAGGTAAATGATACAAGTTTATATATTTATCTAACTCAATTGGACCCACATAAGAGCCTAGATGTATTAAATCTATACCAGGGAAGCAAGGCCTCAGAACCTATCAATCATACCACATTAAAGACAGAGTGTAACACCTTCACCTGGACCCATAAATAGCAGGGTATCTACCACTCTCATGGTGATTACCCCTGTAGCTCATGGTCTAGCCACCTGGAGCATGTGTCACAGGACTTATAGGCAGAGAACTCATGACCTTACCAGGGGTTTCAGCATGGCTTAGTTCCCACTACTGATATGACCTTCTGGAATTATCATCCACCCGGACCCCATCGTGCACTTCATGTCTATGACCTTAACAGTCTTGACTATACATATGCAACCCAACTGAATTCTGAAATTTACCTGAATTCTGACCCTGAGTCTTGGTTCTGAAGTAACGTTTATAGCAACATCTCTCTAACAAATGTCATTATTTTCCTGCAAAGACTCTTTATCCCAATAAGCATTCTGCTACTGACTTTTATAGTGCTTTCTTAAATTCTTTGAACTTTGCTACAGCCTCTAACTTTTTGTAACCATGTGTACATACATATAGATGTATAGACTGTAATGTGAGAGTTAACTTAAACAGCTGGCCACACCTCTAAGGGATTTTCTTGACTGGATTATTTAAAGCAGAAAGATCTAACCTAAAAGTGGGCTACAAAGGACAAACAAAAAGGAAGGTTTTACTTTTTGCCTGCTTATCTCATTCTCATAGACAAGTTCATCTATCCTGCTGTTGAGGAAATCTTTCATTGGTATTAGAACCAATATGGTACTACAGAATGGACTGTAAGCTGCTCTAGTAACTCCCTTTTAAATGTTTAATCATAATATCATTTTTGTTCCTTTTAGTAACACTAATACAAAATCATTTAATTACATTTCTATGGCTTGGTTTCTGGACTCAATTCTGTTTCATCAATCAATTCTTCTTTCATGATTACCATGCTTGATTGGTTACTAGAACTTTGTAGTAGTGTTTATATTATATAATCTTAAAGCTATCACATAATAATAAAATAAAGAGAATTATTTCCTTTAGTCAAGTTTAAATATTTATTTTTCAAGAATATCCAATTTTCAGAGAAGTCTCTATTTAATAATATATTCAACATGTAACCAAACAATAGCATTAACTAGTCAGGAACACATGCACACAGCACATACACACACTGTTAGTATTAGGTGTCTTGTCCTCTTCTTAAAATAAAAAGCACATTTTCAACATGGAATTATGTTTATTCCTATTAGAATTATAAATTTAAGATTTTATTCCTTTAGAGAATGCCATGTGACTCCACCACCATCTTGGTTAATATGACCATGTGCCATAAGCCAACATGATATCACTCACAAACTTCCTAAGCCCTTAAAGAATTACCTCTTTCACAGGGAGAAAATGAGGGAGGGAGGGTAGGGTTGGGAGGGAATGAAGGAGGGGGCTACAGCTGGGATACAAAGTAAATAAACTGTAATTACTATAAAAAATAAAACTTAATTAAAAAAAAGAATGCCCCTTTCATAGTAAGGTAGGAAAACCAGAGCTTGACAGTGTATGCTGCTTTTTTTTATTGGTTTTTATTTTCTTTGGTTTTTACTGTGAAATATTGGTTTACATGTATATTTACTGGCTTCTAAGGAAACCTTATTTTTAGCTATTTGCCTCCAACAGAAATCAGGTATAAATGCAAGCTGACATTTTAAAATATCTAAACATGGACAGTTCATGTGAATAATGTGAATTTGCATCAGCTGAGAGCCAGATGTTAAAAAAGCACACATCCCAGTGCACAGCAAGAAAACCCAAGGCAACAGTAACAAAAAATCCTCGACCACTACCACCATCACCATCACCACCACCACCAACAACAACAACAAAAACAAAAACAAAACAAGATAAACAAAACTAAAACATAAAATACAAAACAAAAACGAAAAACAAACTAGAGGATAAAGAGTGGTCTTTATAGAAGAGAAAATAGTGTTGATTTTTTTAGTACTTCATGTCTTTATTGACAGGAGGTTACTAAGTTTTTAGAGGTTGTCTGCTTCCATTTGCAGATTATCTAAACTGACTGTTGATATTGGTCACACAAAGTCTGCCAGGAAGGCTATCAGTCTGAACATTTTTAAAGGTAGATACTTTTGTCAGCCAGATCCTCCTTGATCAAGGATACTGAGTGCCATTTACCCATGATGAAGATATCAAGAGGTGACCCTTCAAATTCAAATGTTCTTTCTAATATAACACTCTAACTTATATATTCTGTGTGTTAATCCAAGTTCCCAATGCACAAACCAATAAATGATAAGCACTATATAGAAACACCTATAAAAGTTAAAAAAAAAAAAAAGGAATACTGCTGCTTTTGGCCAAGCCAGTACTCACTGAACTCAACAGCAAGTCTCTTTCTGAACATAAACCAATGGGTTCTGTTTATAAAAGAAGAATGCCTTTTGTGTATAATGTATTTATCTTATGAGATAAAGATATCTATATTTAAAGAAGAAAACACCTGGTGGAATCTTCATCCTTGGAAAGGATAGTGAGGACTCTAAGCCTAAAAATTTCTTAATAATTACTCAAAAGTCACAGTTTTAACAGGGATTTCTAAGCTAAGTGCTATAAGACAAAATAAGGGATTTCTAAGTGCTGCTAGATACTGGAAATATAAATTTGATTTTATTTTGCTATGTATTCACTGCATTTTTCTTTTACTACATACTCATTTAAAATAAACATGCTTATGATAGTGACTCATGTACTATAAACCTTTTTCTATAAGGTTTAGTTTGACAGTATATATCTAGGAAATAGTAATTTATTTACATTATCTTAGTATTTAATTTCAATTCAACTTCATTTTATTATAATAGTGTTGCAAAACACTATTCTAAACCTCCCAATTGCCATCTTCTTAAACTCAGACGTGACTGCTTAAGTAAGATGGCCAGTACTGGTTGTGTTGACAGTTGATGTTCTTCCTTAGAAAGAAGTACAGGGTCACTGGATTCTCATTCTTAGTATCCAGTCTCTTTCCCAGTTGTATGCAACTCTGACATGATCACATGAAGTAAAATGATTTTGGGAAGGAGCTCAAGTATGTAAGTTTATGGAGGTAGGGCTACATTTTGGAAGCCATTATACGTGGGAAAGTCATTATACATGCTTGATAGACACTTCCCAGTGTGGCTGCTTTTGAATAAACACACTCTTGCATTCACCTTTTAGCCATACTCAGTAAGTAAGCCCAGTGAATTCACTTTTACCCCAGAGTAAACTCTGGTGAAATGGAACTTTAGTTCGTCATTTGGACCTTATGAAGAGAAATAAATATTGCTTAGTCCTTCTCTTCCTGGGGGAGGAACTGCTCAGAACAGATGGTAAATGTATTTGTTACTGTTAATTTTGTCTTATAGCATCAAGAATGTGAATCAGTAAGTAAAATAAAGTGTTAGAAGAATATAAAAATGGAAATTGTTCTAATAAAGATCTTACATAAATGAAGATAAAGATGAATGAATATTTTCAGAATGGTAAAACACTGAAAAGGTTTTGCAAGTTATAAAGGGCTGAGTAAGCTATTTAAGGTACATAGAGGATGAGACTTAGAGATTGTAAGGGCAGCCGTAATCTGTCACACGGACTGGCTAAAATGTTTGTGTAGTACAGTTTATTTAAAAAGTATGGTTATTGGAATATTAAATAGTAGTTAAAAGTACCACACTAATGTAATTGACCTGCTGGGTAGTTAAAAAATATAGCTGGAGGCTATTCTAAATATTTCCCCCTTGCCCTCAAGGTCAATGATGTCCCAGAGTACTCTGGGTCATTTCTTCAAATATTCTGTAACTGGAAAAAGTCATCAGTTATCTTGTTCAAGAAGGCCATGGAGACTTATTAATTCTATTATTATTAATTCTAATGAGTGTCAAATCTATAAAGAAAAAGTTAACACAGAGCAAAGATTCCCTCAATAATGCTGATGGAAGCCACAGTTAGGTCAAGCCAAAACATTTGAATTACCTCAGTGTTAATTATGATCAACTGGTTAAACAAGAAAAAAGAAAGAAAGAAAAGAAGGAAGGAAGAAAGAACGAAAGAAAGAGAGAGAGAGAGAGAAAGAAAGAAAGAAAGAAAGAAAGAAAGAAAGAAAGAAAGAAAGAAACAAAGAAAGAAACAAAGAAAGAATGAGAGAAGAAAAAGGCAAAGAATGGCTCAAGGAGAAGAGATTTCTCTCAAAAATAAGTGACCTCTGAGGTTTAGATCCTCAATTGGCCTGAATAGTACAGAAAGCAAAATTAATATTGGTCACTGTGTAGTTTTAAACTTTGGCTAATTGAGTCCAAAGTTACTAAGCACACACACACTCCCCATTGGAAGAAGGAGTTGCTTATTCCAGGATAAGACAGGAGAAAGAGAGTAGACATTTTTTTTTTTTTGCTTTCTTTTCAATTTTATTTATATTTTTCTAAGCTAAAGTTTATTAACCTTATATCCCCACTGTAGTCCCCTCACTCCTCCCTTCCCAATCTTATTCTCCCTCCCTTATTTCCTTCCACACTCCTCCACAAGTCCACTGAGAGGGAAGGCCCTCCTCCCATTCCCTCTGACCCTAGCCTATGAGGTCTCATCAGGACTGGATGCATTGTTTTCCTCTGTGGCTTAGTAAGGCTCCATCATGAGTTTGAAGAAACAGAGTTTTGAAAAAAGAGAAGGGATTTGTCAAAAACAAAACAAAAGAGTATTCTTCTTTTTGTTTTGTTTTGTTTTAATTTTTTATATAACTTTTATTAATTAGACTTTATTCATGCTGTATCCCCCCATAAGCCCCCCCCTTCCCTCCAGATCACACCCTCCCTCCCCTTTCTGCATGCATGCCCCTCCCCAAGTCCACTGAGAGGGGAGGTCCTCCTCTCTTTCTTTCTGGTCTTAGTCTATCAGATCTCATCAGAAGTGGCTGCATTGCCATCTTCTGTAGCCTGGTAAGGCTGCTCCCCCCTCAGGGGGAAGTGATCAAAGAGCAGGCCAATCAGATTATGTCAGAGGCAATCCCTCTTTCCATTATTATGTAACCCACTTGGGCACTGAACTAACCTGGGCTACATCTGTGCAGGGGTTCTAGGTTATCTCCATGAATAGTCCTTAGTTGGAGTCTCTGGGAAGTTCCCTGTGTTCAAATTTTCTTGTTCTGTTGCTCTCCTTGTGGAGTTTCTGTCCTCTCCAGGTCTTGCTATTTCTGACTTCTTACCTAAAATTCCATTCACTCTGCCCAACAGTTGCCCATCAGGCTCAGCAGATGCTTTGATAGTCTGCAGGGCAGAGGCTTTCAGAGGCCCTCTGTGGTAGGTTCCTAGGTGGTTTCCTATTTTCTTCTTCTTCTGATGTCCATCCTCTTTGCATTTCAGGATGGGGATTGAACATGTTAGTTAGTGTCCTCTCTTTTCCTTAGTTTGTTTAGATGTACAGATTTTAGCAGGTTTATCCTATGTTATATGTTTATATGAGTGAGTATATACCCTGTGTGACTTTTTGCTTCTGGGACAACTCACTCAGGATGATCCTTTCCAGGTCCTACCATTTACCTGCAAATTTCATGATTTCCTTATTTTTCATTGCTGAGTAATACTCCATTGTATAGATGTACAACAATTTCTGCATCCACTCTCCAGTTGAGGGTCATCTGGGCTGTTTCCAGCTTCTGGCTATTACAAATAAAGCTGCTACAAACATGGTTAAGCAAATGTCCTTTTTGTGTACTTGAGCCTCTTTTGGATATATGCCTAGGAGTGGTATGGCTGGATCTTGAGGAAGCGCAAATCCTAGTTGTCTGAGAAAGCGCCAGATTGATTTCCAGAGTGGTTGTACATGTTTACATTCCCACCAGCAGTAGAGAAGGGTTCCCTTTTCTCCACAACCTCTCCAGCATGTGTTGTCACTTGAGTTTTTGATCTTGGCCATTCTGATGGGTGTAAGGTGAAATCTCAGGGTTGTTTTGATTTGCATTTCCCTAATGGCTAATGAGGTTGAGCATTTCTTTAAATGCTTCTGTGCCATTCCATATTCCTCTACAGAGAGTTCTCTGTTTAGCTCTGTTCCCCATTTTTTAAGTGGATTACTTGGTTTGCTGCTTTTCAGCTTCTTTAGTTCTTTATATATACTGGATATGAGTCCTCTGTCAGATAAAGGGTTGGTAAAGATTCTTTCCCAATCTGTAGGTGGTCGCTTTGTTTTGATGACTGTGTCCTTTGCTTTGCAGAAGATTTTCAGTTTCATTAGGTCCCATTTATTGATTGTTGCTCTTAGAGCCTGTGCTGTTGGTGTTCTGTTCAGGAAGTTTTCTCCTGTACCAATGAGAACTAGGGTATTCCCCACTTATTTTTCTAGCCGATTTAATGTGTCTGATTTTATGTTGAGGTCTTTGATCCACTTGGACTTTAGTTTTGTACAGGGTGATAAGTATGGGCTTATTTTCATTTTTCTACATGTAGACATCCAGTTGGACCAGCATCATTTGCTGAAGATGCTATCTTTTTTCCATTGTATGGTTTTGGCGTCTTTGTCAAATATCAGGTGTCCATAAGTGTGTGGGTTTATTTCTGGGTCCTCTGTTCGGTTCCATTGATCCACCATTCTGTTTCTATGCCAGTACCATGCAGTTTTTAAAACTACTGCTCTATAGTATAACTTAAGATCAGGGATGGAGATACCTCCAGAAGATCTTTTATTGTAGAGGATTGTTTTAGCAATTCTGGGTTTCTTGTTATTTCATACGAAGTTGAGAATTTTTCTTTCCAGGTCTGTAAAGAATTGTGTTGGCAATTTGATGGGAATTGCATTAAATCTGTAGATTGCTTTTGGTAAGATGGCCATTTTTACTATGTTAATCCTGCCAAGCCATGAGCATGGGAGATCTCTCCATCTTCTCATATCTTCTTCTAATTCTTTCTTCAGAGATTTGAAATTTTTTTTCATCCAAGTCTTTGACTTGCTTGGTTAGGGTTACACCAAGTACTTTATGTCATTTGTGGCTATTGTGAAGGGTGTTGTTTCCTTAATTTCTTTCTCAGCCCTTTTGTCTTTTATATACAGGTAGGCTACTGATGTTTTTGAGTTAAGGTTGTATCCGGCCACTTTGCTGAAGGTGTTTATCAGCTGTAGGAGTTTCCTGGTAGAGTTTTTGTGGTCACTCATGTATGCTATCATATCATCTGCAAATACTGATAATTTGACTTCTTCCTTTCCAATCTGTATCTCCTTGATCTCCTTCAACTCTCTTATTGCTCTAGCAAGGATTTCCAGCATTATGTTGAAGAGATATGGAGTTAGTGGGCAGCCTTGTCTTGTCCCTGATTTCAGTGGGATTGCTTTAAGTTTCTCTCCATTCAGTTTGATGTTGGCTATAGGCTTGCTGTATATTGCCTTTACTATGTTTAGCTATGTTCCTTGTATCCTTGATCTTTCCAATACTTTAAACATGAATGGATGTTGGATTTGTCATATGCTTTTTCAGCATCTAGGGAGATTGTCATGTGGATTTTTTCCTTCAGTTTGTTAATATGGTGAATCACATTGATGGATTTCCATATATTGAACCACCCCTGCATACCTGGGATGAAGCCTACTTGGTCATAGTGGATGATATCATTGATGTATTCTTGCATTCGGTTTGTAAGTATTTTGTTTAGTTTTGCATCAATGTTCATAAGAGAGATTGGCCTGAAATTCTCTTTCTTTGTTGAGTCTTTGTGAGGTTTAGGTACCAAGGTGACTGTGGCTTCATAGAATGAGTTTGGTAATGTTCCTTCTGTTTCTATTTTGTGGAATTTTTTGAAGTTAATTGGAGTTAGCTCTTCTTTCAAGGTCTGGTAGAATTCTGTGCTGAAGCCATCTGGACCTGGGCTTTTTTTGGATGGGAGACTTTTGATGACCACTTCTATTTCCTTGGGGATATAGGACTATTTAATTGATTTACCTGGTCCTGATTCAGCTTTGGTAAGTCAAATCGATCAAGAAAATTGCCCATTACATTTAGATTTTCAAATTTTGTGGCATATAGACTTTTGAAGTAAGTCCTGATGATTGTTTGGATTTACTCAGTGTTTGTAGTTATGTCCCCGTTTTCATTTCTGACTTTGTTGATTTGGGTGGTGTCTCTCTGCCTTTTAGTTAGCTTGGCTAAGAGTTTGTGCATCTTGTTGATTTTGTCAAAGAACCAGCTCTTGGTTTCATTGATTCTTTGAATTTTTTTATTTGTTTCTAATTGATTGATTTCATTCCTGATTTTGATTATTTCCAGCTGTCTACTCCTTCTTGGTGTGTCTGTTTCTTGTTTTTCTAGGGTTTTTAAGTGAGCCATTAAGTTACTTGAATGAGCTGTCTCAAATTTCTTTTTGAAGGCACTTAGTGCTATGAACTTTCCTCTTAGCGCTGCTTTCATTGTATCCCACAAGTTTGGGTATGTTGTTTCTTCATTTTCATTGAGTTCTAGGAAGACTTTAATTTCTTTCTTTATTTCTTCCCTGACCCAGCTGTCATTTAGTAACAAATTGTTCAGTTTCCATGTGTGAGTAGGCTTTTTGCTATTTCTGTTGTTGTTTAGGTCCAGCTTTATTCCATGGTGATCAGACAAGATACAAGGGATTATTTTAATCTTCTTGTATCTGTTGAGGCTTGCTTTGTGACAAACTATATGGTCTGTTTTGGAGAAGGTTCCATGAGTTGCTGAGAAGAAGGTAAATTCTTTTGTGTTTGGGTGTAAAGTTCTGTAAATGTCTGTTAGGTCCATTTAATTCATGACCTCTGTTAGAGACATTGTTTCTTTGTTTAATTTCTGTTTTGTTGATCTGTCCTTTGTTGAGAGTAGGTGTTGAAGTCTCCCACTATTAATGTGTGGGGATCTATATGTGGTTTAAATCTTATCAATATTTCTTTAACTAATTTGGGTGCTCTTGTATTTGGGGCATAGATGTTCAGGATTGTGATGTCTTCCTGGTGGAATTTTCCCTTGATGAGTATGAAGTGTCCTTCCCCATCTCTTTTGATTAATGTTGGTTGAACGTCTATTTTGTCAGATATTAGAATGGCTACTCCTGCTTGCTTCTTGTGTCCATTTGCTTGGAAGGTCATCTTCCAAACCTTTACTCTCAGGTAATGTCTATCTTTATGCCTTAGGTGTGTTTCTTGTATGCAACAGATTGCTGGGTTTTGTTTACATATCCATTCTGTTAGTCTGTGTCTCTTTACTGTAGAGTTGAGTCCATTGATGTTGAGAGAGATTAATGACCAGTGGCTGTTAGATCCTTTGATTTTGATGTTGGCTGTGGTCATAAGGTTGTGTTCTTGGTTGCTTTTTGTTTTACTGTGGTAGGGTTAATTATTTCCTGTGTTTTCTTGAAAGAAGCTAATTTTCTTGGGTTGTATTTTCCCTTCCAGTGTCTTCTATAATGCTGGATTTGTGTGTAGGTATTGTTGAAATTTGTTTTTGTCATTGAATATCTTGTTTTCTCAGTCTATGAGGACTGAGAGTTTTATGGGGTATAGTAGCCCGGGCTGACTTCTGTGTTCTCTTAGGGTCTGCATGATATCCATCCAGGCCCTTCTGGCTTTCATAGTCTGTAGAAAAGTCAGTTTTGATCCTAATGGGTTTGCCATTATATGTTACTTGGTTTTTTTCCCTTGCAGCTTTTAGTATTTTTTTTCTTTGTTCTCTATACTTACTGTTTTGATTATTATGTGGCAGGGGGATTTTCTTTTCTGGTCAAATTTGTTGGGTGTTCTGTCGGCCTCATGTATTCTTACTGGCCTCTCCTTTATCTTGGGGAAATTTTCTTTAATGATTTTGTTGAAAATATTTTCTGGGCCTTGGAGAAGGGAGTTTTCTTTTTCCTCTATACCTATTATTCTTAGTTTTTGTCTTTTCATATTGTCTTAGATTTATTGGACGGTCTGTGTCAGGAATTTGTTTGGATTTAACATTTTCTTTGACAGATACATCAATTTCTTCCATTTTATCTTCCACACCTGAGGTTCTTTCTTCCATCTCTTGTAGTCTATTGGTTATGCTAACCTCTGTAGTTCCTGTTTCTTCCCTAAGTTCTTTCTCTCTACAATTTCCTCCATTTGTGTTTTCTTTAATTTTTCCAATTCTATCTTCAGTTCTTGAGCCATTTTGTTGATTTCCTTCACCTGTCTGACTGTATTTTCCTTCAGTTCCTTCAGCTATTTCTTTGAACATTCCTCTGTTTCTTTCATTTCTTTCAATGATTTAATCATTTCCTCTCTGAATGCCACAAGCTGTTTGGCTGCATCTTCCTGTATTTCTTTATGGATGACCATAATCTGTTTCTGAGGAGCAGAACAGCAGTGTTGGCACAGTGACGAGGAGATTGAACTCTGGGACCTAAAACATAAGGGATTGTGATTCCCACGTGAGAGAAAATCCTATGGTGTGGAAATCAATCAGGACAGTCCTCAGGTCACCAGCCAGTTTCTGCAAAAGTTCCTAGGGACCAGTGGAACACAGCTGCCAGCCCAGATCAGGTCTCACAGCCTCTGGCTCAGAGTGAGGCACCCTGCCTCTGACCCAGAGCAGAGCCCTCAGTTGCCATCCCAGATGGGAGTACACAGACCCAGAGCAAGGCACCAGGCCCAGGCCTCTGGCCCAGAGCAGCACCCAAAGCTTCCATGCCAGACTGGGGCCCACAGCCTCTGGCCCAGAGTGAGGCGCCCAGTCTCCAACCCATAGCAGAGCACATAGCCCCCAGCCCCGAACCAGGAGCACAACTGAAAACCAAGAACACAGGACTCAGCTGCCATCCCAGAGACCTGCTGTGCACCTGATTCACCTTCCCAGACAGAACTGTGGGCCCTAGGACACCAGAGACTGAGTTATCTTGTTGGGAGAAAACTCCACAGCTAGGGAATCAGCAAGTTCTTCAAGAGGGCTTTGCCTGGAAAACTGTGTAACAACAACAGCAGCAGCTCACTAAATTCAGACCTAGAAACCCAGCAGCAGAGCAGCTGTCTCCAGGACTTCTACAGTGAGAGGATAGCCCACTTGCTTAACGAAGACCACAGTTACCACTCAGGTCTATATGTATGAAAAGAGCAGTGGCAGTTCTTAAGAACCACTGGCCATTGAGTGGCCACACACAAAAAGCAGAGGAACCTCCTTCAGGAAAATCTTCTTGCTGCCAACGGGATTCTCCCCACCACAGGATTCCAGGAAGCACCAGAAATTAATTGCCAACACCTAAAATAGCCCAAAGGCTAGAGGCCAACATAAAAAATCAGCCAACAAAAGACATCAATAAGGCATTTCCAGAACCTAGTCATCCAGGGGCGAGCAGCCCCAGACACCCCAGCATAATTGAAATTCAAGAAGATGACCCTACATCTATGCTGATGAAGAGCATAATAGAGGAAACAAATAAAATATATAAAGAATTAGAGGAAGATAAAAATCAAACAGCTTAAAGCCATCCGTAATGAAATGACAAACAGATTATGGCCATCCTTGAAGAAATATAGGAAGATGTAGCCAAATAGTCTGTGGCCTTTAGAGAAGAAGTAATTAATTCACTGAAAGAAACAAAAGAAACAGAGGAATATTCAAACAAACAGCTGAAGGAACTAAACGAAAAACAGGAAAATACACTCAGACAGGTGAAGAAAATCAACAAACAACTCAAGATCTGGATGTTGGATCAATGGAACCGAATACAAGACCAACCCAGAAACCTGTTTTTTTTTTTTTTATCAGTAATGTTTTATTTCATTTAAGTTATTTTTTTTTCAATGCAGTATATTCAGGAACCTTGAACAATCATCTGACCCTGGGTAAAGCCAGCCCACAGCTTAAATAGCCTCTGGGTAGCCAATCCCAGCGTGCCACGTGGGCAATGCAGATAGGTCCACATACATGGAAGCAAGCCAGATCCTCAGCCTTAGCCAAATATGGAATTGTTCGTGACAGAGAGCACTCACCATCGGGAAGGTGGAAGGCAGAAACCAGCTCCATCTTTAAGGCACAGCATTCCGCAGCTCTCTGCAGTTCCCCCTTTTTGTTTTAGATGCATCAGGCAAGAGTAGAGGTCTGATCTATGATATGAGAAATAAATTGGGACTTTGTACTGATGTTCATTCTACCAGAGTGGACGCAGGACTAGCTACAGGATTATCATCATGGATTGCTGCAGCCATGAATCATCTGAAGGAATTGGCGGGCATGGGAGTGTTAGCAGGCCTTCTGGTGTTGGTCTCTTTGGTTTGCCTGTGGTATATATTCAAGATTAGAGTCTCACAACAGCTTAATGCAGCCATGACCATTCAGGCCTTTACAGCCATTGAAGCAGGACAGTCTCCCCAAGCATGGTTGGCTACCATAAAAAGCTAAAATGTTATGCTCAGGATGCAAGGCTAAGCACTGCACTCGGGGTCAGCTGCTTTGGACCCAGAGAAGAGCATGTCTGATTGCATGCGGGTTGATGCCCCAGGTCCCGCCTCTCAGAAACCTGTTTTTGACAAAGATGCCAATAACATACAATGGAAAAAAAGATAAGATCTTCAACAAATGGTGCTGATCTAACTGGATGTCTACATGTAGAAAAATGAAAATAGATCCATACTTATCACCCTGCACAAAACTAAATTTCAAATGCATCAAAAACCTCAATTATCACCCATACTTATCACCCTGCACAAAACTAAATTTCAAATGCATCAAAAACCTGACACACTAAACCTGTTAGAAGAAAAAGTGGGGAAGAGCCTAGAACTCGTTGGTACGTGAGACAACTTCCTGAACAGAACATCAACAGCACTGGCTCTAAGAGCAACAATCAATAAATAGGACCTCATGAAACTGAAAAGCTTCTGTAAAGCAAAGGACACTGTCATCAAAACAAAACGAAAGCCTACATATTGAGAAAGAATCTTCACCCACCCTTTATCTGACAGAAGGCTAATATTCAGAATATATAAAGAACTAAAGAAGTTGAAAAGCAACAAATGAAATAATTCAATTAAAAAATGGGGAACAGAGCTAAATAGAGAATTCTCAATAGAAGAATATTGAAGGGCAGAGAAACACTTAAAGGAATACTCAACATCATTAGCCATCAGGGAAATGCAAATCAAAATGACCCTGAGATTTCACCTTACACCCATCAGAATGGCTAAGATAAAAAACTGAAGTGACAGCATATGCTGGAGAGGTTTTTGAGAAAGGGAAACCCTCCTCCATTGCTGGTGGGAATGTAAACTTGTACAACCACTCTGGAAATCAATCTGGCACTTTCTAAGACAATTCGGAATATTGCTTCCTCAAGATCCAGCTACACCACTCCTAGCCATATATCCAAAAGAGGCTCAAGTACATAATAAGGACATTTGCTCAACCATGTTCATAGCAGCTTTATTTGTAGGAACCAGAAGCTGGAAACAACCCAGATGCCTCTCAACTGAGGAATGGACACAAAAATTGTGGTACATTTACGAAATGGAATATTGCTCAGCAATAAAAAAACAAGGATATCATGAAATTTGCAGGTAAATGGTGGGAACTGGAAAAGATCATCTTGAGCAAGGTGTCCAGAAGCAGAAAGACACACAAGTTACATACTCACTCAGAAGTGGATATTAGACATATAATATAGGATAAAACTATTAAAATCTGTATACCTAAAGAAACTAATCAATGACATTGAGCATTTCTTTAAGTGTTTCTCTGCCATTCGATATTCCTCTATCAAGAATTCTCTGTTTAGTTCTGTACCCCATTTTTTTAATTGGATTACTTGATTTGTTGCTTTTCAACTTCCTTAGTTCTTTATATATACTGCATATTCGCCCTCTGTCAGATAGAAGGTTGTGAAAATTCTTTCCCAATCTGCAGGCAGTCATTTTGTTTTGATGACAGTGTCCTTTGATTTACAGAAGCTTTTCAGTTTCATGAGGTCCTATTTATTTATTGTTGCTCTTAGAGCCTGTGCTGTTGGTGTTCTGTTCAGGAAGTTGTCTCCTGTACCAATGAGTTCAAGGTTATTCCCCACGTTTTCATCTAACCGTTTTAATGTGTCTGGGTTTATGTTGAGGTCTTTGATCCACTTGGACTTTAGTTTTATGCAGGGTGATAAGTATGGAACTATTTGCGTTTTTCTACATGTAGACATGCAGTTAGACCAGCACCATTTGTTGAAGATGCTATCTTTTTTCCATTGTATGGTTTTGGCATCTTTGTCAAAGATCAGGTGTCCATAAGTGTGTGGGTTTATTTCTGGGTCTTCTATTCAGTTCCATTGATCTACCATTCTGTTTCTATGCCAGTACTGCAATGGCATTAGCCATCTGGGAAATGCAAATAAAAACAACCCTGAGATTTCACCTTACACCATTCAGAATGGCCAAGATAAAAAACTCAAGTGACAACACATGCTGGAGAGGTGTGGAGAAAGGGGAAACCTCCTCCACTGCTGGTGGAAATGTAAATCACTCTTGAAATCAATCTGGCACTTTCTCAGACAACTCAGAATATTGTTTCCTCAAGATCCAGCTATACCACTCCTAGCCATATATCCAATAAGGACATTTGCTCAACCATGTTTGTAGCAGCTTTATTTGTAATAACCAGAAGCTGAAAAAAACCAAGATGCACCTCAACTGAAGAATGGATATAGAAAGTATGGTACATCTACACAATGGAATACTACTCAGAAATAAAAACAAGTAAATCATGAAATTTGCCAGTAAATGGTGGGACCTGGAAAAGATCATCCTTAGTGAGCTATTCCAGAAGCAGAAAGACACACACGGTATATACTCACTCATATAGACATATAATATAGGAAAAACCTACTAAAATCTGTACACCTAAAGAAACTAATATAGAGGGAGGACTCTGGCTAAAATGCTCAATCCCTGTTCAGAAAGGCAAAGAGGATGGACATCAGAAGAAGAAAACAGGAAACAAGTTAGGAGCCTCCCACAGAGGACCTATGAAAGGCTCTGCACTGCAGAGTATCAAAGCAGATGTTGAAATTTATGGCCAAACTTTCGGAAGAATGCAGGGAATTGTATGAAAGAAGTGGAAAATAGTAACATCTGGAGAGGGCAGGAGCTCCACAAGGAGAGCAACAGAACCAAAATATTTGAGCACAGGGGTCTTTCCTGAGACTCATACTCCAACCAAGTACTGTGCATGGAGATAACCTAGAATCCCTGCACAGATGTAGCCAATAGCAGTTTAGTGTCCAAGTGGGTTCCAAGTGCGAACAGGGACTACTTCTGACATGAACTGATGGCCTGCCCTTTGATCACATTCCCCTGAGGGGGGAGCAGCCTTACCAGGCCACAGAGGAAGATAATGCAACCACTCCTAATGAGACCTAACAGACTAGGATCGGAAGGATGAAAAAGAAACCCTTCCTTACCAGTGGATTTGGGGATGGGCATGTGTGGAGAAGGAGGGGGAAGAGAGGGATTGGGAGGGGAAGAGGGAGGGATTTGGAGGGGGGATACAAGGTAAATAAAGTATAATTAAAAATAAAATTAAATTAAAATTAAAAAATAATAAATTAAAAAATTAACAAAAAGTAAACTAATCAAGAAAGACGACTCTGGCTAAAATGCTCAATCCCCATTTAGAAAGGCAAAGAGGATGGGCATCAGAAAAAGGAGAAAACATGGAACAAGTCAAGAACCTGCCTCAGAGGACCTCTGGAAGACTCTACCCTGCAGGGTATCAAAGCAGATGTTCAGACTTATGGCCAACTTTGGGTAAAATGCAGGAAATCTTATGAAAGAAGTGGGAAATTTTAAGACCTGGAGAGGACAGGAGCTTGGCAAGGAGAGCAACAGAACCAAAAAATCTTGGCAGAGTGGTCTTTTCTGAGACTGATACCCTAACCAAGGATCATGAATGGAGATAACCTAGAACCCCTGAACAGATGTAACCCAAGGCAGTTCAGTGTCCAACAGGGGGAACAGGGAGTGCTTCTGACTTGAACTGATTGGCCTGCTCTTTGATCACCTCCCTCTGAGGGGGGAGCGGCCTTAACAGGCCACAGAGGAAGACAATGCATCCACCCTTGATGAGACTTAATAGACTAGGAGCAGAAGGAAGGAAAGGAAGACCTCCCTTATCAGTGGACTTGGGGGAAGGGTATGGGTGGAGAATGGGAAGGGAGGCAGGGATTGGGAGGGGTGGAGGGAGGAAACTACAGGGGGATACCAAATGAATAAATTGTAATTAATAAAAACTAAAAATTAAAAAAATGCTCAAGATAGGTTTATACTAAAAACACTGGGATTATGCATTGGTTACATGTAAACTCTGGGCTTTGTTTGCCTACTGATACTTTGAGCTTTGTTGTGTTGTATAACAAGCCTTATATATGAGGCTTCTCAGTTAGAAACAAATGTCATTTGAAAAACAAACAAGCAAGCAAACAAACAAAAAAACCCTGATCTTATATAGTTTATTCCCTAGAACCTAACACCCAGTGAATGCAGTGAGTTTATTCAAACATTATGCAGTTTCCAGAGTAATATATGATGCACAAATAAAATAAATATTGGATTTAGGGAGAAGCTAAAGTGTTGTCAACTGGTCTGTAAATGTTTTAATATAATAAGCAGCACAGCCAAATAAAAAAAATAACAATATAAGGAGTCAAAAATGAATCAAAATGCACCCTAGTTACTTCAGTGATATCAACAAATGAATTAAAATACTAATATAAGAAGAAAGGCCTAGAAACACCAACAAAAATACAGAAAGAGCACTAGTAGGAGGAAAAATAAGAAAAAAATAGGATAATCAATCATAATCAATGTGTATTGACTGAGTTATTAACTGAAAAGACTGTTTTATCACAATGAAGAAACACTATGACAATGGCAACTCTTTAATCAGGAATTGGTTTCTGAGGTTTAGCCCATTATAATCATTATAGGAAGCATGGCATCACAAACATGGTGCTGGAGGGCTTCCTTAGAGTTCCACATATGGATTCATATGCAGTAGGAAGAAACATACCCTGGACCTTGAATAGGTTTTTGAAACCTCAAACTCTACCTCCAATGATACACTTTCTTTAACGAAACCATAGCTCTTAACCTTTGTGCCATTCTCTGATGACCTACTATTTAAATCCATGAGCCTATGAGAGTCTCATTCTCATTCCAACCATCCCATTCTACTTCCTGGGCCCCATATTCTTGCAGCCATATCATAATGCAGAAATGAATTAATTACAACTTTAAAAGGCCTCAACACTGTTTAAAAGTCCAAAGTTCAAAGTCTCTTCTGAGCCTCAAAACAAACTCCTAACTATAACTTGTAAAATCAAAATAAAAAAGCATATCATATACTTTCAACATACAATGGCACCAAATACACATTATCATTACAAAAGGGAAGAAAGGGGACATAGTGGACAAAATACAGATCCCAGAAAGACATTTGCATGTACAAAGTCAGCTGCCCTGTGATGAAAGAACAAAGTAGTTCAATGGAAATATTTAGTCTTTCTTTCCAATGAGGCTAGAAAAGTTACACAAATATATGAAAATAAAAAGATAATTATCTTGAAACAGACCTTAATCTTCCCATAACAATGAACTCAAAACAGGTTATTGTCCACAATTTAAAAACTAAGTCTGTGAAAAACAAACCCTGTGAAAGTTAAGAGGAGAATGACCTAGCTGATCATTGTTTTACATATGTGATTTTTATACACAGTACTTCAATGTATAATCCAATTAAAAACCTTTAAAAGAATGTTAGTGCTTTGTACACATACTTGACAAAACAATGACAGCCTGAATGTATAAGCACAATAGGAAAACAAATTAAATTAAGAAATAGGCTACAACTGTGTGGGGATTCTAGGTTATCTCCATGAATGGTCCTTGGTTGGAGTATCAGTCTCAGAAAAGACATCTGGGCCCAGAATTTTTGGTTCTGTTGCTGTCCTTGTGGAGCTCCTGTGCTCTCCAGGTCTTATGATCTCCCCCTTCTTTCATAAGATTCCCTGCAGTTCAGTGTCCAAGTGGGTTCCATATT
The DNA here is from genome assembly GCF_030254825.1 of Meriones unguiculatus. Classification (NCBI taxonomy): domain Eukaryota; kingdom Metazoa; phylum Chordata; class Mammalia; order Rodentia; family Muridae; genus Meriones; species Meriones unguiculatus. Next base: position 49,684,528 of record NC_083360.1, on the reverse strand, counting down.
AACGGGAACAGGGATTTTCTCTGACATAAACTGATTGGCCTGCTCTTTGATCACCTCCCTCTGAGGTGATTATTACCAAGCATTACCAGGCCACATAGGAAGACAATGTAGCCACTCCTCAGGAGACCTAATAGATTAGGATCAGAAGGAAGGAGAGGAAGGCCTCCCCTATCAGTGGACTTGGGGAGGAGCATGGGTGGAGAAGGGAAGGGAGTGTGGGATTGGGAGAGGAGAAGGGAGGGAGATACAGGGAGGATACAAAGTGAATAAACTGTATTTAAAAAAAATTAAAAAAAAAGAAATGGACAGAGGACCTGAAGCTACATCTAACCCAAGAAGTAACATATGTCACAGGAAAATATGATTGATATAATTTGTGGTTAGAGGCTTTCACACTTCAACAACACAAGTTAATACTTTGTTTCAGTCAGGATTGCTAGGATATGGATTACTGACAATATAATACTTGCCAGGATGTAGAACATGGAAAATCTTAGACTTAAGCTAAATTCTAGCAGTTTTTATAAATCTCAACATATTTTTACCATATGATGGAGAAGTTATTTTTCTATTTATCTAATTTTATTCAAAGCAAAAAAACATGTAGGGGGGGCAAGATGGCAGCGCCGGGAGAGCACTGTGTCTGAGAAGCAGGACAACACACTCCATGCAGCGACCAGGAGACTGAACTCAGGGCCCTGAAACTGCAGTGATCGTGTTTCCCAGGTGAGGGGAGGCTCCCACGGCGTGGGAATCGGTCGGGTCCACTCTCGGGCTGCACAGCCAGAAACCTGAAGAAATCACAGGTAACGTGGGATTTGGGTCTCTGGGCTGGTGCCGTAAGCCTGCGTGTCCCGATCACTTTCCCAGGCTGATTGGTGGACACAAGGGTGCCAGAGACTGGGAGTCCCAGTCACAAGAAAAACCCATGGGGAAGGAAAGTTGCAAGACTGATCACAGGTCACCCAGTCTTTCCCTGGAAGGTCTCATGGACTGCGGGTACCCACCACCATCACAACTGAGCTCCCTCCGTGAGGAGAGCTGCGTGCCCAGCTCAAAATCCCTACTCCCTCTTGGGAGGAGGCAGGAGGCGGCCAGCAGAATCTGCCACAGACCACATCATCTGTACCCCAACCCGAGATCGGGGCTGAGAAAACTCAATTCTTTCAGGCACTCCCCCAAACGCTGCCATAACCCTGCCGTGGCTGAGTGGAAGGATAAAGAGGCGCACAGTGGCTTCACAGTGCTGGAACTCCAGTGCTGCCTGCGGCTCCTAGCAAACAAACTTCAGCTCAGGATCTGGGACTGTGGTTATTCCACACGTCCTGAGATTCTCCTGGGTCCAGCACAATAAGGTATAGCAGCAAGTTCTATCACTGGTGCCCCCCCTCACCCCTGGCCAAGAAACCCCGGCTCAGGATCGGACTGAGAAGCCCCAACCCCTTCTGGCACTCCCCTGAGATCACCTCCATAAGCTTGCCCTAGCGGAGGGGGAAAGTCAGAGGCGAAGGACAGAGAGGCAGCCTGCTAAGGACACAGCACCCTCTCTCCAGCTCACCCAGTGGCCCCTAGCAGAGAAACCCAAGCTCTGAATCTGAGGACACTCAATCCTACCTGGTATTCTCTTGGGATCAGCAAACATAGGCTCTACCACCAGGCTGCTTCTGGCAGAGAGATCTGGGCCCGGGATCTGGGATTGAGAACACTCAACCTAACTCTTTCCTGTGCCACCCCAGGACCAGTCAACATAAACCCTCCTGGCAGAGGAAAAGGACAGAGAGGCAGCACACAGGAAAGGTGGACACCGAGTCCTGCTGCCACAGTGTCACAGAACTGACTGTTAGCCTACCCGCGCACTCTCGAAGCAGGACCAAATCAGAGAGTAGAGAGCAAGAGGAACCCCTGTGCATTCCAACTGGTCCTGCAAGAGAGTGAGTGAACCTTCTAGGGAGAGCTTGCCCCAGACCCAGGGCCTCTCCACAGAAGCAACCAGACAAGATCCCTGCCACCCACACCCCTAGTGTGGGCATCATAGGGATTCTAGGGATAGTGACACCAACGTTGAAGCCTCTGCCTTGTGGGTCCACCAGTGTAATCCAGGCAAACAATCCCTGGATCTCAGACAGAACTGCGTAATTGTGGCCTGCAGGCCATTGCAATAGTCAGAGAATCCGCCCATGCACACTGCGCCCACTAAAAGTGCATGCAAATAGTGCCAGAGTCACATTCCTTACTTAGGCAAAACTGAAACCACAGTGCACATTCCCAAACCAGTGAACCTCTCTCATCTTCCTGAAAAAAGTCCAGAAAACAGAAAGAGACGATCATAGCCCGAACTACAATCTCGAGGAACAAACAGTGGGATTATAAATAACCAGATGGCTAGAGGAAGACATAAGAACACTCCAAACAAAAATCAGGACATAATGACCTCACCAGCAACCCCATAAAACAATGGACACTTCAATTCACTAGATATACAAGAAAACAACCTCAAAATTATGTTTCTCCAGCTATTAGAGGCCCATAAAAATGAAATGAACAAAGCCCTCAGAGAAATAGCCAAAGAAATCGAAACTAACCAAGAGGAAACAAATCATGCTCTCAGGGAAATGACCACGAAAATTGAGGAAAAGAAAGAAGAAATACACAAAGCTCTCAAAGAAATGTCCACACAAATGAAGGCAAATAAAGAAGAAATAAACAAAACTCTCATGGAAATACAGGCAATTATTCCCAAAGAAGTAGAGGCACAATTAGTGATACATAGAGAGGAAACGGACAAAAAAATAGAAGCTGTCATTGAAAAGCAGGACTCCACATTCAAACAGATGAAGGAAATGGTGCAAGATATGAAAACAGAATTAGAATCAATAAAGAAAACACAAATAGAGAAAAACCAGGAGCTGGAGAACATAGAGAAAAGATCAGGAACTACAAAGATAAGCATCACCAACAGAATACAAGAGATGGAAGAAAGAATCTCAGGAGCTGAAGATACACTTGCAGAAATTGACACATCTCTCAAAGAAAAAATAAAATCAGAAAAGTTCCAAACACAAAACATCCAAGAAATCAAGGACACCACGAAAAGACAAAACCTAAAAATAATAGGAGTAGAAGAAAAAGAAGACATCAGGCTCAAAGGTCCGGAAAATATTTTCAAGAAAATTATAGAAGAAAACTTTCCCAACTTAAAGAAGGAGATGGCCATAAACATACAAGAGGCCTACAGAACACCAAGTAGACTAGACCAGAAAAGAAATTCTTCATGTCACATCATAGTCAAAACACTGAACCTACAGAACAAAGAAAAAATTCTAAAAGTAGCAAGGGAAAAAGGCCAAGTAACATATGAAGGTAGACCTATCAGAATCACAGCAGATTTCTCAAAAGAAACTATGAAAGCCAGAAGGGCGTGAACAGAAATCATACAGTCCTTAAGGGACCACAGATTCCAACCCAGACTGCTATACCCAGCAAAACTTTCAATCAACATAGACTGAGAATTCAAAATATTCCAAGAAAAAAACAAATTTAAACAATATCTTCATAGTAACCCAGCTCTACAGAAGTTACTAGAAGGGAAACTCCAAACCAAACAAAACAACTACATCTAAGGAAACAGAGGAAATAGATAACTACACAACAAAATAAACCAAAAGAATACAAGCAATGAAACTCAGTGACACCACCAACCCCACATCTAAAGTAAGTAACAATTGTTGGTCACTAGTTTCTATCAACATTAACGGACTCAACTCCCCAATAAAAAGACACAGACTAACAGAATGGTTGCGAAAACAAGATTCAACATTCTGCTGCATCTAAGAAACACACCTATGCAACAAAAATAAACACTACCTCAGAGTAAAGGGCTGGAAAAATGTTTTTCAAGCAAATGGTTCCAGAAAACAAGTGGGAGTAGCCATCCTAATATCTAATAAAATAGACTTTCAACCCAAGTTAATCGAAAAAGATAAGGAGGGCCACTATATTCTCATCAAAGAAAAAATCCACCAAGAGGACATCACAATTTTGAATATATATGCCCCAAATATAAGAGCACCTACATTCATAATTGAAACAATATTAAAGCTTAAATCACACATTGATCCTAATACCCTAATAGTGGGAGACTTCAACACTCTACTCTCACCATGGGACAGATCAACTAGACAGAAAACAAATAGGGAAATAAAAACACTTACAGAGACCCTAAATCAAATGGACCTAATAGACATCTACAGATCTTTTCATCCAAACTCAAAAGAGTATACCTTCTTTTCAGCACCACATGGAAACTTCTCCAAAATAGGCCATATAGTTGGTCATAAAGCAAGCCTCAACAGATAGAAAAAGATTGAAATAATCCCTTGTATTCTATCTGACCACCATGGACTAAAGCTGGACCTCAACAACAACAGAAATAACAAAAAGCCAACATGCACATGGAAACTGAACAACTTGTTACTCAATGATAGCTGGGTTAAGGAAGAAATAAAGAAAGAAATTAAAGACTTCATAGAATTCAATGAAAATGAAGGCACAACATACACAAATTTATGGGACACATTGAAAGCAGTGCTCAGGGGGAAATTTATAGCATTAAGTGCCTGCAAGAAGAAATTCGTAACATCACATACAAGCAACTTAATGCCCAGCTGAAAATCCTAGAAAAAAAAGAAGCAGATACACCCAAGAGGAGCAGACGGCTGGAAATAATCAAACTCAGGGCTGAAATCAATCAAATAGAAACAAATAAAACTATTCAAAGAATCAATGAAACAAAAAGCTGGTTCTTTGAGAAAATCAACAAGATAGACAAACCCTTAGCCAACCTAACTAAAAAGCAGAGAGAATCTATCGAAATCAACAAAATCAGAGATGAAAAGGGTGACATAACTACAGACACTGAGGAAATTCAAACAATCGTTAGGTCACACTACAAAAGCCTATCTGCCACAAAATTTGAAAACCTAAATGAAATGGACAATTTTCTTGATAGATTCCATGTTCCAATATTAAGTCAAGATCAGGTAGAAAGACTGAATAGCCCTATATCCACCAAGAAAATTGAAGCAGTCATTCACAGTCTCCTCTCCAAAAAAAGCCCTGGGCCAGATGGTTTCAGCGCAGAATTCTACCAGACCTTCAAAGAAGTGCTAACTCCAATTCTCCTCAAACTATTCCACAAAATAGAAACAGAAGGTACATTACCAAACTCATTCTATGAAGCGACAGTCACCCTGATACCTAAACCACACAAAGACCCAACAAAAAAAAGAGAACTTCAGACCTATCTCTCTTATGAACATTGATGCAAAAATACTCAATAAAATACTTGCAAACCGAATTAAAGAACACATCACAGGTATCATCCATCATGACCAAGTAGGCTTCATCCCAGGCATGCAAGGGTGGTTCAACATACGGAAATCCATCAATGTAATCCACCACATAAACAAACTGAAGGAGAAAAACCACATGATCATCTCCTTAGATGCTGAAAAAGCATTTGACAAAGTCCAATACCCATTTATGTTTAAAGTCTTGGAAAGATAAGGGATACAAGGCACATACCTAAACATAGTAAAGGCAATATACAGCAAGCCTATAGCCAACATCAAACTCAATGGAGGGAAACTTGAATCAATCCCACTGAAATCAGGGACAAGACAAGGCTGCCCACTCTCTCCATACCTCTTCAACATAGTACTTGAAGTCCTTTCCAAAGCTATAAGACAACTAAAGGAGATCAAGGGGATACAAATTGGAAAAGAAGAGGTTAAAGTGTCACTATTCACAGATAATATGATAGTATATATGAGCGATCCCAAAAATTCCACCAGAGAACTACTCCAGCTGATAAACACCTTCAGCAAAGTGGCAGGATACAAAATCAACTCAAAAAAATTAGAAGCCCTCCTGTATACCAAAGACAAAAGGGCCGAGAAAGAAATTAGGGAAACAACACCCTTCATAATAGCCACTAATAACATAACATACCTTGGGGTGACACTAACCAAGCAAGTGAAAGACCTTTTTGAGAAAAACTTCAAGTCTCTGAAGAAAGAAATTGAAGAAGATATCAGAAGATGGAAAGATCTCCAGTGCTCATGGATTGGTAGGATTAACATTGTGAAAATGGCCATCCTGCCAAAAGCAATCTACAGATTCAATGCAATTCTAATCAAAATACCAACTCAATTCTTTACAGTCCTTGAAAAAATGTTTCTCAGCTTCATATGGAGAAACAAAAAACCCAGAATCTCCAAAACAATCCTGCACATCTGGAGGTACCTCCATCCCCAATCTCAAGTTGTACTACAGAGCAATAGTAATAAAACCTGCATGGTATTGGCATAAAAACAAAAAGGAGGATCAATGGAACCACATAGAAGACCCAGAAATAAACCCAAACACCTATGAATACTCGATTTTTTACAAAGAAGCCAAAACCATTCAATGGAAAAAAGACAGCATCTTCAATAAATGGTGCTGGTCCAACTGGATGTCCTCATGCAGAAAAATGAAAATAGATCTATATCTATCACCCTGCACAAAACTAAAGTCCAAGTGGATCAAAGACCACAGCATAAAACCAGATACTCTAAATCTGTTAGAAGAAAAAGTGGGGAACAACCTAGAACTCATTGGCACAGGAGACAACTTCCTGAACAGAACACCAACTGCACAGGCTCTAAGAGCAACAATCAATAAATGGGACCTCATGAATCTGAAAAGCTTCTGTAAAGCAAAGGACACCATCATCAAAACAAAACAACTGCCTACAGATTGGGAAAGAATCTTCACTAACCCTTTATCTGACAGAGGACTAATATCCAGTATATACAAAGAACTAAAGAAGCTGAAAAGCAGCAAACCAAGTAACCCAATTAAAAAATGGGGAACAGAGCTAAACAGAGAAACACTTAAAGAAATGCTCAACCTCATTAGCCATCAGGGAAATGCAAATCGAAACGACCCTGAGATTTTACCTTACACCCATCAGAATGGCCAAGATGAAAAACTCAAATGACAACACATGCTGGAGAGGTTGTGGAGAAAGGAGAACCCTCCTCCACTACTGGTGGGAATGTAAACTGGTACAACCACTCTGGAAATCTATCTGGTGCTTTCTAAGACAATTAGGAATAGTGCTTCCTCAAGACCCAGCTATACCACTGTTAGGCATATACCCAAAGTTTGTTCAAGTACACAAAAGGGATAATTGCTCAACCATGTTTATAGCAGCTTTATTTGTAATAGCCAGAACCTGGAAACAACCCAGATGTCCATCAACAGAGGAATGGGTACAGAAATTGTGGTATTTTTACACAATGGAATACTACTCAGCAATCAAAAAGGAGGAAATCATGAAATTTGCAGGCAAATGGTGGGATCTAGAAAAGATCATTCTGAGTGAAATATCCCAGAAGGAGAAAGAAAAACACAGTATATACTCACTTATATAGACCTATAAGACATGATAAACATAATTAAATCTATCCACCTAAAAAAGATAATCAATTGAGCGGACATGGGGTAAGATGATCAATCCTCATGTAGAAAGACAGATGGGATGTGCATTGAACGTATGACAGGAGTCTACTGAGCGCATCTGAAAGACTCTTAACTAGCAGTGTTTTCAAAGCAAAGACTCATGACCAAAGCTTTGGCAGAGTACAGGGAATCATAAGAAAGAAGGGGAGTTAGTCTGATGGGGAAAGGATAGGAGCTCCACAAGGACCAAACATATCTGGGCACAGGGTCTTTTCTGAGACTGACATTCAACCAAGGATCATGTATGGATATAACCTAGAATCTCTGCTCAGATGTAGCCTGTGGTAGCTCAGTAACTAATTGATTTCCCAATGTGAGTGGAACAAGGACTATTTCTAACAGGAACTCAATGACTGGCTCTTTGGCCTCCCTACCCCCCAAGGGAGGAGCAGTCCTGTTAGTCCACATAGGAGGGCTTTGCAGCCAGTCCTGAAGTTACCTGATAAAACAGGATCAGATGAATGGAGAGGAGGTCCCCCCCACCTATCAGTGGACTTGGAAAGAGGCACAGTGGAGATGAGGAAGGGAGGGAGGGACTGGGAAAGAATGAGGGAGCAGGACATGGCTGGGATACAGAGTTAATAAAATGTAACTTCTAAGAATAAAATAAAATTGAAAAAAAGAAAAAAAATGTAAAATTATTTATAGCAGTTTTATTCATAATTACCAATCTTTGGAATAAGCCAAGATGCCTTTCAATGGGTGCACAAGTACATCAGCCATCAAACATCCAAACATCCATATAGTAAAATATTATTCATTGTTGTCACTTGAGTTTTTTATCTTAGACATTCTGACCGGAATAAGATGGAATCTTAGAGTCATTTTGACTTGCGTTTCTCTGATGCCTAAGAACATTGAGCATTTCCTTAAGTGCTTCTCAGCCATTCCATATTCTTCTGTTGTGAATTCTCAGATTAGCTCTATACCCCATTTTTTTAATTGGATCATTTAATTTGTTAGTGTTTAATTTCTTAAGTTTTTGTACATTTTAGATAACTGCCCTCTGTCTGATATAGGTTTGGTGAATATCTTTTCCCAATCTGAAGGATGATGTTTGTTCTATTGACATTTTTTAAGCTTTGACTTAAAAAAGCTTCTCAGTTTCGTGAGATCCAATTTATTATGTTGATATCCAAGCCTGTGCTGGTGGTGTTCTGTTAAGGAAGTTGTCTCTCATGTCAGTGAGTTATAGACTTTTCCCCACTTTGTCTTTTCATAGGTTTAGAGTATCTGGTTTTATGTCAAGATCTTTGATCCACTTGGACTTGAGTTTTGTGCAGGGTGATAAATATGGATCTGTTTGCATTTCTTTGCTTATTTTTTAATTAAAATTTTTTATATTAATTACAGTTTAATCACTTTGTATCCCAGGTATAGCCCTTCCTTCATTCCCTCCCAATCCCACACTCCCTTCCTCATTTCCTCCTATGCCACTCTCATTTTTATACATGCAGATATCCACTTAGACAAGCACCATTTGTTGAAGATGCTTTTTTTTTTTCATTGTATGGTTTTGTCTTCTTTGTAGAAAATCCAGTGCTTATAAGAGTGTGGGTTTATTTCCAGGTCTTCAGTTCAGTTCCATTAATCAACCTGTTTGTTTCTATGCCAATACCAGGCAGTTTTTATTACTATTGCTTTGTGGTATGTCTTGAGATAAGGGATGTTGTTACCACCAGAAGTTCTTTTACTGGACAGAATTGCTTTGGTTATCCTGGGTCTTTTATTTTTCACATGTTAGAGAGGATGTGGAGAAAGGAGAATATTCCTCCATTGCTGGTGAGAGTAGAAACTTGTACAACCTCTCCAAAAATCAATCGATGCTTTCTCAGAAAATTGAGAATAGTACTACCACAAGTTACAACTATACCACTCTTGAACATATAAGCAAAAGTTACTCTACCATAAACAAGGACATTTGCTCAGCTATATTCATAATATTCAGGTACTGGAAACAACCTACATGTCCCCATCCAAAGAATGGAAGCAGAAGTTGTGATACATTTACACAATAGAATACTACTAAGCTATTAAAAACAAGGAAAATTTTAAATTTGCAAGCAAATGAGTAGAACTAGAAAAGATCCTCCTAAGTGTGGTAACCCAGACACAGAAAGACACACATGGTATAAACTTGCTTATAAGTGAATATTAGACCTAATGAACAGTATAATCATACTTTAATCCACAGTACCAAAGAAGAGCTAAGTAACAAGGAGGGCCCAAGAAGGGTACCAAATGTAACTCAGAAAGGGAAATAGAATAGACAGCAGGAGATGGAATGGGGAAGGAAAAAGAATGAGGATCAGATGTGGGGGGAATGTTGGTGGAAGTGAAAAGTTTGGGATCAAGAAAGGAAACTGGATAGGGGAGGACCTCCTTCCCTTCCAAGAGGGACATAGGAGGAGATAAAGGAGGGAGGATGAGACTCGGAGGTGATGAGGGAGGGGCCTACAGCTGGGATACAAAGTGAATAAACTTGAATTAAAATAAAAAAATTAAAAATTAATTAAGAAAAGGATAGCTGGGAGGGAGGTACCTCTTTATCAGGCTGGAGGCCTGCAACAGGATAGGTTTCTGGGAGGATATGGGTGTGACTCTAGCTGAAACTCCAAAAGGGGGGGGGCATTAAGGCTGAATTCTCCTAGCTAGGCAGGACTAGTGGAAGGAGAACAACAACCCACTGACAAAACCTGTGATCCAAAAATTACCCTACCTACAAGAAGTGCAGAGATAAAGAGGGAACAAAGATTGAGGAAAAGTCTAAACAATAATTGGTCCAACCAGAGACCCATCTCACAGTAGAAAGCCAGCCATTGACAGTAATAATGATATTCTGCTATGCTTTCAGACAGCCTACCTTGACTGTCATCTGGAGCTCCAACCAGCAGTGGATTGAGATAGATGCTGGTACATGCAGTCAAGCATGGGACGAAACTCTGGGGGTCTTGTGGAAGTGTTAGGGAAAAGATAGAAGGACATGGGAGTGCCAAGAGCCTCATAAGAAGACCAACAGAGACAACTAACTCAGTCCCATGAAGGCTTTCAGAGACTGAGACATCAGCTAAGGAGCATCCATGATCTGGACCTAGGGCTCTGCACACATATAGCCCATAGGAGACCTGTTCTTTATATGGGGTGTCTGGTATATAGGGAGGGGTAGCTGTTTCTAACATGGACTCTGTTACCTGCTTTTGGATCATTCCCCCTGACAGTACCACCTTGCCTGGATTCAGGGATGAAGATATGCTCAGTCCTGATGTGATTTAATTTGCTGGGAAACATTAGTATGGAGGGATGGGGAGCTGGCCTTTTCTGGAGGGAAATTGAGAAGGCAAGAGGAAAGGAGGTGGAAGTGAGGAAGACTGGGAGGAGGAAAGGGAGGGGGAACCTTGGGATGTAAAGTAAATAACCAACTATTTGAAAAAAGATGTTGAACATTTCTTTGAATGTTCTCTGCCATTTGAAATTCCTCTACTGAGAATTCTCTGTTTAGCTCTGTACCCCATTTTTGAATTGGACTACTTGGTTTGTTGTTGATTAATTTCTTGAGTTCTTTTTATTTTATGGATATTAGCCCTCTGTTAGATATAGGGTTGGTGAAGATCCTTTCCCAATCTCTAGGCTGTAGTTTTGTTCTGACAATTTTCCTTTGCTTTACAGAAACTTTTCAATTTCATGAGATCCCACTTATTGATTGTTGATCTTAAGCCTGTGCTGTTGGTGTTCTGTTCAGGAAGTTATCTCTTGTGCAAATGAATTCAAGGCTCTTCTCCACTTTTTCTTCTAACAGATTTAGTGTGTCTGGTTTTGTGTTGTGGTCTTAGATCGACTTGGACTTGAGTTTTGTGCAGGGTGATAAATATGGATTTATTTGAATTTTTCAACATGTAGATATCTAGTTAGACCAGCACCATTTGTTGAAGATGCTATATTCTTTTCCATATGGTTTTGGCATCTTTGTCAAAAATCTTGTGTCCATGAGTGGTTTGGTTTTTTTTTTTTTTGTTTTTGTTTTTTTTTTTTTGTTGTTGTTGTTGTTTTTTTCTAGGTTTTCAATTTTATTCCATTGATCCACCATTCTATTTCTATGCCAGTACCATGAAGTTTTTATTACTGTTGCTCTATAGCTTGATATCAGGGATGTTTCAGTGAAAAAAAGAGAGAGAAAGAAACGAAGCACAAGAAGACAGTGAAGTGTTTTAAGATTAAATGCAAATTTCTCAATGAAAGAAGCCTGTCTGAAGAGGCAATGTGCCATGTGCTACAGCTGTGACATTGTCAAAAGAGGCCCCATGGCAGTAGAAATCATAAATACTTGCCTTGTACTCAGGATAAACTTCTAGACTGTGTTAGTGAAATGCAGGGAGCCTATAGGATAGTAAAGGTGTATTGTATAGTACTGTAAAGTATTGCTTGGATAATGGCATCTTTATGAAAACACATAGGATTGTATATGAGGAAGAGGGATCCAGTAACACAACACTCTTAGGCTTATATCCCAAATATGCTCAACAATACAGCAAGGCCATGTGTTCAAACATATTTGTAGCAGCTCTATTCATAATAGCCATAATATGAACACAACATGGCTGCCCCTCAACAGAAGAATGGATACAGAAATTGTGATACATTTACGAAATGGAATATTACACAGCAATTAAAAATAAGGAAATCATGAAAAATGCTCATTAGTAACACATAGACTATCATCATTGAATGACAGAATGGCTAATTCTGTCATGATAAAGCACCCTCATCTTGAAAGTAATTTGCATTAAGGGTCATTAGCACAAAACTAACCAACTCTTTTAAACACTACTTGCATTTGAAGGTCTTAAAAGCAATAAAGACATCATTTTGTTTCAAGAAATTGGTTTTATGAAATGTTTAATGCACTGTGTGTGTGTTTGTGTTATGTGTATATGTGCAAACCTGTGTCTGCCAGCACAGCCAAACGAAAGCCACAAACAGAATTCTGCACTCCTATTTTTCATTTGTCACTAACCATATAAGTGTCCAAAAGACTTGTATCAAACCAAGATGCATAGCCTAATACAAAGAATCCATAGTAGATACATGAAAAATATTTTTCCATGATGACATTACCTGAATGTTTTGCTTATGTGATCGAACATGCCAGATTTGCTTAAGTGATCAAACATAACACTTACCTGCCTCAGCTGAGTCTCACTATGCTAATTATATAGAAAAAGGGTTCTCTATAAATATTATTAGAGTTGTCACTATTGTGGCCAGCATTATTAATTGGAATTGCATTTATTTATATAGAAATAAACTCTATAATTTGTTCACATAAGTAGAAGTTTATAGATTGTAATAAGTAAAAGTTTATAGATTGTAGACCTATACCACTCCATATTTTTGTTATGCAGTAATTATGCTGCTGTTGCTAGCAGCAATCTTTGCTCTACTAAAATAGCAGTGGCCAAGTAGGAACAAACTTTTAGTTTGGGCAGTCATCAGCTCTGATTACTCAAGAACTGTGGAGAGTCCCAGCAGGCTTTACAGTAGGCAGAAAAACAGTCTGTGAAGAGACAAAAATGACACTCAGTCCAGCTTAATTTAGATACCAGTACTGGGCTAAGAATTTAAGAGAGTGATATTAGCTCATTTACTTCTGATATACTTAAGCATAGCATCGGAGAAAGTTTTTAAGTAAAAATTTTTATTATTTATTAAAAAGCATTAGGCTGGTGACAACCTATATTCTCTGCAAGAAGTTTATTAGGAGGTAGGGGGGAGAAGGACATGGGGAGAGAGAGAGAAAAGGGAAGGGGCATCGAGAGAGAGAGAGAGAGAGAGAGAGAGAGAGAAAGAAAGGAGAGTAAGAGAAGACAGAGACCACATGTCAGGTTTAGCCCTTTAAGGGGCAAGGTAACCACACCTTCCAGGTGTGGCCACCTGGCTGGTGACACATGATGACATCATAAGTTGCTGGGTAATCCAGGAGCAGGTTGTGTTCCAAAATACTAACATTCCTCCCTTTTTCTATAATTAAAAATGGGGAGCTTGGGCTGCTTTTTATAAGGTAAGTTAAAGTATATAAATTTAGGCTCATTGGAAGCAGCTCTTGTTTGTCATGCAAGGGTTTGAGAGAGAGAAGAATTATAGAAACAAAATGGTCAGATTGCAAGGTCAAGAGTAAGGGAAGCCTTGTCCTGGAAAATTTAGGGTAGAGGGTTATCAATAGAGAGTTTCCAGCCATGCAAGGCAGAAGGTAGGGGCTGGGGAATACTGGGAGAACCTGGAGCTGCTTTTCCTGGTCTTGAAGCACACCATTTCAGCCTTTTGTTAACAACAAGTGAATAACGGGTATAGATTCTCTTCTGGCTACTTCCTGCTGACACTGGGGGACGCTGTAGGGAGGTCAAAAGGCTGAAATGTTTGCCAAGTCCAGGAAGAATAGGCTGTTTGATGCTTTCCAGGGTCTGAGAGAACATCCATGGCTGGGAGAGAAGGTGCAGGTCCAGCTTGTTGGAAGTCTGTGAGGTCAGAGTTGAATACCTGTAGCTGCTTTGGCGCTGTTGTGCCTATAGGAAACATCTGTGTCTGGGAACACATATATAGGCAACATATATAGGAAACACATATATAGGCAAAAGATAAAGTTGAGCAGGTTATGGAGAAAATCCTGTAGGTATACATTGAAAACTTTTGGGAGAGCAAACAGGAATAGAAGGTTTGGATGGATGATGCTTGTACATGGGAACCTCTACCTGGGGGACATTTATTTACCCAATCACTGGCAATATTTAAAGAAGGCTTTGTTTTCGATCTGTCATTGAGGTAAGGTTTGGTTACAGAAGCGTGTAAACTTAGAGGCCCTGGTGCCAGCTGGTACTAGGTGTAGAAACCTGAAATTCTCCTGTCTGGAGGGAGGGGCGTCTGGGTGTCTCCCATTGAGGGCAGAGAAGTCAAGATCTTTCGAGCAAGGGGGAGAAGGAACCTTGTGTGAGAGGGGACTTACCACCCAAGGGAGAGTGAGGCCCTAAAATGGAGGTCAGCATAGAGGGTCAAACCTAGACAGTTAAGGCTCCATCTCAAAAGATAGTACAATGTTGCCAGAGCTCTGCGATCAAGCTTCCTCTACCAAGAGAGGCGTTTATGCTAAGAAAACGGAATGAACTCAACAATCTAGTGGCTGGTTAATAAGGAGAACTCACCAATCCAGCCAGTGGTTGCATGCAGTAAATAGCAGTCTGGTAGCCAGGAAAGGAAGTCCCAAAACCAGGGAAAGGGGAGGAGTCCCACCTTTTGAGATAGGCAATAAGTGCAGTACTTATCTGGAGTCCAATTGACCTGAGAGATGGATTTTCTGCAGCTTACAAAAATTACTTTTAAGTTTTAAGAAGGAGATAAAACTTTAGAAATGTTAGTATTACAATTGTACTGTGCATTGTAGAAAAAGGCAGTAGACGTGCATATTTGTATTAACAGCATAAGTATTCTTTAAGGTGAGCTCTGAAAAGGCAAAAGCTCAGAACCATAATAGTACCTGGTATAGTGGAATGTTTTTCTATCAGAGTTAGATTAATAAATTAGAGCCCTATTGATAAAGGTCAAAACTCTGGACAGTCCATACAAGAGTAGCATAACAACAGGAGGAAATATTAAGCCATTTTACCTATTTAAGATACCTTAAATCACCTTCTAAACTTTATAACTTGCATTTACCAACCTTAAAACATTTTTTAGACCCTCAAACATTTATAAGTTGCATTATCAACCGTAAGACACATTTTTAGACTCTCAAACATGTATAACTTATGTTTACCAACCTTAAGACTTTTCTCAAATATGTCTTTTGA
This sequence comes from Meriones unguiculatus, assembly GCF_030254825.1. Classification (NCBI taxonomy): domain Eukaryota; kingdom Metazoa; phylum Chordata; class Mammalia; order Rodentia; family Muridae; genus Meriones; species Meriones unguiculatus. The sequence continues at coordinate 49,669,127 of NC_083360.1, read as the reverse complement.
GAGGGACCTTTCTATTTAGTTATTTACCATGAGGCATAGTTGAAACTGCTATGAACCTTTATTGTCCTTTAACTAAAGGGATTTGGTTTCATTTAGGCCTGTTTCTTGAGTCTGGACTGTGTCTAGGCCTAAAAATAGCAGCTCTAGGATTTAGGCTTAAGGCCTGGACTCCTGCATATGAGCAGAACTGGGAAGGCACCTGAATTCTCTGTCTAGGCCTGAAAGTAGCAGCTCTAGGACTTAAGGCCTGGTCTCCTGCATATAAAGAGAACTGGGAAGGCACCTGAATTCTCCCAACACAGAAGTTGGCAATACCTCCGTGGGACCTCATTCTGAGGTAAAAAACAGACTTGTGTGAGAGCTGTGGAGGTTGTTGTGTCAAGGAGCCATTTGTCCTCCACCAGGCCAATGAGCTAGAAGGCTGGAAGTGTCTGTAGCTCTTGTGCTGGTTGAACCTCCATGGCTGGGCACATAGGACAAGCCTGCTTGGGAACATTTTGACTTCCAGAGGCCAGTTTGTCAGCAGCCAGCTTTGGCATGTTAATAGTGGGACCAGCATCCGCTTGGCTGCATTTGAAAATGTCATCTGGCAGAACAGACTTTTGGCTATGCAAACCTATTGCCTTTTTGTGGGAACACCAGCAGCTTTGGAACGCAGCTAAGGTCTAGAGCCCTTCGTTTTGGGATGGCTCACTATTTTTACCAATTCCTATATGGTGACTCAACGACCATTCTCAGTTGTTTATTAAAAATTGCAGTGAGACCATGTTTGCATCTGTAGGACTATAAATATGTATCTATCAGATGATTACTAAATTGCATTTGTTAACTATTAAATATTAGGACTTTATGTTAGAATCTTAAAAGTCACAAATATAATTTATTAGAGTGAGAACATAAGAGATTTTGTATGAATTACTAAATAAAAGTTTATAGCTTATAGTAGTCTAAGGCTATACTACAGATTAATAACATCATTTTAAGAGAACAAGACCAAGCTTATATTAACATTTTGATAGTAGAGATATAGTAAATTGACCCAGTTTTAATATAAATATATACTTTTAAAAATTAATAGATCTTAATTTAGAATATTGGTAACAACTTGTACATAATAACAAACCTTTGAGTTATAAGTTTAAAACCAACAACTTAGCAGAACAGTATAAAACAAATTTTAAAATTAACCAAGCATATTTTAACCTTTTGATAGTAGAGATGCAGCAAATTGACCCAGTTTTAACATAAGTAAATACCTCTAAAATTAGTAAACAATATCTATTAATTTTAGAGGTATTTACTTATGTTAAGTAGTAACATAAATACTTAACATACATGGCTGGCGACACATGATGACATCATAACTTGCTGGGTAACCCTGGAGCAGGTTGTGTCCTAAAATACTAACAAAAATTAATTCAGTCCCATGAGTACAACAAAGCTTAAAACAAGTTTTAAGTGAAGCTGTTAAAAAACTGTATATGGGTGCATCATGAGATAGATTCTGTTGACTTAGAAACAGTGCTCAAGGTAATGGTCTAGAGAGAATGACTGAGGTAAACATAACATCTTTGGGAGCCAGGATTCTGCCTGGCCCTAAGACATCATAGCAGTCATTTAGGAAGTAGTAAAGTACAAATAAAATTTCTCACAGGAATGAATTGTATAGCCTAGAAGCAATGCTCAGGATTTGTCAGGGAGGGGTGGTGGGCTTGACGGTAGTTGTGGAAATGAAATAAGTAAAGCATAAATTCTAATAGATACAGGTGGAGACTGGCTGCACTAGCTGGTTTTGTGTATCAACTTGATAAAAGCAAGAGTCAGTCATCTGAGAAGAAGGACCAGCCATTGTGGGTGGTTCCATCCCATGGATGGCAGTTATGGGTTTGTTGGGAGCTGCTGGTCTGCCAGGCTGCTTTGTTATTTAGATCTCAGCAGAAAGACTGCTTTCACCCTGGCCTTCACTGGAGTCAGTCATAAGCTTCCAAGTCTATTTCCTTTTGTTTGAGACAGCAGGTGAGATGTTAAGTTCACACCTTCTTTGACTTCCCTGTGAATTCATTCATTGTACTGAGATGCTTTTGCTCTGACTTAAAAAGGATTACTGGAATAAAGCAAGGTGTGAGTGGTGTCTACTAGAGCCTTCTAGGAAAGATGACATGTGTTGTGTGTTGGTTTATTATTTTTCTTTCAATTTTCACTCCAGACTCAAGAACCATTCGTCTCTGGCAGTAGGCCTCAGCATGGGTTGTATAAAGAAACAGACTGTGGAACAGAGACTGTCTCTGACATGAACTCTGTGGTTGGATTTTTGACCATCCCCTTCGCAGAGTGGGGAGCAGCCTTACCAGGCCACAGAGGAGACCTGATAGGCTAGGGTCAGATGGAAGGGAAGGAGGACTTCCTTATCAATGGCCTTGGAGAGGAGCATGGGAGAAGAAGCAGGAGGGAGCATGGGATTTGGAGCGAATGAGGGAGGAGGCTACAGCTGGGATACAAAGCTCATAAACTGTATTTAATATAAGAAATAAAAATTAAAAAAAAGAAAAAAAAACAGACTCAGCCTACCGATTTATAAGCATGGGATACCTGGGCCCATGGCAGGCCTACAGAGATGGATACTCCAACTAAAGACCATGCAAGAAGAGGACCTAGAAGCCCTGTTCAAAGGAAGCCCATTGGCTGCTCAGTTTCCAAATGGGTGTCCTAGTAAGGGGTACAGGGGCTGTCTCTAACATGAACTCAGTGATTGGTTCTTTGATCACCTCCCTCTGTGGGGTGCAGCTTTGCCAGGCCACAGAGGAAGATGATGCAGCCAGTATTGATGAGACCTGATAGGCTAGGGTCAGAGGGAAGGGGAGGAGGGTCTCTCCTACCAGAGGACTAAGGGAAGGGCATAGGGGGAGGAGAGGGAGGGTAGGTAAGATGAAAAAGGGGGCTGCAGCAGGGATATAAATTTTACTATATAAATATATGAATAAAATTAAATTTAAAAAGAAAGTCATCTAATTAAAAAATTAAAAAAAAAAAAAACAGACTGAGAAAGCCATGTGAAACATAGCAAAATCCCTCCATGGCCTCTGCATCACCTCCTGCCTCCAGATTCCTGCCCTGTTTGAGTTTCTAATGATCATCAGCAATAGAAAAGCACAGGCCATATAAACCCATTTTTCCCTAACCTGCTTTTTTGGTCATGATGTTTCATTGCAGCAATAGAAACCCTAACACAGCAGTCTGTTAAAGTATCTTTTCTTCTCCATATTTAATTACTGTCTTTAAGGCTTACTGCCTCCATCTGCTAACCTAGGTCTAGTGCTGGCAGCTTCTAAATTCCATACAATTTAATCTAGGCCTAGAATATTTTTAGTCTCTGAGACTAACTGCTGAATAAGGTCACCCTTTCTTGCTCTTTCTCAACTTAAGCTCACTGGTTCAACTAAGCTGTTTTGGGTAAAACTAGCTCTAGCAATCTGTTTTAATCTTCTGGCTCCTTCTCATTCTCTAGCTCAATCTGTCTTTACCTGTGTCTAGCTTGTTCTCTCTTCAACCTGTCTGTAAAACTCTCCCAGTAAACTCTCTCTGAATTCCACAAGCTGAACTGCTATAAACTCAACTCCATTCACTGCCTCTCAACTAACTGACTCAACACAGAGATCTGCATGACTCTGTCTCCTGAGAACCAGGAATAAAAGTGTGTGCTACCACATCTAGGCCTAAACTTTTCTTTATATGACACTTGCTCAGCAACAGACTGGCCTTGATCTGCTTGCCTCTGTATCTTTAGATTAAAGGCATGTCTGTATTCCAGCCAGAGGGACTAAGAGTATGTGCTAAGGGCATGTATGTAGCCAGAGTATCCATATTGCTGGATTAAAATCTCACTACACCAGTCAATCTCTTTTTATATGCCTTTGGTTAAGACTGTCTCTCAAAGAACACATAGCTGGAGGACAGCGATAGAAACTTGTATTCTCAGGAGGTAGCATCGGAAAACAATGTGTTGAATAGACACTCAGACAGGTCTGTTACCTATCAACTTTAATTCTCATTAGTCCCTTTTGTTTTCATATTTTGAAAGTATTGAAGTATCATTACCTATCAAAAACAGGAACAGTAATTTCCTCTTCTGTAATTTTGACATCAAATTATTAATCTTTTTGATGCCATACTTCAGAAATCTAGAAAGAAGCTCATTTGGAGCCACAAAAGACTAAAATAAGCAAGGCAATCCTAAGGAGTAAAAACATAGCTGGAGATACTAAAATAGCTGACTTCAGATTATGCTATGGAGATATAGTAATACCTAAAACTAAACCAACAAAGTTGTAACCCCTAATTTGACAAAGCTTTAAAATGGAACTGTGGATAGCATATTTAGAAACTGGTGTTGGCAATCCTGGATATTTGTCAGCAGAACATTTAAACTCATCTTTTACATTATACAAAAATGGATTCAAATAATTCAAATAATGACCCATTATTCAAATGGATCAAAAATCTTAATATGAAAACAAAAGTTTGTTTCCTCAATGAACTTTTCTTTCTATCCACTGAGTGGTTAAGTTCAGTGGTTTCACCATACTCTCACTTTAGATTATCTAAATGGCATAAATTAAACATGAAGGAAATAAAACTGTCAATCAACAAATAGAATAAAGGTATGCACAGGTAGTTCTTAAAAGGACAAAAATTTAAAAGGTCAATACCTATTTTCAAACATTTGCAACATTCCTAGTTATCTTGGTTACTTTATTGTTGCTATGGTAAGACATCATGGCCAAGGCATCTTTCAGAAAAATAATTTATTTTGGAGGGTAAGAGTCCATGGCAATCTTGGCAGAGAGCATGGCAGCAGGCAGGTAGGTATGGTGCTGGAGCAGTAATTGAGAGCTCACATCTTGAGAAACAGCCATGGGGCAGAGAGAAACAGAGACAAAGAGAGAGACAGAGACTGAAAGACAGAGACAGAGACTGAGAGACCAGAAAGAGACAGAGAGAAGGGGGTAGATTGGGGAATGCTTTGCGACTTTTGAAATCTCAAAGCACTCTTTGAGGGATATATCTCCCTCCTCAGACAAGGCCATACCATCTTCCCAAATATTTCCACAAACTGGGGACCAAGTATTCAAGTATATGAGCCTATGAGGGACATTCTCATCCAAACTACCAAACTAATGATCAGAGAAAGGCAAATTAAAACTATTTTGAGATGTTGTCTCACCTCAGGCAGTCACCAGGAAATATGACAAAAAATAATTTAAAAAAATGTAGAAACAGAGGAATCCTTATCCACTTCTAGTGGGGTTGCAAATTAATACAGCCATTATGGAAATAAGTTTAGATTTTTCTCAAATATAAAAAACACAAACGGAACTGTTACATAACCCAGCTTTTCAACCCCTAGAAATAATCTCAGAGACATTTAAACATCAGATCCAAAGAAAATTCCAATTCTCCAAACTCAAAAAGACAGTACATGACAGAAATGACTGTCTTGGATCATCTCCAGGTGGAATATATAAAGATTGCTGAAAACCTATACCCAGCATTTCTCAGAAACCTGCAAAAAATTAGGTTCTTCCTACCAAAGAGGGCCACCTCCCTTGATTTATACCTCTGGTTGTCTATCAAACCCATGGTGGCCTCTAGTCTTCTATAGTCCATAGTAACACTTGCAAGACGTTTCAAAGCCCCCCCCCCCAGCCTCTGGGGCCTTCAGACCTACCCCACTTCTCAGTGGTAGCTCTCAAATTTTTGCTGTTCACAGGCTTACCTCCTTCAATATAACTGAATGTTCTCTATATAATGACAAGGATATCCTCTTGACTTTATTGTTCTTACTTTTCTTACAAGTGGCCATGGAAATATCCAGTCTTTACTTTGGTCTCTTCCAGATACATCTGGATATTTTTCTTTCTCTTATGTACAATACAAATATTCTCTCTAACTCATGGAACAACCATTTCAGTAGTTTTTTTTTCTGTGCCCCTCACTTATACTTCCATACCATATCATAGAATTATTTGCACACAGTGTTTATTGAAACTCTCCTTACAATAGCTAGGAAATGGAACCAACCTAGATGTCTCTCAACAAATGGATGTATATTGAAAATGGACATGTACAAAAAATGGAATATTACTCAATTAAGAAAAATGAAATCATGTGAAATTTGAGTGAAAAGAAATTAGCAAAGTGTAATATTAAGTAAGATAACTCAATCTGAGAAAGAAAAAGAAAAAAGTGAATGTTTTCATATGTAAATAATGGTCTATAGTGATTACATGTATATTTGTAAAGTCCTACAGATTTTGGTATAGTCAAACATTTAGAAAAGACAAAGCAAGGCTTGTATTAGGTGGTAAAGAGTGACAGAGTATTGGAAAAAATGACAGGAGACATGAAAGAATTTAGAAAATTTTGGTTTGTTTATTCGTCTTGTTATGTTTCAAAACTTTTTTTTTTCATTCTCGATAAGTAAATCCAATTTTCTGGGTATTAAATTTGAAAGAAACATAAAAATAAGCACATGCATGAATGGAAAAATAAGCAAAGTGGTTGATAATGAAAGTGCAAAACCCTAAGAATTTTTTTTTTTGAAAAGGCCAACTAGACAATTACTGGGATATAGAGAATTTTGGATTAGGCAAGTATATGAACTGTTTCCTTAAGCAGCTGTAGTGTAATTTTGAATTCTACAAATTATGCTTTCATGAAAATTTGTCCAGTTTACAGTAGTAATATTTTTATTGGGACTTGGAACCAAGCCTGGGGACTTATCTGTTGGCAAAGATTCTGTCAGTGGATTAACTGCTAAAATGTTGTTGCTGGTTTTAAATTGTAGTGATATTAGTAGTTTATACATGCCTAAATGTTGTCAAGGGATTAGGAAAATAGTACACACCATACTAATAACTCCAAGAAAAAATGCTTAAGACTGAAAACTAACAAACTTGTCTACTCAGATAGAAGAACTGAATTTCATCAAAATGAGATATATGATGAAAGCAATCTGACTTCATCATATTCCTTGCCAACTAAGAACTATCTCAATTAAAACTTAAAAAAACATAATAAAGTTGTTTCTAAAAATAACCCACTAACTAAATAATAAATGAACCAATACTTAGCTGGTACCGTAGTCAGTATAGAGGTTCTCTTTGTAAACATTGGCTAAGTCACTATGAAATATTTAATGTTTGTACAAGTCTTTCCTGAAGATGACTAAAATGATAGTAGCATAGGAAGCATGGCTACTAAAACCACTCTGACTGAGAAAGCTGGGAATTAATGAAGGGGCAGAAAGCATTGCTGAGGGTTATATGGAAGAGCAGGAAAACAGTAGAGTGCACAGAAGAAGAAACAAATACGATGAAGACAAGATGAAGACCAGATACAAATTTATAATTGTACTTATATATGTACCACAAAAATTCAAATTACTCTGTATTATTATAGCTTATTAGAGATATTGATCTAGAAAATATAGGATTGTGCAGAAGTGGAATGAGTTAAATTTTTCTTTAAGTGTCTTGAGCTTTATTTGCTTATTAAAATCCTTTTCCTGTTATACTAAACATTGTGAGAAACTTAGTCAAGCAATGATTACCACAACCCTCTGGACAAAGGTCATACTGCAGAACCTGTTTGCTGAATAAGAAGTGTTTTGATTACTACCTGCAAATATTTACTTTTGCAATATCTGTTCATGTGACATGCTTAACTGTGATGGAAATTTTCCTTAGTAGTAAAAGTCAAAACCACTCTCGATGGTTATAAAGTTAGGGGTCACAACACTGCCATTTGACCTATAAAAGCTATAAAAACTGGGTCATTGCTCAATTTTCTCAAGGCTTAAGACCGTCTCTTTCCTGAATGTAACAGGAATTCTCTGGTCTCTCTGAGTACAGAGTTCGTTTTTTTGTTGGTTAGAATTTTTTATAGCAGTGGAATAAGGTACTTTTGTTTATTGTTTGCAGAACAAATAGTGACACTTGTGAGCTAAAATTTACATTAGTTTTCTAGTATATATTCCCCCTAAAAACATCTTCCTCTTTTACCTTTTCTCCATCACCTTCTACCACCTGCTTGTGTGCCTTTTCTGTGAAACATTGCATGGACTGGGCTTTTCCTATGCTGTACCATTGTTGATGCTGTTCTTCAGATAGCACTATGATAGGTACTTTTACTAAGAGAGTGTACCACCTCCCCTGGTTAATTTTCTTCATTTTTTTTAATCTTTCTGTTTGTTTACTCATTTATTCATCGCCCTAGGCTAGAGCTCAATGGGAAAAAGAACCCTTATTTTTTTTTTTAACACAAATCACATTTGGGGTCTATAATAGTGATGAGTACAGAAAATGTTAACTAAATAATTATTGAATTTATCAGCTAAACCAGATTGTATAATTTTTTTCCAGTCTTAATAATTCCAAAGCAAGAAAATAAGATAATCTGTAAAGCTAAATATATATTTGAGATCTACTTGTTTAGTTTTTTTCTTATCCTCTGGAAAGAGGACAAAAAACAGTCCTCATGTGAACGGATGAGCTAGGGTAGATGGCTAGGGGGGTTCCCCTATTCTGAGGGATGGGGAGGTTGATATGGGATGAGCAGAAGGGGCATACAACCAATATGAATTTTTAAAAAGAAGCAAATGATGTATTTGTATCAGGTGGTCGCATTGTTTTTGTCTTTAGATGCTGATGTCCTTAACAGTGGCTCATTTTCTTATCTGTGTATACATATACACATATATATGTGTGTATACATAGATACTTTACAATAAAGTACATGTGTGTCACACAATAAAAACTAGCTACATAGTGAATTTCTGGTAATCAGATATTTTATTAGATTTAATTTTTACTTCCAGAGAAATGCATGGCTCAAATACACTAGTGAAAAAGTAATTTTGAATTGAATCAACATACCCATCAAGTCTTCTAGGAAACAGAATCCACACAGTTATGTGTGGATTCATTATGGGACAAAAACCTGCTACCTGTGGTAAATAATCATAACAGACTGTAGTGAACAACTGACAACATTGGCGACAACCAAAGATAACCCTAAAGTATGACAACAATCAGGATTGTAGGAAACAGTTGCCTTCCCTGTGAGCAGGAAAAAAAAAAAAAAAAAAGAATAGCATGAATGACAGAAATGTTAAGAATAAGCACTTCTTGGGGATATAGTAAAAACTCTTCACTTCCTAGTTCTTATAATTCTGAAACAGCGTATTCATCATCATTTAATACTCAAGCCAGTCCCATCTTCTTTTTCTATTCTCACACCTTTTCTCTGTTTGGCACTGATTGAGGCTAACAACTATATTAATTATTATTATTATTATTATTACTCTGACCTGAAAGAAAAAAAAATTATCTTAGTTCATGGTTTCAGAGGGTTTAGATAATGACTGTCTTGCTTCAAAAAAATCAGGCAAAACACTGTATGCATTACAAGCATATAGAGGAGAAAACCAAGAGGTCCAGGACAGAGAGCAAGTAAGTAAGGGTATGGAAGAAGAAACCGACAAAGATAATATCACCATTAACTGGCTTCCTCTGGCTAGATCCGAAAGTAGTGACAGTAACTGGGAGACTATCATTTAACAAATGAGCCTTTGGGAAAAATAATTATATTCAGCCTATAATACTACAATAGTATTAAATTGGAAGCAAGGAATAAAGCCAGTCCTGATGAGACCTGATAAGCTAGGGTCAGATGGAAGGGGAGGAGGACGGACCTCCCTTATCAGTGTACTTGGAGAGCGGCATGGAAGGAGATGAGGGAGTGAGGGTGGGATTGGGAGGAGATGAGGGAGGGGGCTACAGCTGGGATACAAAGTGAATAAACTGTAATTAATAAAAAAATACATAAATGTAAAAATTTTTAAATAAGTAAATGCTTACTTAATGAAGCACAAAGTTGACCAAAAACCATGGGCTTAGCACTGAGAAGCTATAATAGTTTGTACATATTTCCTCAACAGTATTTAAGGAAGTCTTATAGACATTTGGTTTTGGAAACCTAGAAACAAATACACAAAAAAGTTAAAAAAATTAAAAATTTGTAAGGAATGAAAAAGTAGAAAAATACAGTTAATATTTAGTATTTAATATTTGGTGTTTGCTTTATACCTCTTAAAAATTAATTCTCACATGTTTTAAAAAATACATACTATTACATGTTTTAGAAATCATGAATATTACTGAAACAAAATAATTTTATATTGCTGGGGCAAAAATGGTTCTACACCAAAAGTTTATAAACTTCATTACCTCAAGCTATATCTTTAGGATCTGTGGAGCCTTGTCATAGGATGAGGAGGAAACCCATTCAACAGCAGAAAGTGCTGTCTTTGTACTTTTCTTTCCATTTTATTGCTCTGAAAATTTGCCTACCAATCAAGCCCTCCCACAAGGCTATTGAAAAAGAAAGATGGAGATTTAATGCATGCAGAGGCAATATGGTCTGCACAGGTGGAATTAGCATGCCCATCTCAGTGCTGCTCAAAGGGTAGTAGAACCCAGTTTCCCCTTTCAAGTGAAAGAATCAGAATTTTGTAGCTGTAGGTATGTTGTACTCCAAAGTAAGGTTTTAAGCCAGCAAATCAATGTTAATATTTAAACAATAAAAGCCAGGTTAGCAGCAAGTGGTCTTTAGATGTCATTCAATAGGCAATTTTTACTGACACTTTCACTTTATTGGCCAATTTTATATACTTTTATTATCAGATGCCTTTATTCAGACCTCAAGAGCATCATTTTAAAAGTCCTTTAAGAAAAAAAAAAATAAAAATTTCAGGTACCACTGAATCCTAAGCAATAATGATGAGTGAATCTTGAGGGCAAGCAGAAATCAATGCTCTAACAGAGTGGCTGTTTGTTATTCACTTGAATGAGGATACCTGATAATATTGTTCTGACTTGGATGACTGAGTTGTTGATATGGAAAGATTACATTCAAAACATACTTAGAACTTCCTATCATTGTCTTAGTAGTATAACTAAATACTCTTTATTATAATCTTAAACCCATACTAGTATGAATGAAACACTTGGCTAGAACATATAAAACCACATGAACGATGATGTGACCATGTATGAAAGACTGAAGCTTTCTATAAAACTTTGTGTGGGTTTTCTCTTGGTAACCATTACCTGGCTCATGATCTTTGCCAAGTCACTAAAATAAGTGTAACTGACAGTGGCAGAAATTAGCCTGGTACCTCAAATGAGCCAATGACATTTGAAAGATTGTTTTACACACTTAAAATGGATGTGGAATTTGCATACTACCATAAAGATATACTTATGTACCTTCTACAGTCCCCCGTGCCACATAAATAGGGATACTAATAGGAAGAGAATTTATTTTACTCAAAAATTCACAAAACAATTTGTGACTGATTAAAATATGATAGAATCCTGCTGGGTATTTCCTGAGGTGCTGAGAAGCTTTCTAGTTCACCTGGATGTAGTCTTCTGTCAAGTGCTTTGATGATGCTTAAATAAATGATGCAAGTGGAATCCTGTATGGCACTTTTAGGTATCTATAAAATGAGCTGCATCCTCACTTCCTCTTAGTACTGAACACTGGATATAATAGCAGAGAGGGAATGGGTGGTACCAAGAAATAGGAAGGGAATTGGCTGCTGAGTTATTGAATGAAGAGCTGCATCCTCAACAATCAAACCATAGTACAACTGAGAAATATATCATAACTGAATATAACCACTGAACTTTGAAAGCTAGTTTTTTTGAATAAAGATGCAATATCTTTTTGTCAATCATATAAACTGGAACAAAGAAGGCAGACAAATAAGGTGAAATTCTGTGGTAATTCTCATGGAGGAAAAGCAGGAAGAAATGACAGGCAGAGATAATAGTCTGAATATAACAAAAGCAGAGGTACTCACATTTATAAATTATTAAAGATTATCAGATTAATTTATAATTTTGGTAGGAGAAGTTAGACTGAAGAATTAAGATATCATAGTACATGATATATGTGACAGCAAATGAGTTGTCAGAAATTGGGAAAATTCTTACTGTAAAGGGACAGAGGTTAAGCATTTTAGATATTTTTATATAACACCATCACTATGGTTGTTGGAGGTGAAGGGAGTCACAGAAACTATATTAATAAACATGTCAGTATCTTGATGAAATAGCTGTACAGATGCTGATAATCAGAATCCATGCAATTTTCATAGTGTGAAACTGTCATTGTTCTATTGATTTTTGTGATCATTAAATATGTATTTTGTGAGAATCCCTTCCCAGGGAGATGTAATCAATACTTAGCTCCTCTTTTATAGAGTACCAAAAATAAACCATAGTAAATTTCACCAAAGTTCACCTCAGAGAACCAGTGAATTAATTGGTCTTACTTATAATTCTCTTAGCCATACAAAAACAGGTAGGTGATTAAGTCTCATTTCCAAGACATACATGGTAAAATAAGACCTTGTTGTTCCCAAAGGACTACCACAAGTTGTCTAATTAGAGTTATGGGAGCTGAGAAAATGGTCCTTAGTGTTGTTCATAGAAACTTAGCAATTTATACATGAGTTTTGCAATAGGATAACTGAAGACAATAGGAACCACTCCTACTTCAATATGAAAAGACTTGGAGAATATATGTACAGAGATCTGCTTATGTCATACATTTCCTAGGCTAGTAATAAATCTCTAACCCAATAAGATAGCTTATTTTACTAAGATACAAGGTGACAAGAATAGCTCGGTTTCACAACTGTATCTTTGTTGAGTGTTTAAGTAGTCTCCCATAATTTCTCTATAAAATGTAAGTATATAACTAAAACAACAACAATAAAAGACAACTTCATTGCAACATCTAAGAATTTCCATAAAGTGAAAGTCAATAGAATATATAGAAGTATAGATATTTTATAGCTAGCTCAAACATAGTAAAATATTAATATCTTAACATGAAAGATATACCCAGTTGCTCAGACTCATATGTTGTACACCAATTGTTTTAACCATCAAAGCAAATGCAAACAGATAAGCCAGTTATCATACGAACCACATTCTTCTAGAAGAAAGATCCAATGTCTGTAGTGAGACTGAGCATGCCACATCTTCTGAACTAAAAGTCAGCAAAGGAAGCTGTAAATCAGCTCCTTATCATTGGGCTGAGCTAAATACTGGAACACATGTGGTGCACTATATACATATGCTACATTAAGAAGCGAGGCTGAAACACAAGTAGGAACAGAAATAAGACCCCAGGAATCTCGCTAGCCCTATAAAGGAACCACAACAAGACTTACTCCCACAGCTGCAGTGGTCTGAAGGGAGCAGATGTTGAGAATGCAGCAGTGGAGGGCACAGAACCTTGGCTCCCTACAGAGAGGCTTCACAGATTCTGACCAGATCTTGTTCTCTCTTGGAGGAGTCTCACCCTACACTTTTCTTCATCAAGCCCATAGTGACATATTCAGCACGTTCTTGATGAATCTGTTACACATCCATTCTCTTCATGTGCACTCCAACACAAGTTTATATGACAGGACCCATTAGCAGCATATAAGGATACCCAGTTATCAATAATCAAGTGTTTAAAATTTTACATCTTGTAAACTCATTTTCTTCTAAAAATTAGTTACATTTAATAGTGTATTATTTAAGAAAACATTTAATTTTAATGTTATAAATAAAACAGTGACATAATACTTTAAAAAGAACAATGAAGACTCTTCAGGAGTGACTGATCCCCCATGAGAATGTATTGCAAACCAAAGTGGACATCTGAGATAGTACCCAACTATGAAAAGTTATGGCTCTCTATAAAACTCTATAGTTTATATAATTCAAAAAAGTCAAAGTAATGAGCAAAAAGTGGAAAAAATGATTAAAACTTCAAAATTGTTTTTTTTTAATTTTCTGGTTTCTTTATTTTAATTTTTATTATTAGTTACATTTTATTAACTCTGTATTCTACTCCGTCATTCTCTCCCAATCCTACCCTCCCTCCCTCACCTCCTCCATGCCCCTTTCCAAGTCCACTGATTGGGGAGGATCTCCTCCTCTTTCATCGGACCCTGTTTTATCAGGTATCTTCAGGACTGGTTGCAAAATCCCCCTCTGTGGCCTAGCAGGACTGCTCCTCCCTTGGAGGGTGGGGAGGTCAAAGAGGCTCCCATTGAGTTCCTGTCAGAAATAGTCCCTGTTCCCCTTGGTTACTGAGCTACCACAGGCTACCTCCAAGCAGAGGTTCTAGGTTATATTCATACATGGTCCTTGGTGGAGTATCAGTCAAAGAAAAGAACCCTATGCCCTGATATATTTGGTTCTTGTGGAGCTCCTATGCTCTCCACGTCATACTAACTCCCCCTTCTTTCATATGATTCCTTCCACTCTGCAGAAGGTTTGCTTATGAGTCTTAGTATCTGCTTTGATACACTGCTAGGTAGAGTCTTTCAGAAGCTCTCTGCAGTAGGCTCCTGTCCTGTTACTTGTTTTCTTCTATATCCAATGCACATCCCATTTGTCTTTCTAAGTGAGGATTGATCATCTTACCCCGGGTCCTCTTTCTTGTTTATCTTCTTTGGTTGTATAGATTTCATTATGTTTATCATATCTTATAGGTCTATATAAATGAGTATATACCATATGTGTCTTTCTCCTTCTGGGATACCTCACTCAGAATGATCTTTTCTAGATCCCACCATTTGCCTGCAAATTTCATGATTTCCTCTTTTTTGATTGCTGAATAGTATTCCATTGTATAAAAATACCACAATTTCTGTATCCATTTCTCCTTTGATGGACAACTGGGTTGTTTCCAGGTTCTGGATATTACAGATAAAGCTGCTACAAACATGGTTGAACAAATATCCTTGTTGTGTAGAATAGAATTGTGTGTAAATGACTCTAAAAGTAGGGTGTTCATCACTTGAATACAATTTGTTCATCACATATGACATTCTATACTTGTACTGAAGTAAAAAGAATCGAACATTTAGTAAATTCTCATTTTACCTAAGCAAAACTCAGGTAATATTTTTGAATCTACTTATTATTTTACAAATAATAAAATTTTATACACAGTTTGAATAAAAGCATCAAAATAATTTATAACAACATGAGTATGTTCCAAATAACTTAGAAAAATCAAAACATATAAAGCTTGTGTAATAAAATATTAAGGAGCAGGAAGATGTTAGAAAGCAAACATTGTGTTAGTTGGTAAATATATTTCATCCTGTTTTTGATGTGAAGCAATGATCCTCTAGACTTTTGTCCAAAGATGTGCAACAAGACAAGACATATATAAGATGATTCTCAACATTTTTATTCATCAGAAAAATAAAAATATCAGTTACAATGAGATACCACTTCATACTCACAAGGATTTCTATAACTAAATCACATCACAAAAAACATGTGCTCACCAGTTTTGGCAGAAGCTTAAAGTTTTATTTATTGTTAGAAATATATGGTAGAAATGTAACTAGATCATCCACTTGAACCATGCCAATTACCCTGAAAATATCAAACTTAGATGCTATTTTGCTTGACAGCCCCATCCCAGGTACACACCATGAAGAAATGAAGTTAAAAATCCACACAACATATATACACAAATTATTACAGCAGTGTTACTATTGACACAAAAGTTGAAAAATATCAAACAAATGCTAATAAGTACATAAATAAAAATAGATGTATATATATATATGCAAAAGACAGTACACACAGTGGATTATTATACAATTATACATCAGATGCATAATTAATAAAACTACTAAACACAGCAAGTATCATATGTGGTTTCTAAATTTAATATAAACACATTAGATTATGTACTTAAATTACAGAACAACATAGAAGCAAACAGTCTAGGGAAACAAAAGGATTAATAGGAGTGGAGTTGGGGTTGGGTTGGTGAAAAGGAACCATTTTGTACCGAAAGTGCAAAACATCCTTGGGTGAAAGTTTTTCTAAGCATCACAATACCAAGTGATCAATGCATTCAATAAAACAAAATATATATTTTTAAAAGCTATGTTAAATGAAATAGTTCAGAACTACAATGTCTTTGATAATAAATGTTCATGTACAAAAAAAGCCCACCTACTGTGGTTACCTGAGAACAGAGGTGGAGAAAGAGGTGGTAGACAGATGATGACTGAAGAATACAAGATTTGTTTGTAGGTGAGGAAATGATTGTAAATTTATGGTCTTGGTTACACAGTTCTGTGAATGCACTGAATACAACAATGTTGTAAGACTCAGATATGACATAAACTGTATGTATTATTTCAATAAGACTATTACCCAAAACTAGAAGCCAATCATAACTATTTCAAACTATTTCTAAAGGTATGTTCATAACTATTTCATAACTATTTCAAATGGTATGTTCATATATAAAAGGATAAGCAGAAAAAGAAAATAAGGGAAGAGGCTAGAAATAAATGTATTAAATTCAAATAAAGAAAAATTTAATGGAAAATATCAGCAAGTAAATAAAGACCATTTCATATTAGTAAAATACATACAAACTGCAACATTGGAGTTATTAACATTTGTGCTTAACAAAAGAGTTTAAAAATATTTGAGGACAACTTAATAGAAATAAAAAATTAATAAAGGCATACTTCTATCAATATGCACATAGGAAAGATGAAATGAATAGAAGAAAGTAGTAAAAACTTGCATATTGTAAGATATATTACAGGGTACACATTCTGAAGCACACATCAAATATAAAAATTTCAAAATATTACCACAAAAACTCTTTAAATTTTATATTGAACTTCTTTCTTTCTTTCATTTGTTGGCAAAGGACAGAAAGTTCTGATGTGTACGAAGAAACAGATGGCAATCAGAGGACCACTAGAAACAGATAGGTGTAGCCCATGGCAGCTCAGTATCCAAGTGGGTTCCCTAGTAAGAGGAACAGGGGGCTGTCTCTGACATGAACTCAGTGGCATGCCCTTTAATCACCTCCCCCTGAATAAGGAGTAGCTTTACCAGGCCACAGAAGAAGACAACGCAGTCAGTCCTGATGAGAACTGACAGGATAGGGTCAGATGGAAGTAGAGGAGGACTTCCCCTATCAGTGGACTTGGAGAGGGGCATTGGAGTAGAGGAGGGAGGGAGGGTAGGATTGGAAGGGAATGAGGGAGGAGGCTACAGCTGGGATACAAAATGAATAAATTGTAATTAATAAAAAATAAACTAATTTTATTATTTTTATTTTTTTTTAATTTATTTATTTATTTTTTTATCAGTTACATTTTATTAACTCTGTATCCCAGCCATGTCCCGATCCCTCATTCCCTCCCAGTCCCTCCCTCCCTCCCTCATCTCCACCGTGCCCCTTTCCAAGTCCACTGATAGGGGGGACCTCCTCCCCATTCATCTGATCCTGTTTTATCAGGTATCTTCAGGACTGGCTGCAAAGCTCTCCTCTGTGGCCTAACAGGACTGCTCCTCCCTTCGGGGGTGGGGAGACCAAAGAGCCAGTCATTGAGTTCCTGTTACCTGTACAACAACAGATCATCTGGAGGTATCTCCATTCCTGATCTCAAGCTGTACTACAGGGCAACAGTAATAAAAACTGCATGGTATTGGCATAGAAACAGAAAGGAGGATCAATGGAACCGCATAGAAGACCCAGAACTAAATCCACACACCTATGAATACTCGATATTCGACAAAGAAGCCAATTCCATTCAATGGAAAAAAGACAGCATCTTCAACAAATGGTGCTGGACCAACTGGATGTCTACATGCAGAAAAATGAAAATAGATCCATATTTATCACCCTGCACAAAACTAAAGTCAAAGTGGATCAAGGACCTCAACATAAAACCAGATACCCTAAATCAATTGGAAAAAAAAGTGGGGAACAGCATAAACTAATTTTAAAATTATCTTCTTTAAAAACTGTGAGTTGATCTTAGACATTTTCAGGGGTGTAAGGTGAAATCTCAGGGTCATTTTGATTTGTATTTCGCTGATGACCAAGGATGTTGAACATTTTTTTAAGTGTTTCTGTGCCATTCAATATTCCTCTATTGAAAATTCTCTGTTAGCTATGTACCCCATATTTTAGTTGGATTATTTGATTTGTTCCTTTTTAACTTCTTGAATTCTTTATTTATTCTGGATATTAGCTTTCTGTCAGATATAGGGTTGGTGAAGATCTTTCCCTGGTCTGTAGGTGTCATTTGTTCTGATTAGAGTGTCCTTTGCTTTACAGAAACTTTTCATTTTCATGAGGACCCATTTATTGATTGTTGATATTAGAGCCTATGTTGTTGGTGTTCTATTCAGGAAGTTGTCTCCTGTGCCAATGAGTTCAAGATTCTTCCCTATTTTTTTTCTTTTAACAGATTGAGTGTGTCTGGTTTTATGTTGGACTTTAGTTTTGTTCAGGGTGATAAATATGGATCAATTTGCATTTTTCTACATGTAGACATCCAGTTAGATTGGCACCATTTGTTGAAGATGCTGTCTTTTTTCCATTGTATGATTTTGGCTTGTTTTTCAAAAATCAAGGATCCAAAGGTTTTATGGGTTTATTTCTGGGTCTTCAATTCCATTGATCCACTGTTCTGTTTCTATGCCAATACCATGCAGTTTTCATTACTATTGCTCTGTAGTACAGCTGGGGATCAGGGATGTCAATATTTCCAGATGAGCTGTTGTACAGAAATGTTCCAGCAATTCTCATTTTTTGTTGTTCTTTGTTTGTTTTTCCATATGAAATTGAGATTTTGCTTTACATGCATCAGAATGGCTAAGGTCAAAGATTCAAGTGACAATACATGCTGTAGAGGATATGGAGAAAGGGGAACCCTCCTCCATTGCTGGTGGGAAAGAAAACTTTTACAACCACTTTGGAAATTAATCTGGCACTTTCTCAGACAATTAGGAATAGTACTTCTTCAAGATCCAGCTATACCACTCCACATATATATCCAAAATATGCTCAACAAAGACATTTGTTCAACCATATTCATAGCATCTGTATTCAGAATAACCAGAACCTGGAAATAACCCAGATGTCCCTCAACAGAGGAATGAATACAGATATTGTGGCACATTTACGCAATGGAATCCAATTCAGCAAGGAAACAAGGAAATCATGAAATCTGTAGGCAAATGGTGAGAACTAGAAAAGATCATCCTGAGTGAGGTATCCCAGAAGCAGAAAGACACACACAGTACATACTCACTTATAAATGGATACTAGACATATAACATAGGACAAACCTACAAAAATAATTACACCTAATGAAGCTAAACAAGAAGGAGGACCCTCGGTAAGATGATCAATCCTCACTCAGAAGAGCAAAGGGGATGGACATTGGAAGGAGAAAACAGAGAACAGGACAGGAACCTACCATAGAGGGCCTCTAAAAGACTCTACCCAGCGCTGTATCAAAGCAGATACTGAGACTCATTCATAAACTTTGGGCAGAGTGCAGGCAGTCTTAGGAAAGAAGGGGAAGATGGTAAGATCTGGAGAGGATAGGAGCTCCACAAGAAAAGCAAGAGAACCAAAATGTCTATGCACAGGGGTCTTTTCTGAGACTGATATTTCAAACCAAGGACCATTCATGAATATAACCTAGAACCCCTGCTCAGATGTAGCATATGGCAGCTCAGTATCCAAGTGGGTTTCCTAGGAACAGGGACTGTCTCTGACATGAACTCAGTGGCTAGCTCTATGACTGCCTCCCCCTAATGGGGGAACAGTTTTGCCAAGCCACAGAGGAGGACAATGCAATCAGTTCTGAGGAGACTGGATTTAGATGGAAGGGGAGAAGGATCTCCCCTATCCATGGACTTAGAGAGGGGCATAGGAGGAGATGAGGGACGAGGGTGAGATTGAGAGGGGAGGAAGAAGGGGGCTAAAGTTGGGACATAAAGTGAATAAACTGTAATTAATATAAAAAATAAAAATTTAATTAAAAGAGTGTTTAAACAGCAAAATTTAAAATAGTATTTCAAAATTATAAACTATGATAATAGTTTCCAAAGGCAATTCTATTTAATGCTAAATCCTATTTCTAAAATACTATTTTCTTTAAAATGAGGTTTTAGGACAGTGGCTGTCAACATGTGGGTTGTAACCCCTATTGGGGTCAAATGACTTACAGGAGTGGACTGAGACCATCTGAAAACACAAATGTTTATATTACAATTCATAGTAGATACAAATTACAGATGCAATGTAAAAGAACAAACAAACCAAAACCAAAACCAAACCAAAACAAAACAAAAAAAAACTATGGTTACCACAACAGGAGGAACTGTAATAAATTGTTGCAGCATTAGGAGGGCTGAGAACCACTGTTTTGGGGGACTGAGAGTTGTCTCAGTAGTTAAAAGTGCTAGTGATTCTTCCAAAAGGCCTGAGTTCAGTTACAGTTGGGCTGATCACAACTACATATAACTCCAGGTCCAGGTTTTCTAGGTTTTATAATGCTGGCTTCTGATATCCATTGGTTCCCAAACACATGTGGCATATAGACACACAAGCACAGCAATAGGCACAAATACAGACACACACACACAAGCAAACACACACACACACACACACAGAGAGAGAGAGAGAGAGAGAGAGAGAGAGAGAGAGAGAGAGGCAAGGGAGAAGAAGGGAAATGAGGAGAGAATGAGAGAAACATACATGTGCTCACATAAATAAAAATTAAAAAGATATATTAAAAGATCCTATTTAATAAGTTCCTACCTTATTCCCCCTTTTTATAGCTGCTATTGCTTAGTCTAATGCACATCTTAGTAATTTTAGGTTTGTTGCTGATTAATTCCTGTGAATTCCTTATGGACATTGGGGATGGAATGAAAATTTTCATTACCACCACATTTAAATGTCTTCCTGGACACAGAAAGTCCCAACTAAGTGTTTACTAATTGATTTTATTGTATAATTGAGGTTGAGAACTGTAAAACAGGGAGAAGAGTTCTTGATTGGAAAGACTTAATGATTCCCAGCCCTTCAATTTGCCTCCCTGGATTTTAATATCCTTCATTAACTGAATTAATATAAAAATGTTACTGAGATGCCTTTTATTCCAAAGCTAGATGAGTGAACTTAATGAGAAAAAAGGACATCATTCCATTCACCAAAAGACACTCCTGCCTGTGCAGTGACTGCTTTGAGTAGTAAAACCAACTTACGAGTCATCCTCAGTCACTCAACAGTAACAGAATGTTTTATGGTTTATTTTCACTAATCAGGTACTTCTTTAACACCACTCATACAGGTCCAAGGGGAATATGCAAGTGTCAGAGTACATGTGTGAGTATTTTTGCCTCTCTTATGACAATATTCCAAGACTCATGTAAACAGCTTTAATTATCTATTTCGGTGTAACTTCGTTCCCACTAAAATCATTAGTGTATATTTTCACTTGAGGTGGTAATAGCTTACTCTTTCCAATACTTCTTCCTTAATCTGTAACTTCTTCACTTCTATATATAGCTCACTCACATTTTAAATATTTCTTTAAATTTATGCATTGACAAAAGAATTCTTTGTTTCTAATTTGATATCATCATATATTAACTTATGCATTTATGTAAATTTTCATGAGATAAATAAAATGTAATTTATTTAATACTAATCTTATTCTATAAATTATTATATATTCCTAATATAACTGTACTGAATTAATTCAAATATTGCATGAATAAAAAATACTCAAAAAATATATTCTAAGATTTTACAACAAAAGAGAAAACATGATTTTTATATTATAGCTTATGTTTCTATTTTTTACACATTTGTAGATTATTTGAACAATAATTATTTATGCACACACCCACAAATAGTTCATTACCTGAATATATATCAAAGAAATGTTTACATTACTCTCATTTCTCTTAAAGCATTATCTAAAATCTCAGTAAAATATGTATTCATAGATTCTACAAACACATATCAATATGAAAACACAAGCAACAAGGAAGAATGGGTCATAAATATCTTCCTAACTACTAAATAGAGGGCACATGTCCAAGACATTGTGTACTTTTGTGTATCATTTTAAAACAGGGTCCAGGTGCTAGTACTGATAAATTTATTCTTTGTTTCAGCTAGTGTATCCTTGGTTGGGGTGGAGAAGGGAGAGAATTTGACAAGGCAGGAAACAGATTGAGGAAGGGAAGAAATTAGGGGGAAATAAGGCTAGAAGGAAAGGAGAAAGTGGATGGCAAGTGTGAATAAGAAAAGAGAGAAGAATGGGGAGCTGGAAGAACGGTGGGGATAGGACACAGGAGAACAACGAAGTCTGAGAAATGACTTTATAACAGTTGGAATTAGTGCTGTATTTGGAGATGTTCAAGCAGCACAAACGGAAGCCTCCTGCAATTACTAAGCAGAAGCAGAAGGATGCTACATTTGTATTTTCTTCACCAGAAACAGAAGGGTTGCCTGGGAGAGATATCTAGAAGACACCCAAGTTTCCCCTTGCTGTTAACAGGTTCTAGAAAACATAATTCAAGAACTTGAAGTCCATGTAATTTGCTCTCTATTTTATTGACAAGTTCCAATCATCTGCTCCAAATTTAGAAGGAGGCAGAGGAGTGTTAAGGCAAATCATTGAAGCATAATTATTGGAAGTTCTTAAGGAAATATACAAAACCTATTTGGGTGAATTGTCTAACTAAAAGAATGAACATATACTTTCTCTAGATGTTGCTGGGGATTTTGCTCAAAGTAAAAAGCCTTTACTGAGTTTTATTATTCCATCATCTTCTGTAACTGCATTGCACAATACTTCTTGCCCTAACACTTCCTAGGTAGAATAGTAACAGGTTCAGGTTCTTTAACTATGTGTTCCTAGAATATTTCTCTAGTCATCATGAGTTAGTTCATAATGGAAACTCACTCTATTAGATCCCTTTCGTTTCTGTTGTAGAGCAAACTGATTACAGAAACTTATAGCAGAAGGCATTCATTTTGTTGTTGTTGTTTGTTTTTGTCTGCAGAAGGATAAGAGTCCATGGTGGCAGAGAAAAGGCATGGCAGCAAGCAGCAGTATAGTCCAGCAGGAGCAAGAGGCATTCACCTCTGGGGTAGCAAGCAAGAAGCAGAGAGAGTGAACTGGGAGTTGGGGGAGGATCTTAGTTCTGGAAGCCCCTATGATTCTGTTTCTTTAGCAAGGCCATACCTAAGCTTTTCTAAAGTGTACCACCAACTGGGGACCAAGTGTTCAAATACATAAGTCTATGGGGGCATTCTCATTCAATTACTGTTCATTTTCTATCATTTAAATAGACTATAATTGTAGAATTCTTTATGAGATTTCTCTGAGATAGATATGAACCTGATTAAAAATAATAACCTCCTGATTGTGATGATAGTTTCTATATTGGGTCTCTCAAGTTGCTGGGAGACTTTTCATACAATTCAGATTTTATTCTCCTTAATGCTGGGGTTCTATCATTCCATAGCACTCAGAATGCTTTCAGTGCCTTACTTAAATGGTGAGTACAGGGAGAAGACTAAGCAGTGAAAGTGGCAGTTCTAAAGAATGTAAGCTTGTTACAGGCTAATGTGTGGGGAAAAAAGAAAATGTTGGTTCCTATTCACCAGTTTTCCTCCTAATCTGTAGACAGTGTTCTGTGGAATGAGTGAACCTCTTAATATCTATGTTTCTCAGCTGATATTTAGTGATTCTTAGTGAGAAAGTTCAAACTAGGAAAGATCTATCTAGAGATGTAAAACATAAAAATGAGATCCTTAGACCTATAATGACCTGAATTCTTTGCAATTACATAATGAAAGGCTCTCAAACATTGTGCTGTCATAGAAAGTATGCAAAGAACATTCAAATCAGTAATTGTGACCAAGTGCCAGAAAGAAGTTACTACAAAGACCATAAACTAAATTCCAGTCCAGAGTCATTCTTCATTCTGAAGAAGGAGGTTGCACAGTGTGATGTCTCTTAAAGGCAGACTTGGTGTCTCCTAAAGCCTTGTCCTTTAGTCTTTACTGCCAACATGTTTTATATAATTATACAGCTTAATTAAAAATAAGATAAAAATCACATCTTGAAAATGATTAATTTATTCAAGGAGCTGAACGACCAATTAGATAAACTAATGCTAGGAAAACATACAGCCACTAGAGAACTAGAGTGAAAGGCTCCTTGCACTTCATGACTTATATGTTGTTCACATTGGCTTGGCCGCTCTCCTACTCGGAACTTGAAGAAGTTACTGAACTTCTCTAAAATGAAACAATATTTTTAAAATTTTTGACTGTTCTACTATGACCTATGATAAAATATGAATATAACCTTATGTCAATGTTCTTTATTAGCTTCTTTACAGTAATACAAGTGTACCATTACTTGCTTAGTGAATACCTATTGCCTATAGATGCTATTATACTATACATATGGTGCTAAAAGTGACAAACTATAATTATAAACTTTAAAAAAAATTGAAGTGCAAGGATTTAACATATTATGTTCTATATGATACCTTCTAAGAAACTGCAAAACTGGGATTTGATGCTGAATCCAATAGAATGATATCTTTTCTCTCTGATGTTCTATATTGCGCCTTACATCATTACATAGTGATAGTCATAGTGGTCCAGATTAAAACTGCTGAAATGATGACAGAACTCACTCTTACCACACTTTTCTTCAAGCCTTCTCAAGTTAAGCACAACATTAATATTTTTGATTTTCTGTTTTTGTAATTGTTAATTTGTGGTATCATTGAGCATAGTATTTCTTGATTTGGAAGCTAGTTTTATTTGTTCTAAAAATTAATACACAAACCAATCAATGGCACCTGCAATTAGGAAATCCAATCAAAAAGGCCTGTTGTCAAAACTGGAACTTTGAAGCAACTTCAGAACAGATAGTATGGCAGCTTCAGAATGATCTATAAAGACCTATTAATTTTCCTAAAGAAAACTGTTATTCTCAATACATAGGATATGGAATCAGCTTCAGACTAGGAAGTAAAGCAGGAACAGGCTTATGGTAGAGACAGTGATTTTTGTCTGAGAATGCAAAATTACTAGCATAGTGGATGACGTTGCAAGGAAGAAATTTTCCTGTACTACTCATCGGAACACTTTTTCTTTTCTGGGATCTGCTGTGTTTATGAAGTGCATGAGTTAGCAGAAGGGGGAAAAAACAGGGAAACCATGGGTAGTAAATGATAGCGTTTACATACACCTTAAGCCACTTTTAGAAAGGAAAAGCTTCCCGGAAGGTCTTGTGAGGCTCAAAAAGTGTCTATGAGTTCCTCTGGCAAAGAGGAGAAAGGCCTGAAAATGAAGAGGCCGTTGCCTTCCATGTGGTTTAGCAGCATCTTAATGAAAAGCAAAAATAGAAATCTTTGCCTCCCACACTGTGTCATTTTAGTCAATCTACAGTGTCCACCAAACCTGAGACTATGGATAACTATGTAGAGGCCTTTAGGAGGCAAAAATATCTTGAGTCTCCGGAGTCCTGCAGTTTGGAGAAATAAAGGACATGAATAGGCTTGTCTTCATGACACAGGACAGGACCCCTCCAAAATACACATCTCAAGGAAGGGTGAAGTGGTCATTCTTATATTTTATCAAGTGCTTTGAGGCAGAGGGGTTCTAATTTGTGTAGCTTCCATTGAAGTAGAGGTATAGATTTTGGCTTCTGTGACCCACTCTAAAGGAGAAATAAAGTTGAAGACAGATGGCAGGGGACAGTCAAACAGACTTGAGGATATTTATGAGCCATTCAAGATATCCTCAGGTTGATGCACTCAACACCCTGAATACCACATAGCACCACAGTTCTATGTTCTGAGCTGCATGTAATAAAAAGTATGACCATACCTTCAAAGTTCCAACATTTATCCCATTTATAATAAAGGCATTTTTGTAGGGACTTTTATTTCAACTCTCCAAATTTTTTGAAATGCTCTTGGTCCTTTTCTTCAATCACTAGCACCTCTACAGTAGCTCCTTTTTCCTTTAGGAAAAAGCACATAGTCCTGTCCTAGTTTGCCATGTGCTTTTCTGTCTTTACTTTCCTTGGAGAAGAATCCCTACTTGTGAATGTTGAGATAGCCTATCATGTAATTAACCGTCTCTTGTATCTCTTCATGCTCTTTTCTATTTGTGATCTGATCCCACCAGCTTGCTTCATTTTGAGTGGCTTTATCATGTGTATCTATCAGGATCTGATGGTCTCACAACATGATCTTTTAGGGTACATATCGAATAGTTAAACTCACTGTAGTAAAGCAGACTGACATGTATGTTATCTTACATAGTTTGTGTGAAAGCTAAAGGCTAAGGAAAGTCTCTACTCTGGTGTAATGTGATCACCTGTAGTCCTCATGTTACATATAATACTTCTAGATGTACTTATCCAACATCTGTGCAGTTGCAGATATTTTGATCCATTTATCTGCCCCAAATCATGGCAACTACTTTTATTGTCTTATATGTTCTACAAGTTGAGACATATATTGGTGTTTCTAAGTCAAATTCAGCTAAATTTTTTCCCATTAGATTTTTTGAAGTTGAAGTCTCAATCTTCCTCAACCTGAATCTATTCCACCTTTGGTCTTCTATAATTTTTTAACAGAATTTACATTTTTTCTAGATTTTAACTGCAAACTGTGACACTGATTAGTTTTTTTTTTTATTTTTCATTCTGTACTCTTGAAAACCTGTAATGTTTAAAATATCAAGAGTCTAGTCATTATCCACCACCTGTAGAGCTGCCAACTAAGTCTAGCTAGTATCATTTTTATGGAATTTTTATGGTCAGAGTCTGGGTTTTATAGCTCTAACAAGCAAGGCTGGGCCAACTGTCTAAAGTAGACCAATAGAACAGATAAATAATTGTGAAACATAGAAATGGAAGATTTGTTCATTGTGACCATATTGGTCAAAGGAACAAAGGCTTCCCATGACACCTCCCAGTCCACCTTGTGTTTGTGATCTGAGATTTATCTAGGCTTAAGTAGAAAACAAGAGGTACATATAGCTGAGCAATCCTGGTTAGGCTGTTGTGGACCCATTATCATTATCTTAACTACCATTTCTTCTTTAAGACAGTCTAAGAAGTTGTCAATCTGGGTGAAATCTCTTTTTGGGAAGCAAATTCCTCATCTTGCTCATACTTAAGCTTCAGACTTTTTTTTTTTTCTTCCAATGTGGTCTATTGAACAAGAAATGTCTCCCATGACCTTTGAACACTTGATTCCCAACTAATAATGCTGTTTGAGGGGGAAATGCATTGCTAGAGAGAGTACATCACTAGGGATGAGTTTGAAAATCCACTATACTGCACTGCTTTTAGTTCACTCTCTCCTGTTTTGTGTTTGTGGTTAGAGATATGATGTCTTAATTTTCTGCTCAGGTACTCTGGCACCATGCTTCCTATGCTATTATGAACTTTCCCTATGGAACTCTAAGAGGAAATAAACTTTTTTATACATTTCTGTGGTCATGGTATTTTATCACAGCAACTTAAAAGAAACTAATACATAACTTGGTACTAGCACGTGAGTTGCTGATATGAAGAGCCTAAGCAATTTGTTAGATGCAGTAATATAGAGGGTTTTGGAACTAGGTCCAAGAAAAGTGGTTAAATGTTGTAAACAAAACTTCAAGGCATTTCAATAAGATCCTAAAAGAAAGGAGTTCAGAGAATAATGTACCAAATGGAGGGATGGCACATGAGGTTTCTGGGGGTATCAATGATTTTAACATCACGTAGAGTAGAGGCCTTTCATGTGATTTTTTTGGCAAAGAATCTGGCTATTTTCAATCCAAGTGCTAAAAACTTGAGTGAGACTAATTTAAAATCTAAAGGACTGAGTTATTTGACAAGTGAAATTTCAAAAGAGCATAATAGTGAAGGTGCAGCATACTTATCAGTAGTAACACATATTCACATTATTGTCAATGAAAAGAGGAGGTAAAGCAGAAAAACGCAAAATGAAGTTTTGAGAGGAAAAAGCACAAGGAAGCTTAATGTTATAGCTGAGGCACTTGCTGAAACAGAGGCTGCCATTGTTAAGGATATTAGAAATATTAAGAAGAGGTCTGCTATGCATTGGAATGATAAGAAAAGTGCCCAGAGCACCAGACTTCACTCAGCACACTTCTAATTTGTGAAAGAGAGCCAATAGGGACTTTATTGCTCCTACAAAGAAATCTTTCAACCTACAAAAGTTGATGGTAAAGTGGTTGAAGGGAGGCAGAATACATCTCAAGATGTGATGGATGAATTTGGCAGTGTCATCCACATGGGATTTACGTTGAATGAAAGTTGTAATAGTGAGGAATTGTGGATTCTTCCTCTGCAGTAAAGATTGATGTTGAGGCCAGGCAATACGAGGCAAGGTACTTAGCTTTGAAGGTTCATAACCTCACTGCACTTCTAGGCTTCTTTACCTACTTATTTTTAATTGGAGATATGATTTTTCAGCTCTATACTCCAGCCTCCTTCTGCTATGCTTTCTCTTCATGAATTGTCTTAGTTGGTGTACTATTGCTGTGAAGAGACATTATGACCATAGCAAATCTTATAAAGAAAAACATTTAATTGGGGATGGCTTCCATGTGGAAGCATGGAAGCGTTCAGATAGACATGATGCTGGAGGAGCAAAGAATTTTACAACTTGATCCACAGGCAGGAGAAGGAGATTGTTCCACTGGGCATGTCATGAACATATAAAGCCTGCCTCCACAGTGACACACTTCCTCCAGCAAGGTCCTATCTACTTCATCAAAGTCATACTTTCTAATAGCGCCATTACATATGGACCTATGGGGGCCAATTATATTCAAACTACTATACATTCCCTCTGGATGTACAAAACACAAAAGTCTCTTTCTTAAGTTGCCTTTTTCGTGGTACTTTTTATCATCTCTTACAAGAATAATTATATTATTTCTTTTTTTTATATTAGTCACAGGTTATTTACTTTGTATCCCAGCTGAAGCCCCCTCCTTAATTCCATCCCAACCCTACCCTCCCTCCTTCATCTCCTCCCTTCCCCTTTCCAAGTCCACTGATAGGAGAGGTCCTCCTCTCCTTCCATCTGACCATAGCTTATCAGGTATTTTCAGGACTGGCTGCAATGTCCTCCTCTGTGGACTAGCAAGGCTGCCCCTCCCTTGGGTGGGGGGGAGGTCAAAGAGCCAGCCATTGAGTTCATGTCAGAAATAGTCCTTGTTCCCATTACTAGGGTACCCACTTTGATAATGAGCTACCATAGGCTACATCTGAGTAGGGGTTCTAGGTTATATCCATACATGGTCCTTGGTTGGAGAAACAGTCTCATAGAAGACCGTGCACCCTGATATATTTGGTCCTTGTGGAGCTCCTGTCCTCTCTAGGTCATAATAACTCCCTTTTCTTTCATATGATTTCCTGCACTTTTGCAGGTTTGGTTGAGTCTCAGCATCTGCTTTGATACACTGCTAGGTAGAGCCTTTCAGAGGCCCTCTATGGTAGGTTCCTGTCCTGTTACTTGATTTCTCCTACATCCAATGTCCATCCCAATTGTCTTTCTCAGTGAGGATTGATCATCTTATCCCAGATCCTCTTTCTTATTTGTCTTTCTTAGTTGTACAGATTTTAGTATATTTATTCTATCTTATAGGTCTAATACCCACTTACAAGTGAGTGTATACCATGTGTATCTTTCTGTTACTGGGATACCTCACTCACAATGATCTTTTTTAGAGCCCACCATTTACCTGCAAATTTCATGATTTCCTTTTTTTTAATTGTTGAGTAGTATTCCATTGTGTAAAAGTACCACTATTTCTGTACCCATTCCTCTGTTGAGGGACATCTAGGTTGTTTCCAGGTTCGGGATATTACAAATAAAGCTGCTACAAACATGGTTGGGCAAATGTCCTTGTTGAGTACTTGAGCATCTTTTGGATATATGCCTAACAGTGGTATAGCTGGATCTTAAGGAAGCACTATTCCTAATTGTCTGAGAAAGCACCAGATTGATTTCCAAAGTGGTTGTACAAGTTTACATTCCCACCAGAAATGGAGGAAGGTTCCCCTTTCTCCACAACCTCTCCAGCATGTGTTGTCACTTGAGTTTTTGTCTTAGCCATTTTGATGGGTGGAAGTCAAATCTCACGGTCGTTTTGACTTGCATCTCTCTGATGGCTAAGGACATTGAGCATCTCATTATGTGTTTCTCTGCCATTCTATATTCTTCTACAGATAATTCTCTGTTTAGCTCCATATTTCTTATACTCATACTCTTCAGAGTAGTAGGTGTCTTTTTTTCTGTTATACCATTGTTATGTATTAATTTGTGTGTTCAGATTTCACATAGATTTCATATGTAACCATGTTTTGTACAGTCACATTCAAAATAAAATTTACTTTTAGAAACAAATAAGACTTCATTGATCTATTTTTTATATTTATTTTCCTTTGCAAAAGATAAAGATACCTTATTATATATTTTAGCAAAAGCTCAACTTCTTATGTGTTCTTTCTATCTACTTGGTATTATTTAGTACATATATGAGACATATTCCAAAACTGGAATCACTTTGCTACCTTTTAGGCTATTATTTTGGAGTTATTTTCAACACTTTGTCCCATACATTTTTCTAGATCAAAAACTTTCCAAATCTGTATTATGATTTTTATGAGATAATGCATAACATAACTGAAAACTCTATTCTACTAGTTACTTTCCCTCCAGTGAAGGAATTGGTTCCTGTTTGCTGAAAGTTTCTTAAAGGTGAACTGTATCTCTAGAATTATGAATGCAATTTACTTGAGGTAGATAAAAATTTTGTTTCAGGGTACCTCATTGTTTGACCATGTCAGCTGGGACCTTAGTTCTTTTTCTAGAGCACATCCCTAGTGAAGCCCTGACTTCAGTTTCTAGCATTAAAACTTCAGTAAGCCTGTGTTAACCTTTCCTTGAAGTGCTTGTATGCTCACATATAGTTACAAACCAGACATCTGCCCATTTTTTGTCTTTGTTTCTTCTTGGTAAAATAAATATTAAAAGAATAAGTAGGACTGTAGAAATACCCCATTTAGTAAAGTGCCTGTCACATAAACTTGAAAATGAGTTCAGATTCCTAGCTCCATGTCAAATAAAAATCTGGATGTGAACATATATTACTGTAATCCTAGAACTGTGGAATGGAGACAGTAGGGACATGAAAAATTCCTGAAGCTTGTTTGCTAGAGCCAAATGAGTGCCAGTGGCAGATAATGTCTGATGAAATAGGCAAAAAACTATTGAAGACATCCAGTTTCAACCTCCGTTCTCCACATATTTGGGCACCATATATACACATTCAGATCCCCTGTGAATATGCCTACCTCAAACACAGCCACACATGCAGTGCCCACAATCACACATACACACATATATAGACACCAACAGACATATGCACACACACACACACACACACACACACACACACAAACATACCACATACACAAACAAATGCAGAAACATTTATGAATATACAACACACCACATACACAAACAAATGCAGAAACATTTATGAATATACAACACACACACAAAGTACATAGTGGTCTTTTTTTTCACATTTATAAACAAAAAGGTAACATTTAAGTCTAGGTATATTAACATTCTTAATGCTCTTCTGCATTTACTATGACTTTATTTGTACATAAACACTTAAAAGGGAAATTAATAAACAGTAATAGAACATAGCTGCCATTTAAAGGCTGACATTCAGCACTAAACTGAGAAAGGTTATTTTTTTCTTCACAAGATACTTCAGGAAAATATTTATTTTATATCTCCATGCATTCATAGTGTGCTTTTATGGAAGTAACTTGACAATTGGTATTTAAACTTTGAGTTTCTCCACTGTTAACTAAACACATAAAAAGCTGGTTTCCGCCTTCCACCTTCCCAATGGTGAGTGCTCTCTGTCATGAACAATTCCACATTTGGCTAAGGCTGAGGATCTGGCTTGCTTCCATGTATGTGGACCTATCTGCATTGCCCACATGGCATGCCTGGGTTGGCTACCCAGAGGCTATTTAAGCTGTGGGCTGGCTTTCCCCAGGGTCAGATGATTGTTCAAGGTTCCTGAATAAACTTCATTGAAAAAAAAAAAAAAAAGAAATGTTGAACAAATGAATTTTGTTCTTGCTTAAGTCCTGATTTTCTTTGATGACTTTGTATTTGTTCCTCATCACTTAATCTCACTTGATAAGCTCCGCTGTTTTGTTTATGGGCCAATGAACTGTGTCTTAGATAAACTGTGTTTTATTGTTGTGAAGAGACACTGACGATGGCAATTCTTTTAAATAAATAAATAATTGATTTCATTCATTTACTTTTGAAAAAAAAAAAAAGCTAACAAAATAATGCCTATTACTGGGAAAAAAACAGTAAGTTACATTTAAAAATAGTAAAAGCAAAGAAATACAACACTGAGAAGGAAAACATTTGCGTATGAATGGACACACAGCAATCTCTAAAAAATGTTATTTAAAAACAGTGTTTTATTAATTCTTGACATCCATAATAATGGCAAATATCTTCAAATATTTTTATATGTATTGTCTCCCAACAGTATATTAAAAATTATCAGTTGCCTTCCTCTGAAGACCAACATAAAACTGATATTACTTGTTCTGAGTGACCGAATGTGCACATTATGGAACTCTGAAATACTTACAAAGGGAAGGTTAAATCAATACAGTTCTAAAATTTGTACTTCCATCTTCAGAGATTTATATCATCCCAATTTAATGAATTACAAAGAATAAGAGTGGTGTAAAAAAAGTGTTTTGGTTTCTGCCTTATTGAACATTTAAAAAATATTAAAATAGTATTTTTTTTGTACCTAAGCAATAATTAATTATTTCCTTTACTACCACATAAGAAAATTTGTGGTACAAAGCAGACATTTGCTACTTAAAAGACATCAAGCACAAGACATGATTAAAAAAAGACCCATATGATCATATAACTTATGTATTATTGGGCTGGAGAGATGGCTTAGTGGTTAAGAGTACTGGTTGCTCTTCCAGAGGACCCGGGTTCAATTCCAAGCACTCACATGGCAGCTCACAACTGTTTTTTTAACTCCAATTCCAGAGGATTTGACACTGCACACCAATACACATAAAACAGAATTAAAATTAAAATTATAAAAATGTTTGTATTATTGTATTATTTTACAAATTTTTAAATATTTTTTATTTAAATTTTAATTTTTTCATGTGTGTGTATGAGCATACGTATGCATAAATGTGGAAGCCAGAGCCACAACCTCTGTTGCTATCCTCAGAAAGACCATCGACCTCCTTTAAGACTGGGTCTTTTATTGGTCTAGAGTTTATTAGGTTTGGTTGACTGGCAAGTATTCTAGTAATTGGTACAGGGGCTGTCTCTGATATGAACTCAGTGACCATGGGGGGGTCACTGAGTTTTACCTCCCCATGAGGGGGGGTGCAACCTTGTCAGGCCACAGAGTAAGATGATGTAGCCATCCTTGATGAGCTAGGGTTAGATAGAAGGTGAGGAGGCGCTCTCCAATCAGTGGACTAAGGAAAGGGCATAGGGGAAAAAGAGGCAAGGTGGTTGGGAGGGGAGGAGATGATGGAGGGGATGCGCTGGGGATGCACAATGAATAAATTGTAATAAATAAACATACAAAAATTAAATTAAAAATGAGGCTAGTCTAAATTTTCATTAAAGGCTTATTACATGTAGGAAATCTATAATTTCTATTTCTAAACAGTATCAGAACATGACTGCAAAGAGGAACGTATGCATTTATCAGCTTCCCGTAGGTATGGTAACAAAGAATAACATATGATGTGGCTTAAAATAGTGTAAGCCTGTCATAGTTTGAAGAATTATAGTTTAAAGTTAGAAGGGTCATGTTCTCTCACAATGCTGTTCAAATTATGGTGTCTCTGGTTATTCTTAGCTGGATGTTGTAGTCTTTCCAAGGATTATCCAAGTGAGCCCCTACCCTTCTCCACATTTTCCTTGTGAGTTCTAGAAGAACATTTGGAATGAGCTGTCAGTAGGATAGGACAGAATGTTCTCATCTTTTCATAATATGATCATTAGCTTAATTATGTCCCTTTTTTCCCTATATAAAACAATACTTACAAGCTTTAGGAATTAAGGAATGAGTAAATACGTTTAAGAGATGTACAAATTTTCCAATTACAATGCCTTCAAGCTAAATCAAAGGATAATGTTATACCCCCACAGATGATCTGTGATGTAGCAGAACTGTGCTTCCCCTTACTATGTGAAAAAACCACATGTATTACTTGGCAATTTGACTCAGTGCTATTTCAGCTTGTCTGGATACTGTTTACTAGCAAGAAAAGCTCTGCACTGTAGCTAATGTCTTCTGTGAAGCATGCATACACTAGATTTTATTATTGAAAGTCTCTGAAACTTACACTTTCATGAATACATGAGAGTTTAATTCTGAAGATTTTACTAGGGAAACAAGCTTGTTTTTATTTTTTAAATTCACACTAAGGTTTGAAATTACAGTTATGTTAAATTGATTTACCATTTGTCTAAACATTTTTTTTATTTTGCTGATGGAGTTTGTTAAAATGGCTTCACTCAGTAACATAATTCAGCTTTAGATATAAACCAATATGAATCAAATTTCTGAATACACTTTGAGTCTTAGCTAACCTTGGCAATCAACATGGTGCTAACATAATACAAATATTAGCTATAAATACAATAAATATGTGGAGTAATTGAGGCAGTTTGAGTGACTTGCCATCTGGAACACTATGGTGGAGTCTTCTTACATGTTGACAGATCAGAAGCAAAGAGCTCAGGAGTGGGTAATCTCATATTCTAGGCCTGGCTCCCGAAGTCCATGCTATCTACCTAACTGCGATTACAAAGTTCTATAGTTGTCAAAAGCATCATCACTAGCAGAGGACCAAGCGTTTAAATACTATGAGGTCATTTCACATTCAAACCACAGAATAAGGTCCAAATTGAGAGAGCCAAATTTAAGATCTTGACTCAGGATCCAAGGTGTGAGGAGAGTCAGAAAG
Organism: Meriones unguiculatus; assembly: GCF_030254825.1. Taxonomy (NCBI): domain Eukaryota; kingdom Metazoa; phylum Chordata; class Mammalia; order Rodentia; family Muridae; genus Meriones; species Meriones unguiculatus. The sequence continues at coordinate 49,634,047 of NC_083360.1, read as the reverse complement.
AGCAGAATAGGTACACACAGAAGGGCTTATGTATTTTACTAGTCCTGTGCTCTGCCAGATAGCCTTAACAGACTCAGATCTCCTTAGGTTTTTGGAGAACTCTCAGTTGTATAGAGTGCTCAAGATACTACTGCCCTTCTCCACTGCATGCCACTCACTGGGCCTTCACATGGATAGGAACAGCAGGGCAAACCCAGAAAGGTCAGAACTCTGTCTTCATATATGTGCAGAACAGGAAGTAGCTAGAAGAAATATCTGGAATTAAGATTTGTTCTATTTATCTGCAACTTAAGTAAGGCAACAAGGTCCTAGCAAGTTTTTAGGCTGCTGAATGGGTCACAAAAATGAATGAATTTTTAGAGCACTTAAGTTAAAGCCACTTTGTTGATTCTTGGATTTTGAGTCAGTAGTGGCCTTATTTTTAGCACTAACAGTGCAAAACTTCATCTACTATGCTTTTTGCTAAATGAAATTCATCAAGAGGATGGACCATAAAAAGTTTCCAAGTGAACCACCCTGAATATGTGTGTGTATGTGTATGTTGTTGTATGTGTACTGTGGTGCATTTGTATGCATCTATATGGTGTGTAGGGGAGAGTTGTGAAAAAGCAAGTGATGTTCTTGGAAAAATGGCAAGATGTATATTGGATACAAACAGTAAAAACAATGTAACACCATCAATAAATATATGATTCATATGATTCATAATTTGGTTATCTGGTTATGTCGTACTATTGAAGGATAATTTAATATTGTTTAACATTAACAATAATTCATATTACCAGAACATAAAACAGTTGTATTTGCTAATTTAGAGTCATGGAGTTTTTACTTATTTGGTTTGTTTTTTGAGAAAAATAAAGTTACACTATTTCTCTTCTCCCTTTCCCCAGTCCTAACTCTTTTATATACCTCTCCCTATTCTTCTTCAAATTTATGGTCTCTTCTGTCATTAATTGTTATTGCATACTGATATGTACATGTATATTAATACATATTCCTAAATATAACCTTCTCCATTCATATAATATTACTTGTATGTGTGTTTATAGCATTAACTTTATTCACTGGACATCAAATTGGTGTGCTATTTCTAAATAAGAACTCTTCCCTGCTTCCAGCTTTAATAAGTTACTATGTTAATAAGTTACTATGTTATTTAATAAGTTCATTTTTGTAGGGTTGTGGACTTCTCCCTGTCTACTCAGGCATGTTTGTTGGTGCTGTCCTTGTTAAGGTTAAATTTGGCCAGTCATGTTGGTGAGAGTGCAAGTATGGCTTCTGATATTAGTAGGAGACACAATTTCACAGAAAACTCTTAGACTTTCTGATTATTATACTCTTTCTATATAATTTCAATAATATTCCCTGAACCTTATGTGCAAGGGTACTTTGTGGATGGATCCAGTTAGGCTGGGTTCTACAATTCTGCATTTTAATTAGCTGTGGCTTTCTGTAGTGCTTTCCGTCTGTTGCAAAGAGAAATTTCCTTGAAGGGTGAAGACTATGCTTATATATATGTATAAGGAAGGACAAATGTGTGTTGATTGTTTGTTGTTAAGGATTTTGCTACTTTTGTAAGTTTATTGGCTGTAAATTATCCTCCAATAATCAAAAGAAAGAGGCAACTAATAGTCCAATCCAGATATGACACCTACAAACCACATTAATGACTATTCTGTCATGAGAACTCTGAGGATGTGGTAGTGGCATCCATATGTTGGTGGCAATCAAAACCTCTCTAATTAGATTTATGACCCATTCAACAAGAAGGAAAACAAAACCAAACAAAACAACAACAAAAAAACTCTGATACCAAAAATCTAGTGAACTACCCAGTGTTACTATAGATAAGCACAGTTATTTTTGAGGAAGAAAACAAATATTAAAAAAAAAAACAACACATATGTAGGAAACCGAGAAAAGCAAATCTTTTCAAAGGATTATAGGAAATTTGAAAGCGGGAAGAAGAAAACAAGGGTGAGGTGTAACTCTTGATTATCCATAGTGTTTAGTTATTTCTACTACCAGGTAATGAAAAGGGCTTTAACAGTGATTATTGGATCTGGCAGACTACCCAGGATGCAGAGCAGGTTAGGTATCTAACAAGACTGGCTGACTGACTTTTTAACCTTACAGATCAAACCGGCATATTCCTGTATCCTGAGTTTAGAGAAAAAAATAGAGATTTTTACTTTATTTATTTTTGCTTTTGGCTGAAGAGTCTTTAGCATACTACTTTAGCATACTGGTCCTGGACCCATTAGCTTTGACAAAAAGAAGATTTTTGATTGTGACTAAAATTTTAAGTTCTCATGGCTGCCAACCAGTTATTTTACATATGACTTATATTGTATAAGAAATTATATATCCCCTCCTCTTTTCATTTTTCTATTTTCAATATTCTATCAGGAAATTTTCTTAATATAATTAAGGGAATAATGTATGGTGATATGAAGTGAAAATAATATCTGTTCCATGTTGACAATACTCTAAATCTTAAAGAAAGTAGCTTCTGAAAAGTGTAGTGTTTATATACTGTTTTCAGCCCAAGTTCTTCCTTGATTGTTCATAGTGTGAGAATATGCAAAGGAGGCTGATGATGAGAATAATCTCCCTCAGCTATGAGTCAAGAAGGGAAGATATGTCCACTGTACAGCAATAGCATGAATGCTATGGAGGTGTCTCTGTTATGGATACTATTGCTGTGATGTGATGGGAGCATAGCTGGAAGGTCCTCCTTGAGGCTACAGATTTTCAAAGAACCCAGGAATGTTAAACACACAGGATTTTCTTTGCAATCAACAAACAAAACAAAACAAAAACTTGTCCTTTTATGCAGAGAGCTCAGAATTAAAAGTCATTAATATAGCCCGGTGATCTGTGTTATCTTTTGGGCCAGGCCACAGCAAGTTCCTACATCTGAGGAATAGGCAAATGGTGAAGTAGGAGGGATACAGAATGAGACTGTAATGGGATAAAGGATGGGGCTACAACCAGGATGTAAATTGAATAAAAAATAATTTAAAAACCCATATTTTAAATAATAAATTTAACAAAACTGCAATTTAACAGAGGTTGTTAAATAATCTTTTAAGTTGTCCTCTGACTTGTATCATTACAGAAATAAGCCATAGGATTTTTGTTGTTGTTGCAGCTGACTGCATGGAATAAAATATGTTGCTATAAATGGCAAAAGTGAGAATTTTCATGGCATATAGTTATGAAATCCAAAGATATAAACCTTCATGTCTAAACTTTATCAAATAATAAGCTTCAAATGTTGAAAATATTCATTTACTTAAATCCTGTTGTCAATGATGTCTTATGAACTTTGCCAATGAATAGGTTGATGGGATTTTATAGGCTCTAACAGTAGTCATCTATGTTGCTCAGGTGTAGAACAAATCAAGAGGCTGCTGAAGCCATTACATAAATAGAGATGTGAATGCTTACACTACACGTGTAATTCCAAGACACTAATTTTTCAAAGTCTTCTGAGGGAGTATCAGTGACAAATCTGGCCATGATTAACTAATCTCATATCTATCAACCTAGAAAATGTGCCCACAGACTTGTCCACAAATCACTCTGATAGAGGCATTTTCCTCTGTGAGACAAACTTGTGTCACAGTGGCAAAACAATACATGGCAACAGGAGTGCCTTACCAGGGCCTGGAGAGGATCAGAAAAGAAGAATTGAAAGTGAAGAAAACTTGGGACTACAGAGGGATGAACATGGAGGAAGATTGTGGTTTTGCACTAACATGTTTACATGCCTCTGATGGATTTAAATTAAGAGGTAAAATCATATTTTTGTTTTAAAGATTAGGACACTGAAATAAGGAGGACCCATGTGAAAGAAATCAGGGTGGGTTTAATGCCATTTCTAGGTAAAAGGTGATGGTTTGTAGCTTACAGCACAGAGAGAAGTAGAGAAATTATAAAGGCAGCAGTGTTTTTAATGAGACTGTCTCCCAAAAGCTGGGGCACTTGAACATGTGATTCCAAGTGCTAGATGACCAAAGAGGTGTGGCCTTCCTGGAGAAAGCATGTCACTGGGGGTACATTTTGAGGATTTAAGGCCTAACCTTGCTTGTAGTCTTCCCTCAGCTTTGTGTTGGTGGTTCAAATATGAGCTATTCCCATCCTGCTCTAGCCACTATACCTGTCTGCTACCTCCTCTCTGACATTATAGATTCTAACCCTCTGAAACTATAAGCCAAAATATGTCCATACTTCTATATGTTGCCGTGGACATGGTGTTTTATCACAGCAACAGAAAATTAACTAATACAGAGGCAAGATTCTGGCTTTTCCTCCAATGAAATCCACAAATTCTTCCTATATTGCAATCACAAAATATGCTTGTCTCTGTCATGAAATGCCCTTTCCTTTATCAAGGCTTTATTGTTAAAGCGAGAAAACAAGTCCTGGAATTTATATTTAATCCAATCAGCTCTTTATCAAATAATTATTTGATAAATAATTATTTTCTTTTCTTTTTTTTTGGTATGTAGAATGTACCAGACACCATATATAACCATGAGTTCTTGACATTAGGACTGTGTTAGACATTCCTGCACATTCTGATTTCCTTTGACCTCTACAATATTTTTCATGACACTTCTCATCATTTAGTCATTCTGTTTGCTAAGTAGTTAGGTGGAAAATTTCCGAATTCATAGAAATGTGGTGTTTGCCAATTTCTTAACGTTTAAGTAGTGTTGCTCTGTTTCTCTTTAAGATTTAAAATATGGCTTCTGTGAGTTGTCTGTAGAAGACTGGAGTGTTTTGATGTGAACTATGAAAGTATGTGTGAGGCTTGTCACTGTCTCTTAGAGGAGGTTGTCTGAACCAATATGTCTCTTGAATTCTTTAAAAGGAAGTAGCTTTAAATAGCTGCAGTATTATACCCAGTGATCTCAGAAGTTCTAGATTTAGAGCAAATTGAAGGAAGGGTATCTTCCTATAGGGATGTGAGGAGTCTAGCCACCCACTGTTTATTATTGGTAGCAGTTGTGTACAAAACAAAGCACAGTTTTGAGAATGTGAGTGCTTCCCCAATTAACATCAGTCTGAAAGTGTATACAACACAATAAACAGCTGTGGCAGATGACATGTGTTTAGCAATGTGGCACGCCTCTGATCATTCTACATGAGAAAGCTTGGCTTCATCTGAACAGCTTCTCCCATAATTAACAGCCTATAAATAGGCATTAAACTACAGGATTCTTCATTTTAAAAGAAAAAAAGTGATGAATGATGCATTCCCAAGAATTCAGGTGTTCTTCATACACAGTCTGCCTGTGAATATTTTACTTCTGGGGAGGCAGCCAACTTTTGGCAAGTGAGGCAGTTGTCTTTTGGCTTTGCATCAGAGGTTGTGATGTGTTTGCATTTAGCCAGCTGCATTTGTTACAACAATGGAGCCTGTACAGAGGGCATACATGTGAGTCAGACTCTATGGTCAGCACAAAAGGCAGCTAGGCTTCACTGCTACCACAGCTTTACAGTCGCTTTTGTTTTTATATGTGTCCACTGCCTACCCCAGACTTGGGCATAACACACTTTATATGTCACAATGCTGTACTTCCCTGCCAAGAAGATTAAAAGAACATCTGAATTCTGAGTGTGATTAATTAGCTGTTTGGGACTTTGCAATGTACAAGTGTCTGTATTCAGCTCTGGAGACTAACCTCAGAATGGCCACCCACAGTCTGTCCTACAAGGGCAAGTCCACTTGTTTATTTATTTACTTCTTTGAGAATTGTTGGAAATATGTGTGCCAGATGATATTACTGCCAGGAAAATACATTTCAATTAGAAATGATCTCTCAAGCATTTTCTGAGAATCATGAGAAACAGGGAAGAAGAAGGGGTCTAGCCTAGATTATATTGAATCTGAACACTGCACAAGGCAAAGCATATTGTGTCACTGGACAAACTGTATTCTGTATTTCAGTTTTGTTATATATATGACTACAGTGGAATGAAGCCAAATTCATTGTTTCTTTTTATGCCTGCAGGCACTCTCCATGTGCCAGACATTTAGTAAAAGTTTACTGACTGGTGCCAACAAAAGCGTTTCGGCTTTTCCTCTCTGCACTCAGACTTGCCAGGTAGCCAAGCGGCTGATGGAGGCTGGGCTGAGTCTAGGAATTACTTCTAAATAAGTGGGAAGACTAGAAACCAATATCCAAAAGTTGTGGAGAAAAACCAAAGTTGAAGACAGCAGCTTCTAGAAACTGGCTTCTGCTTTTCAGCTCATGTTACACCATAAGAAGCGCTCTCTGAATTACAAGAACAAATGTTATGGTCTAGTACAAGTTTGTGAGTCATTGTCTAGAAAGCAGAAGAACAGTGGCTTCTACATGGCAGCTATTTTGGCCTACATCTTGTCTTTTTAATTTAATTTAATTTTATTAATTACACATTATTCACTTTGTATCCCCCCATAAGCCCCTCCCAAATCCTCTTCCAGTCCCACCTCCCTCCCCCTTCTTCAAGCATGCCCCTCCCCAACTCTACTGATAGAGGAAGCCTCCTCTCCTTCCTTCTGATCTTAGTCTATCAGATCACACCAGGAGTGGCTGCATTGTCATCTTCTGTGGCCTGGTAAGGCTGTTCCCCCCTCAGGGGAAGGTGATCAAAGAGCAGGCCAATCAGATTATGTCTGAGGCAGTCCCTCTTCCCATTACTATGTAACCCACTTGGACACTAAACTGCCATGGGCTACATCAGTGCAGGGGTTCTAGGTTATCTCTATGCCTGGCACTTGGTTGGAGTATGAGTCCCCAAGAAGACCCCTGTGTTCAAATTTTCTGGTTCTGTTGCTCTCCTTGTGTGGTTCCTGTCCTCTCCAGATCTTAAAACAACTGCCTACAGATTGGGAAAGAATCTTCATGAACCCTTTATCTGACAGAAGGCTAATATCCAGTATAAAGAACTAAAGAAGCTGAAAAGCAACAAACCAACTAATCCAATTAAAACATGGAGAACAGAGCTAAACAGAAAATTCTCAATAGAGGAATATCGAATGGCAGAGAAACACTTAAAGAAATGTCATTAGCCATTAGGGAAATGCAAATCAAAACAACCTTGAGATTTCACCTTACACCCATCAGAATGGCCAAGATGAAAAACTCAAGTGACAACACATGCTGGAGAGGTGTGGAGAAAGGGGAAACCTCCTCCACTGCTGGTGGAAATGTAAACTTGTACAACCACTCTGAAAAGCAATCTGTCACTTTCTCAGACATCTTGTCTTATAATTTTCACTGTTGTTTTAATTTTCTTATAATTTTAAAGTTTTTAAAATTATGTGCATACATGTGCATCTACATATAGGTCATGTTCATGTGCACATAGGTTGAAGAAGAGCGTGTCAGATGTTCTATAGCTGGACTTACAGGTTGTTTGTGCTGCCTGGCATGAATTTTAGTACCTACACTAAGGCCGCTTGTAAAAGTAGTACACACTCTTAAAAGCAGAGTGACCTTTCAGTCCCTATTATGAAACTTTTCATGATTTGCATTTGGCTTTAGTCAGATATAGCATCTATTTATTTATTTTGGGGGAGGGGAACATCAATGTTCATGATACCTAGTGTATATCAGTGCCAGTTCCCAAATACCTGAACTAATTATAGGAATAGTGTGTGTGTGTGTGTGTGTACAAGTGTGCAAGCGTGAATTAGAGTAGAATAAACTTGCAGAAGTTGGAGATGGTTTCAGGCTTATTTTAACAGAGGTGTTGGTCAAGTAGCTGAAGATGTATGTTCTATTAGCTAAGTTTTCCCTAAACATTCTGTCTCCATACATGAATATAGGAGACTGAATATTTTACTAATAACATAACCTAATTTATCATTAATTCTGAAACTATTAATGTCTAAATTAGTGTGCAATCCTGTTTTTCATGATGATATCATCTAGGTTTCTTCACATGGCAGAGGAATATAAGAAAAATGGGAAATCTAAACTGTAAACAACTCTTGTTTTGTAAACAATCCTATTTAAAAAGGAGGACCTAACTACCCTTGGAGATTCAACACAATACTATTGCCCTGGAAATTAAATTTCAGCATTAATTTTAGAAAGACCATATTTTCCATACTCCCAAACTCTCTCTATAAAAAGCATATCTCTATTTTCCATAATTCTTATCCTATTATAGCAATGTACAGGGATGTGATGTACACATATTGAGAGGTCAGTTCTGCCCAACTCTTAGTTTCATGTTGCTGTGACCAAAATACCTCAAAGAAACAATAGAAAAGTGGTAGAGTTAATTTTGGTGCATGGTTTCAGAGATATTTACATCCACCTTGGCATGTAAGATGTGGTGGCGAAAACAGCTCTTATCTTGGGGTATGAAGGCCTATTAGGAGCTACTCCACCTTGGTGGATCAGGAAGCAGAATCTATAGCCAGTACCAGGAACAAATCTTATCTTCAAAGTTTCACAAAAGTGATTTACATTGGCCAGCCTCACCCTCCTCCTAAAAGCACCATACCCTTCAAAATTGTGCAGAAAGTTGGAGGTAGAAGCGCTCAAATCATGAGCCTGTGAGGGACATTTCAGATCTTAGTCACAATATATTGCAAAGTATTTCTATTGAATTCTCTAACAATCAAGGAAATGAAAATAAGGTGTCTTTCATAAAGAAAACATAAGCATCTCTCAACACCAATCAGTAGCACATTCTTGTTAAATTGTCAGAAAATTACAGTATGCTTTATTTTCTTTATTCCTGTTATTTTCTTTTGTATTTGGTGTGGAATTATTCATCGTTCAGAATCAATTATTTGATCATGTCAGAATATATATACCTTTTCTGAAACACATATACATCTTGAGAAAAATGCTCTCTTGTGGAATATAGGATTTCTTTGAACCTGTGAAAGTTAATGTCAGTAATCACTTAGTGACTGAGTTTTTATGTTCTTGACATTATTCTAAATGAATTCTGTTCTCTCAAAACTACAAAGGTAGATCACTTTTATATGTCTTGGGTTAAATGTTGAGGGGAGGAATTATCCAGGGAAATCCCTTCAGTGTTGTATCAAGTAGTAATAAGGAGGGAGTGGAGATTGGCCTGCCAGAGGTAAATAGTGTGGTAGTTGCTGAATAGTGAGATGATCCAAGCAGTCTTAGGGAAACTAAAGCAATTGTTCTGCATGGCCACTCAGGCAGTATCTGTGAAAGAAGATATACATATTTTATATGAGTTTTGTGTGTGTGTGTGTGTGTGTGTGTGTGTGTGTGTGTGTGTGTGTAGACAGAGATATTAAGATACCAGCTTAGAAATTTTTGAGACTCCTTTCCTTTGAGCATTTCCAGAAAGTAAAATAAACAGAATGTCACTGCTTGTTGATCTGGTTTGCAAGGCAAAAATCTCCCTACACACAAAGACAGCAGTTTTTCAAAGCTGAAATGAGGAGCCAGCACAGTGCACTCCTACCTGAGAGTGATTCATACATTTTCATGAAACATAGGCCAGAAAGCCAGCCTTGTTTTCAAACTGTTCCCTTGGAACTCCTTACAGCAATTTGGTGTTTGACTCATTTATCAGAATGATGTGGATAGCAAAACAACTGTCTAAAGGTGCATAGATATTTCAAATGTGGGGGGAATAGGGGTCTAAGACTGTTACTCACCTTTTAACACATGTACCCTTGCTACAATTAAGTTTCCTATGGTGAAGTATATTGGATGCCAATGCTGGCAGGAACCTGATTGAGCAAACCAAAAGCTTTTCTCCTTCCTCCTCTTCCTTCCCTTCTTCATTCTCCACCTCCTTTTTTCCTCCTTCTCTTTTTCCTTCTTCTGTATTGAGCTAGAGAGTAAATATTTTAAGCACTATAGGTCATATAGTCTCCATTTTGAATACTTGAATCTGTTCAACTCTGCCATTACAGAATAAAACCTGCCACACATACACAAATGAATGGCTAGTGATTCATTATGAAAGTCTTATTATGTTCCAGTTTCTCTGCTTGGTCCTTTTGTTTAGCATGCAGATTGTACTTGCAAAAGGGAAAACATATCTTCAAATCTATGATGCAACCCTAAGGAAACAAAAATACAGGATGGTCAGTCAACCTTATATATTAGGTAAATAATAAATAATCTGTACACCTAAAAAAGTTAAGCAAGAAGAGGGACCCTGGGTAAGATGATCAATCCTCATTCAGAAAGGCAAACAGGATAGACATCAGAAGAGGAAGAAGCCAGGAAATAAGACAGGAGCTTCTGAAAGACTCTACCCAGTAGGGTATTTGAAGCAGATGCTGAGACTCATAGCCAAACTTTGGGCAGAGTGCAGGGAATCTTATGAAAGTGGGGGGTGTTAGAAAGTGGGGGACAGGACCAAAAAATATGGACACAGGTATCTTTTCTGAGACTGATACTCTAGCCAAGGACTGCACATGGAGATAACCTTGAAACCCTGCACAGATATAGCCATGGCAGTTCAGTGTCCAAGTGGGCTTCCTAATAAGGGTGACAGAAGCTGTCTCTGTCATGAACTCAGTGTCTGGTTCCTTGATCACCTCCACCTGAGGGGGGAGGAGCCTTGCCAGGTCACAGAGGAAGACAATGCAGTGCTGATGAGACCTGATAGAATAGGATCAGATGGTAGGGGAAGAGGATTCTACCATCAGTGGAGTGGGAGAGACGATTGGGAGGAAAACAGGGAGTGAGGGTGAGATGGGGAGAGGATGAGGGAGGGGACTGCAGCTGGGATACAAAGTGAATAAATTAAAATAAATAAAATAACAAATTAATTAAAAAATAATTTCCACATAATTGCATTCCAAATTGTGACAGGAAAAGACACACAACATTGTGGGATACTCTGACAACACATTAGACATAACCATGGTTCTAGACACTTGACATAAAGTTTTCTGGGAATCCCATTTACTAACTTTGGGCATTTTCCCTAGATACCTTGCCCCTTTCAGTTTAGATCTTAGTTACTTTTGTAGCTTCCTGTCCATATTATTTATTATTATTTTACCAACTTTGTGTTACTATTTAGCAATCTTATAATATCTCTGTGTGTTTGGCTTCTATACTAGAATATAGTATTATATTTTATGTATTTTATACATGCTGCTTATGAGAGGGTCTAAATACTGGTTTGCCTTCCTAGAAGTAGAGCATTTGCTTATTTCCTACTGACTCCTTAGTGTCAAGAAAAATGTTTGGGGAATCCAAGATGGCATCGACCAGTGAGCACCATATCTGAGGGTCAGAGGATCTTAAACTCCAAAATTGATGAGTGGAGGGGCAGCTGAACCCAGAACAACACTGAAGCTTCCAGGGAGAAAGGGAACAAACCCTGAACTGAGACCAATAGGACACAGGCCAATTGCAGACTTCTCTGAGGACCTCTCCTGGGGATTCAGTTCCCAGGCACTTCCCCTTTAAAGGGTAGAGGCAGTGGTGGAGACAGTGAAGACAGCAGTGCAGGCAGCAGAGGTGTCCCGCAGTCCATTCAGTTCCTAGCACAGAGCACAGTGCTGGTTGCTCCTAGCACAGAAAACCCTGCTTGAGATTTGAGACAGAGAATACTCAATCCTCTGGCATTTCCGCAGGACAGGTCTCCCTTCTCCCTCCTTGGCAGAGGCGGAGGCTGCAGAGGCAGGCCACTGGGCTCACCACAGAGTGTAGTGCCCAACCCACACAGAGCACAGTGCCTGGTCTGCAGTGCCCACAGCTCCTTGCACAGAGCACAGTCCTGATGGCTCCACCAGGCCAACAGGGCTCCTGGCTCCCCAGGGCCTACCAGAAGGCATCTGTGCCAGTGGTCTCCTAGTTCTACTGTGGTGGCTGGACTACCAGTGGAATGCAACACCAGCCCCCCAAGTTCTGCAGTAACAGAGGTATTCTTGGGAAAGCATTATCAACATTGAAGTCCCTGTTCTGCGGGTCTACCAGTGAAGTCCAGGCAATCAACTCCTGGAGCCCAGACAGATCTGAATACCAGAACTAACAGTACAACAGTACAACAGTACAACAGGACTCATAAACTGGGCCATGAACAGCGCTAGGATCCACACCCCCTCCTGCGCCTGAACCCTCCCACATTCCAAGCATCTACACTCTCTAGCACTCTCTCGTTCAAGACACACTTCCATGCACACTTACAAACGTCCTCCCCTGCAATGGCAATTCTATGCAGAGCAGCCGTTTCTCCCTTAGGTACTGCTGAAACACCAAAGCATACTCTCAAACCAGTGGTTCTCTCTCAAAAGAATACTCCAGACACCAGAGAAAGATGGACTAGTCTGGAGAACAGAATCTGGGAACAAACAGTGAAGGTTACAGATAAAGAGATGGCCAAAAGTCGGCATAACAACACACCCAAAAAAATCAGGACATCATGGCTCCACCAGCAACCCCCCAAACCAATGGATATTTCAATTCATTGGAAACATAGGAAAATGAATTTAAAGCTATGCTTATCCAGTTATTAGAGGCATATAAAGAGGAAATAACTCTCTCAAAGAAATAGCCATACAAATGGAGGCAAATAAATAGAGATGAACAAAGCTCTCAAATAAACACAGGCAAATATAGAAAAATAAATAGAGGCACAAGGAAAGGCACAATTAGTAGCATATAGAGAAGAAATGAACAAAAAAAATAAAGACTATCATACAGAGACAGGAATCCACATTCAAACAGATGAAGGAAATGGTAAAAGGCATGTAAACAGAATTAAAAGCAATAAAGAAAACACAAACAGAAAAAACCCTGGAGCTGGAGAACTTAAAGAAATGATCAAGAACCACAAAGGGAAGCATCACCAATAGAATACAAGAGATGGAAGAAAGAATCTCTGGTGCTGAAGATACACTCACATAAATTGACTTCTCTCAAAGAAAAAGTAAAATCGGAAAAAAGTCCCAAACATAAAACATCCAAGAAATCAAGGATGCGATGAAAGGGTAAAATAATAGGAATTGATGAAAAAGAAGATTCCAGGCTCCAAGGTCCAGAAAATATTTTCAAGAAAATCACAGAAGAAAAATTTCCCAACCTAAAGAAAGAGATGTCCATAAAACATACAAGAGGCCTACAGAACACCAAATAGATTAGACCAGAAAAGAACGTCTTCACATCACATCATAGTCAAAACACTAAATCTACAGAACAAAGAAAAGTTATGAAAAGCAGCAAGGGGAAAAGGCCAAGTAACATATAAAGGTAGACCTATCAGAATCACAACAGACTTCTCATCAGAAACTATGAAAGTCAGAAAGGCCTGGGCAGAAGTCATGCAGACTTCAAAGTACCAAATATGCCAACCCAGACTACTATACCCAGCAGAGCTTTCAATCAACATAGGTGGAGAAAACAAAATATTCCATGACAAAACTAAATTTAAGCAATATCTACACAGCAAACTAGCCCTACAGAAGATGCTAGAAGGAAATCTCCAATGCAATGAAAATAACTACACCCAAGAAAACATAGAACATAGATAATTTCTCAACAAAAATTAAAAGAAAACAAGCAATGAATCACAGTAACACCACCAACTCGACAATAAAAGGAACTAAAATTCATTGGTCACTATTATCTATCAACATCAACAGAATCAATTCTCCAATAAAAAGATATAGGCTAACAGAATTGTTTCAGAAACAGGATCCAACATTTTGCTGCATCCAAGAAACAAACCTCTGCAACAAAGACTAACACTACCTCAGAGTAAAGGGTTGGAAAAATGTTTTTCAAGCAATTGGACCCAGACAATAAGCTCGGGTAGCTATTCTAATTTCTAATAAAATAGACTTTCAACCAAAATTAATAAAAAAAGATGAAGAGGGGCACTTCATTCTCATCAAAGGAAAAATCCACCAGGAGGATATTACAATTCTGAACATCTATGCCCCAAATACAAGAGCACCTACATTTGTGAAAGGAAACATTATTAAAGCTAAACTCACACATCATTCAAAACATTTTAATAGTGAGAGACTTCAGCAATCCACTCTCACCAAGGGACACATCATTTAGACAGAAGTTAAATAGGGAAATAAAGGCACTTACAGAGGCCCTAAATCAAATGGACCTAATAGATGTCTACAGAACTTTTCACCCAAATTTAAGAGCATACATTCTTTTCAGCATCTCATGGAACCTTCTCCAAAATAGACCATATAGTTGTTCACAAAGCAAGCCTCAGCAGATACAAGAAGATTGAAATAGTCCCTTGTATTCTATCCGAACACCATGGAGTAAAGCTGGACCTCAATAACAACAGAAATAACAAAAATCCTACATGCACATGGAAACCGAAAAACTCCCTACTTAATGACAGCTGGGTTAGGGAGGAAATAAAAAAAGAAATTAAAGACTTCCTAGAATTCAATGAAAATGAAGGTACAACATACCCAAACTTATGGGAAACAATGAAAGCAATGCTAAGAGGAAAATTCATAGCACTAAGTGCCAAAAAATTTGAAACATCTCATACGAGCAAATTAATGTTGCTTGAGGGTCAAATGAAAGTCAAAAAAGAAGAAGAAGAAGAAGAAGAAGAAGAAGAAGAAGAAGAAGAAGAAGAAGAAGAAGAAGAAGAAGAAGAAGCAGACACACCCAAGAGGAGTAGAAGGCTGGAAATAATTAAACTCAGGGCTGAAATCAATGAATTAGAATCAAATAAAACTATTCAATGAATCAATGAAGCCAAAAACTGATTCATTGAGAAAATCAACAAGATAGACAAACCCTTAGCCAAATTACCTAAGAGGCAGAGAGAAACTATCCAAATCAGCAAAATCAGAAATGAAAAGGCAGACATATCAACAGACACTGGCAAAATCTGAACAATCATTAGGTCTTACTACAAAAACCTATATGCCATAAAATTTGAAAATCTGAAGGATATGGACAATTTTCTTAATAGAGTCCCTTTACCAAAATTAAATCAAGATCAGGTAGAAAGATTAAATAGGCCTATATCCACCAAGGAAATAGAAGAAGTCATCAAAAGTCTCCCTTCCAAAAAGAAGGCCAAGGCCAGATGGTTTCAGCGCAGAATTCTACCAGATCTTGAAAGAAGATTCTTTTCAAGGTATTCCACGAAGAAGAAACAGAAGAAACATTACCAAACTCATTCTATGAAGCCACAGTCACCTTGATATCTAATCCACACAAAGACTTAACCAAAAAAGAGAATTTCAGACCTATGTCTTTTATGAACATTGATGCAAAAATAATCAATAAAATACTGGCAAACCAAATTCAAGAACATATAAAAGGCATCATCCACCATGATCAAAATCATCCCACACATGCAGGTGTAGTTCAATATAAGGAAATCCATCAATGTAATCCATCAGATATACAAACTGAAGGAGAAAAACCACATGATGATCTCCTTAGATGCCGAAAAAGCATTTGACAAAATCCAACATCCAATCATGTTTAAAGTCTTGGAAGGATCAGAGGTAAAAGGCACATACCTAAAAATAATAATGAATAATGGCAATACACTGAAAGCCCATAATGAACATCAAACTCAATGGAGAGAAACTTAAATAAATCCCACTGAAACCAGAGTCAAGCCAAGGCTGCCCACTCTCCCAATATCTCCTCATCCTAGTACTTGAAGTCCTAGCTAGAGAAATAAGACAACTAAACAATATCAAGAGGATACAAATCGGAAAGGAAGAAGTCAAAATATCACTGTTTGCAGATGATATGATAATATACATGAGCGACCCCAAAAATTCAACCAGAGAACTCCTTAAGCTGATAAACACCTTCAGCAAAGTGGCTGGATATAAAATTAACTAAAATAAAACAAAACAACAACAACAAAGAAGACACAAGCCCTCCTGTCTACCAAAGAAATAAATTAAAGAAGATATCAGAAAATGGAAAAAAATCTCCTGTGCTCTTGGATCAGTATAATTAATATAGTGAAAATCGCCATCTTGCCAAAAGCAATCTACCGATTCAATACAATTCCCATCAAAATTCGAACATAATTCTTTATAGACCTTGAAAGAAAAATTCTGAATTTCAAAACAAAACCCCAGAATTTCCAAAACAATCCTGTACAACAACAGATCATCAGAGGTACCTCCATCCCTGATCTCAAGCTGTACTGCAGAGCAATAGTAATAAAAACTGCATGATACTGGCATAGAAACAGAATAGTGGATCAATGGAAACGAATTGAAGACCCAGAAATAAACCCATACTCCTATGGATAACTGATTTTTGACAAAAAATTCAAAACCATACAATGGAAAAAAGACAGCATCTTCAACAAATGGTGCTGATCTATCTACTTGTCTACATGTAGAAAAATGCAAATCGATCTGTATTCATCACCCTGCACAAAACTAAAGGCAAGCAGATCTATGATCTCAACATAAAAACAGACACAGTAAATCTGTGTCCGAAGAGCCTAGAACTCATTGGTACAGGTGACAACTTCCTGAACAGAAGACAAACAGCACAAGCTCTAAGATAAAAAATCAATAAATGGGACCTCATGAAACTTAAAAGCTTCTGTAAAGCAAAGGACACCATTGTCAAACAAAATGACACTCTACAGACTGGGAAAGGATCTTCACCAACCCTGTATCTGACAGAGAGGGCTAATATCCAAAGTATATAAAGAAATAAAGAAGATAAAAAGCAACAAATCAAGTAATGCAATTAAAAATGGGGTACAGAGCTAAACAGAATTCTCAATAGAGGAATATAAAATGGCAGAGAAACACTTAAAGAGATGCTCAATGTCCTTAGCCATCAGAGACATGCAAATCAAAATGACCCTGAGATTTTCCCTTCCACCCATCAGAATGGCTAAGATCAAAAACTCAAGTGACAACACATTCTAGAGAGGCTATGGAAAAAGGGGAACCATCCTCCATTGCTGGTGGGAATGTAAACTTGTACACCACTTTGGAAATCAATCTGGTGCTTTCTGAGACAATTAGGAATAGCACTTCCTAAAGATCCAGCTATACCACTCTTAGGAATATATCCAAAAGATGCTCAAGTACAGGGACATTTGTTTGTAGCAGCTTTATTTGTAATAGCCAGAACCTGGAAACAACCCAGATGTCCCTCAATGGAGGAATGGATACAGAAATTGTGGTACATTAACACTATGGAATACTATTCAGCAATTAAAAACAAGGAAATCATGAACGTTGCAGGCAAGTGGTGGGAACTAGAAAAGATCATATTGAATGAGGTATCACAGAAACAGAAAGACATACATGGTATATACTCACTTATAACTGGATACTAGACATATAATATAGAAGAAACCTACAAAAATCTGTATACCTAAAGAAAGTGAGCTAGAAGGAGGACCCTGGATAAGATGATCAATCATCACTCAGAAAAGCAAACAGGATGGTCATTGGAAGAAGGAGAAAACAGGAAACAGGACAGGACCCTACCAAGAAGGGCCATTGAGAGACTTTACCTAGCATTGTATCAAGGCAGATACTGAGACTCATAAACAAACTTTGGGCAGAGTAAAAGGAATCCTAGGAAATAAGGGGGACATATGAGACCTGGAGAGGACAGGAGTTCCACAAGGATAGCAACAGAAGGGGTTGGAGAGATGGATCACCTGTTAAGAGCACTGGCTGCTCTTTCAGAGGTCCTGAGTTCAGTTCCCAGCAACCACATGGTGGCTCACAACCATCTATAATGTGATCTGGTGTCCTCTTCTTGCATGTAGGTATATATGCAAAGCACTTGTACATAAAGTTAAAAAGTGGATAGCAACAGAACCAAAACATCTGGGCACAGGAATTTTTTCTGGGACTGATACTCAAGGACCATTCATGGATATTACCTAGAACCCCTTCTCAGGTGTAGCCTGTGGCAGCTCAGCATCCAAGTGTGTTCCCTAGTAAGGGGAACAGGGACTAGGTCTTTGACTGCCTCCATCCCAATAGGGGAGGAGCTTTGACATGCCACAGAGGACAATGCAGCCAGTTCTGATGAGACTGGATAATCTAGGGTTAGATGGAAGAGGAGAAGGACTTCCCCTCTCTGTGGACTTGGAGAGAGGCAAAGGAAGAGATGAGGGAGGGTAAGATTGGGAGGGGTGGACAGAGTGGACTACAGCTGGGATACAAAGTGAATAAGCTGTAATTAATATAAAAAATAAAAATTTAATTAAAAAAGAAAAATGTTTGACATGTAGTAAATTCTCAAAAAATATTTGTTCAATTAAAAAGGGAAAAATAATGAAAAGGGCAAACACAATGCATGTATTAAAGAAGTAACAGGAAAACAATGTATGTGTTTTTGTGCAAGACATTAGAATAGAGTAAAATAGAATAGAACAGAATGATGACTTCACATCTCACCTTCTGTGTTTTTCTTAATTTCTTAAAATGGGTTTTGTAATATATCCAACAGATTCTTAGAAAGATTTATAAGGTGTTTAGTAAAAATATTTACATAAGAAGGAGTAACAGTAACAGTGAGTAGAAGTGCTTGTTGTATTAGAAATAAGGACTATTTTGAAATTAATGATTCCTTGGCTACAATTCCAAACTTCTAAAAGCTAAGAGTTCCTTGTGTGTGTGAATTCAACACAATTCATTTGAAAGCAACTCCTGATGATGTCATGATAGTATCTATATCTGTTATATTTATTATATAGTGCTACTTCATCTATTTCCCTGCATAATATTGCCTATCCATGGGCCCAACAACTGCACTGTGAAATTTCCTCTACCTGAAAACAATTCTTTAAATGTACAAATACATCTGGACCCAAGATTTTGATGAAGTTTATGAACTTCTCATCAAACCTCAAAACTGCCAAATAAAACTTCAAATAGCCCATGCCAAATCTGTCAGATCTTAATGCTGTGAAAAATTTAGGTTCTCCAGAGTATATGAATCTGTTTTTTGCTTTTTTTCTTTAAAAGATATCTTAATATTACTCATATTTTAAAAAAGGTTTCTTTTGTGAAGAACTCTACTGTAAAGTGTGTATGATTTTCTTAATTTCTTGAAAAAGGATTAAGTAATATCAGATAGGGTAGTTGAATAGCCCATTTATCAACACATTCTTCTGAAGCAGTATTCTGAAATTATTAGCACTTCAATTTCTATGAATGTATCAATTCTGTGAAAAAAATTCTTAAAAGGAAATCACTAGACTCAACTTTTATTGCCCATTAAGTAAATGGTGAATCTACAGATTGGATCCAATGTCTCTTCACTTTGTACTCATGGAGTAATGTCTAATCAATGGCAAAAGGATCACAAAAGAAAAGAAGAGAGCTGCTATGAACTAGTTAATTTTATGATGAATGCACAACTATTCAAGGATACAACTTTATGTTAATTCAAGGATACAACTATTCAAGGATACAACTTGATGCTTTTATTCACAGATGTTTTAAATATGTTTTCCATCCGGTGTTATAACTATCACATGCACTGAGACACTAAATTTTAGAGTTTTCTTCCCTTTGAGAAAGCCTGACTTCTTTGATGAATGTAAATGAAGGTGTGAATGCTACTTCCATTTTAATAATGGCAAATATTGTGGGTAGACAGTAACTTAAAAGGTTAAGTAACATCACACTTCAGGGTGATGTTGAGCCTGGCCCTTCAGGTTTAAAACAGGGCTCTCACATACTTGTGAGTACCAAGGTTTCCAAGCTGAGCTCTTCCTTTCTGAATTCTTTCTACTAAGCATCTTACTAATCAGTATTTTTTAGCAGTGGAACCAGTGGTGCTGGTTCCACAGTGTGTAAATACCACTTTGAGGACAGCATTGGTTCTCAGTACAGCTTTCATTATAAGATGGATAAATGAGACATAACAACATCACCACCACTGCTGGAATTCAGTTAGTACTGTAAAATCAAGGCATACTGAAAAATAACAAATAGTATAACCACTCCTGCCCCAATCTATGTCTCCAGTAAGACACCTCCCTTATTGTTTCCCAATCCAAATAGAGACCTAGCTTTCTCCCACTAAATCTTGTCTTAAAATAATTTTTCTTATTCTTGTTTCCTTGTAAATTTTTTATGAGCAGTTTATTTTAAAGTTTCTAACCACAAAATTATTTTTATTGTCATCTCATTCTTTCACTATCACATCATTTACACAGACAGCTTAAAAAAGCTAAAACTTAAAGTTTCTAAATATTAACAATATATGTTAATCACCATAAAATTAAAAATACCCTTGAAAAATTCACGAAGTCTTTACATTGGCCCAGAAAATATATATTATCAGAATTTCTAACACAATCACAATTAGCCACCTGTCTCATTTTCAAAGTGAAAATGTTAATATAAAACCAATTTTTTTATTTTCTAGCAATTAAACCTTTACCACAGAGGGAAGAAAAAGGCAAGATTCAACTTACCAAAGCATTTTTTCCCTGTTATGATTAGGACCTCACAGAATTAATTTCCTAAAATAAAAAATATTAAATTCTGCAGGATTTATTATTTTTGTGCCTGGTCCAGTGAGGGGACTGACTATCCATAAAAGAACCTTTGTGCAAGGACATGGATTTAACCAGAACCTGATAAGAGCATCATCTTTTCCAGAAGTCAACAAGAACTGAAGCTGTTCTAGCCCATTTTCTTTCAGCTAACTCATTATTATTATTTTTTTGTCTGGTCCCAGCCTTATTGTAATACCTATCATAAGAATAACTACATTATTCTATTCTCTTCTCATTATATCCTAATATTATTACTAGCAATAAGTTAGCATAGCGATTCTTATTAAGAGATCTGTTGTAGGAGTGATAAAGTTTCTTCTTCCCACAGAACCCAGTTTGAATTTATTCTGCAAAGTGACACTATTTAAAATGCATCAAGGATGGTTCTCTTGTTCTAATGCCTTATGTGGGAGGATTTGTATAATGTAAAAAAAAAAAATGTTCCTGAAATACAAA
Source organism: Meriones unguiculatus (assembly GCF_030254825.1). Classification (NCBI taxonomy): domain Eukaryota; kingdom Metazoa; phylum Chordata; class Mammalia; order Rodentia; family Muridae; genus Meriones; species Meriones unguiculatus. The sequence continues at coordinate 49,613,104 of NC_083360.1, read as the reverse complement.
AGGTAATTTCAATGCATTTAAAAGAATAAAACAGTACTATAATACAATCTCTCTCTGTATGTAGTAGAAAATAAGAAAAGCTGGAAAAAAGAAATTTCCAGTACAGAATAAAGAAGAATATCACTAGGAAGGTCCATCTTGGTGAATCTGTAGAAATGCATGCTAACATGTATATTTTCTATCTTTTACAAAAAATGGATTTACTAAATCTAGGCAGCTATTAAGAGAATAGAGTATTAAGTACCATGGCTCCAGCTGTCATATCTGATACATGCAAAGAAAAGTGAACATTGTACAAGATAATGTGAGTTTTACAAAAGACATTTCTCATTTGAAAAAAAAAAAGATCTTTTGACATTTTTTTAAGTGGCTGGGTTTTCAGGTAGCAAGAGAAATGCTTGTTCTCCGTCCTAGGAGGACAAATGGTGAACAGGCTGAGGTCTCATCTGAGTGGCTGGCATTTCATAAACTGCTGCTGAGATACATGCTAGGGTCTTTCACTTTTATTGAAATACTGTATTTCTGTATGCTTTTTATCAAAGTGGCATTACCTGTTTTTTAAAAGAAATGAAACAAAACAAAAAAAACTCTTGTAAACAAGAGCCTTGTTTATTTTGAAAGGCAAGTTTACCTGGAATTTTGTACTTAGTTGTAATCATTAATTGCATGACTTTAAACTGTTGTCTTCTGAGACATCTTCAAATACAAGATTTCTCAAAAAATAAAATAGTGACCTGAGGGAGGGGGCTTCAATTGGTGTATATAATGAATTAATTGTGTGGGAAAAAAGGAAAGAAAATAGTGACCTGTATTTAGGAGTGAAAGTGTGCACACAAAAGTGTATGTGGGTGTATTGGTCTTATTAAGAAAAATGAAAGTCGAGGTGGGGCAAGAAGGAGGCATCAGGAGGACTCTCATTCTGACCAGCAGCACAGCAGGATCGGTACAGTGACCAGCAATCAGAACGCTCGGCCATAAAACACAGGTGATTATGTTTCCCAGGTGAGAGGATGCCCCACGGTGGGGGATTCAATCAGCTTTTTTTTTTTTTTTTCAATGCAATTTATTCAAGAACCTTGAACAATCATCTGACCCTGGGGAAAGCCAGCCCACAGCTTAAATAGCCTCTGGGTAGCCAACCCCAGCATGCCACGTAGGCAATGCAGATAGGTCCACATACATGGAAGCAAGCCAGATCCTCAGCCTTAGCCAAATGTGGAGTTGTTCGTGACAGAGAGCACTCACCATCGGGAAGGTGGAAGGCAGAAACCAGCTCCATCTTTAAGGCGCGGCATTACGCAGCTCTCTACAGTTCCCCCTTTTTGTTTTAGACGCATCAGGCAAGAGTAGAGGTCTGATCTCTGATATTAGAAATAAATTGGAACTTTGTACTGATGTTCATTTAGGTGTCACCCACCCAAAGAGCATCAGACCCTTCCCATACCTTTTTCTCAGAGGCGGGACCTGGGGCATCAACCCGCAAGCAATCAGACATGCTCTTCTCTGGGTCCAAAGCAGCTGACCCTGAGTGCAGTGCTTAGCCTCACATCCTGAGCGTAACATTTTAGCTATTTATGGTAGCCAAACATGCTTGGGGAAACTGTCCTGCTTCAATGGCTGTAAAGGCCTGAATTATCATGGCTGCATTACGCTGTTGTGAGACTCTAATCTTGCATATATACCACAGGCAAACAAAGGAGACCAAGACCAGAAGGCCTGCTAATGCTCCCATGCCCACCCACTCCTTCAGATGATTCATGGCTGCAGCAATCCATGATGATAATCCTGTGGCTAGTCCTGCATCCACTCTGGTAGAATTTACTGTGACAATGGCCACTCTCAGCTGCTCCATCGTAGTATTGAATTCTTCAGTCCAATTACCTAAAATATAGCTAGACAATTGTTTAGACAGATTTGCAGCACAGGAAAAATTCTCATGTTGTATGCTAGTGACTCAAAGTCCAGCATACTTTCATTGACAGCCAAGTTGAGCGATTTGCCATAGGGTATCAATTTGCACCTGCACGAGATCAATCCTCTGATTGAACACCATCAAGCCTCCTTTTAGTTGAGCATTAATTCCTTTTTGTACATCTAAGGCATGAGCTACATTGGCTAAAAGGTTATTCAGGGTCTGAGCAGTCTGCCCAGTATGACTCATGGCTAATGCCCCTGTGGTAGCTCCAACAGCTGCCAATGAGATGGCAATAACAATGGCTGCTGGAGTTCCAAGATCCCTTTTCTGTCTGAAGAGAGTCATAGCATAAGGGGCATCAACGGGCACAGGCACCCAGCGAGGCATGCGAGTAACCAGCTAGTAAATTTACTAGCATTCCAGCATTGGGCAAAAAAGCAAGTATCATTACCACAATTACTTGGCTCTATCTGGCTAATAATGAATAGAAATGGGGGATATAAACAAACAGGTGTGGGCTTATAGGAAATATTATGAGAAGCCTTAACCCCCTCGTTGGAACATCCTGCATCAGTTCTAGAACTAGCAGTGGTGGTATCCGAGATCTGAGTAGGTTCAGGAGACCATTGTCCCCAGGGGCGAGACATGCTCCATGTAAATTGACTAACTCCATGTTTTCCTCCACTTTTGAAAGTCATTTAAGGTTCTTAAATTATTTTTCCCTTTTTTTTTTAAATTTTTCATCAATTACACTTTATTCATTCTGCATCCCCCCATAAGCCCCTCCCTACTCCCCTCCCAATACCACCCTCCCTCCTCCCTCTGCATTCATGCCACTCCCCTATTCCACTGATAAGGGAGGTTCTCCTTTCCTTTCTGAACTTAGTCCATCAGTTCACATCAATAGTGGCTGCATTGTCCTCTACTATGGCCTGGTAAGGCTGCTCCCCCTCAGGAAAAGGTGACTAAAGAGCAGGCCAGTCAGTTAATGTCAGAGGCAGTCCCTCTTCACATTACTATGTAACCCAATTGGACTCTGAACTGCCCTGGGCTACATCTGTGCAGGGGTTCGGGGTTATCTCTGTGAATAGTCCTTGGTTGGAATATGAGTCTCTGGGAATTTCCCTGTGTTCAAATTTTCTTGTTCTGTTGCTCTCCTTGTGGAGACACTGTCCTCTCCTGCTCTTACTATTTCCCAGTTCTTACATAAAATTCCATTCACTCTGCCCAACAGTTGCCCATCAGGCTCAGCATCTGCTTTGATAGTCTGTAGGGCAGAGCCTTTCAGAGGCCCTCTGTGGTAGGTTCCTAGGTTGTTTCCTGTTTTCTTCTTCTTCTGATGTCCATCCTCTTTGCCTTTCAGGATGGGAATTGGACATTTTAGTTAGGGTCCTCTCTCTTGCTTAGTTTCTTTAGATGCACAGGTTTTAGTGGGTTTGTCCTATGTTGTATATCTATATGAGTGAGTATATACCATGTGTGTCTTTTTGCTTCTGGGACAACTTACTCAGGATGATCCTTTCCAGATCCCACCATTTACCTGCCAATTTCATGATTTCCTTATTTTGTATTGCTGAGTAATATTCCATTGTATAGATGTACCACAATTTCTGCATCCATTCTTCAGTTGAGGGGCATCTGGGTTGTCTCCAGCTTCTGGCTATTACAAATAAAGCTGCTACAAACATGGTTGAGCAAATTTCCTTTTTGTGTGCCTGAGCCTCTTTTGGATATATGCCTAGGAGTGGTATGGCTGGATCTTGGGGAAGCACTATTCCTAGTTGTCTGAGAAAATGCCAGATTAATTTCCAGAGTGGTTGTACCAGTTTACATTCCCACCAGCAGTGGAGAAGGGTTCCTCTTTCTCCACAACCTCTCCAGCATGTGTTGTCACTTGAGTTTTTGATCTTGGCCATTCTCATGGGTGTAAGGTGAAATCTCAGGGTTGTTTTGATTTGCATTTCCCTAATGGCTAGTGAGGTTGAGGATTTCTTTAGGTGTTTATCTGCCCTTTGGTATTCCTCTACAGAGAATTCTCTGTTTAGCTCTGTTCCCCATTTTTTAAGTGGGTTACTTGGTTTGCTGCTTTTCAGCTTCTTTAGTTCTTCATATATACTTGATATGAGTCCTCTGTCAGATAAAGGGTTGGTGAAGATTCTTTCCCAATCTGTAGGCAGTCGCTTTGTTTTGATGACTGTGTCCTTTGCTTTGCAGAAGCTTTTCAGTTTCATGTGGTCCCATTTATTGATTATTGCTCTTAGAGCCTGTGCTGTTGGTGTTCTGTTCAGGAAGTTGTCTTCTGTATCAATAAGTTCTAGGGTATTCCCCACTTTTTTTCAAGCCGATTTAATGTGTCTGGTTGTTGAGGTCTTTGATCCACTTGGACTTCAGTTTTGTGCAGGGTGATAAGTAGGGATCTATTTTCATTTTTCTACATGTAGACATCCAGTTGGACCAGCACCATTTGTTGAAGATGCTATCTTTTTTCCATTGTATGGTTTTGGCGCCTTTGTCAAAGATCAGGTGTCCATAAGTGTGTGGGTTTATTTCTGGGTCCTCTGTTCGGGTTCCATTGATCCACCAATCTGTTTCTATGCCAGTACCATGCAGTTTTTAAAACTGTTGCTCTATAGTACAGCTTAAGATCAGGGATGGAGATACCTCCAGAAGATCTTTTGTTGTAGAGGATTGTTTTAGCAATTCTGGGTTTCTTGTTATTCCATATGAAGTTGAGAATTTTTCTTTCCATGTCTGTAAAGAATTGTGTTGGTAATTTCATGGGCATTGCATTGAATCTGTAGATTGCTTTTGGTAAGATGGCCATTTTTACTATGTTAATCCTGCCAAGCCATGATTATGGGAGATCTTTCCATCTTCTCATATCTTCTTCTAGTTCTTTCTTCAGAGATTTGAAATTTTTTTCATACAAGTCTTTGACTTCCTTGGTTGGGTTACTCCGAGGTACCTAGGTCATTTGTGGCTATTGAGAAGGGTGTTGTTTCCCTAATTTCTTTCTCAGCCCTTTTTTCTTTTGTATACAGGAGGGCTACTGATTTTTTTTTTGAGTTAATTTTGTATCCGGCCACTTTGCTGAAGGTGTTTATCAGCTGTAGGAGTTCCCTGGTAGAGTTTTTGGGGTCACTCAAGTATACTATCATATCATCTGCAAATAGTGATAATTTTACTTCTTCCTTTCCAATTTGTATCCCCTTGATGTCCTTCAAGTGTCTTATTGCTCTAGCTAGGACTTCCAGAACTATGTGGAAGAGATATGGAGAGAGTGGGCAGCCTTGTCTTGTCCCTGATTTCAGTGGGATTGCTTTAAGTTTCTCTCCGTTCAGTTTGATGTTGGCTATAGGTTTACTGTATATTGCCTTTACTATGTTTAGATATGTGCCTTGTATCCCTGATCTCTCCAATACTTTAAACATGAATGGATGTTGGATTTTGTCAAAGGCTTTTTCAGCATCTAGAGAGATAATCATGTGTTTTTTTCTTTCAATTTGTTAATATGGTGGATCACATTGATGGATTTCCGTATATTGAACCATCCCTGCATACCTGGGCAGAAGCCTACTTGGTCATGGTGGATGATATCTTTGATGTGTTCTTGTATTTGGTTTGGGAGTATTTTGTTGAGTGTTTTTGCATCAATGTTCATAAGCGAGATTGGCCTGAAATTCTCTTTCTTTGTTGAGTCTTTGTGAGGTTTAGGTACCAAGGTGACTGTGGCTTCCTAGAATGAGTTTGGTAATGTTCCTTCTGTTTCTATTTCATGGAATAGTTTGAAGAGAATTGGTGTTAGCTCTTCTTTGAATGTCTGGTAGAATTCTGCGCTGAAACCATCAGGTCCTGGGCTTTCTTTGGATGGGATACTTTCGACGACTGCTTCTATTTCATTGGGGGATATAGGACTATTTAATTGATTTACCTGGTCCTGATTTAGCTTTGGTAAGTGGAATCAATCAAGAAAATTGTCCATTTCATTTAAATTTTCAAATTTTGTTCCGTATAGACTTTTGAAGTAAGTCCTAATGATTGCTTGGATTTCCTCAGTGTCTGTAGTTATGTCCCCTTTTCATTTCTGATTTTGTTGATTTGGATGGTGTCTCGCTGCCTTTTAGTTAGCTTGACTAAGGGTTTGTCTATCTTGTTGATTTTCTGAAAGAACCAGCTCTTAGTTTCATTGATTCTTTGAATTGTTTATTTTTTTCTAATTGATTGATTTCAGCCCTGAGTTTGATTATTTCCAGCCATCTGCTCCTTCTTGGTGTGTCTGCTTCTTCTTTTTCTAGGGTTTTTAAGTGAGCCATTAAGTTGCTTGAATGACTGATCTCAAATTTCTTCTTGAAGGCACTTAGTGCTATGAACTTTCCTCTTAGCACTGCTTTAATTGTGTCCCACAAGTTTGGGTATGTTGTATCTTCATTTTCATTGAGTTCTAGGAAGATTTTAATTTCTTTCTTTATTTCTCTCCTGACCCAGATGTCTTTTAGTTGCAAGTTGTTCAGTTTCCATGTATGTGTAGGCTTTTTGCTATTTCTGTTGTTACTAAGGTCCAGCTTTATTCCATGGTGATCCAACAGGATACAAGGGATTATTTCAATCTTCCTGTATTTGTTGAGGCTTGCTTTATGACCAACTATGTAGTCTATTTTGGAGAAGGTTCCATGAGGTGCTGAGAAGAAGGTAAATTCTTTTGTGTTTGGGTGTAATGTTCTGTAAATGTCTGTTAGGTCCATTTGATTCATGACCTCTGTTAGAGATATTGTTTCTTTGTTTAATTTCTGTTTTGTTGACCTGTCCTTTGTTGATAGTGGGGTGTTGAAGTCTCCCACTCATAGTGTGTGGGGATCTATATGTGGTTTAAGTTTTATCAATGTTTCTTTCAAAAATGTGGGTGCCCTTGTATTTGGGGCATAGATGTTCAGGATTGTGATGTCTTCTTGGTGGAATTTTCACTTGATGAGTATGAAGTGTCCTTCCCCATTTCTTTTGATTAATTTTGGTTGAAAGACTATTTTATCGGATAATAGAATGGCTACTCCTGCTTGCTTCTTGCGTCCATTTGCTTGAAAAGCCGTCTTTCATCCCTTTACCCTCAGGTAATGTCTATCTTTGTGACTTAGGTGTGTTTCTTGTATACAACAGATTGCTGGGTTTTGTTTACGCATCCATTCTGTTAGTCTGTGTCTTTTTGTTGGAGAATTAAGTCCATTGATATTGAGAGAGAGTAATGACAAGTGGCTGTTAGATCCTTTGAATTTGATGTTGGCTGTGGTCATATGGTTGTGTGCTTGGTTGCTTTTTGTTTTACTGTAGTGGGGTTATTTATTTCCTATGTTTTCTTGAATGTAGCTAGCTTTCTTGGGTTGTATTTTCCCTTCAAGTGTCTTCTGTAATGCTGGATTTGTTTGAAGGTATTGTTGAAATTTGTTTTTGTCATTGAATATCTTGTTTTCTCTGTCTGTGAGGACTGAGAGTTTTGCAGGGTATAGTAGCCTGGGCTGACATCTGTGTTCTCTTAGGGTCTGCATGATATCAGTCCAGGCCTTTCTGGCTTTCATAGTCTCGGTTGAAAAGTCAGGTGTTTGCCATTATATGTTACTTGGCCTTTTTCTCTTGCCTTGGTGCAGGGAATCTTCTTTTCCTCAATTCCTATTATTCTTAGGTTTTGTCTTTTTATGTTGTCTTGAATTTCTTGGACGGTCTATGTCAGGAATTTTTTAGATTTAACATTTTCTTTGACAGATACATCTATTTCTTCCATTGTATCTTCCACACCTGAGATTCTTGCTTCCATTTCTTGTAGCCTATTGGTCATGCTAACCTCTGTAGTTCCTGCTTTCTTCCCTAAGTTCTTTCTCTCCACAATTTCTTCCATTTATGTGCACCCCACGGTGCAGGAAATGATTGGGACAAACCTTGGGTCACCCAGACAGCCCCTGGAAAAGACTCGGGTTCCGAGAATGCCCCAGGAGCCAGCCCGGAGCCAGCCAAGAGCCAGAGCTGGGAACCCAGGCTCCTGCACAGAACCCTCCCTGCACTCCTGATTTGCTGCCTCAGCTAGAACTGTGGGTCCCAGGGAACCAGACACTGAGTCTCACTGTTGGGTGCAAATCCACAGGGAGGGAAATGGCTGGTCTGATCTCAGAGCACTCAGCCGACACCCCCACCCCAAAAAGGTCTCAGGAAAATTATACAGTTTAGGCAGACGCCAAGGCTCCCAAAGGCCAGAAAGGCAGACGCAGGTAGTTTCTGCATGCCAGCTAGATGGCTGACACTGAGTGGTGTGCCCCGGGGAAAAAAGAGACTGAGAGTCCCTGTCCCCAGAGAATCCACAGGGAACGAAGGAAACTGTACTGACTTAAATCACGCAGTCCTTCCCTGGAAAAATTCTCACAGACCAGCGGGGCCAAGCCACCATCACTGAGCTGTGCACCAGACAGAGGCACAAACAGTTACTGCGTGCCAGATGTCCAACTGAGTCATAGGAGCTGATCATTAAATTTACAGCATGAAACCCAGAAACAGGGCAGCTGTCTTCAAGACTACCCTGGGTGAGAGGAGAACCCGCTGTACTGACAAAGACCACAGTTACCACTCAAGTCTCTATCCCTGAGGTGAGCATCAGCAACTCCTGAAAAAACGCCAGCCATCCAGGGACTATACTCAAAAAGCTAAGAAGACTTCCTTCAAGAAAAAACAGCTTTCTGCCAAGGGGATTCTTTCCACCACAGGATCCCCAGGAACCACCAGAAACTAACACTAAACATCTAAGATAACCCAATGGGTAGAGGCCATCGTAAAAGCTCAAGCAACAAAAGACAGAGCAATATGGCATCTTCAGAACGCAGTTACCCAGGGGCAAGAAGCCCTGGACACCCCAGGATAACTGAAATCCAAGAAGATGACCTAACAACTATGCTCATGAAGATGATAACAGAGGAAACAAATATGATACATAAAGACATAGAGGAAGATAAACTCAAACAGAATATTGCCATCCGTAAAGAAATAGAGGAAGTTGCAGCAAAACAGTTTGTGGCCTTTAGAAAGGAAATGCTTAAAGCACCTAATGAAATAAAAGAAACAGAAGTTGGTTCAACAAACAGCTGAAAGAAGTGATGGAAAACCAGGAAAATACAGTCAGAGAGGTGAAGAAACTCAACAAAATGGCTCAAGATATGAAGATAGAATTGTAAAAATTAAAGAAAACACAAATGAAGGAAATTGTAGAGAAAAATAACTTTAGAAGAAAACAGGAACTACAGAGGTTAGCATAACCAATAGACTACAAAAGATGAAAGAAAGAATCTCAGGTGTGGAAGATACAATGGAAGAAATCGATGTATCTGTCAAAGAAAATGTTAAATCCAAAAAATTCTTGACACAGACTGTCCAAGAAATCCAAGACAATATGAAAATACAAAAACTAAGAATAATAGGAATAGAGGAAAAAGAAGATTCTCTCCTCCAGGCCCAGAAAATATTTTCAACAAAATCATTGAAAAAAATTTCCCCAACATAAAGGAGAGGCGAATAAGAATACATGAGGCCTACAGAACACCCAACAAATTTGACCAGAAAAGAAAATCCTCCCGCCACATAATACTCAAAACAGTAAGTATACAGAACAAAGAAAAAATACTACAAGCTGCAAGGGAAAAAGGCCAAGTAACATATAATGGCAAACCCATTAGAATCACACCTGACTTTTCAACAGAGACTATGAAAGCCAGAAGGACCTGGACGGATATCATGCAGACCCTAAGAGAACACAGATGTCAGCCCAGGCTACTATACTCTGCAAAGCTCTCAGTCCTCATAGACGGAGAAAACAAGATATTCAATGACAAAAACAAATTTCAACAATACCTACACACAATTCCAGCATTACAGAAGACACTGGAAGGGAAAATACAACCCAAGAAAATTAGCTTCTTTCAAGAAAACACAGGAAATAATTAACCCTACTACAGTAAAACAAAAAGCAACCAAGCACACAACCTTATGACCACAGCCAATATCAAAATTAAAGGACCTAACAGCCACTGGTCATTAATCTCTCTCAACATCAATGGACTCAACTCTCCAGTAAAAAGACACACATTAACAAAATAGATACATAAACAAAACTCAGCAATCTATTGCATACAAGAAACACACCTAAGGAAGAAGGATAGACATTACCTGAGGGTAAAGATTTGGAAGATGACCTTCCAAGCAAATGGACGCAAGAAGCAAGCAGGAGTAGCCATTCTAATATCTGACAAAATAGACTTTCAACCAAAATTAATAAAAAGAGATTGGGAAGGACACTTCATGCTCATCAAGGGAAAATTCCCCCAGGAAGACATCAGAATCCTGAACATCTATGCCCCAAATACAAGAGTATCCACATTTGTTAAAGAAATATTGATAAAATTTAAACCACATATAGATCCACACACATTAATAGTGGGAGATTTCAACACCCCACTCCCAACAAAGGACAGATCAACAACACAGAAATTAAAAAAGTGACAATGTCTCTGAGGTCATGAATCAAATGGACCTAACAGACATTTACTGAAATTTACACCCAAACACAAAAGAATTTACCTTCTTCTCAACACCTCATGGAACCTTCTCCAAAACAGACCATACAGTTGGTCACAAAGCAAGCCTCAACAGATACAAAAAGATTGAAATAATCCCTTGAATCTTGTCTGATCACCATGGAATAAAGCTGGACCTAAACAACAACAGAAATAGCAAAAAGCCTACACACACATGGAAACTGAACAACTTGTTACTAAATGACACCTGGGTCAGGGAAGAAATAAAGAAATTAAAGTATTCCTAGAACTCAATGAAAATGAAGACACAAAATACCCAAACTTTTGGGACACAATGAAAGCAGTGCTAAGAGGAAAGTTCATAGCACTAAGTGCCTTCAAGAAGATATTTGAGACAGCTCATTCAAGCAATTTAATGGCTCACTTAAAAACCCTACAAAAAGAAGAAGCAGACACACCAAAAAGGAGTAGACAGCTGGAAATAATCAAACTCAGGGATGAAATCATCAATTAGAAACAAATAAAACAATTCAAAGAATCAATGAAACCAAGAGCTGGGTTCTTTGAGAAAATCAATAAGATCAACAAACCCTTAGCCAAGCTAACTAAAAGGCAGAGAGACACCACCCAAATCAACAAAATCAGAAATGAAAAGGGGGACATAACTACAGACACTGAGGAAATACAAACAATCATTAGGACTTACTTCAAAAGTCTATATGCCACAAAATTTGAAGATCTAAATGAAAGGGACAATTTTCTTGATCGATTTGACTTACCAAAGCTGAATCAGGACCAGGTAAATTAATTAAATAGTCCTACATCCTCCAAAGAAATAGAAGCGGTCATCAAAAGTCTCCCATCCAAAAAAAGCCCAGGACCAGATGGCTTCAGAGCAGAATTCTACCAGACCTTCAAAGAAGAGCTAACTCCAATTAACTTCAAACTATTCCCCAAAATAGAAACAGAAGGAACATTACCAAACTCATTCTAGGAAGCCACAGTCACCTTGGTACCTAAACTTCACAAAGATTCAACAAAGAAACAGAATTTCAGGCCAATCTCCCTTATGAACATTGATGCAATAATACTTAATAAAATACTTGCAAACTGAATCCAAGAACACATCAAAGATATTATCCACTATGACCAAGTAGGCTTCATCCCAGGTATGCAGGGGTGGTTCAATATACGGAAATCCATCAATGTGATCCACCATATTAACAAATTGAAAGAAAAAAAAAGACATGATAATCTCCTTAGATGCTGAAAAGAATTTGACAAAATCCAAAATCCATTCATGTTTAAAGTATTGGAGAGATCAGGGATACAAGGCACATATCTCAACATAGTAAAGGCAATACACAGCAAGCCAACATCAAACTGATCGAAGAGAAACTTAAAGCAATCCCACTGAAATCAGGGACAAGACAAGGCTGCCCACTCTCTCCATATCTCTTCAACATAGTGCTGGAAATCCTTCCTAGAGCAAGAAGACAGTTGAAGGAGATCAAGGAGATACAGATTGGAAAGGAAGAAGTCAAATTATCAGTATTTGCAGATGATATGATAGCATACATGAGTGACCACAAAAACTCTACCAGGAAAATCCTACAGCTGATAAACCCCTTCAACAAAGTGGCTGGATAAAACCTTAACTCAAAAAAGTCAGTAGCCAACCTGTATATAAAAGACAAAAGGTTTGAGAAAGAAATTAAGGAAACAAAACAAAGAGACTGCCTACAGATTGGGAAAGAATCTTCACCAACCCTTTATCTGACAGAGGACTCATATCCAGTATATATAAAGAACTAAAGAAGCCCACAATCAGCAAACCAAGTAATCCACTTAAAAAATGGGGAACAGAGCTAAACAGAGAATTCTCTGTAGAGGAATACCGAATGGCAGAGAAGCACTTAAAGAAATGCTTAACCTCACTAGCTATTAAGAAAATGTAAATCAAAACAACCCTGAGATTTAACCTTACACCCATGAGAATGGCCAAGATCAAAAACTCAAGTGACAACACATGCTGGAGAGGTTGTGGAGAAAGGGGAACCCTTCTCCACTGCTTGTGGGAATGTAAACTTGTACAACCACTCTGGAAATCAATCTGGCGCTTTCTCCGACAACTAGGAATAGCGCTTCCTCAAGATCCAGCCATACCACTCCTGGGCATATATCCAAAAGAGGCTCAAGCACACAAAAAGACATTTGCTCAATCATGTTTGTAGCAGCTTTATTTGCAATAGCCAGAAGCTGGAAACAACCCAGATGCCCCTCAACTGAAGAATGGATGCAGAAATTGTGGTACATCTACACAATGGAATATTACTCAGTAATGAAAAATAAGGAAATCATGAAATTTGCAGGTAAATGGTGGGATCTGGAAAGGATCATCCTGAGTGAGTTGTCCCAGAAGCAAAAAGACACACATGGTATATACTCACTCATATAGACATACAACAAAGGACAAACCCACTAAAACTTGTGCATCTAAAGAAACAAAGTGAGAGAGAGGACCCTAACTAAAATGTCCAATTCCCACCCTGAAAGGCAAAGAGGATGGATATCAGAAGAAGAAGAAAACAGGAAACAACCTAGGAACCTACCACAGAGGGCCTCTGAAAGGCTCTGCCCTACAGACTATCAAAGTAGATGCTGAGCCTGATGGGCAACTGTTGGGCAGAGTGAATGGCATTTTATGTAAGAACTGGGAAATAGTAAGAGCTGGAGAGGACAGGGTCTCCACAAGGAGAGCAACAGAACAAGAAAATTTGACCACAGGGAACTTCCCAGAGACTCATATTCCAACCAAGGACTATTCATAGAGATAACCCAGAACCCCTGCACTGATGTAGCACAGGACAGTTCAGAGTCCAATTGGGTTACATAGTAATGTGAAGAGGGACTGCCTCTGACATAATCTGATTGGCCTGCTCTTTGATCACCTCCCCCTGGGGGGGAGCAGCCTTACCAGGCCATAGTAGAGGACAATGCAGCCACTTTTGAAGTGAACTGATAGACTAAGATCAGAAAGGAGAGGGGAACCTCCCCTATCAGTGGACTTGGGGAGTGGCATGCATGCAGAGGGAGGAGGGAGGGTGGAATTGGGAGGGGAGGAGGGAGGGGCTTATGGGGGGATGCAGAATGAATAAAGTGTAATTGATGAAAAATAAAAAAAAGAATTAAAAAAAGAAAATTGTCCACTTCCTTTTGGTTTTTAAATTTTGTGGCACATAGGCTTTTGTAGTACTACCTAATGATTGTTTGAATTTCCTCGGTGTCTGTGGTTATGTCCTCCTCTTTATTTCTGATTTTGTTGATTTGGGTATTGTGTCTCTGCCTTTTAGTTAGTTTGGCTAAAGGTTTGTCTATCTTGTTGATTTTTCTCAAAGAACAAGCTGTTGGTTTCATTGATTCATTGAATAGTTTTAATTGATTCTAATTTATTGATTCCTGCCATGTGTTTCATTATTTCCATCAACTGTTCCTCTTGTGTGTATCTGCTTCTTTTTTTTCTAGGGCTTTGAGATGGGCCATTAATTTGCTTGTATGAGATGTTAAAAATTTCTTCTTTAAGACAGTTAGTGCTTTGAATTTTCCTCTGAGCATTTCTTTCATTGTCTTCCATACATTTGGGTATGTTGTACCTTCATTTTCAGTGAATTCTAGGAAGTCTTTAATTTCTTTATTTCTTCCTTAAAACCGCTGTCATTGAGTAGGGAGTTGTTCAGTTGTTCAGTTTGCTATTTCTGTTTTTGTTGAGGTAGAGCTTTAATCCATGGTGGTCAGATAGTAATAATACAGTGTATTATTTCAATCATCTTGTATCTGTTGAGGCTTGCTTTGTACCAACTATGTGGTCTATTTTGGAGAAGGTTCCATGATGTGCTGAAAAGAAGGTATACTCTTTTGGGTTTGGGTGAAAAATTCTGTAAACATTTATTAAGTCCATTTTATTTAGGGCCTCTGTAAGTGACTTTATTTTCTCATTTGGCTTATATCTAGACGATCTGTCCCTTGGTGAGTGTGGGGGCTTGAAGTCTTCCACCATTAAGGTGTTTTGATAGATGTGTGATTTAAGCTTTAATAATGTTTCATTTACGAATGTAGGCGCTTTTGTATTTGGGACATGGATGTTCAGAATTATTATGTCCTCTTGTTTTTTTTTTTTTTGGTTTTTGTTTTTCCTTTGATGAGAATGTAGTGACCTTCCTCATCATTTTTTCTTAGTTTGGGTTGACAAGTTTGGTAGTTTGGGTTGAGAGTCTATTTTATTAGATATTAAGATAGCTACCCCAGCTTGTTTTCTGGGTTCATTTGCTTGAAAAACATTTTTCCAGCTGTTCACTCTGAGTTAGTGTTTACCTTTGTTGCATAGGTGTTTTTCTTGGATACAGCAGAATGTTGGATCCTGAATCTACAACCATTTGGTTAGTCTGTGTCTTTATATTGTAGAGTTGAGTCCATTGATGTTGATAGATAACAGTGACCAATGAACGTTATTTCCTTTTGTTGTTGAGTTGGTGGTGTTACTGTGATTCATTGCTTGCTTTCTTTTAATTTTTCTTGGGAAATTATCTGTAACCTATGTGTTGTAGGATATTAATAATATTTATTATTAATTGTCTTCTGGAAATGCTGTTGTTAATTCTAAGCAGCTGTATAACCAAATCACCACACAGACACTGGGTTTATTTAGTTAACCTAGAACACAATGTTGGGCAATAGCTACTCTATCCTAAACCTTCAAGCCCTCATAGTTTCTTAACATTTAGATTTCCCACATTCTATTTGCTTTTTGGGAAATCTTAGGTCCAGTCCATCACACCACATAGTTCCAAGATCTCTCCTCCAGCTCTCTCTCCCACCTCTTGTCTTCTCCCACTCGTTTCCTGCCCTCTGGCTCCTCCCTTCTCCCACCTACTTCCTTTCCCTGCTCAACATTGTGTCTAGTTGCTTTATTTGGAAGTTTACACCAAGTTCAGACAGGATGCTTAGAGTAAGTATCACAATGCAATGTCTGGATTGAAACCAGAGAGTGGTTGGGGGGGGTGGAAATAAGCATTTGAATCAACAAGGGTAAGGTATATACATTTCAAAAAAACATTATACCAACACCTATGTTTTCTTGTGTATAGTTGTTTTCGTTGGATTGGAGTTTTCCTTCTCCTATCTTCTGATTTTCTGTGTAGATATTGCTTAAATTTAGTTTTGTCATGGAATATTTTGTTTTCTCCACCTATGTTGATTGAAAGTTTTGTTGGGTATAGTCATCTGGGTTGGCATCTGTGCTCCCTTGAAGTCTGCATGACTTCTGACCAGGCCTTTCTGGCTTTCATAGTTTCTGATGAGAAGTCTGGTGTGATTTTGATAGGTCTACTTTTATGTTACCTAGCCTTTCTCTCTTGCTGCTTTTAATATATTTTCTTTGTTCTGTATGTTTAGTGCTTTGACTATGATGTGATGTGAGGAATTTCTTTTCAGTTCTAGTCTATTTGGTATTCTGTAGGCCTTTTGTATGTTTATGGACATCTCTTTCTTTAGGTTGGGAAATTTTTCCTCTATGATTTTCTTGAAAATATTTTCTGGACCTTGGAGCCTGGAATCTTCTTTTTCATCAATTCCTATTATTCTTAGATTTTTGCCTTTTCATGGCATCCTTGATTTCTTGGATGTTTTATGTTTGGGACTTTTTTCCGATTTTACTTTTTCTTTGAGAGAAGTATCAATTTCTGTGAGTGTGTCTTCAGCACCAGAGATTCTTTCTTCCATTTCTTGTATTCTATTGGTGATGCTTCCCTTTTTGGTTCCTGATCTTTTCTCTAAATTCTCCAGCCCCAGGATTTTGTCTGTTTGTGTTTTTTTTACTGCTTCTAATTCTGTTTTTGTGCCTTTTACCATTTATTTCATCTGTTTGAATGTGGATTTCTGTCTCTCTATGATAGTCTCTATTTTTTTTGTTCATTTCCTCTCTATATGCCAATAATTTTACCTCTACTTGTGTCTCTATTTGTTTTGCTATATTTGCCTGTGTTTCTTTGAGAGCCTTGTTCATTTCCTCTTCATTTGCCACCACTTGTCTAGCCAATTCTTTGAGAGATTTGTTCTTTTCCTTTTTAACTGTCTCTATTTTTATGGCTAGTTCTTTGAGATATTTCTTTGTTTCCTCTTTATATGCCTCTAATAACTGGATAAGTATAGCTTTAAAGTAATTTTCCTATGTTTCCAATGAATTGGAGTATCCATTGATTTGGGAGGTTGCTGGTGAAGCCATGATGTCCTGATTTTTGTTGGATGTGTTCTTTCTCAGACCTCTGGCCATTTGCTTCTCCATAACTTTTACTGTTTGTTCTGGGATTCTGCAATTCAGACTGGTACCGTCTTTCTCTGGTGTCTTGGGAATTTTTCAGGAAGATGAGATTGGTCCAGTGGTTTCAGTGAGTGTGTTGGTATTTCAGCTGTACCTGTGGGAAGATTGTCTGTGGGTGCAGAATGACAAATGCAAGCAAGAATGTGCATGTGTGTGAAAGTGTTTCTTGAGGGACAGGGTGCTAGAAAATGTTGAAGCCTTGTGTGGGGGGGGAGAGGCACTGACCTGCAGGCACTGATTAGATTGCATGCGCTGAATGTGTAGTAGGATCTGTTGATTATTGTGTGCACAATTTCCTTATGCAAATTCCCTGAATACCTCCGAGGCCTACCAGCTACTGGTATTCATCTGTGACTAAGCTCGAGGTGTTATTTGCCTGAACTCCACTGGTGAACCTGCAGAGCAGGGGCTTCAATGTCCCAAGAGTTCCTCTGTTTACCACAGTGGATGTGTGGGTGGGAGGGATCTGATGTTTAGCTGCTAGCTTAGATGGAGCCTGTATCTGGGGCTCTACAGGCCCTTGAGGGCACACTCACTCTCTAGCAGGTCACATCAGTAAGCATCGGGCTACCCCTGCTATCTACTCACAGGTTTGGACCTGCTGAATCAAAAGCTGGAAGATGGTCGAACTCTGCTAGCTCAGTGGTGCTACAGCCATGGAACTGGTAGGCTGGTCCAGGTGCTTTCTGGGAAATCCTGGGGAGCCACAACTGTGCTCCACAGACCTAGGTGATCTGGCATCTGGTCTACCTGGTTTGTTTGGCTGGTCTGTTGGACTTTGGTTGCTGTGCAACTGGCTGTCCACCACTGAGGGATTGGGTGACCCATACAGTCACTGACTGGCTGGGAGGCCCTGTGGAATAGGTATGGCTGATTGCAGACCCAAGACCCGGGGGGGTGGTGCTGAGGATCAAGGATCTGGGACTCAGAAGATGAGTGCAGCTGGCAGCAGTGTTTGAGGAGCTAGGAACCCCACCTCTGCTGTCTCAGTCCCCAGGTGGTGAGTTCTGTGCTGAGAGTCTCTGCCGCTGTAGGCTGGCTCCACAGAGGAGGGAAGCCCAAAAAAGGGAAGTTCATGGGGTTCAAAAGTTTGGAGGAACAGCATTGCTAGGCCACAGATAAGGACATTACAGACAGTCCTGAAGATACCTGATAAGCTAGGGTAAGATGAAGGGGAGGAGGATCAGTGGACTTGGTAAGGGGCACTACCTACCCCTACCAAGGGAGGGAAGGTGGGATTGGGAGGAAAAAAGAGAGAGGGTTACAGCTGGGATACAAGTGAATGACTTGTGATTAAAAAAAAATCTCACTTTTCTCCATCCCCAGAGAAGTTTGAAGGAGACCTGAATTTAAAGGTCTCAACTCATTTGATGTTCCCTCTTGTTTAGGAAGCCTCAGTGTCAATTTTCTGGCTTTAGCTGCCCCTCCACTCACCAATTTCGGAATTTCTGATCCTCTGCTTCTCAGAAACTGTGCACACTGGTGGCCCCCTTCTTGGATCTCCCCATATTTAGAGTTTTTAACAAAATAATGTGTTTAGTAAATCCTGAGATTCTAAGTAATGACAATATTACTTAAAAACTATATCTCACTTCTCCCTTCTCCCTCAGATGTCTTGTTTTAAATAGCACATACTTCAAAGTTCAGGTAATTTACTGGAAGCCAGGAAAAGAAATCATGACATATTTTTTTATTTTTCCTTCATTGATAAATAGAATTAAACAAGTGATATATTTGAAGATAATAACTGGAAAAACAAATGTTGGCAGCATTTCACAAATAGGATGTTTATAAAATATAATCTTTGCTTTGTGCTTTATTATCTATATTTGAAATGAAATACAGGAAGATTCAACAGCAATCAGGCAGCTTGCCATTGTGCCTATAGCACTTCAAGAACCACAGAGGAAGACTCAATCATTCCCATGTACCTGTAAACCACACTTTCATGTCTACCAAAGATTTTTACTGCATTTGGGGTTTTGTTAATAGCTTTTTACAGTGATTAGAACATTCAAATCTCCCATTTACAATTGCTGATACCTCATTATCCTAAAATGACTAATTAGTGTAGCCAAATCTTTATTAATGTCCTACACATAAATTCTTCATTTCCACTAACCTCTGCCAAATTGTATTATTCTTAGTGATTGAATGTTACATTAACTTACTTAATTTCATTATTATTTTTTGTAATTCAGTGAGTAGAGAAAGATGGGTAAGGTGGTGAACTTGGTAAGAGAGTTGTCTTCTAGAATCACAAAATGATTCCAGGGATGCAATAAGTCACCTTCAATAACTCAGATTCAGATACATAAGAAAATGGGAATAAATATACTAAGTAAATTCAACTGAAATATTTTCAAGTTGGGCTAATGTCTGCCATCAATTTGAAATTTCTTAAGTGCAATCACATGGTTTCAGCATTCAATAAGATCTATTACTGTTAATAAGACAAAATAATATTTTGAGTCCCACCAGGCAAATAAATGAGAGTCTTTTAGCATTGCTCTTTATTTATTTTTTTTATGAAAAGGAGAATTAGGAAACAGTTAATAACCTGAGAGTATGTCTGCTAGCAATTACTTAGATATCAATTACAAACCCAAACAGTATGTTTTCTAATGATCAGTCATAGATAGTACTCTGTAAGAATAGAAAGACTTAAAGCCAATGTGTGGTAGCACTTATCTTCCAGAATGTAAAAAGATGAACATCCATGTAGAAAAATGAAGCAAGCATTATGAGTATATACTGTAGTATATGGTACAGAGTATATAGTGTCTATATATTGCACTATAGTATATAGACTACACTTTATCCTCAATCATCATCATGGGCTTATATGGTAATATAACTATAGATAGTATAAGGTACTCTATGTACCATGGTAAATTACTGTATACTGTTTATACATTACATTTATACATGAAAT
The DNA here is from genome assembly GCF_030254825.1 of Meriones unguiculatus. NCBI lineage: Eukaryota > Metazoa > Chordata > Mammalia > Rodentia > Muridae > Meriones > Meriones unguiculatus. The sequence goes on along the minus strand of NC_083360.1, from coordinate 49,593,317 downwards.
CATAAAATATATAATCTTCCAAAGTTCATCAGGTTAAAAATAAATGCAAATCCCAATATGTTGATTCATAATCAAACATTTTATCCATATAGTTAAGAGTTATGACCTGAGACTAAGAGTTCCTAGTGAAATCTACATGATCTCTCATACATAGAATAATATCATCTGCAAATTCATAAAATATAAAAGACCCAAAAATTCATATTAGCAATCAAAAAGAATAATTCTAAAAATGTCACAATCCTTGATTTTAATTATAACAGACCGTCAAAAAAAGAGCATGCTTTTTAAGCGCAAGACCACATATACACATAAATGAAGTAGAATAGAAAGCACAGATATAGCTCAACCAACAACAGACCAAAGTATTTGACAAAGATACCAAAAATAAACACTGGAGAAAAAAAGGGGGTGCCATGAAACTAGTTACTCACAAGTAGAAGAAAAAAGCTGGATCACTATCTGTCACCTGTACAAAAATTTAACTCCAAGTGAGTCAAAGACCTTAATGTTAGAAATAATATTTTTAAAAAGTTAAAAGAAAATATAGGAAAATAGAAGTCTGTATAAAGGATTTTGAAAGTAGGATGACAGTTGCTTTGAAAATTAACAACTTGTAAATGGAAGACCATAAAATTAAAAAGCTTCTGTATAGCAAAAGAACAGTTAATATAATGAAGATACAGCTATTTTGTCTCTACAGAATGGGACAAAATAGTTATATATATATATATATATATATATATATATGATACATTTTATATATTCTATTTATAATTATATATTTAATACAGCTGACTGATATTAGAATACATAAAGAACTAAAACAACAATAGCAAAACAACAAAAGCTGAAAAGAAAGAAAGCAAACAGCTGAATAAATAAATGAACTAATGTTCTCAAAAGATGAAAGATAGAGGGAGCCAAGATGGTGGCACCTGGAGGACATTATGTCTGACGAGCAGGACAGCAGTGACTGCATAGCAAACAAGAGAAACTGGGCACTAAAAGACCAGCTATTGTGTTTCTCAGACTCCAAAATCCAGGCTCTAGCCTCCTGCTGGGCATGAGTGCTATACTCACCTGCTACAGATTGCTGAATGAGTAGTAGGACACAGAGCTCCAAACTCAGACCCACGGAAACCCGAGAGTCACTGGATCATCACCCAGATACTGCTCCAAGGCGAAACCAGTTATCTAGCTAAACTGTTTAGCTAGTTAACTAGCTAAACTGACCAAACCGTGGGGCCTCCTGGTTCTTCAAGAGAACTGTGCCAAGCAAAAGCAGTGTATGAGCAACAGGAGTAGTTTACTAAATTCAGAGCAAGAAACACAGCAGCAGGGCATCTATCTCCAGGACTTCTCTTGGTGAGAGGACAGACCTCCTGTCTACCAAAGACCACAGTTACCACACAGGTCCATACACCTGAGGTGAGATGTAGCAATTCTTTAGAAGCAAGGCCATTTGGTTGACCACAAACAAAAAGCTAAGGAGGCCTCCTTTAGGAACAAGCATCTTCCTGCCAAGGGGATTCTTCCTACTCCAGGATTCCAGCAGACACCAGAAACTACCAGCTAATACCTGAGAGACCCCGATGGGTAGAAGCCAGAATAAAAGTACAACTAACAACAGGCAAATAAATAGGGCATCTCCAGAACCAAGTTATCCAGGGGAAAGTAGCCCTTGGACACCCTAGCATAAGTGAAATTCAAGAAGATGACCTTACATCTATGCTTATGAAGAAGATAATGGATGGAAAAAATAAAATTTGTAAAGAAATAGAGGAAGATAAAGTCAAACAGATTATGGCCAACCATACAGAAATATAGAAAGGTGCAGCCAAAGAGTTTGTGGCCTTCAGAGAGAAAATGATTAAATCACTGAAAGAAATAAAAGAAACAGAGGAATATTCAAACAGCTGAAGGAATTGAAGGAAAACCAGGAATGTACAGTCAGACAGGTGAAGGAAATCAACAAAACTGTTCAAGATCTGAAGATAGAATTGGAAAAATTAAAGAAAACACAAACAGAGGAAATCATGTAGAGGAAGAACTTAGGGAAGAAAACGAGAACTGCAGAGGTAAGCATAACCAACAGACTGCAAGAGATGGAAGAATGAATCTCAGGTGTGGAATATACAGTGGAATAAATCAGTGTATCCTTCAAAGAAAATGATAAATTTAAAAAATTCCTGACACAAGCCATCCAAGAAATCCAAGATAACATGAAAAGAGAAAACCTAAGAATGATAAGAAAAAGAAGATTTCAGTCTCTAAGGCCCAGGAAATATTTTCAATAAGTCATAGAAGAAAATTTCCCCAATTTAAACAAGAGGTCTATAAGCATAAAGGAAGCACACAAAACACCTAGTAATTTAGATCAGAAAAGAAAATCCTTTGGCCACATAATAATCAAAACTAGAAGTATGCAGAACAAAGAAAAAATAATAAAAGCTTCAAAGGAAAAAGGCTAAGTAACATACAGTGGCAAACTCATCAGAATCACACCTGACTTCTAAACAGAGACTATGAAGGCCAGAAAGGCCTGGACAGATATCATGCAGACATGATATCTAAGACATCTAAGAGAACACAGATGTCAGCCCAGGCTACTATACCCAGCAAAACTCTCAGTCATCATAGATGGAGAAAACAAAATACTCAGTGACAAAAAAAAAAAAAAAAAAAAAAAAACAAATTAAAACAATTCTTAGCCATAATCAGAGCATTACAGAAAATACTAGAAGGAAAATACAACCCCAAAAAAGAATTACCTTCAGAAAAACACAAAAAATAAATAACTTCACTACAGCAAAACTAAAAGTAGCCAAGACAACAAACATCAAAATCAAAGCATCTAAGCCACAGGTAATTAATCTCTCTCAACATCAATGGACTCAATTCTCAAATAAAAAGAAACAGAGTAACAAAATGGATGTTTAAACAAGACCCAACAATCTATTGTACACAAGAAACACACCTAAATCACAAAGATAGACATTACCTAGGAGTAAAGGACTTGAAGATGGTTTTCCAAGCCCATGGACCCAAGAAGCAAACAGGAGTAGCCATTCTAATATTTAATAAAATAGACTTTCTACCAAAATTAATCAAAAGAGATGGGGAAGGTCATTTCATACTCATCAAAGGAAAACTCCACCAAGAAGACATCACAATTCTGAGCATCAATGCCCCAAATAGAGGGGCAACATTTGTAAAGGAAACATTAATAAAACTGAAACCTCATATAAAGCCCTACACATTAATATTGGTAGGCTTCAATACCCCTCTCTCATCAAAGAACAAGTCAACAAAACAGAAATTAAAGAAATAGTGACTCTAACAGATGTCATGAATCAAATGGACCTAACAGAAATTTACAGAACCTTTCACCCAAACACAAAAGAATTTATCTTCTTTTCAGCACTTCATGGAACCTTCTCCAAAATAGACCACATAGTTGGTCACAAAGCAAGCCTCAACAGATAGAAGAAGATTGAAATAATCCCTTGTATCCTATCGGACCAACATGGACTAAAGCTGGATCTCAACAACAACAGAAATAACAAAAATCCTATAAGCACATGGGAAATGAACAACTCGCTACTCAATGATAGCTGGGTCATGGAAGAAATAAAGAAATTAAAGTTTTCCTAGAATTCATTGAAAATGAAGTCACAATATACCCAAACTTATGGGACACAATGAAAACAGTCCTAAGAAGAAAATTCATAGCACTAAATGCCTTCAAGAAAAATTTCAAAACATATCATTCAAGCAACTTAATGGATTACTTGGAAGCCTTAGAAAAGAAGGAAGCAGCCACACCCAAGAGGAGTAGATGGCTGGAAATAATCAAACTCAGGGTTGAAATCAATCAATTAGAAACAAATTCAATTAAAATAAATTAGAAACAATTCAAAGAAAAATGAAACCAAGAGAGATTCTTTGAGAAAATCAACAAGATAGATAAAACCTTAGCCAAACTAACTAAAAGGCATAAAGACACTATCCAAATCAACAAAATCAGAAATAAAAAGGGAAAAATAACAACAGACACTTGAGGAAATCCATACGGTAATTAGGTCTTACTTCAAAAAACTATATGCCACAAAAATTGAAAATATAATGAAATGGACAATTTTCTTCATCAATTCCACTTATCAAAACTGAATCAAGAACAGGTAAATCAAGTAAATAATACTATATCCTCTAAGGAAATAGAAGTGGTCATTAATAGGCTCCCGTGCAAAAAAAAAAAAAAAAAAAAAAGCCCAGGACCCAGATGGCTTTCATGCAGAATTCTACCACAAAGACCCAACAAAGAAAGAGAATTTCAGGCAAATCTACCTTATGAACATTGATGCAAAGTTATTCAACAAAATACTTGCAAACCGAATACAAGAATATATCAACCATATCATCCACTATGACCAAGAAGGCTTCATCCCACATATACAGGGTGCTTCAATATATGGAAACCCATCAATGTAATCTATCATATAAACAAACTGAAGTAGAAAAACCACATGATCATCTCCTTATATGCCAAAAATGCATTTGACAAAATCCAACATCCGTTAATGTTTAAAGTCGTAGAGAGATCAGGGATACAAGGCACTTACCTAAACATAGTAAAGGCAATACCTATGTCCAACATCACACTAAACCTATACCCAACATCACACTAAACCAAACTAAGTGGAGAAACCTTAAATAAATCCCACTGAAATCAGGGACAAGGCAAGGCTGCCCACTTTCTCCATATCTTTTCAACATTATTCTTGAAGTCCTTGCTAGATCAATAAGACAATTAAAGGAGATGAAGGGGATACAAATTGGAAAGGAAGAAGTCAATGTATCACTATTTGTTGATGATATGATAGTATACCAGAATGACCCCAAAAATTCTACCAAGAAACTTCTATAGCTGATAAACACCTTTAGCAAAGTGGCTGGATACAAAATTAACTAAAAAAAAAAAATATCAATAGTCCTCCTTTATACAAAAGACAAATGGGCTGAGTATGAAACTAAGGAAAGAACAACCTTCTCAATAGCCACAAAGAACATAAATTACCTTGTTCTGATTCTAACCAGGCTAGTCAAAGACTTCTATGAAAAATCTTCTAGTCTCTGAAAAGAAATAGAAAAAGATATCAGAAGATGGAAAGATATCTCGTGCTCATGGCTTGGCAGGATTAACATAGTAAAAATGTCTATTTTACCAAAAGCAACCTACAGATTCAATGCAATTCCCATCAAATTACTAGCACAATTCTTTACAAACTCTGAAAGAAAAATTCTCAAGTTCATATGAAATAACAAAACACCCAGAATTGCCAAAACAATCCTCTACAATAAAAGATCTTCTGGAGTTATCTCCATGCCTGATCTCAAGCTCCGCTATGGAATGACAGTAGTAAAAATTGCATGGTATTGTCATTGAAACCAGCTGGATATATCAATGACCTAGATATAAACCCACACACTTAAGGATGCCTGATTTTTGACAAAGAATTCAAAACCATACAATGGGCAGCATTTTCAACAAATGGTGCTGTTCTAACTGGATATCTTCATGTAGAAAAATGTATATTGATCTATATTTATCACCCTACACAAAACTAAAGTGCAGATGATTCAAAGACCTCAATATGAAATCAGACACACTAAACCTGTTAGTAGAAAAAGTGGGGAAGAGCCTTGAACTCATTGGCACAAGAGACAACTTCCTAAACAGAATACCAACAGCACAGGCTCTAAGAGCAACAATCAATAAATGAAAAGCTTCTGTAAAGCAAAGGACACTGTTGTCAGAACAAAACGACTGCCTACAGATTGGGAAGGATCTTCACCAACCCTATATCTGAGAGAGGATTTATATCCAGTATATATAAAGAACTCAAGAAGTTAAACAGCAACAGATCAAGTAATCTAATTTAAAAATGGGCTACAGAGCTAAACAGAAAATTTTCAAATAGAGGAATATCAAAAGGGAGAGAAACACTTAAAGAAATACTCAACATCTTTAGTCATCAAAGAAATGCAAATCAAATGACCCTGCAATTTCAGTTTACACCCATCAGAATGGCTGAGATCAAAAACTCAAGTGATAATATATGCTGGAGTGGATGTGGAGAAAAGGGAACCATCTTTCATTGCTGATAGGAATGTTAACTTGTTCAACCACTTTGGAAATCACTCTGGTGCTTCTCAAACAATTAGGAATAGTGCTACCTTACAGTCCAACTATACCACTTCTAGGCATATATCCAAAATATGCTCAAGTGTACAACAAGGGCATTTGCTCATAACAGCTTGATTTGTTAAAGCCAGAAGCTGGAAATAACCCAGATGTTCTTCAGTGGAGGACTGGATACTGAAATTATGGGACTTTTACACATTGGAATACTACTCAGCCATTAAAAACAAGAAAATCATAAAATTTGCATGCAAATAATGGTAACTAGAAAAGATCATCATGAGAAGCAGAATGACACACATGGTTTGTACACACTTATAAGTGGATATTAGATATATAATATAGGATAATCATACCAAAATTTATGCACCTAAATAAGCTAAGCAAGAAGAAGGATTCTGGGTAAAATGATCAATCCTTATTCAGAAATCCAGATGGGATAGATGTCAGAAGGGGAAAAATAGGGAACAGGACAGGAATGTACCACAGAGGGACTCTAAAAGCTCTACCCTTCAGGATATCGAGGCAGATGTTGAAACTCTTAGCCATACTTTGTACTTTTTCCAGAGTACAGGGAATCTTATGAAAGAAGGGGAAGATAAAAAGACCTGGAAGGGACAGGAGCTCCACAAGGAGAGCAACAGTACTAAAAATCTGGGCACAGGGGTCTTTTCTAAGACTGAGACGCCAACCAAGGACCATGCCTGGAGATAACCTAGAACCCCTGAACAGATATAGCCCATGGCAGCTCAGTATCTACTTGGGTCTCCCAGTAAGGGGAACAAGGACTGTTTTTTAACATGAACTCAGTGGCTGGCTCTTTGATCACCTTCCCCTGAGGGAGGTGCTGCCTTACCAGGCCACAGAGGAAGACAATGCAACCAATCTTGATCAGACCTGACAGGGTAAGGTCAGATGGAAGGAGAAGAGGACCTCCCATATCGGCGGTCTTGGAGAGGGCCATTGAGGATATGAGAGAAGAAAGGTGGTATTTGGAGGGAAAAAGGGAGGGGGCTACTGTTGGGATACAAATTGAATAAACTGTAATTAATATAAAAAAATTAGAAAATATTTATTCTCACTGTCCATTAACAAAAGAGAGAAATGCACACCAAAACTATACTATTTCATCTCAACCTAGTCAGAATGGCAGCCATTAAGGACACAATTAACAAATGCTCTCAAGGTGTGGTGCTCTCTATCTGCTTGCCCCTTACCACCTGAGACTGATAAAAGAGTTGATCCCATGGTAATGAGAGCAGGTGAGTTGGTCACTTGGCCATGGCAGTGTTGCCTGTGCAGCCCAGTAGAGGTGGCCTTGGTGGAGGGGCTGCAGGTGAGCCTGTCGCATGGGTATGGGGTTGTGAGAGCTTGTCTTAGCACTCATCTGCTTTGAGGTGATGTGAGAACAGGGATGATTCCTTACCCGCAGCTCCCTTCCACCTGCAAAAATTGAGAATTGGCTTTGAGGTCATGAGAGTGGGAGAATGATCCCTGCCCCTCACTAGTTGTAGCACCTACAAGAAAGAGTCCTGTGCCTTACCTGGGCATTACAGTGAAGCTGGCCCTGATGGCAAAGGAACTGGTGAGCCATCCCTGAAGAGATGAAAGCAGGAGAGCTAGCCTAGCCCCTTGCAGGCTGAAGCGCTTGGGAAAGTTGGCCTTGTACCTTGACTAGGCAGCATAGTGGAGCTGACTCTGGAGGCATGGGAGATAACCTAAGGGCTGAGAGCAGTAGAGCTGACCCTGCCTCCTGCTGCTGGTGGTATTATGACCTAGTCAGAGCAGCAATGAAGAACTTGGCCTGATGGTGTAGATGCAGTAGAGCTGGCAAGCTTACCAGCTCAGTTACCACACAGGTCCATATCAAAGGCATTAAGTTGGCCCATCCAAAATCTACATGATCTGAGAACTCCTGGGGTATGTCAAAAGGGCCTGTACTTCCAATCCAAAACTGCAGAAGTTCCATGACAGAGGGCAACAACAGGATAATTGAGAGGAGTCCCAGTGAGGATCCAATATTGGTGAAATTACAGGAGCCAGAGACCTCAAAACAGACCAATGATTCACTGCAATGATAATTTGCAAGGGAAAATGGGTGGACAGCGGGTTTTGCTGTGGGACATACACTGACACATTACGGCTTCCATGAGATGTTTTGAATGCTTTGTTTTGTTTATTTACTTTTTGTTTGTTGGTGTGTTTTCTATTTGGGGACCGCAAGGGCAAAGGTTGAATAAAAAGGGATGGGAAGATGAGGGGAATTGGGGTGTATGATATGAAAATCACAGAGAATCAATAAAAAGTTAAAACAAAAGAGTTGTGTCAGAAAAAAAATGCTGGAAAGGATGTAGACAAAAAGGGACCCTTATTCACTGATGGTGGAAATATTATTCCAACCACTAAGTCAGTATGGAAAGTCACTCAAAAAATGTGAGTGAGCTCCTCATGTCTCTGAACCCTAGACACTGTCTTAAGACCACACTTCAGGTCCACCTCTTATGGCATCCAAGTGTTTTCAGTATTGGGTTCTTTCTACAGTCAAAGAATGACTATTTTCATTATTCTTTTTTTCTTTTTTTCTTTTTTAAATTTTTTATTTAACTTTTATTAATTACACTTTATTCATTTTGTATCCCCCCATAAGCCCCTCCCTCCTCCCCTCCTGATCCCACCTTCCCTCCACTTTCTGCATGCATGCCCCTCCCCAAGTCCACTGATAGGGGAGGTCCTCCCCTCCTTCTTTCTGATCTTAGTCTATCAGTTCTCATCAGAAGTGGCTGCATTGTCATCTTCTGTGGCCTTGTAAGGCTGCTCCCCCTCAGGAGGAGGTGATCAAAGAGCAGGCCGATCAGATTCACACACAAAAAGTGTGTGAATGTGTGAGGGTGTTCCTTCCATGGGGCATGTTTGGAACTCAGAGTACATCTTGAAAGACTCGGTTTGTGTTTGGTGTATGTCCTCTTGGTCCTGAAATTTATCTACTCTACATTATTCCAAGGGTGGCAGACATTTATTAATGTACTTTTCTTTCATATGTCATAAAAACTGGGCTAGGTGAAGATCAACATCATTTTAAGGTTTTATGTTTTGTCATGACTTCCTGCTTTAGTGCTGTTCATAGTGTAATCCATATCCAAAGATTTGTCTAGACTGTGGTAAGGTTGATATCATGACAGTGGAGGATGAAGAAAAGCTGTTCACTCCATGGCAGATAGGATACAAAGAAAGACAAAAGACAGAGGACAGAAAGACCCACCTACAAAAAGGCACTGACAGGCTGTAGAAACACAGAGAAGAGCTAAGCCAACAACAGCTGTCCAAGGACACCTAGAGGGCAACCATGAAATGCAGCTTTGGAGGAGAAAGACATCCAGAGACCCACCCACTGTGTGTCCTGCCCATGGTGGAGTGACTACAATGTTCAGGTGGTCAGATGGGAGAGAAAGAGAAGCAGAAAAGTGTGAGCATTATGAAAAGAGGTAAAACTGGAGACAGAGAGGTGGAGATTTTCTGACTTTTGTGAGTAGCAAACCAGGCCCTTCCCCTCAAAAAACCCCATCCCCACTACTTGAGGTGTGACAACAGGAGAGTTGGCCAGCTGATCAGCTCAGATATCCCTCAGGCACAGTTACCTTTCAGCCCAGATCCAGAGCTTTGAGTTGGCCCACCCCAATATCAATCTCATCTTTGAACTGCTGCAGGATGTAAAAAGGCTGGTCCTGTTGATCCAAAGCTACAGGATCTTCATGACACAGAACAACAACAGAATAATTGAACGGAGTCCCAGTGAGGATCCAGTATTGATGGTGTAGTGGAAGCCAGAGGTCTCAAACCAGACCATTGACTTATTGCAATGAACATTTGCAAGAAAAGATGTATGGACACAGAGGTATGCTGTGGGCCACAGTGTGACACACTAAAACTTCCACAATAAGATGTTTTCTATGTTTTGGTTCGTTTTCTTTCTTTTTTTGTTAACGTTTGCTTTTTATCTTCTTTTGTGAGGAGGTTGCAAGGGCAAAGGGATAATATTAAGAGATGAGGAAAATGGTGGAACATGGGTGAAACTAACATAGAATAAAAAACTTAATCAATAAAAGGACACATTCTACTCAGCAGCACATTATTTAGCCTCTGTAAAATAAACCATATCCAAGGACACAAAGCAAATTTAAAAATCAGAGGGATTGAAATAACTCTGTGTCTTACCAGAACATGTAATAAAACTTAGTAATGGCAATGAACAAATCTCTAGCAGCTCATTACCTAGTAAAAAAAAAAAAAATGGTTCAAAAATAAAAAAGAGAGAGAGAAGAAATCAGGAAAGAAAAAAAGAAATTCCTGAAACTAAGTGAAAATACAACACAACAAGGGTTTTGTGACACATTAAAACAGTACTACTGAAGAAAATTTATAGTTTTAAGTTCATATATTAAAAAGATAACAAAGCACAAAATATGTCTTAATGGTGCAATACACAAGTTTGAAAAAAGAAAAAGAAAGAAAATCCAAAGACTAGCTGGGAAGAAATACTAAAAAGCTGAAGCCAGAAATTATGAAATAGAATTAAGGAAAAAAAATACAAAGAATCAATGAATCTCAGAGCTGGTTCTTTGTAAAGGTAAAAACGGTTGAGAGACACTTGGCCCAAGTAACCAATAGAAGAAAGAGATGATCCAACTTAACAGAATAGGAAATGAATGGGAAACATGACAACATAGTCCAAAGAAATTCAGAATTTAAACTATAGAAGGGTATGGTTTGCAAACTGTACTCCACTAAGCTGTAAAACCTTAAAGAAATGACACATTCCTAGATTCAGCCAAACCACTAAAATTAAACCAAGAAAAAGTCAACAACTTAAGCAAATATATAACAAACACTAAAATAGTAATACAATGTATTCTAATTAAAGCAGGCCAGGGCCAGATATGCTCAAAGCATAATTCTGCTTTACTCTTATAGAAGATTTACAGCCAATTCTTCTTAAACTATTAAACATAATTAAACAGAAAGAATGCTCTCAAACTCCTTTTATTAAGATAGTACCCATCGGAGGTTAGACAAGATGGTGGTGCCAGGAGGACACTGTGTCTGAGGAACAGGACAGCAGTGTCAGCACAGTGACCAGGAGAATGAACTCTGGAACCTAAAACACCAGGCTTTCTGATTGCCAAGTGAGAGGAAATCCTATGGATTGTAAGTCAATTGGGACCAAACTCAGGTCACCCAGTCAAACCCTGGAAAAAGTCCTGGGGACCAGCGAACACACCCATCCCACCAGATCAAAGCACACAGCCTCCTCCTGCAGCACCCCCAGCCACCATCACGGATGAGGACACACAGCTTCCGGCCCAGAGTGAGGCATCCAGCCTCTGGACCAAAGCGGAGACCTCAGTTGCTGGCTCAGAGAGGAGTGCAGAGCCTCTGGCCCAAAGCTGGGTGCACAGCTGCCAGTCCAGATAGAAGTGCACAGCCTTCAGCTCAGGGCAGCAACCCCAGCCACCATCTCAGATCAGGTGGGCACAGCCTCTAGCCCAGAGTGAGGTGCCAAGCCTCTGATTCATAGTGGCATCCACAGCAGCCATCCCAGACCGGGGTACACAGTCTCCTGCCCAGAGCAGAGCACTCAGCCCCCGGTCCAGAGACTTGGTGTGCACTAGACTCACCTTCCCAGACAGAACTGAGTGCCCCAGAGTACCAGACTGAATTTCCCTATTGGGAGAAAACACCACAACTAGGGAATCAGCAGGTTCTTCAAGAGGACTGTACCTAGAGAACAGTGTAAAAACAGCAGCAGCTCACTAAATTCAGAACAAGAAACCCAGCAGCAGGGCAGCTGTCTCCAGGACTTCTACAGGTGAAAGGAGAGGAGAGTCCCTCTGACTAACAAAAACCACAGCCACTACTCAGGTCTATACACCTGAGGTGAGCAGTGGTAATTCCTGAGAAACACTGGCCATTCAGTGACCATACCCAAAAAGTGGGGGAGGCCTTCTTCAGGAAAAATCATCTTCCTGCCAAGGGGATTCTCCCTACCCCAGGATTCCAGGAAGCACCAGAAACTAAGAGCCAACACCTAAAACAGCCAAATGGGTAGAGGTCAGCATAAAAGCTCAACCAACAAAAGACTCCCAGGTGTAGAGGATACAATGGAAAAAAATCGATGTATCTGTTAAAGAAAATGTTAAATCCAAAAAAATTCTTGACACCGAGCATCTAAGAAATCCAGGACAATATGAAAAGAAAAAGTCTAAGAATAGTAGGAATAGAGGAAAAAGAAGACTCCCTGCTCCAAGGCCCAGAAAATGTCTTCACCAAAATCATAGAAGAAAATTTCCCTAACTTAAGGAGAGGCCTACAAGAACTTAAGAGGCCTACGGAACACTCAAAAAATTAGACCAGAAAAGAAAATCCACCTGCTATATAATAATCAAAACAGCAAGTATACAGAAAAAAGAAAAAATACTAAAAACTATGAGAGAAAAGGCCAAAAAAAGTAATATATAATGGCAAACCCATCAGAATCACATCTGACTTTTCAACAGAGACTATGAAAGCAAGAAGGGCCTAGATGGATATAATGCAGACCCTATGAGAGCACAGATATCAGCCCAGGCTAAAATATCCAGCAAAAACTCAGTCATCACAGATGGAGAAAACAAGATATTTAATGACAAAAACAAATTCAAACAATACCTACCCACAAATCCAATGTTACAGAAGATACTAGAAGGAAAAATAAAACCCGGGAAAACTAACTAAATTCAGGAAAAGACAGGAAGAAAATAACCTTACTAGAGCAAAACCAAAAGTAGCCAAACACACAAACACACTACCATAGCCAACAGCAAAATCAAAGCATCTAATGGCCACTGGTCATTAATCTCCGTTAACATCAATGGAATCAACACTCCAATAAAAAGACACAGACTATCAAAATGGATATGTAAACAAGACCCAACAATCTGTTGCATACAAGAAACATACCTAAGTCATAAAGATAGACATTACCTGAGAGTAAAGGACTGGAAGACACTTTTCCAAGCAAATGGACCCAAGAAGCAAGCAGGAGTAGCCATTCTAATATCTGATAAGATAGACTTTCAACCAAAATTAACCAAAAGAGATGGGGAAGGTCAATTCATACTCATCAAAGGAAAACTCCACAAAGAAGACACCACAATTCTGAACATCTAAGCCCCAAATAAAAGAGCACCCACATTTGTAAAAGAAACATTAATACAACTTAAATCACACAAAGATCCCCACACATTGATAGTGGGAGACCTCAAAACCCCACTCTCAAGAAAAGACAGGTCAACAAAACAGAAATTAAACAAACAATAACTCTGACAGAGGTCATGAATCAAATGGACCTAAAAGACATTTACAGAACCTTACACCCAAACACAAAGGAATTTACCTTCTTCTCAGCACAATCAAGGAACCTTCTCCAAAATAGACCATGTAGTTGGACACAAAACAAGTCTCAACAGATACAAAAAGAATGAAATAATCCCTTGTATCTTATCTGACCACCATGGACTAAATCTGGACCTTAACTACAGAAATAGCAAAAATCCTGTACATGCATGGAAACTGAACAACTTGCTACTAAATTACAGCTGGGTTAGGGAAGAAATAAAGAAAGAAATTAAAGTCTTCCTAGAATTCAATGAAAATGAAGGCACAACATACCGTAACTTATGGGACACAATGAAAACAGTGCTAAGAAGAGATTTCACATTACTAAGTGCCTTCAAGAAGAAATTAAAAATATCTCATGCAAGCAACTTAATGGCTCACCTAAAATCCCTAGGAAAAAAAAAAAAGAAGCAGACACACCAAAGAGGAGTAGATGGCTGGTAATAATTAAAATAAAGGCTGAAATCAATAAATTAGAAACAAATAAAACAACTCAAAGAATCAATGAAACCAAGAGCTGGTTCTTTGAGAAAATCAACAAGATAGACAAACCCTTAGCCAAACTAACTAAAAAGCAGAGAGAAACTATCCAGATGAGCAAAATCAGAAATGAAAAGGGGCACATAACTACAGACACTGAGGAAATCCAAACAATCATTAGGAGTTACTTCCAAAGTCTATATGCCACAAAATTTGAAAACCTAAAGAAAATGGACAATTCTCTGGATTGATTCCACTTACCCAAGCTAAACCAAGACCAGCTAAGGAAATAGAAGCTGTCATCAAAACTCTCCCATCCAAAAAAAGCCCAGGACCAGATGGTTTCAGCGCAGAATCCTACCAGACTTTCGAAGAAGACCTAATGCCAGTTCTTTTCAAACTATTCCACAAAATAGAAACAGAAAGAACACTACCAAACTCATTCTATGAAGCAGCAGTTACCTTGGTACCTAAACCTCACAAAGAACCAATAATGAAAAAGAATTATAGGCCAATCTCCCTTATGGACATCGATGCAAAAGTACTCAACAAAATACTTGCAAACCAAATACAAGAAGGCATCAAAGATATCATTCATCCCAGGTATGCAGGTGTGGTACAATATACGGAAGTCCATCAATGTGATTCACCATATTAACAAACTGAAAGAAAAAAAAAAACATGTGATCATCTTCTTAGATACTGAAAAAGCATTTGACAAAAACCATCATACATCCATGTTTAAAATATTGGAGAGATAAGGGATACAAGGCACATACCTGAACATAATAAAGGCAATATACAGGAAGCCAATAGCCAACATTAAACTAAATGGAAAGAAACTTAAATCAATCCCACTGAAATCAGGGACAAGGCAAAGATGCCCACTCTCTCCATATCTCTTCAACATAGTTCTTGAAGTCCTTGCTAGGGCAATAAGACAATTGATGGAGGTCAAGGGGATACAAATCAGAAAGGAAGAAGTAAAATTATCACTATTTGCAGATGGTATGATAGTATCCTTAAGTTACCCCAAATATTCTACCAGGGAACTTCTACTCTTGATAAACACCTTCAGCAAATTGGCTGAATAAAATATTAACTCAAAAAATTAGTGGCACTCCTATATACAAAAGAAAAAGGGCTGAGAAAGGAATTAAGGAAACAACACCCTTCACAATAGCCACAAAAGACATAAAGTACCTTGGGGTTACCCTAACCAAACAAGTCAAAGACTTGTATGAAAAAAATTTCAAGTCTCTGAAGAAAGAATTAGAAGAAGGTATCAGAAGATGGAAAGATTTTCCATCCTCATGGCTTGGCAGGATTAACATGGTAAAAATGGCAGTCTTACCAAAAGCAATCTACAAATTCAACGAAATTCCCATCAAATTACCAACACAATTCTTTACAGACCTCGAAAGAAAAATTCTCAACTTCATATGGAATACCAAGAAACCCACAATTGCTAAACAATATCCTCTACAATAAAAGATCTTCTGGAGTTATCTCCATCCCTTATCTCAAGCGGTATTATAGAGCAAAAGTAATAAAAACTGCATGGTACTGGCATAGAAACAGAATGGTGAATCAATGGAACCAAATAGAACACCCAGAAATAAACTCAAACACTTAAGGACAACTGATTTTGAAAAAGATGTCAAAACCATACAATGGAAAAAAGATAGCATCTTCAACAAATGGTGCTGGTCTAACTGGATGTCTACATGTAGGAAAATTGCAAATAGATCCATACTTATCACCCTGCACAAAATTAAAGTTGAAGTGGATCAAAGACCTCAATATAAAACCAGACACACTAAACCTGTTAGAAGAGAAATTGGGGAAGAGCCTGGAACTCATTGGTACAGGAGAAAACTTAGTGAATAGACCACCAACAGCACAGGCTCTAAGAGCAACAATCATTAAATGGGACCTCATGTAACTGAAAAGCTTTTTCTGTAAAGTAAAGGACACTGATGTCAGAACAAAACAACTACCTATGGATTGGGAAAGGATCTTCACCAACACTATATCTGACAGAGGGCTAATATACAGTATATATAAAGAATTAAAGAAGGTAAAAAGCAATAAATTAAGTAATCCAATTAAAAAATGGGTAACAGAACTAAACAGAGAATTCTCAAAAGAGGAATATCAAAAGGCAGAGAAACACTTAAAGAAATGCTCGACCTCAGTAGCCATCAGGGAAATGCAAATCAAAACGACCCTGAGATTTCACATTACACTCATAAGAATGGCTAAGAACAAAACCTCATGCACATGCTGGAGAGGTTTTTGAGAAAGGGAAACCCTCCTCCATTGCTGGTGGGAATGTAAACTTGTAAAACCACTCTGGAAATCAATCTGGCATTTTCTGAGACAATTAGTAATAGCTCTTCCTCAAGATCCAGCCCTACCACTTCTAGGCATATATCCAAAAGATGCTCAAGTACACAAAAAGGATATTTTCTCAACCATGTTTGTAGCAGCTTTATTTGTAATAGCCAGAATCTGGAAATAACCAAGATGCCCCTCAACTGAAGAATGTATACAGAAATTATGGTACATGTATGCAATGGAATACTACTCAGCAATAAAAAACAAGGAAATCATGAAATTTGCAGGTAAATGGTCAGAAGTGGAAAAGATCATCCTAAGTGAGCAATCCCAGAAGCAGAAAGACACAGATGGTGTATAGTCACTCATATAGATATATAATGCAGTATAAACCTACTAAAATCTGTACACTTAAAGAAACTAATCAAGAGGGAGAACTCTGGCTAAAATGCTCAATCCCCATCCAGAAAGGCAAAGAGGATGGGCATCAGAAGAAGAAAATGGAACAAGTTAGGAGCCTGCCAGAGAGGGCCTCTGAAAGGCTCTGCCCTGCAGACTATCAAAGCAGACGTTGAGACTTATGCCCAAACTTTGAGGTGATTGCAGGAAATTTTATGAAAGAAGTGAGAGTTAGTAAGATCTGGAGGGGACAGGTGCTCCACAAGGAGAGCAACAGAACCAAAAAATCTGGGCACATGGTTTTTCCCTGAGACTGATAGTCCAACCAAGTAGCATGCATGGAGATAACCCAGAACCCCTGCACACCTGTAGCCCATGACAGTTAAGTCTCCTAGTGTGTTCCATAGTAATGGGAACAGGGACTGTCTCTGACATGAACTGATTGATCTTTTCTTTGATCACTTCGACCCTGAGGGGAGAGCAGCCTTACCAGGCCACAGAGGAAGACAATGCAGCCACTCCTGATGAGACCTAACCGACCAGGATCAGAAAGAAGGAAAAGAAGACCTCCCCTACCAGCGGACTTTGGGAGGAGCATGTGTGGAGAAGGAGGAGGAAAGGATGGATTGAGAGAGGAGGAAGGGAACTAGAGGGGGTATACAAAGTAAATAAATTGTAACTAATAAAGAAAATTTTAAAAAAGATTGTACCCATTTAATAATAAAGCCTTGTAAACTCACAATAACAAAAAGTAAAACCACAAGTCTATATCCCCCAAAAAACATAGATTTAAAATTGTAAATATAACACTTATTAACAAAGTACAAACATATGTCAAAAAGTTATCCACAATGACAAAGCTGGATTGATTCCTAGATGCAGAGTTGCTTCAACATCTGCAAGGCAATAAATAAATGTAATAAACTATATAAATGGAATTAAATATAAAGTTCATACCATCATCTTGAAAGATACAGAAAAGTCTGAAAAAAATCAGGCTTTCATGATAAAAGTTCTAGAGAGTATAGAATGAGAGGGAATATAACTAACTATAACGAAAACTACATGTGAAAAAACTACAGCCAATATCATCCTGAGCGGAAAAAAAAAAGAATCTTGAGTAATCAGGTACAAGGAAAGACTACTTACTATTTCAACTTTTCTCAATATTGTGTTCAAAGCACTGACTGAAGCAATAAGACAAGAAAAGGAAATTAAAGTAAAACAAATATGAAAAGAAAAATTCAATGAAATTTATACTGCCTTGAGCTCAATTGGCCAAGCTAGAAGGATGATTTCACCACGTGGAGATGCATCAACCACAAATGTTAAACTACTATCTGGTTAAACTATTTCATGGAATGTTTTGGGGGTAAAATTGTATAACTGATATGAAAACATTTTAGAGATTAAAAGTACTAAGTATTTATAAGAAAAAAAAAGAAAAAGAAAAATTCAAACTATTTATATTTGAAGGTAACATGATGTGATATATTAGGGATATCCAAAACTCTACTTGCAGAAATGAGAAAACTTTTAGAAATGAGAATTTCAGAAATGTGGAAAATATTGAATTGAATCAACTTTCAAAATTCAATAGCTCTTCTATATGACAATAAGAGATCCAGGACAAACCAACATTCAGAATAAACTTGAAGAAAATAAATTATCTAGGAATAAACCTAACCAATGAGTTAAAATAACTCTGTAATGAAAGCTTTAAATAACCGAAGAAAGAGATATAGTAGAAAGTTAATAGATCCGATATTCATCAACAGGTAGAATTAATTGTCAAAAATATCATCCTACCAAAAGCCATTTTCATTCAGTGTAATTCCAATCAATATCCTCATCTCATTCTTTCCAAAAACAGAATAGAGAGAGAAAAAAGTATTCTAAAATTTATTTGGAATCTGAAAAGACCCCAGATAGCCAAAGCAATCCTGAAAAAAAAAAATGCTGAAGGAATTAACGTTATAGATATCAAGATATATGGTAGAGCCATAATAACAAAACAATATGGTATTTGCACAATGACAGACCCATACTCATGGAATAAAATAGAAGACTGGAATATGAGTACTTTTTACTACATTCATTTAATAATCAAAGCCTATGAGGGACATTCTCATTCAAACTACCAAAGCCCTTATTGGAGAAGACACAGCATGCATTTCTGAGACAGTACTCCCAGGACCTAAGATGGATATAATTTGAATGCCTCCTTCCTAAAACCTAGCTTTTATGTTAACAGGAGATGCTGTGAAAGCTTCAAGGAGAGAGAAGCAACCAATAGTCTTTCCCAGCTTCATGGTCTATGAACCACAATGACCAATATAAGAAGATAACCATAAGTTATCAGTTTCATTGACAACAACCAATGGCTCTCTAATTCTACTTAAATCCTGCTAAACAGGAGGTAAATCATGCCTAGTATGGAAAAATAGGGAAATACTCAGGGCTAGTGAAGTCTGAATCCTGGAGGAGAGCTTGCAAGTGCAAATTTGTGCAATTCATAACTATATATTCTACCTATTTATATTTATATATATTTATATACCTATTTATATTCGTAACTATTTATTCTATCTATTTATTGTATTTACAGCATACAATCTGGCTTTGGGGGAATTTGGGAAAGGAACTCATGGAAGATTGTAAAGCAGAAACCAAAGAATATTTGTTCCCTGAAGGCTTATACATAGCTAACTTGTTGCTCTTCAGGGCCCATGCATAGCTTACATTTTTACAAAGATCAAAATTAATGAAATATTTCCATTCACAGTGAGTTGAGTCTATCTACATCAATTAAAGCAATCAATCCCCACAGGTATTCCTACAGGCCAATCAAATTTAGGCAGCCCTTTAATTGACACTTTCTTCTCAGACTCGGCTGTGACAAGTAGACAAAGGTCACAGTCCTTTCAGTTTATTATATATTTATATATATTTATATACCTATTTATATTCGTAACTATTTATTCTACCTATTTATTGTATTTACAGCATACAATCTGGCTTTGGGGGAATTTGGGAAAGGAACTCATGGAAGATTGTAAAGCAGAAACCAAAGAATATTTGTTCCCTGAAGGCTTATACATAGCTAACTTGTTGCTCTTCAGGGCCCATGCATAGCTTACTTTTTTACAAAGATCAAAATTAATGAAATATTTCCATTCACAGTGAGTTGAGTCTATCTACATCAATTAAAGCAATCAATCCCCACAGGTATTCCTACAGGCCAATCAAATTTAGGCAGCCCTTTAATTGTATGCTCATAGATAAGTGCAGTTCTCAACCCTCATGAAAAAAACCTGTCTTAGTCCATAACAGAAAACCTTGCTAATAAAAAAAACTTCAGAGAAAAAGAGTCTGTGTAGTGCTATTCCTAACTGATATGTCTACTGCATAAATCTGCACCTTAGGTTCAGAGATCAATTCAGAATAGAGCATGGGAAAATTAGTACAGGTATAGGAACAGGAAAATTGCTGTGAGATTGTGTATTCTAGAAGTGTCAGAGAGGCAACATCCATGAAGTCTCACCAGTATGGATGCCTAAGCAGGACCTGAAAACTGGTGACAGCAATGGACTATTAACATGGAAAGCAGAAAGTCCATGGGCTCAAAGCAATAGATGAGGGCTAAATATACATACATACATACATATATATATATATGTTTGTATATAGTTCATATATATATATGAAAAAATAAAGGAAAAGAGGTTTTACAATATAAATATTAAGGGGATATGTATAGGAGGGACTGAGGGGGGAAGGGAAGGGGAGACATGCTGTAATTCTAATTTCAAAAGAGTAAATATATTGAATAAAATTGTGGATATTAAAGTTCTTAATCTTTTTATTTTTATAGAAGTAAATGTATTAGAGGTAAGTTATGCTATCTTTTGTTTTGTTTTAGATTTTGTTCATTCTTCACAAATGTAGGGGAAAAGAAGAAGTAACTTTGAAAGTGTTCCAGAATAAACTGAAAGGACTGTGACCTTTGTCTACTTGTCACAGCCGAGTCTGAGAAGAAAGTGTCAATTAAAGGGCTGCCTAAATTTGATTGGCCTGTAGGAATACCTATGGGGATTGATTGCTTTAATTGATGTAGATAGACTCAACTCACTGTGAATGGAAATATTTCATTAATTTTGATCTTTGTGAAAAAGTAAGCTATGCATGGGCCCTGAAGAGCAACAAGTTAGCTATGTATAAGCCTTCAGGGAACAAATATTCTTTGGTTTCTGCTTTACAATCTTCCATGAGTTCCTTTCCCAAATTCCCCCAAAGCCAGATTGTATGCTGTAAACTGAAATAAATCCAGTCCTTCCCCTGAGCTGCTTTGGGTTAGAGTCCTTTATTATGAAAGCACCAAGGAAGATAGAACAGATTGTCTAAAGGAACTCCTGTTATAATAATGATTACGCCTCACAACGTATCTGGTATAAGGAAGTTTATTTGGGGGAAGCAAAGGAGAGAGGAGTTAGGGTCTCAAGGAGGAGGAGTAGAGGCAGATGACTGGACATGTAGACAGGCAGACAGACATATGGGGACATAGCCATGAAGGCTGAAAGAGACACACACACAGAGACAGAGATATAGAAACAGACCGACTGAGATAGCTGGGAAGGCAGGCAGGATCTTTTTATCCCTTGACCCACCTGACAGTGGTAGCAGATAATGACACAAGAAGTTGCTAGGACCTTGAAAAGCAGACTAGTGGAACCACCTGTATACTAACAACTCCTGCTTTCCAGGTTTTGTCTGGTGCTCTGGAATGTTATTAGTGGCATGTATTTGTGCCACATATACTGAAAATATTGGTTCAGAAAATAATGACTTTGGATAATGTTTATTTATCCTTGTTCTTCATAAATTTTTCATTCTAGTTCCTTACTACTACTGCTGGATCTTTTTATTTGTCTGTTTGTGGCAAGCAACATGTGTCTGGGGAGGTGGGTAATAAAGCATTAAACCCAGGTTTGTGAGCACCTTTAACAAGCAGATGTGCTGAGTTCCCATAGCTCCAGTCTGCTGGTAGATTCTGCAATGAAGAAATCCATCTTGATCATGATTTCCAATAGATGGAATTGTACTTGATTTAGTTTACTGTACTTAAAAACATATTAGCAAGAAAGCAAAAGCAAACAGAAAAAAAAAAACAACAACAAAAACATGTGGCTTTGTTTTAAAGGATGTGAAATCAGAATCTGAGTAGGGCATATAAATATGGAGATTCTAGTCTCAGCAGGAAGGGCATTCATCTCCGAGCACACTAATAGTGGCATTCACTTTTCACATTGAGTTTCTAGTTTCTGTTTATATGTATTTTATATATAAGCAAGTAATTGTCCTATTTATTACTAAATTATATTTAAAATCACTTGAACCAAAATAAAGCAGATAGAAAAAAGTCCAACCAACTAGAAATTTTATATTCTTGACGGTCCCAATATAGCAGACAATATCATTGTTAAATGAAACTGACAGTCCAAAAACTTTGACAAAATTTTTTTATAGAAATTTTCTTCTTTTTAAGATTTATTTATTATTGTTTATACCATATTCTTTCTGTATGTATGTGTACATACAGAAGTAACCACCAGATATCATTACAGATGGTTATGAGCCACCATGTGGTTGCTGGGAATTGAACTCAGGACTTTTGGAAGAAGAGTCAGAGCTCTTAACCTCTGAGCCATCTCTCCAGTCTGACACAAATATTTCTAATTACACTAATATTTTAATAAATTAAAGGCTTTTTCTTATGCTCTATGTAGAAAAGTTCTTAAATAATTCTAAAGAGTTTAAAGTTTGTCACATTGTATTTTAAAAGAATTTAAAATTACAGTTGAATCATAATTTCATGGTATTAATTTATTTGTGAATGAAAATAAAATTTCTCTTACCTTTAAATATCTGTCATTATTAACTTAACAACAGATAATTACATGGTCTTGTTTTATGTTCCATTTAAATGTCGGGAGGCTTTGAATATCTCATTAGAGTTAAGAAGACTATGTTAACATAGCTAAAGCTGTCATTATCCTGTGGTGAGCATGTATGAGTCAAACATGCTTACCAACTTATTCTCAGAAGGCAGCATGCTGGGTGTGCTAGAATATTAACGTTAGTACATAAAGTAACAAAAGAAGTCTCTCACTATATGTATAGAGGCACCTTTGCCCCAGCCCGCAGGGCTTCAATGTGGGTTCCTAAGGGAGGAGAGTGGAAGGAATGGGGGGAAGGGACGAGAAGCACAAAGAAGGAAGCCAAGTCTGTTTGTCTGATCAAGGCTTCATTTATTAGAAATTTTTACCCAACTTATATAGGGAGAAGGCAGGAAAAGGGGGAAGGTAATTAGCTGCTGCAGGAGACAGGAAAAGTGCTTTCATGTGTTAAATAGGGTACCTGCAAGATACGATAGGGATGTATTCTCATGGATGCTCTAAAAAACGGATGTCCTCACAGTCTATCACCCATGAGTTAGGGTCCTAGATAACTTTCACTAAATAGCTTTAGGTCTCCACTAAATGACCTTTGCTCACTATTTGCCTTTGGCCTAGGAAACACCTTTTGTCTCCACTACATAGCTCTGACTCACTAATTGACTTAGGCTTCAGTAGATAGCTTTGGCTCCCGGCACACCTTTACATCAAAGGTTTTATTGGAAATTACTTCTAAATTATTTTTCTTAATCTTTAATTCCACCTAGTCAAGTATAAATTGCCAAAGCGGGCTTTAGGCTCTTTTAATTGAGTTCTAGGCTCCTAGCTTAGGGACTTGTTTCAGGAAGCAAGAGGTTTTCCATTTGGGCCTTACCCCTTCTCTAGAATGCTGAATGATTAGGGGAAAACAAGATCTCTGTAGACAAAAATTGTCAGTGAAAACTTTACAGAAAGAGGATTCCCCTTTCTCCACATCCTCTCCAGCATGCATTACCCCTTGATATCTTGATCTTAGGCATTCTGATGAGTGTGAGGTGAAATCTCAGGGTCGTTTTGATATGCATCTCCCTGATGACTAAGGACATTGAGCATTTCTTTGGTGTTTCTCTGCCATTTGATATTTCTCTGTTGAGAATTCTCTATTTAACTCTGTAACTCATCTTTTAATTGGATTTCTTGGTTTGTTGATGTTTAACCTCTTCAATTCTTTATATATTCTGGATATTAGCCTTCTGTCAGATGTAGGGTTGGTGAAGATTTTTTCCCAGGCTGTAGGCTGTCATTTTAGTAGGGGTACAGTGACTTTCTCTGACATGAACTCAGTGGCCAGCTCTTTGATCACCTCACCCTGATTGCGGTGGGGGGGGCAGCATTGTCAGGTCACAGAGGAAGATAATGTAGCCAGCCCTAATGAGACCTGATATGCAAGAGTCAGAAAGGGAGGAGGTCCTCCCCTATTAGGGGACTAATGAAAGGGCATAGGAGGAGAAGAGGAAAGATGGGTAGGGCTGGGAGGAGACAAGGGAGGGGCCTGCAGCAGAGATACAAAATGAATAAATTGTAATAAATAAATATATAAATAAATTTAAATTTAAAAAACCTTACAAGAGGAGACTAAACATGGATTAAATTTAATGAACCTGGAGAGTAGAAAAGTCTAAAAACCAGTGTCAGATCAGAACTTCAAAACAGATGAGGACATCCTAGGGAAACTGGAGGGCAAATAGACATACTATGAGTAGAAGTACATGGCACAAACTTCATAAAACTGGCTTTGCATAGAAAATGAGACAAATACTCACAAAGGGATAATGTTGAACTGAACTTTCAACCATATTTGGGAACCATAATTTGGAGACAAAATAAATTTCTTGTCATATTTGTGTATGTGTGTGTTTTACTGGAAATTGAACATGGGTTAATATATATACTATGCAAGTGCTCTACTACTGAGATCTGTTTCAGCCCATGAATATGGATTATTAACAATAAGTAGAACCATTCTTCAGACCTACCAAAAATGGTTTAGTAGAAATTATTTTTAGACATAATTAATGAAAGTGAAAATAAAGCTCAAAATAATTACAGTAAATAGTTAACATAAGCTTAAAATACCTGAAATACAAGGAACATATAAAGAAAAAGAAAAAGAAATAGTAATTCACCACCTTAATTCTTATTTTTCCCTTGTCACCATAGCCTTTTAAATATATTTGCTTTACTTTTCATTAAATGGTACATCTCCTCTACAGTTATAGGTGTTTCTTTCTGTTTTTCTCATTTTTACTTCTAATTTTTCAATGCTTTTCATGTAGAGTTTTCCCTTTTTTCCAAAGTAGAGAACAGACAGCATTAGACACTTAAATTATTTTCTCTTAGTTCCCATTTGAATTCTGTGTATATAAAAATTTTATTAAACTTTTTCTCTTACTCTTTTATTCTACTTGCATTTTTTAGTGAGGCTTTCTTATGTCCTCCAACCTCCATCTAATGGGAAAATAAGTTAAATTAATTTATCTTAAAGAAAAAGCCTTTATTAAAAATGTGCTTTTGTCTAGAGTTATATATTATAAATTATTGAGATTATTTCATGCATTCCCTTTATATCCGAGGACATAAATATTATAAGCAGAAGAGCTGCACACAAACAAAATTATCTGATACAATTGTTCTAGAAAAAGCACATCCTTTTGACTAAGCTCTTTCATTCTTAATCTTTAGGATTCATAATCCTCTACTGAGGGCAAGGCCTGCTGCACACAAGTGCCCCTCTTAATAAATTAATGTTAAGCTTACATCTTTGGGGATACAGTTTACCAGAAAGGAAACTGGCCTTGTTTATTGCCCCCTTTTGCTGTCTTGAGTGTAATTTTATGCTTGTGAAAATGAGATACCAGCAGCAATCAGAATTAAAAAGATAGTGGGCCAGTTTCCTTCTCCAATTCTGCAAGCCAATTTCTCTGCAATAAGTAGGTTTGCCAGCTTCTTGCTCCTGCAGGCAGAAAATTAGGGCACATCTGAGACTGTCTAAGACAAGGACAACTGTCCACCAGTGACCAAGATTGGTAAACCAATTTTCACTTGTGAACAATGTCAGAATTCAAACCATATGTCTCCCATGGTGAAGTACTGCAGTGTGTCATTAACCCACTGTGCCATTTAGCTGCTTCCCTCTGCTTGCTGTCTTGTGAATTAATCACAGCAGACCCAGAGTTCCTTTCTGTTAGGAATTTTTCTGGATGAATGGCAGCCCTTAGAAATGAGAGATCAGGGCACAGGTCTCTGAAATGTTCAATTGAAAGCACTAGCCATTCAGTGTGTTCTATCATCATTATTAGAATGAGAAATCACAATTTGAAGGTTCATTGTGATGTGCTGTCAAACCCTATATCTTATAATTTTAATATGCAATTCTGTCCTTAATAATTAATGCTCTTAACTCTGTAGGTGGGATCTGAATTTGGCTCCAAAAGAGAAATCCCTCTGAGCTGTAATATTCTTTGTAATATTTCCACCAGCTTATGAAGTTCCCCCTCAGTCTGCCTTCTAGTGTTCTTATTTAAATGATCTGTCATCTAATGAATCTGGATCAAAAGCTCCAAGCTTAGAATATACGACAAAAAGCCTCTTCTGGGTGAAGAGTTTGGATCCAAATAAAAACATTTCTGTGCTTTGGCCATTATTACATGCATTTAACTTCTGGGAAATACTGATGTTTAAAAGATATGGGGAAAAGGCACCTGCTTTCTCACGCAGTTTATGTCTGTACTTGATAAAAATTCAGGGCAGCATATGCAGACATTATGCAGAAACCCCATTCACATGGTAATTTCTTTGTATTTGAATAATTTCTTTTCAGGTGCTCTATGAATACCAGACCCTGAGAGGATTTGAGTCTCTCTCCGCCCTAAATTCCCCATGACCACATTTTCCTGTTTTGATCCCACTTTTGGTCAAAGAAGACTACTATGTGCCTGTTGTCCCTAAGATTTTCTAGACGACAAGCCATGTTTCAGAGAGGGTTATTATATTCTGTTGGTGTTATTCTTAAATCTTTCAGTTAAAGTCATTAGATTAAGTACTGTGTGACCAGTGAAAAATGAGACCACTTATAAACCAACCCAACAGACCTGTGAAGAACATTGGCCTTTACAGCACCAATGATGTCCTGCTTTTCCATAGCATTAAGTGAATGAGCTGGTTAGTCTCCTAATCTACACTTTCTCGATATTTACATTCATGAACTCTGCATATTTTTTTAATTGTGACAAAACATCAAAGTTGAAAATATTTTGTCAGCTGTTCATTATATTACCACAACAAAATCCAAGATCAGTGACATAAATAGATAGTTTGTTTTGACTGACAGTTTCAGAAATTGTTGTCAAGGATAGTGTGACCTCCTCATGGTGCTTGTGGTAAGGTGTTGCATTATGGTAAGGAATGTATGGTAGGGCAGAGATGCTCCCCTCATGGGTAGGAAGCAATACAAAGGGCTATAAAGTCTCATTTTCCATTTGAAATCCCCTTCCCACAATAACCAGAAGACATCCTGCTAGGCGTCGCCTCTTGAGACTCTACCCCACTTAGTAACAACACTATGCTGGGGGTCCAAGTCTGTAATACAGGGACTCTTTTTTTAAAGATTTGTTTATTTATTATATGTACAATGTTTTGTCTGTATGTAGACCTGCATGCCAGCAGAGAGCTTCAGATCTCATTATAGATGTTTGTGAGCCACCATGTGGTTGCTGGGAATTGAACTCATGACCTCTGGGAAAGCAACCAATGCTCTTAACTTCTGGGCCATCTCTCCAGCCCCTGATACAGGGAGTTTTGAGAGACATTGCAAATCCCAACTGTGCAAGGAAACACACATAATTCTTTAGAATATCTGAAATGTATTAAAAACAAAAAGAAAATATCTATAGAAAACTCTGTGCTAGATTTTTCAAGTACTAAAAGTCATCTTATATTGAGATGAGTAATGGGTTCGTGGCCAACCTCTAACAGTGTTAATTATTGTGTAAAACATGATGCTTGCCATTTGGGCAGAGGTGAGACAATCTTCATGTCCTTCAGTAACCCCTCTGATGGTAATGCAGCACTGATTTGAATCTATAATAAAGGTTCCATATTGGCAAATGTGTGATAAAGCAACATGTCTAAGTTCAAATATATGCAGGCTGTTGGTAACTTCACCAGCATCATCTTTCAAGTAGTAGTTTCTGATTGTTTTGTTTTGTTTGAGACACAGAGTAGCTATGACTGGCTTGGAACTCTCTATGAAGACCAGGCTAGCTTTAGACTCATAGAGATCCTGGAGCCTCTAGAGTGGTGAGATTAAAGGTATGCACAATGCCATGTCTACAAATGGTGTTTTCAGTGTCAAAGTTTTTTTGACATAGTCAAAATATTCTTTCATAAGAAGTATTCTTGATTATATTTAGAACATTGAAATGCATTTGTGATAAGGTCTTTGGGTAATACCTTTTAATGTAAACAAATACTATACAAGAATTATAATTTGTGGTTAATTTTTTTGTACATAAGTACTATGCAAGGTTTCCAATTTGTGGTTAACTTGCTAACTAAAAAATAATGTACTATAGATCAGACATTGAACATATTTTTAATTAAGAAGTGGAAACAAACAAACAAAAACCTCCTAGACATCAATTATGAAGATAATCAGGATGCAGGAAACTAATGCTGGATATATCAATCTATCAGACCTGAATGTTAAATTCAGCTGTTATTCAGTATTCAACTGTGTACTTGTAATTAAATAATCAAGGTACTTTTACAACTTTCAGTTTAAAATTATTTCCATTAATTTTGTTGTGATTTGTGGAGTTATTTATAATATTCATATCTACATAGGGAAAATAGTACAAAAAGTATTGTGCCATAATTCTGCCCAGCTTGGCCTCCTGGGGCATCTTGTTGGCAGCTTAAATTTGACATAGTGGAAATTTCTGTGGAATTGGCTAATAACAAGAGAGCGGATAATTTGTAATTATGTTGGTTGTCTAGAGCATAGGTCAAAAAAAAAACATTTGCCAAAATATCTAGATAGTAAATATTTAAGGCTTTCTGACTGTGGTTCTGCCTTTGCTTTAATTACTATATTATTGTTATATTAAAACAGCTATAGAAACGGACTTTTTGGAATCAAGAGGGAAGCTCACAGGCCAGCATTTGCTGGCTTCTGATCTAAAAGCAAAGCAAACAAACAACAAAAATATAATCAAACAAAAATACCCACAGAAGCACCAGAACAACCTACTCACACATACATGCATACACACATACAGCATTAAAAACATTAATCAATCCAATAAAATTAAATGTATGTTGATTACAGTTATTATACAGTAGGACAAAACTTGAGCTCTTTTTCACTGTTTGAAAGTTATGACTTTCCTAAGGCCATAGGTCAAAAAGACTCAGAAGCAAACTTGAATAAGACTTAAATAAAGGACATGAGAGAATTATTATATATGAGCCAGAAGCCCATGGATGTGAATAGATGGGTGTATTTAATCCATGTGTTCACATCCATGAGCTTATAGTAATTTCAAAGCCAGTGCTATTAGCATATTGACAATGATGCTGAGGCAGTAATTCATTATTTTCAATATTTCATAAATTAAAAAGAATCAAGATAATTTTTGAAGTATATTCATAAGTTATAACTTATGGGTATTTCATCTCTAGCACCACACAGAGAGAGAAAGAGAGAGAAAGAGAAAGAGATTTTTCTTTTTCTCAAATAACTATTGCTGGGTGACAAACTAATTCATCTGGTGATTTTGCTGCACTATTGTTTCAGCAAATAATGAATGTAGGAAATTATGGTAAATGTCTAAAAATACAATGCTACAGTAAATTTTATTAGTAAATTTTACTTTATTTATCTGATTAGATGATACAACACTAGAAGAGACTTGACAAATAATCAAACTTATGAATGATCAAATTACTGGATTTTGTTAGCCATAAATTAACAGATATGTAAAAGAAGGCAGAGTTACATAAAAATCTATCATGGACACATAAAAATTAACACTGTGGCAAATCATACATGGTGAACATTACTTGAACAACAGTAACAGACAACTGAAAAACACAAGGAGATAGATAGAAAGCTATACAATTAAAGTTCCCACTTTGGTTATACTTTCTGACTTGGTGTTTATGGCAATGCAGGTGGCCAAAATCAACTTTCTTTTACTCTCTAGACCAGTGGAGGATCTGGTCTTCATTGGTCAGTTGGGTTATGATGGAGTATCAGTCTCCTCTAACATTTGTTATTTGTTTACAAAAGTTTTGTCTTTGGAGAACAAGCCAAAAGCCGTGCTTGACTATGGCTTCACTTAAAGGCATTGGAGTCATTTTTCTGTGTTGATGCACCTCTTTGCATACTAAATTGGCTATAGTCTACCCAATGGTATTTACATGACTTTTGTGAGCAAGAAGACATATGAACCACCAGGGTCACAGAACATTCTGAGAGACACCCCATAGTAACCTGGAAAGCACAGGTCAAAATATTGTTGCTTTTATTTCTCTTTGACCAAGTTAATATAGGCTCTAAGTATAGTTGAAAATTCAATCTCACAATGATACTAGCATGCTACTTTTAACTACTGTTTAACATTTAGATGAAGCCAGGAGGAGAAAATCACTTTTAATTAAACCTTGATTGGACATGCGTTTTATTCTTTTAAGCCAGTACCTGTAACTCTTACCACAAGAATACTAATAACTTAAAAGAACTCTATTGATTTAAGAAAGCTTTTTATATTAATGAATCAATTTTTGACCTTAGATTCTTTAAGATCATAAATATCATCTCTAAAGCTAATCTTTTACTTGTCTCTTACAATGTACTTATACCTTTATGTTTTCAGTTTTGCTTTCCAATCTGGAAAGATATCTAAGCAACTTAACCTTCATATGCGGATCCCCCCCCTTTTTTTACTAAAAATATTTCTATTCTTGCATTCTTCTAACATTTCTTTTCTTTTTTCTATTTATAGATTCCCTGCTGTCTTTTCATAGTGCCATGAGACATAGTAACATTAACAACTTAACATACCATCTTATTTATAAAAATGGAATTTAAACCACATGTATAGCATAATGAAGTAATGGAATGAATTAATATTACTGTATATATAACATAGTATGTACATTATATTGAGGCTTTTTAAGTTTCCAGGCAAACCCTATAGAAGCACAAAACACTCAGCAATTATATATGTTCTGTGTAGTCAACAGCACAGTTTACCATAGCTGTGCTTTGGGATTTGAATGAGTGAGTGAGGAGTACAAAATAAATACTAAAAAGTCATTAGACTAATATTTTAACATCCAAGGGAAATCAATCAAGTAAAGCCTTATTGAAACGACAATGATGCTGGAGTGACTGACTCAGCATTCCTAGGCAAAGGAATATCTCTGCCCTATCCATAGATAAAAGTTCCATTAACTGTTTCCACTATAGGTAGAAGTCTTTATCATGAGATAAACAATAGTAACCAGTTTTGGAAATGGTTTTCGTTTAGGACACAATGCCATCACTCTAACACTGTTTTATTGCTATCCCTTTTCCTGGGATAGCAGTTAAAGAGTCAGGGTGACTTCCTGACTCAGAATAGGAATTTTTTGAAAGATATTTTGAGACAAAAAAAATTTGTTTCTGAGGTGGGAGGAATCTCCAGGGCTAGCTTCTCAGTGAGCTCAAACAACATGTGACAAGCTACTAAAATATCACACATATAAAAGGTGTTTGATCCTTTGGACATGAGAGAACAAAGATAGTTAAAAATGGCACTTTTAGCTACCAAAGCATGCCCAGTAGCCACAGGCATTGAAAACACAAGCCAAGAAAAAGTGGCATTGCATATACATTCTCTACATGGACTCCATATACCAGCACTGTCTCCAGGGAGGAAGCTTGGGAGAGAGGCCTAGCACTAGTTAGGTAGCTTGGAGTGCCAATGCAAAGCAGGAGGATAAACACATTTACCTAAGGCTCACTGCTCCTTTATCATCCGCTGATGGTCCACCATATGATGCTAGAAAATTTGGGGAGTCCCATTACAATTTCCAGATGATACCAGGGAAACTTCGATCCTCTCCTTGGGTTGTCTCATTAATAAAATATTTAATAAAAATTCAAAGGAAAGATCAAGAATTGGCAGGCAAAAAGTAGCTTTCAGCTCAGAATGTGTGACATGGGCTTTTTTGAAATGCAGGTCCGTTGGCCTGATGAACCTTTCACGTTTAGGTGGTTTTCTTGTAAAACCATCACCAACAAAGCAGACTTTAGTAACCATCCTCTTCCACGCCTTTTTTCTCTTTCCTGTTAGTAAATTTTCAGTACTTTTACTTCTCCTTGGGCAGGGGACTTTGGGTAGAGGGACTTCCTATTTTCCCGCTTTCGGTTTCGGCTTAATCCTGTTGGAAAGCAGTATTGCTATCAACTGTCACTCTCTGCTCAGCAGGTTAGACTGGTGCTGCTCCCTGTGGGGTGCATCATCCCCATTATATGCACTCTGGGTGTAATCACCAAAGGTACAGTTTTAAAAGTGATTGTGAGCCAGTTGGGCCGTGTGACACAAGGAGGCAAGCTTATTTGGGGAAAGTATGCCCAAATTACTACCAATCCTGAAAATGATGGGTGCATAAATGCTGTTTTGCTAATTTAACACTGACTTCATACAAGTCACTCCAACCACTACCAAAGACTGCACACCATCAGGCAAACACCAAAGCTGTGATCCTTCTGAACCAACAAGCAGTTTTACCCCATGTGCAGTCTTCAAGAATATTGAAAAATAAAAACAAAGAAGAAAAGATCAAGGACAGTACTGTTAAAGCATCAAAAACAACAACAACAAATAAACAACAACAAACAAAAACAAACCCAATGAAGAAAAGCTGGAAATTTCAACAACTACCTAGAGAACAAAAACAAAGTAAAGGTTTTAAAAAGTGTTTTTGTTGTTTGTTTGTTTCTTTTTTTAATTCATGCTATTTGAGTTAAGCTTCCATGGAGGTCAGCTAGCCACATGGAGGATAAGCAATAATATAGCTGGGAAAGGAGCTTTAGAGAAAGTTTAAGGAATCCCAAAGCAACAGCAAAAGCATGCTTAAAGCAGAGAGAGTGCAATAGAAAAAAAAACAAAAAAGAAAAGTTATGCTTTGTTGAATAAGTCAGAGAAGTGACCAGACTTATAAAGCTGGCCTGGCTCTGTTAACTACTGCTGTCATTGTGTTGTAGATGGATGGTGAAGGCATGTCTATAAAAATAAATGTCTGTAATCTAGAGATATTTGTGGAAAGAAAAACTGTAGATTAAATAAAATGATATATAGGACATCATATATGTAAAGAACAGAGTGACTACATTAAAATGATGATTGGCAGGAGCCTTGTACTACCAGAGGGCCAAAGACAATAGTCAGACAGGACTTGATTGACAAGTATTTAGGCTTATCACAGCTTTCTTATCCTGAGAGTGAATCTTCATCACTCGTGGATTTTTTCCCAATATTCTAACTAAATTTTCAAAGAAGTATAAGATTTGTTACTGTATCATTTATCCTTAATTAATTAAGAACTATGAATGCTTTAACTGCCTGCTTCCAAACTACCATTTTTATCCTTACTCTTTATCTCAGCAGTGGAAATAAAAAGTCTATAGACACCTACCACTGTGTCCTCCACCTACTAAAGCCTACAACAGCATTTCTTCAAATGTTGTTCCCCAAGCTGTGCACCAGTCAATAGCTTCCTTACATCTACTTAGACATATTACCATAAATCATCCCCACTATATATGTTGTTTGTGCTCTTCATTACTTACATAGCATTATTTGATCATCTTAAAGAAAATAATGTTATCCATCCCTTTTCTCATATCTACTGTCATAAATTTATTTGCACATTTAATAATAAATTATGTTATCAGTCATGTCAAATTTTCCCTTATTCTCTGTAATTTATTTTATCAGAAAGTAGAAATGCTAAGATGCCTTCTACTTTAATTTTGTTTTATTAATGCTAAGTTTTTGGTTCTCATATAACATGTGCTTGCTACTCTTCTCAGGGTCATCCACTCCATCTTTCACATGCTTTCATCTATGCCTCATAATCTGAACTGTGTGTTCCTGCTTCATACCTGTTGGTGATATAACATTATGGTCATTTTGTGAAAAACATTTTGCTGTCCTCTCTTCCCTTTGCATTAAAAATTCTGCATTATAAATTCTGCTGTGTCTTTCTTAAAAAAAAAAAGCTGACTACTTCTCACCATCTCCATGGTTCTTAGCATGCTTGAGCGCCTTCAACTTCAATGCCTCTTCAAAGAAGCTCCTTTGTACTATCCTTGTTCCCAAGAGATGGTTTTCAGTGCAATTTGCCAAGTGTTTTTTAAAACTGAAAGTCACTTTATAGGACTCATCTACTATGTCCTAAAATGGTCTCAAGAGAAAATAGCAATGTACTTATTTATGATGATATGTTCTGCATGATATATCTTGCACGTTGTATCATAGACACTGTGACCTTATCTATGAGTGTTCATCTTGCTGAGTAGTAAACACATTGGTCATATTGTTATTTCACTTCTCAATTTTGCCACTTATTTTTTCTA
This sequence comes from Meriones unguiculatus, assembly GCF_030254825.1. Taxonomy (NCBI): domain Eukaryota; kingdom Metazoa; phylum Chordata; class Mammalia; order Rodentia; family Muridae; genus Meriones; species Meriones unguiculatus. The sequence goes on along the minus strand of NC_083360.1, from coordinate 49,558,840 downwards.
CTTGGTTCCACATTTATAACCATTCACCCATTCACTGTTAGATTTTTATTTTTTTATTATTTTATTTTAATGTTGTGAAACTTCTGGTTTCATATCTTATTTATTATTTGTTTCTTGCTTTTCCACTGGAATATACCAAAAAGTGTTTTCTGAATTTTTCCCTTAATAGTTCATCTTACCTATTAGATAAGTATTTAACACATAGCAGATAATGTATAAATATATATTAATTAAAATTATAAAGTTACCAGTTACTTCTCAGCTAGTCAGAAATTAAGAAACACATTTTAAAAGAAACCTCAGAGGATGGCCATACCTGGCAGTCTCTCAGAAGTATTCCTTACTAGGCAACCTACAAGCACCACACTCTCCTAAACACAAGAAAGTCAACAAAAACTAAGGAATGGGACATTCACCGAACAAACAAAACAGTAAATATTAACAACCAAAATTACAATAATCCCAAACACAGATGCCTAGACAGCAGAATGAAAACATAATTAATAAAGCCAGGACACATGTCTCTAGTAGAGCACAACATACCTACTACAGTAGACCCTGAGAGATACAATATAGTTAAAATATAAAATAACTTATGAGTATGTTCAAATTCTTTAAAGAGGATATAAAATCTATCGAAACACAAACAAATAGAATGATATAAAAAAGCTGTTTAAGACATAAACATGGAATGAATAAAAAACACAAACTGAGGGAAAATGGGAAATGAAAAATATAAAAACTCAAACATGAATCTCAGAGGCAAGCCTTACCAACAGAATATGAGAAATAAAGGAAAGCATTTCAAAAATTGAAAACAATATAGAGGAAATAGAATTCCTAGTCAAAGAAAATGTTAAATCTTAAAGAATTCAGTAACAAAAACTTCCAGGAAATCTAGGTCACTTTAAAAAGGCAAATCTGAGAATATTGGGAATACCATAAAGAAAAATACAGGTCAAAAGTACAGAAAATATTTTTAGCAAAATCACAGAAGAAAATTACTCTAGCCTAAAAAGGAGCTGTCTATTGAGTTTTAAGAAGCAAAAGGAACAACAAATAGACCTGACTAAAAAAGAAATTCCACACAACCCATACTGATCAAAACACTAAACATATAACAACAACAGAATATTAAAAGATTTAAGGAAAAAAGACTAAGTAACAATATAAAGACAGACTTATTATAATAACATCTGATTTTTTAATGGAGAATCTTAAGATACAGAAGGCGCTGGACAAACATTCTATAAAGCATAAAAGATCACAGATGCCAACCCAGAACTTCTAATCCAGCAAAAGTTTCAATCACAATAGATAAAAAAGAAAGCCACTCCAAATCCAGCTGCAAACAAGATAATAGAATAAAAATTTCAACCTGAAGAGGTTAACCATAGCTGAGGAAATAAACTCAAACAAAAAGATAATCTCAGTCCAGCAAATCAAAAGATGGCAGAAAACCCCATATAAAAAAATAATCAACAAATACTGCTTATTGAAAACTTTTAGCATCAATGTCTTTAGATTCCAACAAAAAACTAAGACAAAAAGATTAAATTAGAAAACAGAATGCATCCTTCTTGATCCCTTTGCAATCAAGAAATACACTTTAACATCAAGTATTGGCATCACATTTGTTCAACCATGTTCATAGCAGCTTTATTTGTAATAGCCAGAACCTGGAAACAACCCAGATGTCCCTCAACGAAAGAATGGATACAGAAATTGTGGGACATTTACACAATGGAATACTACTCAACAATTAAAAACAAGGAAATCATGAACTTTGCAGGCAAATGGTGGGAACTAGAAAAGGTCATCCTGAGTGATGCATTCCAGAAGCAGAAAGACACACAAATTATACATTCACTTGTAAGTGGATACTAGACATATAATATAGAATAAAGCTACACAAATCTGTACACCTAAAGAAACCAAGCAAGAACGAAGACCCTAGGTAAGATGATCAATCCTCACTCAGAAAGGCAAACAGGATGGATATTGGAAGAAGGAGAAAATAGGAAGCAGGACAGGAGCCTACCACAGAGGGTCTCTGAAAGACTCTACCCATCAAAGCAGATGCTGAGCCTCATACCCAAACTTTGGGCAGAGTTCAGGGAATCTTATGAAAGAAAGGGGAGATAGTAAGACCTGGAGGGGATAGGAGCTCCACAAGGAGAGCAGCAGTATCAAAATATCTGGGCCCAGGGGTCTTTTCTAAGACTGATACTCCAATCAAGGACCATGCATGGAGATTACCTAGAACCACTACACAGATGTAGCCCATGGCAGCTCAGTATCCAAGTGAGTTCCCTAGATGGAAACAGACTATCTTTGACATGAACTCAGTGGCTGGCTCTTTGACCACCTCCCCCTAAGGGGGAAGTAGCCTTGCCTGGCCACAGAGGAGGACAATGCAGCCAGTCCTGATGAGACTTGATAAGCTAGGGCCAGATGGAAGGGAGGATGAGCTCCCTTATCAGTGGACTTGGAGAGGGGCTTGGGAGGAGATAAGGGAGGAAGGGTGTGATTGGGAGGGAATGAAGGAGGGGGCTACAGCTGGGATAGAATGTGAATAAACTGTAATTAATATAAAAAATTTAAAAATGAGAATAAAAGAAAAAATATTGCAATTCTAAACATTTATGCACCAAACACAACGATATTCAAGTTCCCAAAATGAATACTACTGCACTTTAAACCACATATTCACTCATCCATTACTTATGGGAGATTCCAATATTCAACTCTTACTAACAGAAAAGTCATTCAGACAAAAATTAAACAGTGAAATATTGGAGCTAATTTATATCATAATCCAAACAGAACAACAGATATTTACAGAAAATTACACCCTAACACACACACACAAAGAAACAAACAAACAAACAAACAAACAAAAAACATTCTTCTCTTCAGCTCATGGGACTTTCTCCAAAATTGATCACATACTTGAACACAAAGTAAGTCTCAATAGACACAAGAAAATTGAAATAGCACCCTCTCTTTTATCTGAACACCAGTTTTACTGGATATGAATACAACAGAAAAAAAAATAGAAAGTGTACAAACTCATTGAAATTAAACAAATCACTAAAAAATTGGTCAAGACAGAAATCAAGAAACAAATTCAAAATATCTTAGAAATCAAAGAAAATGAAAAACACCATTTGCCCAAACTTGTGGAATACAATCAAAGTAGTTCCAAGTGGAAAGTTCATAGCACTAAGTGCATATGAAAGCACTGGAGAGACCTCACTTTTATGAGAGCTCTAGAACAATAACAACAAAAAAGAAACCATACAAAACAGGAGTAGATAGCAAGAAATAATAAAACTTGTGGTTGAAATTAATAAATAGATTCAATAAACATACAATAGTAATCATCAATGAAACAATGAGTTGGTTTTCTTTGACGAAATCAATAGTAAGCTTGACAAACTCCTATCCAAAGTTACCAAAAGGTGGAGAAAACATATCTAAAATAACAAAACTACAAAAATGGGGGACATATAAATAGATGCTGAGAAAATCCACAGAATCAAACAGATACATTTTAAAATGTGGACTCGACAAAATTAGAAAACCTGAAAGAAATGGGTAACTTTCTTAATACATACTACATAGCAAAGTTAAATCAAGATAACATAAGCAATTTGAACAGATCCATAACCCCTAGTGAAATAGAAACAGTCATTAAAAGTCTCCCAAACAAAGAGAGCTAGGACCAGAAGATTTTAGCACAGAATTCTACCAGATTTTTGAAGAATAACTAATGCCATCACTTTACAAAATGTGCCATAAAGTAGAAACATCCAGAACACTGATCATTTTTTAAAATGAAACCACAAATACCTGATTCCTAAAATAAATAAAAACCAAACAAAGAGAATTGCAGACCAATTTTCCCATGAACATAGATCAAAATTTCTCACTAACAAGATTGCAAAACATGTCCATGAACATATCTAAAAGATCATCCAATATGATTAAATATACTTTATACCAAAGATGCAGGGAAGATTCATAAATGTAAATTGATAAATGTAGTCTACCACATAAGCAGACTGAAAAAAAAAGCCACATGATCATTTCATCAGATGCATTAGGCCTTTCACCAAATTCATCTCCCCTTCAAGATAAAAATCCTGAAGATGCTTGGTATACAAGTGAAATATCTCAAAACAGTAAAGGTGGTTTATAGAAAGTCTACAGTCAACACCAACCTAAATGGAGAGAAACTCAAAGCACTCCCATTAAAATGAGGAACATAACAAGAATGTACACTCCATATGTATTCAGTATAGCACGTGGAGACTTAGCTAGTGCAATAAGAGAACTGAAGAAAATCTAGGGGATACAAATTGTAAAGAAAGAAGTCAAAGCACCTTTATTTGCAGATGATGTGATAGTAGACATGAGTGACCCTAAAATTTTTCACACAATGTTAAAACAAAAATTAGTAGCTCTTCTTTATAAAGGTAACAAACAGACAGAGAAAGAAATCAGGTAAAAATACTTTTCACAATAGCATTAAAAATACCTTGGAGTAACTCTAACCAAGCATATAAAAGGCTTATGTAATAAAATCTGTAAGACAATGAAGACAGAAATTGAAGAAGAATCAGAAAATGAAAGGATCTCCCTTGTTCATGGGAAAATATAAATATAAGATATCATTGTATTGGGCTTCTATACAATTCAAATAGCACTTAGTTTTTTTTTCTCCCTCCTCAAATTTCTTCTCTGCCACTCCAGTTCCCCCTTTTATATATACATATGTATGTATATATGTTTGTATATGTATATATATGTGTGTGTCTGTTCAGATTGTTAATATACTATGAATTTGCCTCAATAAGGCTTGATAAAGTATTCAATGCAATCCTCATCATAATTTCAAAACAATTTTTTTTTGTGGAGGAAAGAGTTTATTTGGCTTACACTTCCAGACCATAATCTAACATTGTAGTAAGTCAGTACAGGAAATCAAGTAAGGCTGGAGGCAGGAGCTGATCCAGAGGCCACAGGTGAGTGCTGCTGATGGCTTGCTCAGCCTGCTTTCTTATAGGACCAAGGACCATTGGCCCATGGGTGGCACCATCTACAATGGGCTGAGCCCTCACCCATTGATCACTAATTGAAAAAAATGCCTTACAACTGTAGCTCATTGAAGCATTTTCTCAGCTGAGGCTCTTTTCTCTCTGATGACTCCAGCTTATACCAAGTTGACACACAAAACCAGCCAGTATATGTAGTGAGGTGACATTCTTTTCTGGCCCAATCTATTTGGTGTTTTGTATGCTTCTTGTACCCTGATAGGCACACCTTTCCTGAGATTAGAAAATTTTTCTTCTATGACTTTGTTGAAAATATTTTTGAGTTTTTGAGGTAGTATTCCCTCCCTTCCTCTATTCCTATGATCCCTAGGTTCACTCTTTTCATAATGTCCGAGATTTCCTGAATGTTTCGGTTTAGGCAATTCTAACTTTTTCTTTGTGTTAGGAAATTCGAACATTTTCTTTGACTGATGTGTCTATTTCTTCCATCGCTTCTTCTATGGATGAGATTCTCTCTTCCATCATTTTTTTTGTTTATTGTTTTTTGGTTTTTGTTTCTTTATTAATTACACTTTATTTACTTTGTATTTCCCCTGTGGTTCTCTCCCTCCTATCGTCCCAATCCCTCCCTTCCTCCACCCTCTGCATGCATGCTCCTCCCCAAGTCCACTGATAGGGAAAAGATCATCCTGAGTGAGCTGTCCCAGAAGCAGAAAGATGCACACGGTATATACTCACTCATATAGACATATAATATAGGATAAACCTACTAAAATATGTACATCTAAAGAAACTAATCAAGAGGGAGGACTTTTGCTAAAATGCTCAATTACTATCCAGAAAGGCAAAGAGACTGGACATCAGAAGAAGGAGAAAAGAGGGGGAACAAGTCAGGAGCCTGACATAGAGGACCTCTGAAAAGCTCTGCCCTGAAGACTATCAATGTAGATGCTGAGACTTATGGGCAACCTTTGGGCAGAGTGCAGGGAATCTTAGGAAAGAAGTGGGAAACAGTAAGATCTGGAGAGGACAGGAACTCCACAAGGAGAGCAACAGAACAAAAAAATCTGAGCACAGGGGTCTTTCCTGAGACTGATATTCCAACCAAGGACTATGCATGGAGATAACCTAAGACCCCTGCACAAAGGTAGCCCATGGCAGTTCAGTATCCAAATGGGTTCCATTGTAATAGGAACAGGGACTGTCTCTGACATGAACTGATTGGCCTGCTCTTTATTTACTTCCCCCTGAGGGAGAAGCAGCATTAACAGACCACAGAAGAAGACAATGCAGCCACTCCTGATGAGACCTAATTGATTCAGAAGGAAGGATTTTATCTTTATATTTATCGTTATCTTTATCTTTATAAATCCTTAAGGGACAATTTTCACCTTCATAGGGAAACACACACACACACATACAAACAAGAATAATTAAATCAACCATGAATTATCAAGGAAATTGTGGTGGTATCATCATCCCTGAACTCACATTGTACTACACACCTCTGTTTTATAATAAAATATGGTGTTGACACAAAAACAGACACATTGATCAATGTAATAGAATTGAAGTCTTAGACAACACCCAACACACCTAAAGACACCTGCTTCTTGATAAAGAGGCAAGGAATATGCCCTGGAGGAAAAAAGACAGCATCTTCAACAAATGGTGCTACTTAAATTCAACATCTGTATGTAGAAGAATGCAAATAAATGCATACTTATCAACCTTCAAAAAAAGTACAGTCAGACAATGTGCAGATAGTAAGGTACCTTGAAATATTCAGTCCTAAATGGAAACTGTTTTATCAGGATTTTGTTGTTGTTTTTGTTCGCTTTATTTTTATTTATTTTATTTATTTTTGTGTGCATGTTGTTTATATATATTTATGGCTTCTGGTTTTGTGTGTTTACAAGATTTCCATGGCATCTGAGAATATGCATGTCTCTACATCTATATATTTCATGTGCTTTTATTTTGGCTCCTTTTCTTCTGTTTGTTTTCTTCTCTCTGGATCAGGATGGAAGAGGTAATAGAAAGAATGGAGGAGGGTAAATATAATCAATATATTTTGTGTTAAATTATTGTTTTAGTTCATTTTACATCCTGATCATAGCACTCTCACTTCCCCCATCCCACCTCCTCTACTCCCCAGAAAAGAGGAGCCCCCTTCTTCTCTGACCAATTCACCAGGAACATTAAGTATCATCAGGATTGATTGCATTCTCTTCCACTGAGGCCTGGCAAGGCAGCCCTGCCAGAAGAAAGGGATTGAACAGCAGGTAACAGAGTCCATGTCAGAGACAGGCCATGGCCCCCCTTACTAGGAAGTCCACATTAGAACTAAGCTGCCCATTGGATATATATGTGTAGAGGATCTAGATCCAGACCATATCTTTGGTCTTTGGTTGGTGCTTCAATCTCCTTATACCCCCCAGAGCCCAGGTTAGTTGACTCTGTTGGTCTTGTGGAATTCTTGTCCCTTCCAGTTCCTTTGGTCTTTGCCCCCACTTTTCCAAAAGGCTTCCTATTCTCTGCCTAATGCTCTTTTCTTTTTTTAATATTTACTTATTTATTATTATAATTTATTCACTTTATATCCCAGCTGTAGCTCCCTATCATCCCCTCCCAGTCCCACCTTCCTTCCCTGTTCTTCCTCTATGCCCCTCCCCTAGTCCACTGATAAGGGAGTTCCTCCTCCTCTACTATATATATATATGACCTTAGCTTATCAGGTCTCATCAGGACTTCCTCTGTGCCTGGAAAGGCTGTACCCCCCAGGGGGAGGTGATCAAAGAGCCCTCCAAGGAGTCCATGTCAGAGACAGCACCTGCTCCCCTTACTAGGAAACCCACTTGGAAGCTCAGCTCCCCTATGGTATACATCTGAGAAGAGGGTCCATGTCCTCTCCATGCATGATCCTTGGTTGGATTATCTCCTTCTACAGGACCCCTTGGGCCCAGACATTTTTGGTTCTGTTACTCGCCTTGTGGAGCTCCTGTCCCATCTATGTCTTTCTTTTTTTTTTTTTTTTTCAATGCAGTTTATTCAGGAACATTGAACAATCCTCGGACCCTGGGGAAAGCCAGCCCACAGCTTAAATAGCCTCTGGGTAGCCAACCCAGGCGTGCCACGGGGGCAATGCAGATAGGTCCACATACATGGAAGCAAGCCAGATCCTCGGCCTTAGCCAAATGTGGAGTTGTTCGTGACAGAGAGCACTCACCATCGGGAAGGTGGAAGGCGGAAACCAGCTCCATCTTTAAGGCATAGCATTCCGCAGCTCTCTACAGTTCCCCCTTTTTGTTTTAGACGCATCAGTCAAGAGTAGAGGTCTGATCTCTGATATTAGAAATAAATTGGGACTTTGTACAGATGTTCATTTAGGTGTCATCCACCCAAAGAGCATCAGACCCATCAGATACCTTTTTCTCAGAGGCGGGACCTGGGGCATCAACCCGCATGCAATCAGACATGCTCTTCTCTGGGTCTAGAATTGACGCAGGATGTTCCAACGAGGGGTTAAGGCTTCTCATAATATTTCCTATAAGCCCACACCTGTTTGTCTATATCCCCCATTTTTATTCATTATTAGCCAGATAGAGCCAAGTAGTTGTGGTAATGATACTTGCTTTTTTGCCCAACGCTGGAATGCTAGTAAATTTAGGTATGCCCTGGTTACTCGCATGCCTCACTGGGTGCCTGTGCCCATTGATGCCCCTCACGCTAGGACTCTCTTCAGACAGAAAAGGGATCTTGGAACTACAGCCACCATTGTTACTACCATCTCATTGGTGGCTGTTGGAGCTACCACCAGGGCATTAGCCATGAGTCATACTGGGCAGACTGCTCAGACCCTGAATAATCATTTAGCCAATGTAGCTCATGACTTAGTTGTACATAAAGGAATTAATGCTCAACTAAAAGGAAGCTTGATGGTGTTCAATCAGAGGATTGACCTCTTGCAGGAGCAATTTGATACCCTATGGCAAATCGCTCAACCTGGCTGTCAATGAAAGTATGCTGGACTTTGTGTCACTAGCATACAACATGAGAATTTTTCCTGTGCTGCAAATCTGTCTAAACAATTGTCGAGCTATATTTTAGGTAATTGGACTGGAGAATTCGATACTACGATGGAGCAGCTGAGAGTGGCCATTGTCACAGTAAATTCTACCGGAGTGGACGAAGGACTAGCCACAGGATTATCAACATGGATTGCTGCAGCCATGAATCATCTGAAGGAATGGGCAGGCATGGGAGTGTTAGCAGGCCTTCTGGTGTTGGTCTCCTTGGTTTGCCTGTGGTATATATGCAAGATTAGAGTCTCACAACAGTGTGATGCAGCCATGATCATTCAGGCCTTTACAGCCATTGAAGCAGGACATTCTCCCCAAGCATGGTTGGATACCATAAAAAGCTAAAATGATACGCTCAGGATGCGAGGCTAAGCACTGCACTCAGGGTCAGCCGCTTTGGACCCATCTATGTCTTTCTATCTCCCCCTTCGTTCATAAGATTCCACGAACTCTGCCTAAAGTTTGGCTATGAGTCTCAACATTTGCTTCTATACACTGCTGGGTAGAGTCTTTCAAAGTCTCTCTGTGATAGACTCCTATCCTTTTTTCTGGTCTTTTCCTACTTCCAATGTCTATTTTGTTGGCCTTCCTGAATGAGGATTAAGCATCTTCCCTAGTGTCCTCCTTGTTGTTTAGCTTCTTTAGGAGTATAGATTTAGGAACAGTCCTGTTAGGCCACAGAGGAGGACTTTGCAGCCAGTCCTGAAGATATCTGATAAAACAGGGTCAGATGAATGGGGAGGAGGTCCTCCCCTATCAGTGGACTTGGAAAGGGGCAAGGTGGAGATGAGGGAGGGAGGGTGGGATTGGGAGGGAATGAGGGAACGGGATACAGCTGAGAAACAGAGTTAATAAAATGTAACTGATAAGAAAAAATAAAATTAAAAAAAGGAGTATAGATTTTAGTATGTTTATCCTATATTATATGGCTAATATCCACCTATAAGTGCTTCTGGGTTATCTTAGAACAATTCTCAATTTCATTTGAAAAAACAATCAAAAAACCCCCATAATTGCTAAAACAATCCTCTACAATAAAAGATCTTCTGGAGGTATGATCTCAAGCTGTACTATAGAGCAGCAGTAATAAGAACTGCATGGTACTAGTATAAAAACAGACTGGTAAATGAAAGGAATCAAATCTAGGACTCAGAAATAAACACACACACACACACACATACACACACACACACACACACACACACACACCTATGGAACCTGATTTTTGACAAAGAAGCCAAAACCATACAATGGAAAAAAGATAGCATCTTCAACAAATGTTGCTAAACTAATAGGATCTCTACATATAGAAAAATGCAAATAGAACCATATTTATCACCTTTTACAAAAGTAGAGTCCAATCAGATCAAAGACCTCAACATAAAACCAGACACACTAAAATGGTTAGAAGAAAAAGTATGGAAGAGCCTTGAACTCATTGGCACAGGAGACAACTTCCTGAACAGAACACCAGCAGCACAGGTTCTAAGATCAACAATCAATATATGGGACCCCATGAAACTGAAAAGCTTCTATAAAGCAAAGGACACTGTCATCAGAACAAAACGACAGCCTACAGACTGGGAAAGGATCTTTAACAACCCTATGTCTGACAGAGTGCTAATATCCAGAATATATAAAGAACTCAAGAAGTTAAGCACCAACAAACCAAGTAATCCAACTAATATTTTTTTTCAATAGTAGAAAAATAGAAAAAAATCCAACAACAGTTATATTTCTAGGAAATATTTTTAGGGCAACTATTAATGTAAGAAAACATCTAGAATACACACAAATTTTATTGAACACAGATCTATTTTACTGAAAAAGTCCACTTTTACGGTAAGAAGTTATATATTGATTAACATTTGCCTGTATTTCCTGCTTATGTGGTGGTTGAGAATTAGGAAAAGAGATATATTAAATTTAGGAGAAAGATCTGACTACAACAAGAATATTTTTCTCAGCAAATTGAGAAACAAAGATTACTTAAAGGTATCTTTATAATACCCTTAAAAATAAGAGTTTCTTAGTGACAAAGAAAACAGTGACAAATCCATGCCTTAAGTAATTTCACTCATTATCTCCATCATTTTTTAGAAAGTCTCTGTTAGCAATCATTTTAATGATTCAAAATTATACACTCTAACATAACCTCCCCTGTGAAGTTATGTCACACTAATGAAATTACAAAGTCTCTCTTTAAGCTCTTTACAATTTCAGAACATCCTATTTTCTTATAATTACTTAATTAAAAATAGTAAAACAGATCTCACTGTGGCATATTTTTAGACTGTAAACAGGTAGTGACTTAAATGTCAACATTACTGGATATTCTAAATGAGGAGCAAATTCCATCTTCATAACTGAAATGGCAGTTGCTGTACTATTTAAATGCATTTTTTTTTTGCCTGTAGTTCTACAAGAAATAAATTTTCTTCATTTTTCTTGTAGGCAAATAATCATCATCTAGCAATTTCTATCTCTGGAATATAAGTTAGATTAGCTGTAATTGGACAACTGTATTTAACTACATATTCCAGTAGTGTAGAAGATCAGTTGTCTGTAAAGCTAGCAGCCATGGTTAATCACCCTAAGTCCAAATGATGATGATGTTTGGTACCCCATATGGATAGTACTTGAAGATTGGTGCTTTAGCTTTGATTATAGTTTCTAATACGTTTTGGAAGATTCTGTTTATGTTCTATGATTACAATTTGAGTTCTGTTCTACATTGTGGTTTATAGTTTAAATTTCAGTCTCTCTTTTTTTAATTTTATTTTTTTCTAATCAGTTACATTTTATTAACTCTGTATCCCAGCTGTGTCCCACTCCCTCACTCCCTTCCAGTACCTCCCTCCCTCCCTCATCTTCACCGTGCCCCTTTCCAAGTCCACTGATGGGGGGGACCTCCTCCCCATTCATCTGACCCTGTTTTATCAGGTATCTTCAGGACTGGCAGCAAAGCCTTCCTCTGTGGCCTAACAGGACTGCTCCTCCCTTGGGGGATGGGGAGGCCAAAGAGCCAGTCATTGAGTTCCTGTTAGAAATAGTCCTTGTTCCCCTCACTTTGGGAAACCAATGGGTTACTGAGCTACCACAGGCTACATCTGAGCAGAGGTTCTAGGTTATATCCATACATGGTCTTTGGTTGAATGTCAGTCTCAGAAAAGACCCTGTGCCCAGATATATTTGGTCCTTGTGGAGCTCCTATCCTTTCCCCATCAGACTAACTCCCCTTCTTTCTTATGATTCCCTGTACTCTGCCAAAGGATTGGTCATGAGTCTTTGCTTTGAAAACATTGCTAGAGTCTTTCAGATGCCCTCAGTAGACTCTTGTCATAAGTTCAATGCACATCCCATCTGTCTTTCTCAATGAGGATTGATCATCTTACTCCATGTCCACTCTCTTGATTATCTTTTTAGGTGTATAGATTTTGTTATGTTTATCATATCTTATAGATCTATATAAGGGAGTATATCCCATGTTTGTCTTTCTCCTTCTGGGATATTTCACTCAGAATGATCTTTTCTAGATCCCACCATTGGCCTGCAAATTTCATGATTTCCTCCTTTTTGATTGCTGAGTAGTATTCCATTGTGTAAAAATACCACAATTTCTGTACCCACTCCTCCATTGCTGGACATCTGGGTTGTTTCCAGGTTCTGGCTATTACAAATAAAGCTGCTATAAACATGGTTGAGCAAATATCCCTTTTGTGTACTTGAGCAAAGATTAGTTATATACCTAGCAGTGGTATAGCTGGGTCTTGAGGAAGCACTATTCCTAGTTATCTTAGAAAGCACCAGATAGATTTCCAGAGTGGTTGTATCAGTTTACATTCCCTTTCTCCACAACCTCTCCAGCATGTGTTGGCACTTGAGTTTTTCATCTTGGCCATTCTGATGGGTGTAAGGTGATATCTCAGGGTCGTTTTGATTTGCATTTCCCTGATGGCTAATGAGGTTGAGCATTTCTTTAAGTGTTTCTTTGCCATTCCATATTCCTCTGTCGAGAATTCTCTGTTTAGCTCTGTTCCCCATTTTTTAATTGGATTACGTGGTTTGCTGCTTTAAAGCTTTTTTTAGTTCTTTGTATATACTGGATATTAGTCCTCTGTCAGATAAAGGGTTAGTGAAGATTCTTTCCCAATCTGTAGGCAGTCGTTTTGTTTTGATGACGGTGTCCTTTGCTTTACAGAAGCTTTTCAGTTTCATGAGGTCCCATTTATTGATTGTTGCTCTTAGAGCCTGTGCAGTTGGTGTTCTGTTCAGGAAGTTGTCTCCTGTGCCAATGAGATCTAGGTTGTTCCCCAGTTTTTCTTGTAATATATTTGGCGTATCTGGTTTTATGCTTAGGTCTTTGATCCACTTGGACTTTAGTTTTGTGCAGGGTGATAGATATAGATCTATTTTCATTTTTCTGCATGTGGACATCCAGTTGGACCAGCACCATTTATTGAAGATGCTGTCTTTTTTCCATTGAATGGTTTTGGCTTCTTTGTCAAAAATCAAGTATTCATAGGTGTGTGGGTTTATTTCTGTGTCTTCTATGCGGTTCCATTGATCCTCCTTTTTGTTTTTATGCCAATACCATGCAGTTTTTATTGCTATTGCTCTGTAGTATACAACTTGAGACTGGGGATGGAGATACCTCCAGATGATCTATTGTTGTACAGGATTGTTTTGGAGATTCTGGTTTTTTGTTTCTCCATATGAAGCTGAGAATCTTTTTTTCAAGTTCTGTAAAGAATTGAGTTGGTATTTTGATGGGAATTGCATTAAATCTGTAGATTGCTTTTGGCAGGATGGACATTTTCACAATGTTAATCCTACCAATACATGAGCATGGGAGATCTTTGCATTTTCTGATATCTTCTTCAATTTCTTACTTCAGAGACTTGCAGTTTTTCTCAAACAGGTCTTGCACTTGCTTGGTTAGTGTCAACCCAAGGTACTTTATGTTATTAGTGGCTATTGTGAAGGGTGTTGTTTCCCTAATTTCTTTCTCGGCCCTTTTGTCTTTGGAGGGCTTCTGGTTTTTTTTTCAGTTGATTTTGTATCCTGCCACTTTGCTGAAGGTGTTTATCAGCTGGAGGAGTTCTCTGGTGGAATTTTTGGGGTCGCTCATATATACTATCATATCATCTGCGAATAGTGACACTTTGACCTCTTCCTTTCTGATTTGTATCCCCTTGATCTCCTTTAGTTGTCTTATTGCTCTGGCTAGGACTTCAAGTACTATGTTGAAGAGGTATGGAGAGAGTGGGCAGCCTTGTCTTGTTCCTGATTTCAGTGGGATTGATTTAAGTTTCTCTCCATTGAGTTTGATGTTGGCTATAGGCTTGTTGTATATTGCCTTTACTATGTTTAGATATGTGCCTTGTATCCCTGATCTCTCCAAGACTTTAAACATGAATGGGTGTTGGACTTTGTCAAATGCTTTTTTGGGATCTAAGGAGATGATCATTTGATTTTTCTCCTTCAGTTTGTTTATGTGGTGGATTACATTGATGATTTTCCGTATTTTGAACCACCCTTGCATGCCTGGGATGAAGCCTACTTGGTTGTGGTGGATGATATCTTTGATGTGTTCTTGGATTCGGTTTGCAAGTATTTTATTGAGTATTTTTGCATCAATGTTCATAAGAGAGATAGGTCTGAAGTTCTCTTTTTTTTTGTTGTTGGGTCTTTGTGTGGTTTAGGTATCAGGGTGACTGTTGCTTCATAAAATTAGTTTGGTAATGTACCTTCTGTTTCTATTTTGTGGAATAGTTTGAGGAGAATTGGAGTTAGCACTTCTTTGAAGGTCTGGTACAATTCCATGCTGAAACTATCTGGCCCAGGGCTTTTTTTGGAGGGGAGTCTGTGAATGACTGCTTCAATTTCCTTGGGGAATATAGGGCTATTCAGTCTTTCTACCTGATCTTGACTTAATATTGGAACATGGAATCTATCAAGAAAATTGTTCATTTCATTTAGGTTTTCAAATTTTGTGGCATATAGGCTTTTGTAGTATGACCTAATGATTGTTTGAATTTCCTCAGTGTCTGTAGTTATGTCAGCCTTTTCATCTCTGATTTTGTTGATTTGGATAGATTCTCACTGCTTTTTAGTCAGGTTGGCTAAGGGTTTGTCTATCTTGTTGATTTTTTCAAAGAACCAGCTTTTTGTTTCATTGATTCTTTGAATAGTTTTATTTGTTTCTAATTGATTGATTTCAGCCCTGAGTTTGATTATTTTCAGCTGTCTGCTCCTCTTGGGTATATCTGCTTCTTTTTTTTCTAGGGTTTTCAGCTGGGCATTAAGTTGCTTGTATGTGATGTTACGAATTTCTTCTTGCAGGCACTTAATGCTATAAATTTCCCCCTTAGCACTGCTTTCAATGTGTCCCATAAATTTGGGTATGTTGTGCCTTCATTTTCATTGAATTCTACGAAGTCTTTAATTTCTTTCTTTATTTCTTCCTTAACCCTGCTGTTATTGAATAACAAGTTGTTCAGTTTCCATGTGCATGTTGGCTTTTTGTTATTTCTATTGTTGTTGAGGTCCAGCTTTAGTCCATGGTGGTCAGATAGAATACAAGGGATTATTTCAATCTTTTTGTATCTGTTGAGGCTTGCTTTATGACCCACTATATGGTCTATTTTGGAGAAGGTTCCATGCGGTGCTGAAAAGAAGTTATACTCTTTTGAGTTTGGATGAAAAGGTCTGTAGACATTTATTAGGTCCATTTGATTTAGGGTCTCTATAAGTGTTTTTATTTCCCTATTTGTTTTCTGTCTAGTTGATCTGTCCCTTGGTGAGAGTGGAGTGTTGAAGTCTCCCACTATTAGGGTATTAGGATCAATGTGTGATTTAAGCTTTAATATTGTTTCATTTACGAATGTATGTGCTCTTGTATTTGGGGCATTCGAGATTGTGATGTCCTCTTGGTGGATTTTTTCTTTGATGAGAATATAGTGGCCCTCCTTATCTTTTTTGATTAACTTGGGTTGAAAGTCTATTTTATTAGATATTAGGATGGCTACTCCAGCTTGTTTTCTGGAACCATTTGCTTGAAAAACATTTTTCCAGCCCTTTACTCTGAGATAGTGTTTATCTTTGTTGCATAGGTGTGTTTCTTGGATGCAACAGAATGTTGGATCCTGTTTCTGCAACCATTCTGTTAGTCTGTGTCTTTTCTTTGGGGGGGGGGTAGTTGAGACGGTTGATGTTGATAGAAACTAGTGACCAACAATTGTTACTTACTTTAGATGTGGGGTTGGTGGTGTCACTGAGTTTCATTGCTTGTATTCTTTTGGTTTTTTCTTGTGCAGTTATCTATTTCCTCTGTTTCCTTAGATGTAGTTGTTTTCTTTGGTTTGGAGTTTCCCTTCTAGTAACTTTTGTAGAGCTGGGTTACTATGTAGATATTGTTTAAATTTGGTTTTGTCTTGGAATATTTTGAATTCTCCGTCTATGTTGATTGAAAGTTTTTCTGGGTATAGTAGTCTGGGTTGGAATCTGTGGTCCCTTAAGGACGGTATGATTTCTGTCCAGGCCCTTCTGGCTTTCATAGTTTCTGTTGAGAAGTCTGGTGTGATTCTGATAGGTCTACCTTCATATGTTACTTGGCCTTTTTCCCTTGCTGCTTTTAGAATTTTTTCTTTGTTCTGTAGGTTCAGTGCTTTGACTATAATGTGATGTGAAGAATTTCTTTTCTGGTCTAGTCTACTTGGTATTCTGTAGGCCTCTTGTATGTTTATGGCCATCTCCTTCTTTAAGTTGAGAAAGTTTTCTGCTATAATTTTCTTGAAAATATTTTCCGGACCTTTGAGCCTGATGGGTGAGTATTGTTGATTTATCTTTTTAAAGATTAGCTGCATCAAATTTGTGTTTGAAATTCAATTAGGTAAATTTCCTAAATCATAGTCTGAATGCAATGAAAAAATCCTAGAAACATTAACCATAATGAATAGGTTTTAGTTTTAAGCATGACTATATTTAATCAGTTTGAATAAGACTTTTAATCTGTAAATAGGATTTTAAAGTAAATACTGCTTTATGAAAAGTGATAGCTAGAATTATATTTCTGGCTTCAAAGTGTGAGGAAATTAATGTAGAAAAAGTGCATACTATTTAATGACATTTCCAGACATGTTAAACCACTGAGATTTGTACTGGCTTGACCACCAATATAATCTCATACATTTGAAACACATGTTTTCTTGAAAATCTTACATAGCAACCCTGTGTTAAAACATTTCCACCAAAGCACTTACAGAAACTAAAATACCATGCGTCAAAATTTGAGGAATTTAGAAAATTTTAATTAGCACTAAAGTTTTAATGTGGTTAGATTTAGAAGACTGATATCATACTATTATGGCATATTCAGTCATAATAGAAATTTTAAAAGAAAACAGTAATAGTTCATTGGAACATAGCCACATGGGTGTATTGATTGTGCTCCTCCCTTGGCAGCTTACAGAATAATTTATGGCACTATGATAGCTAGAACACAGAATGTAGCATTAAAATTAGAGCCAGATCAAATCACCCAAGTTCTGTGTCTGAAACATCGGTTGTCTTCAGGAATAGGGTCGTACCTTCAACTTAAAGAGGCAATGCAAGGCACTACCAATATCTTATTTTGTTTGGGGAGTCACTTGGACATATGTGACCAACAACTCAAATGAAGGTTTTTGATGCCTGATACTAGGAATTATGTTAGATAATCTATGGTTCTTGTGATACCAATAAACTATAACAATGACTAGCTTGGCAAGCTATCCCTAAAGCTACAAAAGTGGCGTGCATATCTTGGTGGTAATCAACATATGTCTGTTTAGACTAAAACCCCAGTCAGTAGGAAGAAAGTCATGCCACTACTAGAAACCTAGCAAACTACCAGTAGTCAGTAATGTTGTGGGTCTTAGAAGAAAACCTACTGTCCTTATTTTCTTAGACAAGCTTATCCCTAACTAAATTCTAAAACATCCTAATACCCATAGATTAGAGTAGTTCTTCCATCTTGAAATAAGCTTCTACTTATAGTAAATGGAGATCATTACAGAAAGCCACATGGATTGTTTAAATCCTAGCCCCAGTGGATGATAACTCCTGCACCTCCGGCTTGGAGAACATCACAGAAGAGTGGGCAGAAAGATTGTAAGAGCCACAGGACCAGAAAGGTAGCTGTGAGATTGTGTCCTAGAAATGACAGAGAAGCTTTGCCCATGAAATCCTAACAAAATAACTTTCTAAACAATACCTTAGCAATGATACTATCATAGATAAGCTAATGCAAAAGGAGAAATTTTGGTACTATCCCTAGACAAAGAAATTCGCATAACTAATGACTACTGAAAGGAGAACCAGTCTCTCCCAAGGAAGAGGCCACTAACTGTCTATGGTTTTAGGATTCTTATTGTTGTGGTAAAATATCATGATTATTACTTGGAGGAGGAAAGGGTTGGGTTTATTTCAACATTTACCTCTCAAATAATATTCATTTGTTGAGGTTAGACAGAACAGGTACTCAGGGCAGGAACTTAGGGGCCGGAGCCAGAGGCCATGGAGGAGCCATGGAGGAGTGCTATTTACTTGGTTGCTCCCTATGAATTGCTCAGCCCAATTTCTTATATATTCCATGATGCACCATGGAATGTCACCACCCACAATGGACTTCTCTCATAAAACACTTATATTTTTTAATTTAAGTTTTGATTATTATAATTTACTTACTTTGTATCCCAACAGTAGCCCTCTCCCTTGTCCCCTTCCAATCAAACCCTTCCTTTCTCTTCTTCTCCCATGACCCTCCCTCAGTCCACTGATAGGAGAAGTACTCCTCACCTTTTATATGACCCTAACCTATTAGGTCACATCAGGACTGGCTCCATTGTCTTCGTCTGTGGCCTGGTACAGTTGTACTCACCCAGGGGGAGGTGATCAAAGAGCCACCCACTGAGTTCAAGGGACCAACAGAACCCAAAAATTCTGGGCCCAGGGCTATTTCCAAAGACCGATAATCCAACCATGCATGGGCATAACCTAGACATCTTGCTCAAATGTAGCCCATGGCAGTTCAGTCTCCAAGTGGGTACCACAGTAAGTGGAGCAGAGGCTGTCTCTGATATGAATTCAGTGGCTGGCTCTTTGATCAATCACTTATTTTAAGCATGGTTTACAAATTTGTATGCAGGCTAATCTTATGGAGGAATTTTCTCAACTGAGAGTTCATCTTTCAGAATGACTCTAGCTTAAATCATGTGGGCCTGAAACTAGCCAAAGTATTCACATAATCAGAATAGTCAGCCTTGAAGTCATATACACTTAAACCACATTAAATCGACAGTAGATTGCATTTACATAAGTATGTATCTGTGCCAAGAATAATCACGTATGGACCACTGATTTGAGAAAGTAGTAGGCCATAGGAGGAATTGGAAAGAAAATAATGGAGGAAAATGACATTTATATTTTAATTAAACTTTTTAAAATTTTTATTATTAGTTACATTTTATTAACTTTGTATCCCAGTTGTATCCTGCTCCCTCATTCCCTTCCAATTCCATCCTCCCTCCCTCATCTCCTCCCTGCTCCTTTCCAAGTCCACTGATATGGGAGGACCTCCTCCCCTTTCATCTGACCCTGTTTTATCAGGTATCTTCAGGACTGGCTGCAAAGTCCTCCTCCGTGGCCTAACAGGGCTGTTCCTCCATTGGGGGATGGGGAGGTCAAAGAGCCTGCCATTGAGTTCATGTCAGAAATAGTTCCTGTTCCCCTTACTAGGGTAACACAGTTGTTTACTGAGCTACCACAGTCCCAGCAGAGGTTCAAGGGTATATCCATACATGGTCCTTGGTTGGAGAAAGAGTATCATATAAGACCCTTGTATAAAAACAACAATAAAGAAAATGGCAGAAGAAAAAGTTATACATATTCTACTCAATCAATATAATATAATTTTATCAAATTGCAGGTTTGTGGAGGATATGGAACAAAATAGTGCTAAGGGCTATCTGCTCCTGTTTCACTTAACACATATGGTACTATTGTCATTAGCCCTGCTATTACTTACATTTTTGCTGTTATTTTATAAATAAAGAAAATTTAAAATAAAACTTTAATATTTAATTGAGTTATTCTCTATAATTTCTCACTAAGATAAACTTTGAGCAAAGTAATATTCTATAAAACAAAGGTGAAAGAAAAACTGTTTATAGTTCTGAGTTATGGCTGCCATTCTCAGAAATGACTCAAGGAATTCAGTTTTTCTAATATTAAAAGTTTTGGGCAGATTTTCCTTTTGGCCACAATATGTTAATTTTCACATGATTTCTTTTCTTCTCAGAAAAGTACTAAAATAGTTCTATATTCAGAATAGGCATTTTGGCCCTAAATGTTTATACTTGATAAAAGTATTTCTGAGAGTTACATAAGAACTCCCCACCAAAATGATCTATCAGGTGACAGGCACTTTCTAGCCATTGCCCAATAGAAAATTTATGTGTGGAGAAAAAAATATTCACTGAAATGTTTTTGAACAGTCTCAGACATTGGAAGGCAGCGCCAGTTGTGTCTTGAATATGTCCCATTTAGCTGTCCTGTATTTTCTATATTAATTTTTATTTTTTATATTAATTACAGTATATTCACTTTGTATCCCAGCTGTAGTCTTCTCCATCATTCCCTCCCAAACCCACCATCCTTCCCTCTCCTTCTCCCATGCCCCTCTCCAAGTCCACTGATAAGGGAAGTTGCCCTCTTTTTCCATCTGACCCTAGCCTATCAGGTATCATCAAAATAGGCTTCATTCTCTTCCTCTGTGACCTGGTAAGGCTGCTCCCCCTTCAGCGGGGAGGTGATCGAGAGCCAGCCACTGAGTTCATGTCAGAGACAGTGCCCTGTTCCCCTTACTAGGGTACCCACTTGGATACTGAGCTGCCATGGGCTACATCTGTGTAGTAGTTCTAGGTAATCTCCAAGCATGGTCCTTGATCGGAATATCAGTCTCAGATATGAATCTTGGGCCCAGATTTCTTGGTTCTGTTGCTCTCCTTGTAGAGCTCCTATCCCCTCCAGGTCTTACTATCTCCCCTTTATTTCATAAGATACCCTGAACTCTGCCCAAAGTTTGGGTATGAGGCTCGGCATCTGCTTTGATGCACTGCTGGGTAGAGTCTTTCAGAGGTCCTCTGTGGTAGGCCCCTGTCCTGCTTCCCGTTTTCTCCTTCTTTCAATGTCCATCCTGTGTGCCTTTCTGAGTGAGGATTGATCATATTTTTTTTCTTTTGTTTTGTTTTTGTTTTTTACAGGCAACATGAAACTGTCCTTACTCTTTTTTTTTAATTTTATTTTTCTTTTTAGTTACATTTTGTTAACTATGTGTCCCCGCTGTATCCCGCTCCCTCATTCCCTCCCCAAACCCTCACTCCCTCTCTGGTCTCCTCCCTGCCTCTTTCCAAGTCCACTGATAGGGAAGGATCTCCTCCCCTTTCATTTGACCCTGTTTTATCAGGTATCTTCAGGGCTGGCTGTATAGTCCTCCTCTGTGACCTAACAGGACTGCTCCTCCCCTGGGCGGGGGGGAGTCAAGGAGCCTGACCTTGAGATCGTGTTAGAAATAGTCCTTGCTGCCTTACTTTGGAAAACTATTTGGTTACTGAGCTACTACGGGCCATATCCGAGCAGAAATTCTAGGTTATATCCATAGATGGTCCTTGGTTGTGTGTCAGTCTCAAAAAAGACCCTGTGCCCGGATATATTTGGTCCTTGTAGAGCTCCTATCCTTTCCATATCATACTAACTCCCCTTCTTTCATATGATTCCCTGAACTCTGCCAAGGGTTTGGTTATGAGTCTTAGTATCTGCTTTGAAACATGGCTAGGTAGAGTCTTTCAAATGCCTTTTGCGGTAGATTCCGGTCATACCTTAAATGAACATCCCATTTGTCTTTCTAAAGGAGGATTGATCATCTTCGCCCGTGTCTGCTTTCTTGATTATCTTCTTTAGGTGTGTAGATTTCATTATGTTTATCATATCTTGTAGGTCTATATAAGCAAGTATTTACCATGTTTTTCTTTCTCTTTCTGGGATACTTCATTCAGAATGATCTTTTCTAGATCACACCACTTGCCTGCAATTTTCATGATTTCCTCCTTTTTGATTGCTGAGTAGTATTCCATTGTGTAAAAATACCACGGTTTCTGTATCCATTCCTCCATTGATGGACATCTGGGTTGTTTCCAAGTTCTGGCTATTACAAATAAAGCTGCTACAAACATGGTTGAACAAATGTCCTTGTTGTGTACTTGAGCAAATTTTGGGTATATACCTAGGAGTGGTATAGCTGGGTCTTGAGGTAGCACTACTCCTAATTGCCTGAGAAAGCACCAGATTAACTTCCAAAGTGGTTGTACCAGTTTACATTCCCACCAGCAATGGAGGAGGGTTCCCCTTTCTCCACAACCTCTCCAGCATGTGTTATCACTTGAGTTTTTCATCTTGGCCATTCTAATGGGTATAAGGTGAAATCTCAGGGTCATTTTGATTTGCATTTCCCTGATGGCTAATGAGGTTGAGCATTTCTTTAAGTGTTTCTATGCCATTCGATGTTCCTCCTTTAAGAATTCTTTGTTTAGCTCCATTCCCCATTTTTTAATGGGATTGCTTGGTTTGTTGCTTTTCTGATTCTTTAGTTCTTTATATATATTGGATATTAGACCTCTGTCAGATAAACGGTTGGTGAAAATTCGTTCCCAATCTGTAGGCTGTCGTTTTGTTTTGATGACAGTGTCCTTTGCTTTACAGAAGCTTTTCAGTTTCATGAGGTCCCATTTATTGATTGTTGCTCTTAGAGCCTGTGCTGTTGGTATTCTGTTCACGAAGTTGTCTCCTGTGCCAATGAGTTCTAGGCTGTTCCCCACTTTTTTTTTTCCAACTGATTTAGAGTATCTGGTTTTATGTTGAGGTCCTTGATCCACTTTGACTTTAGTTTTGTGCAGGGTGATAAATATGGATCTATTTTCATTTTTCTGCATGTAGACATCCAGTTGGTCCAGCACCATTTGTTGAAGATGCTGTCTTTTTTCCATTGAATGGATTTGGCTTCTTTGTGAAATATCGAGTATTCATAGGTGTGTGAGTTTATTTCTGGGTCTTCTATGCAGTTCCATTGATCCTCCTTTCTGTTTTTATGCCAATACCATGAAGTTTTTATTACTGTTGCCCTGTAGTACAGCTTGAGATCAGGGATAGAGATACCTCCAGATGATCTGTTGTTGTACAGGATCATTTTGGAGATTCTGGGTTTTTTTTGTTTCTCCATATGAAGCTGAGAATCTCTTTTTCAAGGTCTATAAAGAAGTGAGTTGGTATTTTGATGGGAATTGCATTGAATCTGTAGATTGCTTTTGGCAGGATGGACATTTTCACAATGTTAATCTTACCAATCTATGAGCACAGGAGATCTTTCCATCCTCTGATATCTTCTTTGATTTCTTACTTCAGAGACTTGAAGTTTTTCTCAAACAGGTCTTTCACTGGCTTGGTTAGAGTCACACCAAGGTACTTTATGTTATTAGTGGCTATTGTGAAGGGTGTTGTTTCCCTAATTTCTTTCTCAGCCTTTTTGTCTTTGGTATACAGGAGGGCTTCTGATTTTTTTTTAGTTGAATTTTAATCTGGCCACTTTGCTGAAGGTGTTTACCAGCTGAAGGAGTTCTCTGGTGGAATTTTTGGGGTCGCTCATGTATACTATCATATCATCTGCAAATAGTAACACTTTGACCTCTTACTTTCTGATTTGTATGTCCTTGATCTCCTTTAGTTGTCTTATTGCTCTGGCTAGGACTTCAAGTACTATGTTGAAGAGATATGGAGACAATGGGCAGCCTTGTCTTGTCCCTGATTTCAGTGGGATTGCTTCAATTTTGCTTTTGTAGTATGACCTAATGATTGTTTGGATTTCCTCAGTGTCTGTGGTTATGTCCCCACTTTCATTTCTGATTTTGCTGATTTGGATAGTTTCTCTCTGCTCTTTAGTTAGTTTAGCTAAGCGTTTGTCTATCTTGTTGATTTTCTCAAAGAACCAGCTTTTTGTTTCATTGATTCTTTGGATAGTTTTATTTGTTCCTAATTGATTGATTTCAGCCCTTAATTTGATTATTTCCAGCTGTCTCCTCCTCTTGGGTGTATCTGCTTCTTTTTTTTCTAGGTTTTTCAGTTGGGCCATTAAGTTGTTTGTATGTGATGTTACGAATTTCTTCTTGCAGGCACTTAGTGCTATAAATTTTCCTCTGAGCACTGCTTTCAATGTGTCCCATAAATTTGGATATGTTGTGCCTTCATTTTCATTGAGTTCTAGGAAGTCTTTAATTTCTTTCTTTATTTCTTCCTTAACCCAGCTGTCATTGAGCAACAAGTTGTTCTGTTTCCATGTGCGTATCAGCTTTTTGTTGTTTCTGTTGTTGTTGATGTCTAGCTTTAGTCCATGGTGGTAGATAGTATACAAGGGATTATTTCAATCCTTTTGTATCTGTTGAGGCTTGCTTTGTGACCCACTATATGGTCTATTTTGGGGAAGGTTCCATGTGGTGCTGAAAGCAAGGTGTATTCTTTTGAGTTTGGGTGAAACGATCTGTAGACATTTATTAGGTCCATTTGATTTAGGGTCTCTGTAAGTGTTTTTATTTCCCTATTGTTTTCTGTCTAGTTGATCTGTCCCTTGGTGAGAGTGGAGTGTTGAAGTCTCCCACTATTAGGGTATTAGGATCAATGTGTGATTTAAGCTTTAATATTGTTTCATTTACGAATGTATGTGCTCTTGTATTTGGGGCATTCGAGATTGTGATGTCCTCTTGGTGGATTTTTTCTTTGATGAGAATATAGTGGCCCTCCTTATCTTTTTTGATTAACTTGAGTTGAAAGTCTATTTTATTAGATATTAGGATGGCTAGTCCAACTCTTTTTCTGGTACCATTTGCTTGAAAAACATTTTTCCAGCCCTTTACTCTGAGGTAGTGTTTATCTTTGTTGCATAGGTGTGTTTCTTGGATGCAACAGAATGTTGTATCCTGTTTCTGCAACCATTCTCTTAGCCTGTGTCTTTTTATTGGTGAGTTGAGTCCATTGATATTGATAGATAATAGTGACCAATGCATGTTAGTTCCTTTTGTAAAGGAGTCGGTGATCTAACCCTGTTTCATTGCTTGTTTTCTTTTCCTTTTTGTTGGGATATTATCTGTATGCCCTGTTTTCTTGGTTGAATTTGTTTTCGTTGGATTGGAGTTTTCCTTCTAGTATCTTCTGTAGGGTTGGTTTGCTGTGTAGATATTGAGTAAATTTAGTTTTGTCATGGAAAATTTTGTTTTCTCCATCTATGCTGATTGAAAGCTTTGCAGGGTATAGTAGTCTGGGTTGACATTTGTGATCTCTTAGAGTCTCCATGATACTTGCCCAGGCCCTTCTGGCTTTCATAGTTTCTGATGAGAAGTATGGTGTGATTCTGATAGGTCTACCTTCGTATGTTCCTTGGCCTTTTTCCCTTGCTGCTTTTAATATCTTTTCTTTGTTCTGTAGATTTAGTGTTTTGACTATGATGTGACGTGATGTGTTTCTTTTCTGGTCTAGTCTATTTGGAGTTCTGTAGGCCTCTTGTATATTTATGGATATCTCTTTCTTTAAGTTGGGAAAATTTTCTTCTATGATTTTCTTGAAAATATTTTCTGGACCTTGGAGCCGAGAGTCTTCTTTTTTCATGAATTCCTATTATTCTTAGATTTTGTCCTTTCATAGCATCCTTGATTTCTTGGATATTTTGTGATTGGAACTTTTCTGATTTTACTTTTTTCTTTGAGAGAATTGTCAATTTCTGCAAGTGTGTCTTCAGCTCCAGAGATTCTCTCTTCCATCTCTTGTATTCTGTTGGTGATGCTTACTTTTTTGGTTCCTGATCTTTTCTCCAAGTTCTCCAGCTCAAGGGTTTTCTCATTTTGTGTTTTCTTTACTGATTCTAATTCTGTTTTCATGCCTTGCACCATTTCTTTCATGTGTTTGAATTTGGATTCCTGTCTCTCTACAATGGCCTCTATTTCTTTGTTCATTTCCTTTTTATATGCCACTTATTTTTCCTCTACTTGTGTATCTATTTGTTTGGCTATGTTTGCCTGTGTTTCTTTAAGGATTTTGTGTATTTCTTCTTTCTTTACCTCCATTTGACTGGCCAACTCTTTGAAAGATTTGTTCATTTTCTCCTTATGAGCCTCAAATAATTGGGCAAGCATGGTTTTAAAATCATTTTCCTGTGCTTCTGATGAATTGGAGTATCCATGGATTTTGGGGTTTGCTGGTGAAGTCATGATGTCCTGATTTATGTTGGAAGTGTTCTTTTGCCTACCCCTTGCCATTGGCTTATCTGAGACCTTCCCTGTTTGTTTTTGGATTCTGCAGATCAGACTGGTACTGTCTCTCTCTGGTGTCTGGAGAGTTCTACAGTATGCTGAGAACTCTCAGCGTGTGCTGTACCTGTGGGAGAAAAGTACACAGGAGCAAACGGGGCAAATGCAAGTGTGTGTGCGCACGCATGCATGTGTGTGTGTGTGTGTGTGTGTGTGTGTGTGTAAGTGTGCTTGGACGTGTGTCTCGAGGGACAGAGTGATGGCTAATGTTGAACCCTTGAGTGTGTGGGAGGGGCTCTGCACTGTATATGTCACAGGCGCTAGTGATGATTGCAGTGCAATTTCTGGCATTAACTGCCTTAACTCCTCAATTAAACCCACAGAGCAGGAACTTCAATGTCCCTAGTGCCTCTCCGTTTCCTAGAGTGGGTATGTGGGTGGGAGGGGGTTCGATGCCTGGCTTCTGTTTTAGAAGGACCCAGGATCTAGGGATCTTCAGATTCTCAAGGGTGAACTCACTTACAGGCAGGTCACTTGGCAGAGATCGTGATATCCGGGCTCTCTGCTCTCTGGTTTGGCCCTGCTTCTTTGATGTGCTCTGCCAGTTCTGTGCTGCTGTCACTGCCAGGTTCTGAGGTCTTGCTGCAGCTGGAGATTTCAGGGTGGTCACTTCAGTAGGGATCAGGGTAATCAGGCTCTCTGTTCTCTGGTTTGGCCCTGGCTAGTCTTAAACTGCAGGGCTGTTGTGCCCCGCCAGCTCAGTGCTGCTCTGCTGCCAGCTTAGAAAGTCCCGCTGTAACTGGAGACTGGGTCGCTAGTCCCGATGCTTTCTGGGAAGTCCTGGGGTCTCTTCATTGTGCTCTCCAAGCTTGGGAGGCCCAGAGCCTGGTGTGTATAGGTTGTATGACGTTTCTGCCTGGTTTGGGTGAGTATACAGTGTATTCTCTGTCACTGTGGGATTGGGCGGGCCATACTGTCAGTGATGGTGATCCTGCGGAGCTAGTGTGGCATCTAGCAGACTTGGGCCCTGGGAGGATGGTACAGCTGCTACACGAATCTGGGACTCCGGGACACTTACTGCTGGCCTTTGCCTGCCACTAAAGGGCTTGGAGCTCCGCCTCAGCAGCTGTATACCCCAGGCAGTTAGGTCTGCGTTGAGAAAGACCAGCCCGCTGTGCCAAGGAGGATGGGGGTCTGGGGGAGATGAATGCCAAGAGATCAAAGGATTGTTTCTCTCCTTCCTCAAACAAGTCCCCGGGTGACCCGAGACCAAAGTTTTCACCTCCTGCAATGTTCCCTGTTGTTTAGAAAGTCTCACTGTTGTTTTCCTGGGTTAGAGGTCCTTCCATTCACCAACTCAGAAGTTTAGGTATTCCACCGCTCAGAAACTGTGTGTGCTAGTCGCCATCTTGGCTCCGCCCCCCCCAGGGTTGATCATCTTACCCAGGGTCCTTGTTCTTGCTTGATTTCTTTAGGTGTACAGATTTGTGTAGGTTTATTCTATATTACATGTCTAGTATCCACTTATAAGTGAATGTACACTTTGTGTGTCTTTCTGCATCTGGGATGCATCACTCAGGATGATCTTTTCTAGTTCCCACCATTTGCCTGCAAAGTTCATGATTTCCTTGTTTTTAATTCCTGAGTAGAATTCCATTGTGTAAATGTCCCACAATTTCTGTATCCATTCTTCCATTGATGGACATCTGGGTTATTTTTGGCTATTACAAATAAAGCTGCTGTGAACGTGGTTGAGCAAATATCCTTGTTGTGTACTTGTTGTGTACCTTGTTGTGTTGAGTATATTTTGGAT
This sequence comes from Meriones unguiculatus, assembly GCF_030254825.1. Classification (NCBI taxonomy): domain Eukaryota; kingdom Metazoa; phylum Chordata; class Mammalia; order Rodentia; family Muridae; genus Meriones; species Meriones unguiculatus. The sequence goes on along the minus strand of NC_083360.1, from coordinate 49,530,498 downwards.
GTATGCCTAGGAGTGGTATAGCTGGATATTGAGGAAGCACTATTCTTAGTTGTCTGAGAAAGCACCAGATTGACTTCCAAAATAGTTGTGCAAGTTTACATTCCCACCAGCAATGGAGGAGGGTTCTCCTTTCTCCACATCCTCTCCAGCATGTATTGTCACTTGAGATTTTGATCCTTTTCCTATATTTTTAAATGTCTTTTATTATCTGCAATTTTATTAATTAAAATATCATTAAAAATTAGATTGAAATTTTCATGAAAAAATGTGTACAGTGTTAGGAGAGACAGACAAATATGTAAAACACTGCCATTGTTTCAAATAAATTGAGAAGGCTGACACACTGATATTCTAAAGTAAATTCTTAAGTAGACACACTGATATCTTACTGTAGAATTAGTAGTTACAGGCAGAGTTTGAAAAACCAAAGCTTCGTTTTGAAACTTGAAATAATCTGAAATTTTTCATTATCTATCTTTTTATATAAAGAGAAACCACTATAAGTCTAGTTTTCTGGTTTTATTGACTGGAAAAACTGATAAAAAATAAGTCAGTAATACTAGAAGTAATAATGCTTTTATAAGTATTTTTCTGGCATTCTTGATCCTAGCATAGCGAAGAGATGGGCAGCATCATTTTTGTCTCACTTTCAAGTGAGAAAATCAGTCTTTATTAATTACTTTATAAATAATAAGCATAAATTCACTCCCATACTTAATTTTCCAATACAACTTGCTTTTGATCTTTAATTTTAGAGAAATGAACTCTTTAAATATCAAAGTTTAATATTTGATACCTCATGCAACAATAAGATATTTACAAAACTAGAAACTTTTTTATCTTACAAGTAGTTTGAATATTGTTATTTATTAACTTTCTTACAGATTCTAGATTTCTTTCAGAAACTGTACACATTATTGAAGAATACACTAATGTGTCTCCTGCATTTAGATCAAGTATCCAAACCTCCTCACACTGAAATTAAAAAATAATATCTTTTCAACACTGCTATTAAGGAAGAGCAATAAACCAAGAAGCAGCTTGAAGACTTTTGCCACAGATTTACATAGATATCAAACATGATGTTTCTTTAAATTACACTTTAATAAAAGAAACACAGACATGCTTTATTTTAATTTTAGTTGGTTTGAACAATCTTTGGTTTTTCATGACTAAAATTGTGACTAAAATTCCACCAAGAATGAGCAATCTAATAATTGTGATCTCAGTTGGTAAGCTATGCCAATTCTCTGAAAATTACATTATGATATTTAGAATCAGAATAACCACATAGAATTCTTTTTCTATCCATGATTACTAAATTGGATTACTTTATCTTAAAGCATAGCTTGAGAAACATTTTCTCTGTGGTATATTATTAAAGAATCATACTTTCTTAAGATCTCTTTTTAAACCAAGAAAGCCACATGTTATGCATTAATGCATATAAAAGGGGGGTTCTTATGGGTAGACTACTCTCAAACTTTGAACCACAGTCCAGGAATTACATTATGTATTACCAGTGATATTTAGTAAGTGAAAGGAATATATTACAAAGTAAACTTTGCTAAAATACTGATGAGAGATGATAATGTGTGTTTGAGAAATACTTTTATTACTTTCTACTCCAAACCTGCCTCTCTTATGAGATAAAGATTTTGACATTTCAGACGAGAGTTTTTAAAATTCTATGCCTTCTAAAGAATTCTACTAACTACGGAGATATAAGGAAAGGAGACAGAATTGTCATAATTTTGCAAAATTTACTCTGCCAAAAGTTGGTAATTAAGACATATTCCATTTCTGTGGTTTATACACTAAGAAAGTAGAAAAGTGAAGTACCAGTAAACCAGGACACTGTTAAATTGCTTATACTCCTTGTTCTTCCACCTCTCATTACACTAGGAATGTCCACTTACCTACTTCATGTTTTAAAAGAGAAATGAGCAGATGTGAGTAGCAAAAATGTGGCTCCAACAAGACCCAGTGTTTAGGGAGATGGATATGTACTATATCACCCACTAGGCTTTATAATATATAGAACTGCTCAAAGGTATAAATTTTTAGGATTACTTTATTTTCTGTAAAATTAGTAGGTAGAGTTTGAAAAAATCAAAGCTTTATAATAAGAGACAGAAAATTGGGCAATATTTCATAGATTCTACACATTTTTTTTCTTTTAAAGATGTTCCTTGATGTGAGTATGTGTCTGTGAGAGAGGTGAGAGAGAGAAAGAGAGACAAAGACAGAGACAGAGAATATGCCATGTGTAAGTGGTGTAGAGGCCAGAATAGATCATAATTCCCCCTGAAACTGGAATTATGGAGGTTGTGAGCCAGCTGATGTAGTTGTTTGGACCTAAACTTTGTCCTTCTGGAAGAGCATCAAGTACTGGTCATGACAGACCTATCTCTCCATCCCTTCTACAAAGTCTCACAAGAAAAGAAAAAACAAAAACAAAACTAGCAAGCAAACAAAAACACGGAGCCTCACATCAGATTAAAAGTAAAATTATCAAAGTACGTTGCTAGTCTTTAAAAATAAAAAGAAATGTTCTAATGACTGATTGGTGGTAGAAGCATATTTTCACTATTGTGAACAATTCAAAAAAGTAGATTAATTTTGATAAGTCTTCAATAAAGACATTTTGACAATGATTACAAAAGTTATGAAAACCATAATTACTGTTGACAACAAAAACATTCTAATTTTCAATAATTTTTTTTTAAATTACTAAAGTAGTCACATATTTAGGTATTTTTGTAAGCTAAGACAAAAACATCTTCTTAAGCCTGTGGAGAGCTAATAGTTATGGGAGTAGGCTACCACTGGAAACCAGAAATATAGAAAAGCCTACTGCTGCATATACTTCCTGATTAGAAGAAGGCAAATTCAAAATGTGAGCATACATGACTGCATACTCTTTGGGAGGGCTTTTTCCTAATGGTAAAGAAAAAATATTGGCATGCATGTGGGAGAAGTTCTGAGGTCAGGGGTGAAATTGTGGGTTGTGACAGAATAAATCCTTTTTCTTTTAAATTGCATCTGTCAGCAGTATGCAGAGCTGTTCACAACAATAAAAATGTAAGCAATAAACTCAATGTGTAATACATCCTTGCATAAAGATCAGGAGAATTCTAAGAATCAATGTCTGGTATGGCACACAGAGAGCTCTAATGATCAGTGCACTGTTCATGGCATGCAACGGACCCTAGTAATCAGTACAGCTATGCTTACCATAAAAGCAAAAGCAAAAATGGATAAGGGACTTATATGATATGTTGATTTTGCTAATTTACTACACTATATTAATTATTGTATTGTTCATATGCACTCTGTAACATCATACTGTGAGCCCTAAGAATACATAGTAAATTACTTACTATAAAATTCACTATAAGACTTTTCATATTGAAACACTTGGTGAGATCAGCATGATCTACATGAAGCACACCTCCTGATCTACTCTCCTGACAAAATTTCCAGGCAGACAAAGAATAATTGAAATATAAACCTTAAGAGGAAAATCCTTCAACAAAAGTAAATATATAATCAAGAGATTCATGGAGTCAATGAACAAAATCTCTAAGAAACTGTAATGAATTGGCTTGGATATAGTCCCTTTTCCTTTTATTTCAAAAAATAAAACAACAAAACAAAAATGAAACAAAGAAGCAAATCTTCATAGATTCATCAGAGAATTGTGGACAATTTGAGGCAACTCAAAGCTGAATGAGGACAGAAGTACAGTTTTTGTTTTACAGCAGAAGGCATTTCTGATAGGAAAACTTCAAGACATGCGTTAACTACCTTGACAGTGACAGACTGTAGATGATCCACCTAATCAGAGCTGTACACATTAGTGAATTATTGGCCTCTCAAAATTTTTATTGTAAAAGTTGAAATAAAAAAATCACTGTGTTAAAAAGCAACACTTTGAAAGGTACTATGAGTTCTCAGTTCTCTTTAACACAGAGCTGCAATTAAAGAGCCTCACAATTTAAAGAGAGAGATACCACCCCTAGATTTTACAATGGAAAATTTTCAGCTTTCACTAACTATTTTGTTCTATCAAGCTGGGAAGGAAAGATGCTTAGAAGTGAAGGTGCATCATCATGTCCTCCCAGGAACCTACCCTGTTGTAGGTCTCCAGCTTATCACAGAGAAGTCCCCACCCAAGGTTTCTCTTATTCCTGCAAGCCCTCTGTCTTCCTGTCCCTGCTCTCTCCAGGTCTGATAACAACCCTCATTGTTCTCTGTGTTCCCTCTCTTCCCCCTCTCTCTTCAACTACTTCTGCTGTTTATTCTATTTCCACTTCTCAGATCTTCTTTAGATCTGAGACTCTAGCTAAAATTCTTAGTAACAGGGGACATGGAGACTGAAGAGGTCACCCTCTAATTAGACACAACTTCTAGTGGGGCTAGGGGAGCACCAATCCACCAACAAAACTCAAAATTCACCCTGCCTACAAAATGGGAAGGGACAAAAATGACTGGCTTGACCTGAGACTCACTCCATGGAAGACATCCAGTCCCTACCAAGATTAAAAACACTCTGTTATGCTCACAGAGGGGAGCCAAGTATATCTGTACTCTGGCTCCACCCAGCACCTGATGGAAACAAATGCAGAAACCCCCAAGAATTGAATCATTGGATTGAGCACTGGGAGCCTTGTGGATGAGTGGAGAAAAGGATAAGAAGGACTCAGAAGGAACAGGAGCTCCACAAGAAGACCAACAGAGTCAACTAACCAGGGTCCAGGGGGTCCTGTGGAGACTGAAACACCAACGAGGGACTATGCATGGAATGGACTAAGGCACCCTACACAGATGTAGCCGATGGGCAGCTCCATCCTCATATCAGTCCCCAAGTAAGGGAAATAGGAGCTGACTCTGACATGGATTCTATTGTATGCTTTTCGATCACTTTCTCTTCGTGGAACTACCTCACCAGGGGAAAAGGATGACCTCAGTCCTAATATGCTGATATGCTAGGGTGGGTGGGTAGAGGTGGAGCTCCCCTTTTCTGAGGGGTAAGGGAGAGAGTAAAGGCAAAACGGAGGGAGGGTGGGGTCCAGAAGAGAGGAGGGAGAGACTACAAAAGCAATGTAAAATGAATAAATAAAAATTAAAAATTAAAAAAAACAAAAGAAGTGAAAGAACAAATTCATGAAGTACTGAATCTTAATTATAACTTCAAGACTTCATGCATTAGTGTCACATTAATGTGCTCATCTATTGGAATAGAAGATTACAGCTAAAAGAAATTCAAACCCTAATTTAAGAGGAGCTTTCTGGGGACACTTTGAGACAGTGGTAACAGACAAAACCAAGAACAACATAGGTGATTGATTCTAACCTATAATTTCTAGTTTCAGTGAAGAATAAACATCCTCACTCTGAGCCATATCATCCTAAAACCTTGTATTAAAAGCCTTTATCTCAGTTCCTTTCACTCAGAACATTATGCATGGTTTTGAGAAAAGATTACACAGAAGAGACACAAAAACTAAAACAGCAACTGGATGCATGATGCATGAGAAACAGCAGAAACAAACCTATGTAGAGGAGACACTTGGAATTATCAGACTGAGAATCTAAAGCAACAGTAATTAGTACACAATGAGACATCATAGGAAAAAATAAAATAAGGAGCATAGTGTAAGAAAAGATAGGCAATGTGTGCAGAGATGAACATTCTAATAAGAACCAAATGAAAATAATAATGACAGAAAAAAGTGCCTTTCATACAGTAGACAGATGACATAAGAGGAAAGATCCAGTGAGCTGTAATGCACTCAATGCAAAGTCCCACCTCAAAATTAAAGGTGACAAAGAGTAAGAAAGGCCCCCCAAATTAAAGGAAATAAACAGTGGTTGTGTATCATGTAAACTGCTTAACAAAAGGAGCAGAGGGAAAATAGAACAGAGGAAATGCTTGAAGCAATAATTCTCCAAACTACAGATCAGGAATGCTGGTAGAACACAAGCAGTATAAAAACTTAAAATATACTCAACCTGCAGAAATTAAAGATAAATAAAATCCTGAGAATAGAGAATAAAAAAACCTACCTCCAAAACAAACATAAAAATCATATTGGTTCTCTTCTTTAACACTATTAACAAGAAGTACTATTAGAATGAAATCTTCAGATTTGAAAGGAAAAACTCTCCCACCTAAAATTTTGTATTATGCAAAAATAACCTTCAAAAACAAAAAGCCCCCTTTATTTAAAAAGTGGAAAAAATATAATTATCAGACCAGTTTTTCAAGAAATGTCAAAAGAAATTCTTTCCAAAAACCATGAAAACAACAGGTCAGAAAGTCAGTTAAACAAAATAAATGTCAGTAAAAAATTTTAATTTTCCACAGGAGATATTTTGACATTTAAAATGGGAATGTTAACAGTGCATGATGAGTGTTACAGTATTGGATGACATTTAAAAAAAAGGACAATAGCATTAAGAGGAATAGCGAATATGCAGAGAAATATAAAGCACCTTGTGCATTAAGTGATTTGCTCTCTGATAGATTAAATATGTATAAAGTAGATTCCATAACAATCAATGAAAATAAAGCACTGGAGTAGAAAGACGGTAGACATAAAACATAATCACAAAGTTAATCTCTTTAACTGACTCAGAAATTAACAGAAATAAAACACTATAAACAAAAGACAGAACAAATAGAAAATAAGATGTCAGACTCTATTCATTTCAATGGTCTGAGATCTGCATCACACATTGTGTGTGTAAGTGGAAATTGCTGTTGCATTTGGCCACGAGATGCTTGATCACCTCTAGGTTGAGGTGAAATCTGAGCTAAGTGAAAAAACACATGCTTTATTTCAAAGACTGTTTATGAGTTTAAATCTTACTGAATGTTTTTCTAACACATTTAAAGTAAATTTCACATTTAAGTGTATAGCATTTGTTCTTTTACTGGATAACAGTTATACATCTACACATTTATGGCTCTCATTTACTTTGGGTAAAACTGTGGAGAAGAAATTCACTTTAATATAAAGATACAAAATTTAAAACTTACAAAATAAAAATATTTATATCATGAAATAATGTTGCAGGGTATTTGAATCCATTGTGAACCCCAAAACTGCAAACTGTAAAACACTGTTTCTTGTTTGGTAAGGTTGAGTCCTTTCACACACCTTTAATCCAAAAACATTGTTTATTGTAAACAGGTGATTATTGTCTGGTTCAGCCATCCCTAGCACACACTTTAATCCAAGAACTTCCTGTATTTAATAAAGTTAACCCTAGGTCAAGGGGTAGAGCAAGAAACCAGCGGACAAAGATTAAAGAGAAGAAGGGATTTTGCCTTGAAGGGTATTTAAAACAGTTTGTACAAGTAGAAGAAGCTTTTAGCTCTTTAACTTTAGAGTAGGCTTTATCTCTCTATCTCTCTGGCTTTTGGGGCCTTTTGGGCTTTGAGCTAGCAAACCTTTGGTCTTGGGGCTTTTTTTTTTCTCCTTTTCATCATGGGCTGTCAGCTGAGCTAGTGAGCCTTTCCATCTGAGCTAGTATTTTTCCATCTGGACCTGAACTGAGAAGGAAGGTCAGCTGGATGCTTTCTCTGCCTCCCTGAGCCAGCAGGTTTTCACCCCAGCATCTGGCTCATCAGTCTTTATTAGTAAAACAGAATGGTTGGGTTTTTTCATAATATATATATATATATATATATATATATATATATATATATATATAACAACACCAACAACTATAACAACAAAATACAGCACAAAAGAATGCCAAAGTGATTATATTAAACCAGAAAAAAAGTAGACTTAAGCAAGGAAAAATTTTAGAGATAAAGAGAACTGTTTTATAATAATAGAGAGGTCACTTCCCCAAGAACCTGAGAAATTCAAAATATATAAATGAAATTTCAAGCAGACTCACTATTTTAACATGAACTCAAATTAAGTCTGTTCATTCAAGCTGAAGAGAAATGCACAATATGACTAAAGTTACATATTGTGAGCAGAGGTTTTCGGAGATGAAAAACCTCTGAAATCGGAATTAATACAAAGCACTAGTTCTTCTAGAGTCTAAAATAATAATGGTAACTTAATTTACTGAGTTAGATTTATAGCCTGGACAAAAAGCTATAGGTACATCTCTACTGTACCCACAAAAAAAGACCTTAATGTGTGGGACTATATACCTGCCTTGTTTCTCCAACTTATCTAAACATAGTACAACATAAATTTTCTACTGCTTACTAAAGAGTAAGAGGTTTTCACTGTGATTCCTTGGCAAAATGAAATAAAAGGGTCATCATTAAGGTAATAATAATTAAAATAAAATATAATTTAAAAAATACCTAGATCCCATATTTGTGGTAGTATTTGTAGTCCAAGCTACACGGTAGGCTAAAGAAGGAGCCATTGCTTCAGACTAGGAGTGTGAAGCTATACTCCGTCTCTTAAATAAATAGGAATAAAAAAGGAATCGGTAAGATACATGAAAGCATAAGTGTTCAAACAACCCAGAAGAGTGGGAAAAGAAGGATGGAAGAACAAAATGCAGTAGATAAGAAGAATGGAAAACAATTAAATCCAATTCCATCCCACTCTTACCCACAGCTACAGCATGTACCAAAGAACTAGATTCTGTACTGAACACTCAAGTAAAATAACTGGAGCAAAACTTACTTGCTGTTCATTAGATATTCATTTTAATTTATAATGCATAGAAAAATGTGGAGATTCTAATTCAATGATACATGGCTCAACTACATGTTGGAAAAAAATAAAACACCTTACTTTAAATGTAATAAGTTTAGTAAATTCAAAGTAAATGGATGAATATAAGAGTGCATAGAATCTTATGTAAGAAGTGGGAAATAGTAAGATCTGGAGACGACAGGAACCCCACAAGAAGAGCAACAGAACCAGAAAATTTAAACACAGGGAACTTCCCAGAGACTCATACTCCAACCAAGTACCATGCATGGAGATAACCTAGAAGCCCTGCACAGAACTAGCCCATGGCAGTTCAGTGTCCAAGTCTGTTACATAGTAATGGGAAGAGGGCCTGCCTCTGACATAATCTGATTGGCCTGCTCTTTGATCACCTCCCCCTGAGGGTGGTGCAGCCTTACCAGGCCACAGAAGATGACAATGCAGCCACTCCTGATGAGATCTGATAGACTAAGATCAGAAGGAAGGAGAGGAGGACCTCCCTATCAGTGGACTTGGGGAGGGACATGAGTGAAGAAGGGGGAGGGTGGGTGGGATAGGGAGGGGAGGAAGAAGGGCTTATGGGGGATACAAAGTGAATAAAGTGTAATTAATAAAATAAAATAAAAAAGAAAGTTGTGCAGTACAACTAGTAAGCAAAAGGAAGCAGGAATAGCTATAAAGATCAAACCCAAATTCAAAACAAAATATTGCTGGTGATAGCATATCTTTTAGGCTAAGGCCGAGGATCTGGCTTGCTTCCATGTATGTGGACCTATCTGCATTGCCCACGTGGCACGCTGGGGTTGGCTACCCAGAGGCTATTTAAGCTGTGGGCTGGCTTTCCCCAGGGTCAGATGATTGTTCAAGGTTCCTGAATAAACTGCATTGAAAAAATAATAATAATAATAATAAAAATAATGAAAGTCTTTTCAGTAGACATATTAGTATGTACTTATGCTTTAAAACAACACTCCAAAACCAGACAAAATAAAACTTTGCAAAATCAAATAAGTAATCCCATAATTGAAATACAGCATTGAAGAATGTTGTGGTAGCGATATTGTGGTTTCATTGTAAGATATACCCCTTTTTGCCTCCAAAGAAAACTGGCATATGTGACTGGATTCTTCTTCTTCTTCTTCTTCTTCTTCTTCTTCTTCTTCTTCTTCTTCTTCTTCTTCTTCATTGTTGCTGTTGTTTCTATTGTCAGTCCAGAATCTGGTATTGTTTTTGACAGGAACTTTTTAATATTTATATTTTTGAGACTTTAGTATAGGATTACTGGGTTGACATTCTTTCCACAACTCTCCAATTTTTAACTCCTCCTGTTAACTTTCAAATTCTTGACTTCTTCTGTACAATGTCATTATATTCAAACCAAAATATGTTACAGAACTGGAATAAATTAATTGTAATGTTTATTTATTTCAGAGTCCTTCCACAGCCCAGCTGGCATAGGAAGTTAAAGCAATTATAGCCAATATAAAGGTTCATTAGCTACAAGCAATGATAGCATTATAAGTCTCTTCTTCTTCTTCTTCTTCTTCTTCTTCTTCTTCTTCTTCTTCTTCTTCTTCTTCTTCTTCTTCTTCTTCTTCTTCTTCTTCTTCCAAATTATTCATTTTGTATCCTGGCTGTAGCTTCCTCCCTTGTCTGTCTCCTTCCTCCCAGTTCCTCCCTCACGATCCCTTCTCCACATCTGCCCCTCCCCTAGTCCACTGATGGGCTTCTCTCTGCCTTATCCTTTCAGGTCTCATTAGGCCTTGGATGCATTGTCTTCCTGTGTGGCTTGGCAAGGCTGCTACCCCCAGGAAGAGGTGATAAAAGTGCCGGCCACTGAGTTCATATCAGAGACAGCCCTTGTTCCCTTTACTAGGTAACCCACTTGGAGACTGAGCAGCCTAGCAGCTACATTTGAACAGAGGGGCCTAGGTCCTCTATATTCATGGACCTTGGTTGGAACATTGGTCTCTGCAGGCCCCATGGGCCCAGAGTTTTTGGCTCTGTTGGTCTTCTTGTGGAGCGTCTGTCTCCTCTCTATCCCTCCCCCTTCTTCCAAAAAATTTCCTTCACTTTGTCCAAAGTTTGACTATGAGTCTCAGCATCTGCTTCGATACCCTGATCAGTAGAGTCTTTCAGAGTACCTCTGTGGTTGACTCCTGTCCTGTTCTCTGTCTTTTCCTGGTTCTAATGTCTATCCCATTTGTCCTACTGAATGAAGTTTCTCCTTTTATGTTTATCCTATGTTATATGTCTAATATTCTCTTATAAGTGAGTACATACCATGTTGTGTCTTTCTAGATGACCTTATTCAGGATGATCTTTTCTAGCTTCATTTATTTGCTTGCACATTTCATGATTATCTTTTTCTTTTTTCTTTTTAATAGCTGAGTCTTATTCCATTGCATAAATGTACAATAATTTTTGTATCCATTCCTCAGTTAAGGGACATCAACAAATTAAACACAAACAAACCAAGTAATCTAATTAAAACATGGGGTACAGAGCTAAACAGAGAATTCTCAATAGGGGATTTTTGAATTGCAGAGAAACCCTTAAAGAATTGCTCAAAGTTTTTAGTCATCAGGGAGATGCAAATAAAAATGACCCTGAGATTTCACCTTACACCCATCAAAATGGCTCAGATCAAAATCTCAAGTGACAACACATGCTGGAGAAAATGTAAAGAAAGGGGAACCCTCCTCCATTGCTGGTAGGAATGTAAACTTGTACAACCACTTTGGAAATCAATCTAGCTCTTTCTCAGAAAATTAGGAATAGTGCAACCTCAAGATTCAGCTATACCACTGCTAGGCAGATATCCAAAATATGTACTACTATACAACAAGGACATTGTTCAACCATAAGTCTCATTCTTACATCATTCAAATGTTACATATCAGGCAACAAGGACACCAAAACGGAAATAACAGAACTAAACAAAATCAGGGGGATTACTTCTTATTGACAACATTCAAAGGGCAAATTAAAATCTAGCTGCCTTCTATAGTGTCAGGCTGATCTGTTCCCACTAAATTATGATATTATCAAGGTTTCTTAATATTTTCTTAGCTTAATTGTTTAAGGTCTATAATAAATTCAGAAATAAAAATCAAAGCTTCAATTTATTCCCCACTTGTTGACAGTGTAGGTGTTAGCTGAAGAATCAGATAAAGAAAAATGACAGGACTTAGAGCTGAGGCACTGATTCTTCCCCTCTATCTGGACATAAAGAGTCCACCCAGAGATATTGATTTGTATCCTATGATAATATCTTACTGTCACTTGTATAACAAAGAAGTAGGAAGATGAAGTAAAGTTAAAAAAAATATTGAGGAAATTACTCATGAAACCCAAGTAAATGAATTACCAGTATCATGAACTTTTAAAAGTCATTAGTTATTTGAACAGTAAAACTAATATAAAGAGAAGCAAAATCAGAAAAGTTTACTTTAAAATGTAAATATTTCCTAAACCTATAGATCACTGCATTGTTTAACCTTCATCATGAAATCTTATTCTTACAGTAAATGTTAATCAGTACAGAGATCCACAATTGGTCAAAATTCAGAGAATAAGAGACTTCGGAGTGCTCAACCCTAAATGAGATTTCATTATGAAACCATTAGGTCTTAGAGAGTATATGGAAAAGGAGGCAGAAATAGTTTAAGAGTCACATGTGTGGATGACTTCAAATAAACAGTGTACAGATACAACTGTAGATATGTATGTAAATTTAGAGGGACTATGATAGCATGCACATAATCTGCTTAAGTTCAAGCTAGACAATATCCCAGTACAGAGTAGAAGGATACAAAACACCACCCTTAGAAAAGGCGCTATTGGTATTTGATTGTTGCTGGGAAATCAATTTTCTTCTATGGAATAATAGCTGGAATATCAACCATACTCAAGGACTAGCCACATATTAACAGATGGTGTACAACAAAAACTGAGCTCTTTAAGTTTTGTTTGCTTTTGTTGTTTAAAGAAAACTGGAGGAGGAACATGAAGTTGGTTGGTTTTGAGTTTTAGGATGATCTGGGCATAGTTGGGGGAGGGTAATAAATTATGATCAAAATATATTTGTATGAAATTCTAGGGGAATAAATAAAAGCATTATCTTAATATAAATGGATAATTTCCAAAACCATTTAAGCACAGATATCTGTCTCATTCACAATTCACTGGGCAGTGGATAGTTAAGAAAAGAGGTTCAGTTAGGACAAATAACTTCTGATGTTCTGGGGAAAAAAGGTTGTTGATGACACTTAATTGTATATTACACAATAATTGATAGAGAAGATTTTGATTACCCACAACAAAAGAAACGATAATGTTTGTAGAGATGAATAATTCATCTACATATGTACTGAAATATCACAGTGTCCTATCGACATGTACATTTACTCTGTGTTAACTAAAACTAAGGTGGTTGCTGGGGTTGGGGCCCGCATCTGGGAGTAGTTGCATAAAAGAGGTGAGTATGATCAAAATATAGTGCATGAAATTTACAAAGAACTACTAAAAAGTCGGGGGGATAAGCAATAAAATATTTAATATTTTAGAAGTAAATTTTGTATGAGAGGATTTGATATTATTATTAAAAAAACAAACAAGAGTGTCCAAGGTGGATAACTCTGAGTAAAAATAGAATACATGCATGTTCTCTAGTAAAATATTATGCATCAAATGGTAGATTTTATACATACTACTCTCTCCATAAGATAGTTTTACCTACAAAAAAGTAGTTTGTAGTATATACAAGAACAGTACTTTAGAAATAATTGGGCAATGGGTAATGAACAAAATCCTTCTAAACAACTCATACACTGTGAGTAAACATTCAGGTGTGTAGACATAAATTTAACTACTAGTACATTTATCATGTCATAGTACATATGAAGGAAAGTTCCAGGAAATATTTATGTATTCAAAATTATAAGCTGAAAAGTATGACAGACTTAATGATAAAATGTCATGCAGCCACTAAAAGCACACTTAAATAATTATTTATTAAAATAGCAAATGAATATTGTTTGGAAAAGAAACAGGCAAAATGATATATGAGCATGCATTTATTAAAAGTTTTTAGCATTATCTATATATGTTTACATAATCATAAATATTCTCATGTTCATCTTATATGTATTCATATTAATATCTAGGTACACTGTTGTTTCTGGGTGATTATACTGCATACAGGTGATCATTTATCAATGTATACTTTTCCTCTTTTTCTTCTCCTTCTTCTTCGGTGTTGGTGATTTTATTTTAGGTCTTAATATATATTAAGTACATTTTTCTCTGCTAAGCAATATCCCCAGGCTTACTTTCTCACATAAAAAAAACATCACTGGGCAAGCGAGTAAAAATACTTGCCATGAATCCTGTTGACTAGACTTCAGATTCCTAGAGCCTATGGTAAAAGGTGAGAATTAATTCCCAACATTCTTCTAACCTTTGCACATGCATTGTGGCATGCATGCACAAGCATACACACACATACACACACACACACACACACATTTTAAAAGTTATTGCTATGTTTTCCAAGGATTTTAAGCAGATATATATTGAAATCAAATAATATTAATAACTTTGAAGTTGTTATTATGATTCAGACTCTATTGAATCTAGTGAGGATGTTCATTCTCTCTTTGGAACATTTCCTGATACCCCTTCCCTCATACACAGAAACTCTTTGAAATAAAATTGGAGTAGTCATTATTGAATCAGTTTTGTAGCTATGAAAATGAATAATTTCAATTCAGAAAAACCATGCAAGCCAGATGCATCTTTGCTTGGGACAAAAGTGAGAACTAGAACAGATTTTTTTTAAATTCTTAGTGTTATGTAAACTTCAGCAACCCACACTGCCATTCTGTAGTTATGGATAATCCCATAGGAAATAGATGTAACATTTTTGTTTTCATATATTTATGATCAACTAAGAATATACATAATATAAAACAGGGCCATCCATCAGTACTACAGTGACACATGGGAATTTTTCTGAGCTCTTCATCGAAGCTTAGTAGCCTAATCACATCTTCTGTAATCTATTGCTAACAAAATAAAGACTCAAAAAACAAACAAAACAGAGAAATGGATGCATCTAGTGGTGACAAATCTAACTAGAGGAAGATAGAGACATGAAAATAATTTTATTAACTGCATGTTCTATTTAGTTATTCACAATACCAGTAAAAACTGTTTATGATTCATTTAACCTGTGCTTACTGTGTATTGACTGACACTGCCTTCATGCATGTCACCTGGAATATGAAAATAAAGAGCCCTGCTTAATTTTCTTTAGGATATTGATATTCCATCCACTATCACCACATGGTGGCAGAAGTGAGTGGGACCAAGCACTTGTACACCTAGAAGAGAAGTGTACCAGGTCTGTGTGTTATTATCCCCAGAGCTACCTCATAAAAACTAACTTTTCTTCTTTGTTTCACAATTTGGTTCACATTGGAAAACACTTTTTTATGTGAAGCTCTTTTTACATGAATTGTGGTTTACATGAAAGGAATATTATAGTTTTAAAGCACAGTTTGATTCCTGTCTAAAAAAAAAAAAAAAACAGCTACATTATTAACAATGACTACTTTTTTATATTGGCTTTCAAATGGTAAATACACCTTAAAATCATATTACAATTATAATCTAATTTATTTTATTACATAACAGTGATTTGTAGCTTTAATTTTTTTTTCCTGCAGTTTAAGGATTTTTGGGTCGGTGGTTTATTACATATTGTTTTATCTTAGCTTAGAATCAGATGTTTTCTGGACTTATTGTATGGGACAAAAAAAAATGTTTCTTTAACATCTACTTTCCTTAATGAATTGTTATATGTATTTGCTGACTTCTGAAGAGCATGATAGAATTCACCATCTAACTCTTTGTAGAAATCTCTTTAAATTTAAAAGACATTCCATTCTTTAATCAATGTAGAATTTTTCTATTTCTTCATGTGTCAGTTTTGATAATAAGTGTCTTAAAAAAATGTCAATCTATCTCATTTGCTGAATACATTTACCCATCATTTCTATGATTATAATAAGATCTATGCATCTCCAATTATACTTGCTATTTCATTACTCACAACTAAAGGTTGATTTTTTTTTTTAATTTACTGAAACATAGTCTAATGTGTCCCTGTCTGGCCTCATACTTACTACCTAGTCAATTTTGGCCTTGAAATTATGATTTATTTTTACTTTTGTTCTCCAAGGGCTGGGATAAGAAGTATGCATCAACATTTAGATTAAATGTTGTATTTTTTTCTGTTTTAAAAACATTTTAAATTAACTTTTTTTATTAATTACAATTTATTCATTTTGGTATTTTTTCTTAATTTGACTTATTAGATGTTTTAAAATTTCATTATTCAAAGGAGGCTTCTCATGTTTGACATTAGTTTTGTTTTTTTTTTAAGTGGTTTTTGGCTCCCATAGGGAGTATCATCAGCCCAGAGGAGAAAAGTTCATTAAAACTATGTACGTGGACTCTCCAGGATGGTGGTGACCAGTGTGCACCATTTCTGAAGGGCAGAAGATCTGAAACTCCAAAATTGGTGAGTGGATGGGTGGCTGAAGCCAGAGCATTGACTTTCAGGATTCTAGTGGAAACAACTCATGAGCAGGGACAGATTGGACCCAGCACTCCCCCCCCTCCGCCCCCCGTGGATGTCTCCAAGGTCTAAGAGTGGCAAACTATCACCCCCCTGCACTTTCTGCTGTACTTTTGTGCTGCAGCAGCAGCAGTGAGTGCATAATCCCAGGAACAGGGTGCCTCCTTATTATAACAGCCAAACAGGGGACCCAAATCTGAGAGTAGAAAATTGTGGGCCCTCTTAACTTACAGCATACACCTGCAAGTGAGTTTGCTGGCCCTCTGATATTTGCACACCCATATATGAGTGAGTTCGCAGCCATCTGAGCTTCCCACACACAGCAGCAAGTGAGTTAGCACAGGCCTTCAGCTCTCCCAACACTTCCTTGAGAGTGAGCTCAGGTACTCTGTGTTTTCCACACAGGCTTGCAAGTGTGTACTTCTGTAAGAGAGTGCATACAGAGCCCCACACTGGGGTCCCTCTACACTTGCAGCCAGACATCAGATCCCTCCTACCTACATTCCCACTGTGGGCAACATAGGGATCTTCGGTACAGAGTTCTCAACACTGAAGCCCCTGTTCTGCTGGTCTACCAGTGGAGTCCAGCCAAACAATTGCTGGAACCAAGATGCTGCAGCTCCAGCAGATCTGAGCAATTGGAGCACAATACTTGGACAGGTCTGTGGACCACTGAGCCATTCAGGGCACATGCACTTGCACACTCTGCCTGCAAAAAACAAAGGACTCCTGCACCACAACCTGCACTTGTACTCCTCCCTTACACATCACACTTCCAGGCTGGCACACCTCCATGCACACTCTTGCACTTGCTCCTGAGACCTTCCTTCCTTCGCTGAACCTGAAACACCAACACCCACTCTCAAACCAGTTGATCTCTCTGATCTTTCTGAAGTATATCCCAGACTCCAGAGACAGACAGACCCATTCTGCAGTACAGGCTCCAGGAAAAGACAGCAAGGCTAGATGGCTAGAGGCAGGGATAAGAACACATCCAAAAACATCAGGACATAATGGCTTCACCAGCAATCACCAAACTGAATGGGTATTTAAATTCATAAGAAAAACAGGAAAATTATTTTAAAGCTATCCTTATGGAGCTATTAGAGGCACATAGGAAAGAAACAAAACTCTCAAAGAAATACAGGCAAATATAGGCATACATATAAAGGCAAATAAAGAGGAAAAGAACAAAGCTCTCAAAAAAAAATACAGGCAAATATATATCACAAGTAGAGGCACAAAAAAGGAAATGAGTAAAAAAAGTAGATGCCATCATGGAAAGATAGGAATCAACACTCAAACAGATGAAGGAAATGCTGAAAGACATGAAAACAGAATTAGAATCAAAGAGAAAACACAAACAGAGAAAATCCTAGAGCTGAGGAACTTTCAGGAACCACAAAGGTAAGCATCACCAACAGAATACAAGAGGTGAAAGAGAGAATCTCGGGAGTTGAAGATAGAGTTACAGAAATCCATACATCTCTCAAAGAAAAAAAAATAAAATCGAAAAATCTCCCAAACACAAAATATCCAAGAAATCAAGGACAGCATGAGAAGAGGAAACCTAAGAATAATAGGGATAGATGAAAAAGAAGATTCCAGGCTCCAAGGTCCAGAAAATATTTTCAAGAAAATCACAGAAGAAAATTTCCTCAACTTAAAAAAAGAGATGTTCATAAGCATACAAGAGGCTTACAGAACACCAAATAGACTAGATAAGAAAAGAAACTTCTCACATCACATCAAGGTTAAAACACTAAATCTGCAGAAAATTATTAAAAGCAGCAAGGAAAAAAATGCCAAGTAATATACAAAGGTAGACCTATTAGAATCACACCAGACTTCTCAACAGAAACCATGTAAGACAAAAGGGCCTGCACAGATGTCATGCAGACTCTAAGAGAACACAGATGTCAAACAAGACTACTATACCTAACAAAACTTTAAATCAACATAGATGGAAAAAAATATTCCATGAAAAAAGTAAACTTAAACAACAAACCAGCCTTATAGAAGGCTTATAGAAGATACAAGAAGGGAAACTCCAGCTTGATGAAATCAACTGCAGCCAAGAAAAACACAGGATGTAGATAACCTCACAACAACAACAACAAAATTAAAAAAAAAAGAAAACAAGCACCCAAACACACAATCATCACCAATTCCACAATAAAAGGAATTAACATTCATTGGTCACTATTATCTATCAACATCAACTCTCCAATAAAAAGAATGGATGCAACTGTAATAAAAAGAAACAGACTAACAGAATAGTTTCAGGAAACAACATTCTGCTGCATCCAAGAAACACACCTGTTCAAAAAAAGACAAAAACTCCTTCAGAGTAAAGGGCTGAAAAATGGTTTTTCAAAAAAGTGATCCAGAAAAAAAAAAAAAAGCTGGAGTAACTATCCCAATATCTAAAAATATAGACTTTCAATTAAAATTAATTTAAAAATATGAGGTGGGGCACTTAAAAGGAAAAAACCCACCACGAGGACATCACAATCCTGAACATCTTGTCTCAAATACAAGAGCACCTGCATTTGTATAGGAAACATTATTAAAGCCTAAATCACACATCAATCCCAACACCTTAACAGTTTGAGACTTCAACACTCCACTCTCACCAAGGAGCAGATCATCAAGATAGAACCTAAATAGTGAAATAATGGCACCTACAGAGTTCCTAAATCAAATGGACCTAATAGATGTCTACAGAAACTTTCATCTGAACTCAAAAGAGTATTTTCAGCACTCCATGGAACCTTCTCAAAAGTTGACCATGTAGTTGGACACAAAGCAAGCCTCAACAGATACAAGAAGATTAAAATAATCCCTTGTAATCTATCAGACCACCCACTATGGCCTAAAGCTAGACCTCAACATCAACAAAAATAACAAAAAGTCTACATGTGCATGGAAACTAAACAACTGTCTACTCAATGACAGCTGGATCAGGAAAGAACTAAAAAATGAAATTAGAGACTTTCTAAAATTCAATGAAAATGATGGCACAACATACCCAAAATTATGCCACACGATTAAAACAGTGCTAAGAGGAGAGTTCATAGCACTAAATGCCTAAAGTAAGAAGTTTCAGACATTCTCATAAAAACAACTTAATGGCATACCGGAAAGCCCTAGGGGGAAAAAATAGAAGCAGACACATCCAAGAGGAGTAGATGGCTGGAAATAACCAAATTCAGGGCTGATATCAATAAATTAAAAACAAATGAAACAATTCAAAGAAGCAATGAAACCAAGAGCTGGTTCTTTGAAAAAAATCAACAAGATAGACAAACCCTTAGCCCAACTAACTAAAAGGCAGAGAGAAACTACCCAAATCAGCAAAATTAGAGAGAAAAAGGGGAACATAATGACAGACACTGAGGAAATGAGAGAATCATTATGTCTTAATACAAGAGCCTATATGGCACAAATTTTTAAAATATAAATGAAACTGACAATTTTCTTGAAAGACTCCATTTACCAAAGCTAAACCAAGACCAGGTAAACAGATTAAACAGACTTATATACCCCAAGGAAATAGGAGCAGTCATCAAAATTCTCCATGCCAAAAAAAAGCTCAGGGCCAGATGTTTTGAGCACAGAATTCTACCAGATCTTCCAAGGAGAGCTAGAGCTGACACCAATAATCTAGAAACTGTTCAACAAAGTAGGAACATAAGAAACATTACCAAACTCATTCTATGAGGCCACAGTCACTTTGACTCCTAAACCACACAAAGAAACAACAAAAAGAAGAATTTCAGACCTATCTCTATTATTAACACTGATACAAAAATACTCAATAAAAATAATTGCAAACTGAATCCAAGAACACATAAAAGGTATCATCCACCATGAGCAAGTAGGCTTCATCCCAGGCATGCAGAGGTCTTTCAATATATGGAAATCCATCAATGTAATCCACCAAATAAAAAAGAAGAAGAAAAACCACATGATAATCTCCTTAGATGCAGAAAAATCATTTGACAAAATCCAACACCTATTCATGTTTAAAGAATTGGAGAGATCAGGGATACAGGGTACTTACCTAAACACAGTAAAGGCAATATACAGCAAGCTTATACTCAACATCAAACCAAATGGAAAGAAACTTAAATCAATCCCAATGAAATAAGGGACAAGGCAAGCCTGCCCACTCTCTCAATACCTCTTCATAGCACTTAGCACTTGAAGTCCTAGCTAGAGCAATAAGACAAATAAAAAGGATCAAGGGAATACACATTGGAAAGGAAGAAGTCAAATTATCACTCTTTTTTTTTATAATGAGTCAGAACTCAGTAAAATTTTATTGCTTATAGGCCACCCTTGCCATTGCATAAATTATTGTGAACATATTTAAGAGCAAATGAAATGTATAAATTTTCAAAGTACATCACCTGTAATCAGCGCCTAATACTTCAATGCAAACTATCAAAACCTGTAAAATTTATATATATTTTGTTAATTACACTTGATTCACTTTGTATCCCCCCATAAGCCCCTCCCTCCTTCCCTCCCGATCCCACCCTCCTACTCTTTGCAAATGATATAATTGTTTACATGAGTGACCCCAAATATTCTACCAGAGAACTCCTAGAGCTGATAAATGCCTTCAGCAAAGTGGCTGGAAACAAAATTAATTAAAAAAAAATCAGTAGTCATCCCGTGTACAAAAGACAAAATGGCTGAGAAAGAAATTAGGGAAACAACACCCTTTACAATAGCCACAAAGCATAAAATATCTTTATTGTGACTCTAACCAAGCAAGTGAAAGACCTGTATGAAACAATGCCCAGTCTCTGAAAAGAGAAATAGAAGATAATCAAAAGATGGAAAAATCTCCCTTGCTCATGGATCTGTAGGATTACTATAGTAAAAATATGTCCATCCTGTCAAAAGCAATCTATAGATTCAATGCAATTCCCATCAAAATAACAACACAATTCTTTACAGAACTTTAAGGAACAATTCTCAACTTCACAAGGAATAACAAAAAACCTCAGAATTGCTAAAACAATCCTGTACAATAACAGATCTTCTGGAGGTACCTCCATCCTGGATCTCATGCTGTACTATAGAACAACTGTAATAAAAACTGCATGGTACTAGCATAGAAACAATTGTGGATCAATAGAATCAAATTGAAGACCCAGAAATAAACCCACACACCTGTGGATAGTTGATTTGACAAAGAAGCCAAAACCATACAATGAAAAAAAAGGCAGCATTTTCAACAAATGCTGCTGTTCTAACTGGATGTCTACATGTAGAAAAATGCAAATAGAATCATATTTATAACCCTGCTCAAAACTGAAGTCTATGTGGATAAAGACCTCAACATAAAACCATATACACTATTAGAAGAAAAAGTGGTGAAGAGCCTTGAACTCACTGGCACAGGAGGCAACTTCCTGAAGTGAATACCAACAGTGCAGGTTCCTAGATCAACAATCAATAAATGGGACCTCATGAAACTGAAAAGCTTCTGTAAAGCAAAGGACACTATCGTCAGAACAAACTTTTATCCTATAGTTTGGGAATGGATCTTCACTAAACCTGTATCTGACAGTGGGCTAATATCCAGAATATATAAAGGTCTCAGGAAGTTAAAAAGCAACAATTAAGTAATCCAATTAAAAAACGAGGTACACAGCTAAACAGAATTCTCAATAGAGGAATATCGAATGGCAGAGAAACACTTAAAGAAATGTTCAAAGTCCTTACTCATCAAGGAGATGTAAATAAAAACAACTATGATATTTCACCTTACAGCCATCAGAATGGCTAAGATCAAAACTCAAGTGACAACACATGTTGGAGAGGATGTAAAGAAAGGGGAACCCTCCTCCATTGCTGGTGAGAATGTAAACTTGTACAACTACTTCAGAAATCAGTCTGGCACTTTCTCAGATAATTATGAATAGTCTTACCTCAAGATCCATCTATACCACATCTAGATATATATCCAAAAAAAAATGTTCAACTATACAACAAGGACATTTGCTCAGCCATGCTCATAGCAGTTTTATTCATAAAAGCCAGAGGATGGAAACAACCTAGATGTCCCTCAACGAAGGAATGGGTACAGATATAGTGGTACATTTACACAACTGAATGCTACTCAATGTTAAAAACAAAGAAATCATGAAATTTGCAGGCAAATGTTGGGAACTAGGGAAGATCATCTTGAGTGAGGTAAGCCAGAAGCAGAAAGACACACATGGTATACACTCACTTATAAGTGGATATTAGCCATATAATACTGGGTAAACACACTAAAATCTATGCTCTTAAAGAAGCTAAACAACACATAAGACTCTAGAGAGGATGTTTAATCCTCATTCAGAAGGATAAATGTGATAGACATCAGAAGCAGCAGAAGACAAGGAACAGGACAGGAGCCTACCACAGAGGGCCTGTGAAAGACTCTACTCATTGAAGTATAGAAGCAGAGGCTGAGACTCATTGCCAAACTTTGGGCAGGGTACCAGGAATCTTATGAATGTAGGGTGAGATAGGAAGAGCTGGATGGGCCAAGGGACTCCCATAGGTGACCAACAGAGTAAAAAAAAAAATCCACTGAGCCTTGTGGGCTCTGAAGAGAATGTTACCCAACCAAGGACAGTGCATAGAGATGACCTAAAACCCTGGCTCAAATTTAACTCACAGACACAGTATCCAAGTGGGGCCCTTAGTAAGGGGAGCAGGGACATTTTTCTGGCATGAACTCAGTGGCAGCCTCTCTGATCACCTCCCCCTTGTGCAGCCTTGGCAGGCCAAAAAGGAAGACAATGCAACCATACCTGATGAAACCAGATAGGCTATGGTCAGATAGAAGAGGAGGAGGACTTTCCCTATTAGTGGACTTGGGATGGGGCTTACGGGGAGATGTGTCAGGGAGGGTGGGATTGGGAAGAGACAATGAGAGGACCATAGCTGGGATACAAATTGAATAAATTATAGTAAGTGATAAGTACAAAAGAATTTAAATAAAAAACAACTCTATATGTGTACATATATAAAGCATTATATGTTTTATAAAGTATCTTTGTTTAGGTAAACAGTTAATAGTATGATTCCTTAGGCCTTTTCAGACATTGTTCCTGTTATTTTCCAACTTCTCTCACCCTGTTGCTCTCAAAATTCCTTATTTTGACTATAGTCACATTTTACTTTCTTGGTGTCTGTAGTTACCACAGGTAACTTATATCTGAAGATTTGGAGTTAAGAGCCTCCAATAAGAGAGAACATACATGTAACATTTATCTTTTTGGGTCTAAGTTAGCTCACTCTGTAACCTGATAAAAAGATGTAGCATAGCTTTTGTGCATGGCTGTTGGTTTGCCAAATGAGAAAAAGTAAGTAAATGGAAATACTCCAGAAACCAGCTACTATGCCTAAGAATAAACACCATATATAAAATGATTACTGAGAATAGTTTCTTACCCTAACTAGGCATTATACCCAGTTTTTTTTTTTTCTATAATCCTAGTAGTAAAGGCTGGAACAGTTTTACTCTGTTTGCATGAATCTCTATGTGAATCTACATGAGCATGCAATTTCTCAACAGTTATAAAATATAAGAGCAGACAAGTTTACCTAAGTTTTTTTTTAAGTACAAAAGTTTTATATAATATAAAACTCATGGGAGTGTACATTTCTTAAATAAATACCATTTAACTGTATCCCACAAAATTCTTAATCATCACTTTTGATTTGAAACAAAATCACCTTCAGAAGTCTATAGCAAAACACTTTGTAATAAAGCATGTAGAAAACTGAGAGGATTTTAATGGGACTCTTAGGGTTTTCTTTCTTTCCCATTGCCTAGATAAATCTATATAAAATACTACTAATATGTTTCTTTGGTATCTGTTTAGGATTCCTCCATAGTAAAGTATGAATAGCACATGTGAAAAGGAGAAAAAAAGCATGCTGGCATATGTGTTTTATTACCATTAATTTGTATATTTGAATAATTATTACTTCATACTTGTGCATTCTTAAAACTGAAGACATGGTCATTTAACCTTTTTTGCATAGGAAATTAATGCAGAAATGTTTTTTTGTTAAAGGTGAATTGTATTATAACAAAGAAAGCAAGAATAGTTAGCTACTTATAAAGAAGAGCTATATTCCAAAGAAATATTATCAATATATCAAAGAACACTCCCATGATGAAAGCAGCATTCTTCACAATTGCTAATGACTGAATTAATGTATTGTCCAATGAGTAATGAATGAGTTGAGAAAACATGACATATATACTCAGTTAAATTCTATTCAGCTGCAAAAGGACAAAACTGACACAGGAAGACCTAGACAAGATAATGTTAAGTTATATAAGAAGGGAAAAAAAAGGTACATATTGAATATTATTGCTAAGATGTTAGACCTAAAACATTGAGCTGATAAAACATATAGCATTGCAACAGCAATGAGAGGTTATTAAGTGGAGGGGAGTTTATAGGAGAGAGTTGAATAGTTAATGACTAGAAAGTCACAGCCAAACAAGAAGACTACATTCTTGTCTAAGTTGTTTTTCTATATGAAACAAACTTAGATGGCTTGAAACACCTTCTTTGCAGAGATGTTAATGGAAAACCTTGGCAACTAAGAAGCATTCTTCACAATTCATACTTTCAAGGATTGCTTTTTTCTAAGTACCATTTTCAAATAGTAAATGGAAAAATCATAGTATCTGAATAGCTATATATCTGACTTTATCACCCTTAGATAAAATGGCATGTGAACAAAAATGGCATGTGGTTCAACAATTGCCCATTTATAAATGTGAGGCTTTGAAAAATAAAACAGAATTGAGGACTTTAAGTCATAGGAAAAATTTTCATCAGCATAAGCAACAACATTAGTCAAAATGTGTTTGCCTTCACAGTTGGTAGAAACGTGTGTGGCAGAACAGTTGAGACATGAACACATATTCAAGCCACACACATTACATACTTTTAGTCAAAAGAAAACACCACTATAAATCAAGATGGAGTTTACATTTTAATGTCACTAGAAAGTGATTTCTAGAGGTTATTCAGTGGCTGCTGTACAGAATTTGTGCTAGTTATTGCTGTTAGAGTCAGTATAATGATTTAGGCCAAGGAATAATATGTATTCTAGGAAAATGTTTCTTCTCAACATTTTTCCAAAACCTCTAATACCAAAAGCCTTTTAAAAAGTTGTTTCCTTTGGGGATTTTCTCTGAGCTACCTACTAAGTGGAGGAAATCTACTTCAAAACCTAAAACAAACCAATTAAGAATCACTAAAGCTGGACGGTTGTTTGCAATGTGCAGAAACTCAGGTTTAGTATAATGTACTGTGTGGAGACCCAAATAGACATTGCCCTTTTCTACCTACACATTGTTGGTGCTCATTCTTGAATTTCCAAATTTCCATGGGTTCATATATATATATATATATATATATATATATATATATATATTATTATTCAAATGAATACATATATATTCATTTTAGTTGTCCAGCAGGCTTTTTTATTTTTTTTTATTTTTTTACTATTAATTACACTATTCATTTTGTATCCCCCATAAGCCCCTCCCTCCTCCCCTCCCGATCTCATCCTCCCTCCCCCTTCCTCATGCATGCCCTTCCCCAAGTCCACTGATAGGGAGGTCCTCTTCTCCTCCTTCCTTATGATCTTAGTCTATCAGATCACCTCAGGAGGCTTTTTAAGTTAGCATTTGTGATGCACTTCAATGTTCCATAAAATAGAATCTGATTATAAAGTATTGAAATTAATGTTGTTTATTATAACTGTTTTGCTTCAAATGGTTTTCTTCTGTGTTTCTATTTATCATTTTTTTCTTTAGTATATGTTATTTGTATTTGGCTTTAGCTGTACACAGGTATTGTAAGTGATCCTTACTTTCATATTCCTCCCTCAAAAAGAGCTCCACTGTGTTCCTCTTATATGGTTTGTGGATATACTTATATAATTTCATAGAGAGAATCAAAATTAACAGTCTGGGTTGTACTGTGGGTAAGTGGTTTGTCCAGTGTTGATGCTAAGCACTGCACCCAGATAAAGATGAAAACAGTATGCTTTGATTTTAGTGACATTGCCTTCACTGCATCCACATAAATCAACTGATATGATAAAGCAAATGAAGATCATTTCATCTGGATTACAAAAATTCAAGTAAATGGATGTTTAGAAAAGTGAAAAAGGATAAACAAAATTATTGTTCTGCTATTTTTAAGGTTTTATTTATACATAAATTCTTTGAGAAAATTTCATTACATTTTGATCCATGCCTCCTATCTTACCTCTCCCAGATCTACTTGCCATTTTTTTTTTTCAATGCAGTTTATTCAGGAACCTTGAACAATCTTCTGACCCTGGGGAAAGCCAGCCCACAGCTTAAATAGCCTCTGGGTAGCCAACCCCAGCGTGCCTCGTGGGCAATGCAGATAGGTCCACATACACAGAAGCAAGCCAGATCCTCAGCCTTAGCCAAATATGGAGTTGTTTGTGACAGAGAGCACTCACCATCAAGAAGGTGGAAGGCGGAAACCAGGTCCATCTTTAAGGCGCGACATTACGCAGCTCTCTACAGTTCCCCCCTTTTGTTTTAGACGCATCAGGCAAGAGTAAAGGTCTGATCTCTGATATTAGAAATAAATTGGGACTTTGTACCGATGTTCATTTAGGTGTCATACACCCAAAGAGCATCAGACCCTTCCCATACCTTTTTCTCAGAGGCGGGACCTGGGGCATCAACCCACATGCAATCAGACGTGCTCTTCTCTGGGTCGAAAGTGGCTGACCCTGAGTGCAGTACTTAGCCTCACATCCTGAGCATAACATTTTAGCTCCTATGCTTGGGGAGACTGTCCTGCTTCAATGGCTGTAAATGTCTGAATGGTCATGGCTGCATTACCCTGGTATGAGACTCTAATCTTGCATATACACCACAGGCAAACCAAGGAGACCAACACCAGAAGGCCTGCTAACACTCCCATGCCCGCCCGATGGCTCAGGTGGTAAAAGCACTGTCTGATCTTGCAGAGGACCTGAGTTCAATTCCCAGTACCCACGTGGAGACCCACAACCACTGGTAATCTAGTTCCAGGGTATCCAAGGACCTTTTCTGGCTTCTAGGGGCACCAGGCATGTATGTGGTACACAGATTACATGCAGGCCAAACACCCATACACAGTAAACAAACAAACAAACAAATAATTGAACTACTTGCCATTATATATACAAGAAAATATTTTTCCTCACTTTTTTTCTTAATCCCACAGTGTCCAGTTAGAGCTCCCAATGACTGTTCTATGTGAAGCCATCCTCTAGTGTGTGGCCGACCCACCAGAGACAAGATCCTTAAAGAAAACTGCCCCATAGAAAAAAGTTCTGTCTTGAAACAATGTACAGATTTGTGACTATTTGCATATCTGTGTGTCTGAAATTAAAATTAGAAAAAAAAAAAGAGTATGTGCATGCAAGGTGACACTTGTAAATGCAAGTACTAGCACATACAGAAGAAAAAAACACAGGTAGACATGTAACTAAGCCAACATGTGGAATAATCCCAGTTATTTTTTTATTATTAAGAAACAAGCCCACCTCAGTTATTGGAGGAGTTGGTATATTCCCAACTTCTTAAAATGACATTTTTTCAATGTGCATAGACATGTCTAGAAAGAGCTAAATTTATGGGTGAGCGTACATGCGAGCGCGCGCACACACACACACACACACACACATTTCTGATTTGATTGGAAGTTTTGCAAAACAGCCAAGGTTCTGGAAGAAATCATGAAGTATGAGAAACATTTGTTATTTCTGAAAAGCTTCCAGCCTTCCTGGAGGGAATACTTGGTGTTCTTTTCCATACTGTTATGGAAGAAGAGTGGTTTATGGACAAGCTCCTAGGTAATTAGAATTCCATAATTCAAATTAATAACATCATAAAACACTGCAGGTTATGCATTTAGTTTTTCTAACCTACAGCCAAAGTACTCTTCTGATAGCAGTTTTGAAGCTACTTGGAATTCATCCCAGGCTTGCTAAAAATAATTTAAAAAATGTTAAAGATATTTGAAATAAAACATGAGTTTATATAACATGGAGCTTTAAAACTTACAATTAGATTTTCAGATTAGAAGAGCATGGGAAATATTGCTTTCACTTGTTTCCTTTACAGGGAAGTGGAACTGAAGGTCGTGTTTTTCCCACAAAGTCCTTTTCTAAGTAGAAAATGGGAAAATCGGCAGGAGCTGGGGATCAGCCTTCCTCATTGCAGCTGTTAAACTTCATCACATTGTCTGGTGGACTGAATGAATAAATTATGTTTTGGGAATTCTGCGTTAAATTGTAAATTATATTTCCCCACTTTTCATTTACTAGAGGAGCCCTTTTCATTAGAAGGTGCATTTCATTTTTAAAAAGTTACTATAGTACTATATGTATTAACTCTAAATTTCTCACAATTTAAAAGGCATTCAGAGCAGTGCACTGAAGTACTAAAAAATGCTTTTGTGAATTCTATGTAAGATGAGGAGCTACAGTGTGGGAAGTTTTGTCTCTGGGGCATATAAAACAATCAAATAGTTAGCAATGAAGTTTCATGTTTCACATAAATGTCCAGACTGCTCTATTTTCAGACCTCCTGCATCCTTAATGAACATTTTTCTATCTTTTCAGCTACCTAATAAAGAACAGCCAGGAGAAGAAAGAGTAGGTGAGCTTTAGACCAATTAGGACAAGACCCCCAGAGGGATGCCTTGAGGATCTATTGTTTTATCATGACAGTTAGTGAGGCCAGTCATCTCTTTCCAGTAAAAGTCCTTATTTAGCTCAAAGGAAGTAAGCCTCACTGATTATCAGACATGCCAGAGTCAGTTATAAAGCTACAGATAGCTGCTCTATTCTCAGAGTTTCTGGAGTGGAATCCCAGAATGATCTTTGTAAATAGCTTGCCACACTTTACAATTTCAATATGAAATGTCTCCAACAGGTTCATGCTTTAAATACAGGTCACCATCTGGTGTCATTATATTTAGAGACTTGGGAACATTTAGGAGGTAAAGACTAAAAGAGGGAGGTCACTACGTGTTTGTCTTGAAGGTTATACCTGCCCCTCTTTCCTACCTCCCTCTCTTCTTATTGGTCTAATTCGCTATGAATACCTTCCACCACATGTTCTGCCTCTATGAACTGAGCGGATCAGCCATGCTTTTTCTTCCATGCTGGATGGAAAACTATTAGAAACCATGAACCAGGTTTCACTAGTAACAGTAACAAAATTAACATATGAACTAATGTTGACACTGGGACCACATTTTGAGAACTGGTGGCCTAGAATATGCTATGAAAGACCAAATGGCACCAAACAGATTAAAGGTACAACTGTAATAAAAAAATAAAGTTGATTTTCTAATAAGTTGGTGACTATGCCATCACACTCAGAAGACTGCAGTTATTAGTGGTCTGCCAATTCTCAAATGCAAGAAGAGCACATGAACACCGATTTCTCCCACATGTTTTCTAACTTCTCAGTAGAAAGCATTCTTCAATAGGACAAAGAGATTTCTGCTGTCCATCAAAAAACTGAAGGTTATTAAAAGAGGTATCAGGAGAGCAATGTAAGACGCTAATGGTTTACACAATTACTAAAGTAACTGGTATTGTCAAACATTCTTTTTTTTTTCCCACATAGATCCCGAAAACTGTATCTTTTAAGTAAAAGTAGACTTTTCTATTAGGTTGTAACAGTGATTCCTGGTCTAGACGGAAAAGGGGGATGAACAAAAATATAAACTATTGTGCCTTTGCCCTCATGTACTTACTTTCAGGTAAATAGACTTATTATTTTCAGTATTTTCATACTTTGATTAATATACAAAATCTAGGGAGAAAATATATAATTATCCCAGCCTTGTTGAAGTGCTCAGTTTCTTAAGAGAAAGCAAAAAATACTTTGACTCCTAATTCCACTTAACTATGAATATGAAAAAAACTTCTCTGGAAAGCCTCTACTGTTTTATCTAAAGAAAGAGAAAGACAGCCATGCAGTACTGGTATTATGTCTGTGGCTACTGTAGTTTAGATATAAAATGTTCCCATAAACTTAAATATTTGAACATTTGCTTCCCACCTGATAGTGTTGTTTTTGGAGGTTAAAGAGGTGGGGCCTAGCTGAGGACACAGGCCTCAAGGTTTATTTTCCATTAGGGCTTCAGAAGAAAGTGTGTTGTAAGTGGTTATTAATATTTACTATTGTTTTATCTTCTTGTATCGCTGCTGTTAATCCTCAGCAGCTGTATAACTAAATCACAACACTGAGACTGGGTTTTTAGTTAACCTAGAACACAATGCTGGGCAATATTTACTCCCTCCTAAACCTCCATGCCCTCAGTTTCCTAACATTTAGATTTCCCACATTATACTTGCTTTTTGTAAACCTTAGGTCTGGTTCATGCTCCAAGTCCTCCAAGCTCTCTCCTCCAGCTCTGCTCTCGTCCTGCTCTCCTCCTCCAGCTCCTCCTCCTTCTCCCCCTTCCTGTTCTCTAGTTCCGCCCCTCTTTCCTGTCCTCTGGCTCCTCCCATTGCACAACATGGTATCTAGTTGCTTTATTTGTGTCCTGTTTACACAAGAGTTGAGACAGGATGCTTATAGTGAGTATCACAATGCAATATCCAGATTGAAACCAGAGAGTTGGGGGTGGGGAAATCAGCATTTGAATTAACAAGGGTAAGGCATATACATTTTAAAAGAACATTATACCAACAAAAGTGTTTTCACAGATTTGTCTAGGGAGGTGTTCAGAGGTCGCTGTGACTTTGGTAAAAGGGTGCTGGCCTGTCTTCAGCTGACAGCAGAACTTGGCATTATTATTTACATAGTATTGGTTTTGAGGCATACCAAATGCAAGAGTACCAGGGGATATCTCTTATTGAGGATAGAAGATGTGAAATAGTGTTAGTATTTTATATGGAACTACTGAGCTGGCTAACCATGAAGGTGTGAAGGCAAAGCTTGTATTTCAGCAAAGACCATTCCATATATGTAGGGAATGGGAAGACATGGACCACAACATGCTACTTTTAGCAACATAGATTTTTTTTTTTTTTTTGTAATTACCACTGAACAAAAATGGCATGGGCATTCCTGAAAAGACAGTGCAAAACAGTACAGTATAAATGCTGTCTTGTAAGAAATTATATGAATTACTGTACACTTGAGTCATATTGAAGGCTAAAGGGTCTCTCTTACCCTGGCTATTTTTTTTTCCAGTTGTAGGTATACTCATTCAATGCCTTCTCAACGAAGAAGGGTGAAGGATGATTTTATTTTTATCTTTAACAAAGGCATTGTAAACATCATTAATTAATTGAATTAAAATATTCAGTCATCTCTTAATCAGCACAGGCTTTATCCCATCTTAACATTCAGCATTCATTTTAATTGCAATGATATTGTTAGATGTGATAACCAGTCATTTATCTGTTATTGTTTGAGATTATCATGGGTAAAGTATATACTCTCTAAATTAAATTTGTCAAATATCATTTATCATTTGAGACAAAAATGATTAATTCATACTCTTCAAAGGCTGAACTTTTGTTAAATACCTTAATCCTCCTTCCCTGTGATAAAAACAGTTATTGATAGCAATGACTTAATGCACTCCACCCTGAACATCTGGTATGACATTTTCTCAAATAAACTAGCATCCAACTATGCAATGCCTTTTCAAAGTCACTTAGCATTGCTTTTTTTTTTAAAGTCATGCAAATGATCAGACTTTTAAGAGTAAAACTTTCCAGTTTTTCTCACCCCATCGAACAGAGGCATGCATACTCTCTGAGGTGACTGTTCTTGGTAAATGATGCAACAGCTTCAGGATCATTTGGGATGAGAAATATACATGATTCAGGGTATCACTTCTAGCATTTGATATGGGCACCCTTTTCACTTGGCTGCTTCTTTTTATCCTAAACTATGTCAATAGCAAGACTCTGTCCAGCAGTCTCATATTACAGGAGCTTCATTTTTTGAATTATTTTTTAAATGACCTCGAAGATAACTTTGAAAGATACTTTATTTGCTTATTTATATGTTCACTGAATAACTTCCAGCAAAGTCTCTTACACTTTACTTGGAAAACTTCTGGAAATTATTCTTTTTTTTTTTTTTAATTTTTTATTTAACTTTTTTTTTTATCAGTTACATTTTATTAACTCTGTATCCCAGCCGTGTCCCAATCCCTCATTCCCTCCCAGTCCCTCCCTCCCTCCCTCCCTCCCTCATCTCCACCGTGCCCCTTTCCAAGTCCACTGATGGGGGGGACCTCCTCCCCATTCATCTGATCCTGTTTTATCAGGTATCTTCAGGACTGGCTGCAAAGCCCTCCTCTGTGGCCTAACAGAACTGCTCCTCCCTTCGGGGGTGGGGAGACCAAAGAGCCAGTCATCGAGTTCCTGTTAGAAATAGTCCCTGTTCCCCTCACAATGGAAATTATTCTTTAAGCACTGTTTATTGGGTTTTAAATGCTGGTAGAAAAGTGGTAAAATGAATGTTTTGTCATAAGATTTTTTTTTTTAATAAATAAACTTCAGGTTTTAGGTTTGCTTTTTTCCTCATAGTAAAGACTTATATTTTAAATAAACTTCCAAAATATTTTATTTTACAAATGTCTAGAGTTGTAAATAGCTTTTAATTCCTTTTATTTATTTTTTCAATTTGTATTTTATGTTTATGATGGTTCTTACTTGTGTATGTGTTACACATTTAGCTGATGCCTTCAGTTTAGCAGAGAATGTCAAATCTCCTGGGAAAGGATCTAAGGATTGTTGTGACACAGCATGTGCTTGTGGGGAAACAAACCCAAGTTCTATATAAGAGCGACAGTGTTACGAGCTGTTTTTCAGTCTCTACCAAATAATTTTTAAATTTTTATTAGATGTCATACATTCTGTAAATATATTTACTGAGTAAACTCAATATTTATGAGTGCTATTCTGATCTTACTACAATTATATCACAGGTTGCAAAGACTCAGATTTGCTCTTTCTTTATTAAACCGATATTGAATAAGTTTCTTAAATTATTGATGGTAGAAAATTAGCAAAATATATTTTGTGATATTATGGGTCCTCACTCAGGTAGAGATTCTAACTAAAATATATTTCATGAACATATATTTAACTTATAGGTTAAAATATTAATCTTCATGTTTTTCTTGTACATTTACATGAATGTGATCTTTTGTAGCCAGCAAGGATATTTTGTAGTGCCTAAAGAAGCACAATTTTAAATTTATTTTATTTTATTTATTTTTTTATTTTAAAAAGAAAATTGTTTTCTTTGAATTTCTTTTTTTCCATTTTTAAATTTTATTTAATATTAATTACAGTTTATTAACTTTGTATCCCTGCTGTACCCTGCTCTCTCTTTCCCCCCTAATCCCACTCTCCCTCCCTCATCTCCTCCCTGCCCCTTTACAAGTTCACTGATAGGAGAGGTCCTCCTCCCTTTCCTTCTGACCCTAGCTTATCAGGTCTCATCAGGTCTGGCCTGATGTCTTCATTTTCATCTACTCCTATTATTCCTCAATTTTGTCTTTTCATGGTATCCTTGATTTCTTGGATGTTTTGTGTTTGGAACTTTTCTGATTTTATTTTTTCTTTGAGAGATGTGTCAATTTCTGCAAGTGTATCTTCGGAACCTGAGATTCTCTCTTCCATCTCTTGTATTCTGTTGATAATGCTTACCTTTGTGGTTCCTGATATTTTCTCTATCTTCTCCAGCTCCAGGATTTTTCTGTTTGTGTTATCTTTATTGATTGTAATTTTGTTTTCATGTCTTGCACCATTTCCTTCATCTCATTGAATGTGGAGTCATGCTTTTCGATAATGGCTTCTAATTTTTTTTTGTCTGTTTCCTTTCTATCTAGCGCTAATTGTGCCTCTACTTGTTTGGCTGTATTTGCCTGTATTTCTTTGAGAGCTTTGTTCATTTCTTCTTTATTTGATTTCATTTGTGTGGTTATTTCTTTTTTTTATGTTTTACATTTCTTTTATTGATTTGTATATCTTGAGCCATGGTGCACAACTTTCTTTTTTTTTTTAACTTTTATTAGTTACACTTCATTCACTTTGTATCCCCCCATAAACTCCTCCCTCCCCACCTCCTAATTCCACCTTCACCCCACATTCTTTACCCATGCCCTTCCCAAGTCCACTGATAGGGGAGGTCCCCCTTTCCTACCTTCTGATCTTAGTCTATCAAATCTCATCAGGACTGGCTGCATTGGCTTCTTCTGTGGCCTGGTAAGGCTGCTTCCCGCTCAGGGAGCAGGCCCATCATTTTATGTCAGAGGCAGTCCCTCTTCCCATTACTATAGAACCCACTTGGACACTGAAATGCCATGGGCTACATCTGTGCAGGGGTTCTAGGTTATCTCCATGCATGGTACTTGGTTGGAGTATGAGTTTCTGGAAAGAAATCTGTGTTCAAATTTTCTGGTTCTCTCCTTGTGGAGTTCCTGTCCTCATCAGCTCTTATTATTTCCCACTTCTTTCATAAGATTCCATGCACTCTGCCCAACAGTTGGCCATCAGACTCAGCATCTGCTTTGATAGCCTGCAGGGCAGAGCCTTTCAGAGGCCCTTTGTGGCATGTTCCTAACTTGTTTCCTCTTTTCTTCTTCTTCTGTTGTCCATCCTCTTTTACTTTCAGGATGGGGATTGAGCATTTTAGTCAGAGTCCTCCCTCTTGATTAGTTTCTTTAGATGTACAGATTTTTGTAGGCTATATTACATGTCTATATGAGTGAGTATATACTGTGTGGGTCTTTCTGTTTCTGGGACAGCTCACTTAGTATGATATTTTCCAGTTCCCACCATTTACCTGCAAATTTCATGATTTCCTTGTTTTTCATTGCTGAATAATATTCCATTGTGTAGATGTACCACAATTTCTGTATCCATTCTTCAGTTGAGGGGTATCTGGGTTGTTTCCAGCTTCTGGCTATTACAAATAAAGCTGCTACAAACATGGTTGAGCAAATGTCCTTATTGTGTACTTGAGCCTCTTTTGGATATATGCTGGATGGTATATATCCAAAATGGTATATATCCAAAATGATATGGCTGGATCTTGAAGAAATGTTATTCCTAGTTGTCTGAGAATGTGCGAGATTGATTTCCAGAGTGGTTGTACAAGTTTACGTTCCCACCAGCAGTGAAGGAGGGTTCCCCTTTCTCCACAACCTCTACAGCATGTGTTGTCACTTGACTTTTTGATCTTGGCCATTCTGATGGGTGTAAGGTGAAATCTTAGGGTGGTTTTGATTTGCATTTCCCTGATGGCTAATGAGGTTGCGGATTTCTTTTTAATGTTTCTCTGCCATTCAGTATTCCTCTATTGAGAATTCTCTGTTTAGCTCTGTTCCCCATTTTTTAATTGGGTTACTTGGTTTGTTGCTTTTCAGCTTCTTTAATTCTTCATATATAATGGATATTAGCCTCTGACGATGGAAAGATCTCCCATGTTCATGGCTTGACAGGAGTAACATAGTAAAAATGGCAATCTTACAAAAGCAAGCTACATATTCAAAGCAATTCCCATCAATTTACCAATACAATTCTTTACAGACCTGGAAAGAAAAATTATTCCCCTTCATATGGAATAAGAAGAAACTCAGAATTGCTAAAAGAATCCTCTACAATAAAAGATCTTCTGGAGGTATCTCCATCCCTGATCTCAAGCTGTACTATAGAGCAACAGTAATAAAAACTGCATGATAGTGGCATAAAAACAGAATAGTGGATCCATAGAACCAAACAGAAGACCCAGAAATAAACCCACACACTTATGGACACCTGATCTTTGACAAAGATGCCAAAACCATACAATGGAAAAAAGATAGCATCTTCAACAAATGGTGCTGGTCTAACTGGATATGGACATGTAGAAAAATCTAAATAGATCCATACTTATCACCCTGCACAAAACTAAATTCCAAGTGGATCAAAGACCTCCACATAAAACCAGACACATTAAATTGGTTAGAAGAAAAAGTGGGGAATACCCTAGAACTGATTGGTACAGGAGACAACTTCCTGAACATAACACCAACAGCAAAGGCACTAAGAGCAACAATCAATAAATGGGACCTCATGAAACTGAAAAGTTTCTGTAAAGCAAAGGACACTGTCATCAAAACAAAAGGAATGCCTATAGATCGGGAAAAAATCTTCACCAACCCTTTATCTGACAGAGGGTTAATATCCAGTGTAGTTATTTCTTTGAGAGCTTTGTTCATTCCCTCTTTGTTTGCCTCAATTTTCATGGCCATTTCTCTGAGAGCTTTGCTTATTTCTTCTTTGTTTGTCTCCATTTCTGTGGCCATTTTTCTGAGGGATTTGTTTGTTTCTTCTTTATGAGACTCTAAGAGCTGGAAAAACAGTTTTAAAGTTGTTTTCTTGTGTATCTAGTGAATTGAAATGTCCATTGATTTGTGTGGTTGCTGGTGAAGCCATAATGTACTGATTTCTTTTGGATATGTTCTTAGGTGTGCCTCTGGCCATCTGGTTATCTATAACCCTCACTGTTTGTTCTTGGAGTCTGTAGTTCAGGCTAAGATGGTCTCTTTTTGTTTTCTGGACTGTTTTTTTCAGGAAGATGAGAAAAGTTCACTTGTTTGGGAGTGTGCATCGTAGTTTCAGTTTGACCTAAGTACAGAATGTGACTCTGACTTTATTTGCATGTGCTTTTAGCAGGCACACTGTGCATGCACAGATTCCCTATCGCAGTGGTCTGCAGGCTACTAGTATGCAGCTATGTCTCAGATCCAGGAACTGTTTGCCCAGATTTCACTGGTAGTCCCACAGGGCAGAGCTTTCAACATTGGGATTGCTATCCCAAGAATCCCTATGATGCCCACACTAGGGGTGTGGGTGGCAGGGATCTGTTGTCTGGTAGCTTGGGTAGAGAGGTCCTGGGTCTGGTTCAAACACTCCCTAGAAGGCTCACTCTCTCCCTTGCAGGACCAGTTGGAATGCACAAGGGCTCCCCTTGCTCTCTGATTTGATCCTGCTGGGGCAAATGTGGGTATAGGCTAACAGTCAGCTCAATGGTGCTGTAGCAGCAGGACTTGGTGTCCACCTACACTTGGTGCCTCCTCTCTGACCTTCCCCTCTGCCAGGGAAGGCTTATGGTGGCTGGTCCAGGGGTAGCACTGGAAAGAGTTGGGTTGTGTCCTCAATCCCAGATCCTGGGCCCAGATCTCTCTGCCAGAAGAGGCCTGGTGCGAGCGCATATGTTGGCTGTTCTGGGTGAGTACCAGGTAGCGTTGAGTGCCCTTGGTTCCAGAACTGGAGTTTCTCTTCCAGGGGTCACTGGGTGCGCTGGAGTGGAGGTGCTGTGGCTTGTGGCAGAATCCACCGGCTGCCTCTCTGTCCTTCCACTTCACTAGGGTAAGCTTAAGGCGGAGTTCTCAGGGGAGTTCCAGGAAGGGTTGGGTATTCTCAGTCCCCAATCTTGATCTGGGGTTTCTCTGCCAGAGGCTGCTGGTGCTAGATATTGGTGCTAGACCTTATTGCGGCTGGACCCAGAAAAGTGTCAGCAAGTGTTGAGTGACCAGTGACCGCAGTTCCAGATCCTGAGCTGGGATTGTTTGCTAAGAGCAGCCGGCAGCACTTGGGTCCAGGAGCTGTGAACCTGCTGTGTGCAGCTCTGTCAGGTCAGGGTTATGGCATCGTTTTCGGGGGAGTATCCGAAAGGATTGGGTTTTCTCAACCCCAGATCTGTTTTTTTTTTTTTTTTTTTTTTTTTGGAACCTGCTGCTGCTGCTCTCACTGGGGCTTGGGCACAGACAGTGTGGTCTGTGGCAGATTCTGCTGGCTGCCTCCTGCCTACTCAAAAAAGGGAATAGGGGGTTGGATATGGGAAAGTGCCTAGGAGACACACCTTCCGGGGCATCTCCTTTCGGAGGAGTCTGCCAGTGACCTGATTCTACATGGGCTCAGTTCATGGTTAGTCTGTTTCTTCCTGGAAGTCTAGATAACTCTGTTCTGGGTTCATCAGCCCCTTTACCCACCAATTTTGGCATTGCAGGTCCTTTGCCCCTCAGATAAGGTGCACACTAGCTGCCGCCGTCTTGGGTCCCCCTTGTTTTATTCTTTTATTAATTTTTTAATTCACGTTACATCCTTGTTGTAGCCACATCCCTCCTCTTCTCCTAGTCCCAATCTAGCTCCCTCCCCTCCTCTTTCCCTTTTTCTCAGAAAAGGAAAAATCCCTTTCATGTCTTTCAGAGATCGTCAATTTGCATCAGGATAGAGCATGTCCTTTTCCCCTGTGGCCTAGCAAAACAATACTACGTTTGGAAAGTGATCAAAAAGCTGGCAAGTAAGTCCATGTCCAATGCAGTCCCCATGTACCCTTACTAAAGAAAACGAGGCCAGAACTGCCCTTCTGCTCCATCATTGTAGGGGGCCTAGGTCCAGTTCATATACAGACCTTGGTTGATGCCTCAGTCTCAGCAAGCTCCTCTGGCCCCTGTTTAGTTGATTCTATTGGTCTTCTTATGGAGATCCTGTCACCTGAAGATTCTTTTCTTTTCCCACAAGACTCCTTATGCATTACCTAATATTTAATTGTGAGTCTTGGCATCTGTTTTGAGGTGCTGCCAGCAGCACCTCTCAGAGGACAGCTCTGTCAGGCTCCTGTCTGCAAGTTTACCAGAGTATTATTCATAGTATCAAGTTTGGCACTCTCCAATAAAGTGGTTCTTTTGTTGGATCACGCATTGTTTGGGCATTCCCTCAACTTCAGCTTTATCTTTATCACTGTATATTTTGGAAGTAGGCTCAATTTTGGGTCAGAGTTTGGTGGGTGGGTTGGTGTTTCCATCCCATTGCTAGGAGACTAGTCTAGTTAGTGGGTGTCTCTTCAGTCGCTATGGCCTCTGCTACTAGAAGCACTACTTGACTCCCACTAATATCCTCACAGGTTAAGGTCTCCACTTTGTCACAAAGATATCCCCACCTTCAGTTTCTCTTTTATCCATAGGCCTTCTACCCTACACTCTCATTCTCCTCAGGTCAAAATCTCTACCCTCTTAATTCTCTGTACCCCATCTCTTATTCCCTCCCTTCAAGCACTAGATCCGTCTATTCCACTTACCAAAGCTAAATCAGGACCAGGTAAATCAATTAAATAATCCTATATCCCCCAAGGAAATAGAAGCAGTCATCGAAAGTCCCTCATCCATAAAAAGCCCAGGACCTGATGGTTTCAGCACAGAATTCTACCAGACATTCAAAAAACAGCTAACTCTAGTTCTCTTCAAACTATTCCACAAAATCAAAACAGAAGCAACATTACCAAACTCATTCTATGAAGCCACAGTCACCTTGGTACCTAAAACTCACAAAGACCCAACAAAAAAGAGAACTTCAGGCCAATCTCCCTTATGAACATTGATGCAAAAATACTCAACAAAATACTCGCAAACCGAACACAAGAACACATCAAAGATATGATCCACCATGACCAAGTAGGCTTCATCCCAGGTATGCAGGGGTGGTTCAATATATGGAAATCCATCAATGTGATCCACCATATTAACAAACTGAAAGAAAAAAAAAACACATGATAATTTTCCTAGATGCTGAAAAAGCATATGACAAAATCCAACATCCATTTAAAGTATTGGAGAGATCAGGGATACAAGGCACATATCTAAACATAGTAAAGGCGCTATACAGCAAACCTTTAGCCAACATCAAACTGAATGGAGAGAAACTTAAAGCAATCCCACTAAAATCAGGGACAAGACAAGGCTGCCCACTCTCTCCATATCTCTTCAACATAGTTCTGGAAGTCCTTGCTAGAGCAATGAGACACTTGAAGGACATCAAGGGGATACAAATTGGAAAGGAAGAAGTCAAATTATCACTATTTGCAGATGATATGACAGTATACTTGAGTGATCCCAAAAACTCTACCAGGGAACTCCTACAGCTGATAAACACCTTCAGCAAAGTGGCAAGATACAAAATTAACTCAAAAAAATCAGTAGCCCTCCTGTATACAAAAGACAAAAGGGCTGAGAAAGAAATTAGAGAAACAACACCCTTCACAATATGACATAAGGTGCCTCAGAGTAAACCTAACCAAGCAAGTCAAAGACTTGTATGAAAAAAAATTTCAAGTCTCTGAAGAAAGAATTAGAAAAAGATATCAGAAGATGGAAAGATCTCCCATGTTCACAGCTTGGCAGGATTAACATAGTAAAAAAGTCCATCTTACCAAAAGCAAACTACAGATTCAATGTAATTCCCATCAAATTACCAACACAATTCTTTACAGACCTGGAAAGAAAAATTCTCGACTTCATATGGAATAACAAGAAACCCAGAATTGCTAACAGAATCCTTTACAATAAAATATCTTCTGAAG
Organism: Meriones unguiculatus; assembly: GCF_030254825.1. Taxonomy (NCBI): domain Eukaryota; kingdom Metazoa; phylum Chordata; class Mammalia; order Rodentia; family Muridae; genus Meriones; species Meriones unguiculatus. The sequence goes on along the minus strand of NC_083360.1, from coordinate 49,489,676 downwards.
GTATCTCCATCCCTGATCTTTTTTTTTTTTTTTTTTTCCAATGCAGTTTATTCAGAAACCTTGAACAATCCTCGGACCCTGGGGAAAGCCAGCCCACAGCTTAAATAGCCTCTGGGTAGCCAACCCAGGCGTGCCACGTGGGCAATGCAGATAGGTCCACATACATGGAAGCAAGCCAGATCCTCAGCCTTAGCCAAATGTGGAATTGTTCGTGACAGAGAGCACTCACCATCGGGAAGGTGGAAGGCGGAAACCAGCTCCATCTTTAAGGCATAGCATTCCGCAGCTCTCTACAGTTCCCCCTTTTTGTTTTAGATGCATCAGGCAAGAGTAGAGGTCTGATCTCTGATATTAGAAATAAATTGGGACTTTGTACCGATGTTCATTTAGGTGTCATCCACCCAAAGAGCATCAGACCCGTCCGATACCTTTTTCTCAGAGGCGGGACGTGGGGCATCAACCCACATGCAACCAGACATGCTCTTCTCTGGGTCCCAAGCGGCTGACCTGAGTGCAGTGCTTAGCCTCGCATCCTGAGCATAACATTTTAGCTTTTTATGGTATCCAACCATGCTTGGGGAGAATGTCCTGCTTCAATGGCTGTAAAGGCCTGAATGATCAAGGCTGCATCACACTGTTGTGAGACTCTAATCTTGCATATATACCACAGGCAAACCAAGGAGACCAACACCTGAAGGCCTGCTAATGCTCCCATGCCCGCCCATTCCTTCAGATGATTCATGGCTGCAGCAATCCATGATGGTAATACTGTGGCTAGTCCTGCGTCCACTCTGATAGAATTTGCTGTGACAATGGCCACTCTCAGCTGCTCCATCGTAGTATCGAATTCTCCAATCCAATTACCTAAAATATAGCTCGACAATTGTTTAGACAGATTTGCAGCATAGGAAAAATTCTCATGTTATATGCTAGTGACTCAAAGTCCAGCACATTTTCATTGACAGCCAAGTTGAGTGATTTGCCATAGGGTATCAATTTGCTCAATCCTCTGATTGAACACCATCAAGCTTCCTTTTAGTTGAGCATTAATTCCTTTATGTACAACTAAGGCATGAGCTACATTGGCTAAATGGTTGTTCAGGGTCTGAGCAGTCTGCCCAGTATGACTCATGGCTAATGCCCCGGTGGTAGCTCCAACAGCCGCCAATGAGATGGTAGTAACAATGGTGGCTGTAGTTCCAAGATCCCTTTTCTCTGAAGAGAGTCATAGCGTGAGGGGCATCAACGGGCACAGGCACTCAGTGAGGCATGCAAGTAACCAGGGCATACCTAAATTTACTAGCATTCCAGCATTGGGCAAAAAAGCAAGTATTATCACCACAATTACTTGGCTCTATCTGGCTAATAATGAATAAAAATAGGGGATATAGACAAACAGGTGTGGGCTTATAGGAAATATTATGAGAAGCCTTAACTCCCTCGTTGGAACATCCTGCGTCAGTTCTAGAACTAGCAGTGGTGGTGTCAGAGGTCTGAGTAGGTTCAGGAGACCATTGCCCCCAGGGGCGAGACGAGCTCCATGCCAATTAACTAACTCCATGTTTTCCTCCACTTTTGAAAGTCATTTAAGGTTCTTAAATTATTTTTTCTCTTTTTTTTTAAAATTTTTCATCAATTACACTTTATTCATTCTGCATCCCCCCCTAGGCCCCTCCCTCCTCCCCTCCCAATCCCACCCTCCCTCCTCCCTCTGCTTGCATGCCACTCCCCAAGTCCACTAATAGGGGAGGTTCTCCTCTCCTTTCTGATCTTAGTCTGTCAGTTCACATCAAAAGTGGCTGCATTGTCCTCTACTATGGCCTGGTAAGGCTGCTCCCCCCCAGAGGGAGGTGATCAAAGAGCAGGCCAATCACAACCACTCTGGAAATCAATCTGGCGCTTTCTCAGACAACTAGGAATAGTGCTTCCTCAAGATCCAGCCATACCACTACTGGGCATATATCCAAAAGAGGCTCAAGTACACAAAAAGGACATTTGCTCAACCATGTTTGTAGCAGCTTTATTTGTAATAGCCAGAATCTGGAAACAACCCAGATGCCCCTCAACTGAAGAATGGATGCAGAAATTGTGGTACATCTACACAATGGAATATTACTCAGCAATGAAAAATAAGGAAATCATGAAATTCGCAGGGAAATGGTGGGATCGGGAAAGGATCATCCTGAGAGAGTTGTCCCAGAAGCAAAAAGACACACACGGTATATACTCACTCATATAGACATACAACATAGGACAAACCCACTAAAACCTGTGCATCTAAAGAAACTAAGCAAGAGAGGGGACCCTAACTAAAATGTCCAATCCCCATCTGGAAAGGCAAAGAGGATGGACATCAGAAGAAGAAGAAAACAAGAAACAACCTAGGAACCTACCACAGAGGGCCTCTGAAAGCCTCTGCCCTTCAGACTATCAAAGCAGATGCTGAGCCTGATGGGCAACTGTTGGGCAGAGTGAATGGCATTTTATGTAAGAACTGGGAAATAGTAAGAGCTGGAGAGGACAGGGTCTCCACAAGGAGAGCAACAGAACAGGAAAATTTGAACACAGGGAACTTCCCAGAGACTCATACTCCAACCAAGGACTATTCATGGAGATAACCCAGAACCCCTGCACAGATGTAGCCCAGGGCAGTTCAGAGTCGAATTGGGTTACATAGTAATGTGAAGAGGGACTGCCTCTGACATAATCTGATTGGTCCATCCCTGATCTTAAGTTGTACTATAGAGCAACAGTTGTAAAAACTGCATGGTACTGGCATAGATACAGAATGATGGATCAATGGAACCGAACAGAGGACCCAGAAATAAACCCACACACTTATGGACATCTGATCTTTGACAAAGATGCCAAAACCATACAATGGAAAAAGATAGCATCTTCAACAAATGCTGCTGGTCCAACTGGATGTCTACATGTAGAAAAATGAAAATAGATCCATACTTATCACCCTGCACAAAACTGAAGTCCAAGTGGATCAAAGGCCTCAACATAAAACCAGATACAGTAAATCGGCTAGAAAAAAAAGTGGGGAATACCCTAGAACTGATTGGTACAGGAGAAAACTTCCTGAACAGAACACCAACAGTACAGGCTCTAAGAGCAACAATCAATAAATGGGACCTCATGAAACTGAAAAGCTTCTGCAAAGCAAAGGACACCATCATCAAAACAAAGCGACTGCCTACAGATTGGGAAAGAATCTTCACCAACCCTTTATCTGATAGAGGACTCATATCCAGTATATATAAAGAACTAAAGAAGCTGAAAAGCAACAAACCAAGTAATCCACTTAAAAAATGGGGAACAGAGCTAAACAGAGAATTCTCAACAGAGGAATATCGAATGGCAGAGAAACACTTAAAGAAATGCTCAACCTCATTGGCCATTAGGGAATTGCAAATCAAAACAACCCTGAGATTTCACCTTACACCCATGAGAATGGCCAAGATCAAAAACTCAAGTGACAACACATGCTGGAGAGGTTGTGGAGAAAGAGGAACCCTTCTCCACTGCTGGTGGGAATGTAAACTTTTACAACCACTCTGGAAATCAATCTGGTGCTTTCTCAGACAACTAAGAATAGTGCTTCCCCAAGATCCAGCCATACCACTTCTGGGCATATATCCAAAAGAGGCTCAAGTACACAAAAAGGACATTTGCTCAACCATGTTTGTAGCAGCTTTATTTGTAATAGCCAGACACTGGAAACAGCTCAGATGCCCCTCAATTAAAGAATGGATGCAGAAACTGTGGAACATCTATACAATGGACTATTACTCAGCAATGAAAAATGAGGAAATCATGAAATTTGCAGGTAAATGGTGGGACCTGGAAAGGATCATCCTGAGTGAGTTGTCACAGAAGCAAAAAGACACACATGGTATATACTCACTCATATAGACATACAACATAGGACAAACCCACTAAAATCTGTGCATCTAAAGAAACTAAGCAAGAGAGAAGACCCTAACTAAAAAGGTCAATCCCCATCCTGAAAGGCAAAGAGGATGGACATCAGAAGAAGAAGAAAACAGGAAACAACCTAGGAACCTTCTACAGAGGTCCTCTGAAACCCAGAAGAAGAAAAAAGAAAACAAATTAGGAACTTTCCACAGAGGGCCTCTCAAAGGCTCTGCCCTACAGACTATCAAAGCAGATGCTGAGCCTGATGGTCAACTGTTGGGCAGAGTGAATGGAATTTTATGTAAGAAGTGGGAAATAGTAAGAGCTGGAGAGGACAGGGTCTCCACAAGGAGAGCAACATAACAAGAAAATTTGAACACAGTGAACCTCCCAGAGACTCATACTCCAACCAAGGACTATTCATGGCGATAACCTAGAACCCCTGCACGGATGTAGCCCATGGCAGTTCAGTGTCCAAGTGGGTTACATAGTAATGGAAAGAGGGACTGCCTCTGACATAATCTGATTGGCCTGCTCTTTGATCACCTCCCTCTGAGGGGGGAGCAGCCTTACCAGGCCACAGTAGAGGACAATGCAGCCACTTTTGATGTGAACTGATAGACTAAGATCAAAAAGGAGAGGAGAACCTCCCCTATCAGTGGACTTGGGGAGTGGCATGCATGCAGAAAGGGGAGGGAGGGTGGAACGGGAGGGGAGGAGGGAGGAGCTTATGGAGGGATACAAAATGAATAAAGTATAATTAATAACATAAAATAAAATATTTATGCACCTTTCCTTGCATCCTCTATGTTACTTGTCTTCTTTGGTTTTGTGCCCTACTAGTGTACTTATCTTGTACTATATGGTTAAAATCCAATCATAAGTGAGTACATACATATGTGTCTTTCTGATTCTTGGTTATCTCACTCTGGATGTTCTTTTCTATTCTCATCCACTTGCCTGAAAATTTAATATTTTCTTTGTTTTTAATAGCTGAGTAGTATTCCACTCTATAAATGTGCTACCGTTTCTTTATCCATTCTTCAGTGGAGGGACATTTGGTTGTTTCCAGAGTTTGGCGGTTGTGAATAAAGCTGCTATGAACATAGTTGAGCAAGTTTACTTGTTCTATTGTGGTGTCTTCTGCGTATATATCCAGGAAAGGTATAACTGGGTCTTGAGGTAAAGTTATTATTTTCTGAAAAAGCACTGGATTGATTTCCAAAGTGGTTTTACTAGTTTTCATTCCCACCAGCTGAGTAGTGAGTAGTATTCTTCTTTCTCCACACCCTTGTCAGAATGTGCTGTTGCTGCAGATTTTGATCTTAGGCATTCTGACAGGTGTGAGATGAAATCTCTGAGTTTTTATTTGCATTTCTCTGATAACTAAGGAAGTTGTGTATTTCTTTAAGTGCTTCTCAGCCATTCAAGATTCCTCTGTTAAGAACTTGCTTAGTTTTGTGCCCAAATTTGTAATTAGGTTATTTTGTTTATTGATATTTAATTTCTTGAGATCACTATATATTTTGGATATTAGGCCTTTGCTGAATGTAAGATTGATGAATATCTTGTCCTTGTTTCTAGACTTTTTGTTCAATTGACAGTGTCCTTTACCTTACGGAAGCTTTTCAGCATCAAGAGTTCCCATTTATTAATTGTTGATCTTACAGCCTGAGCTGTTGGTGTTATGTTCAGGAAGTTGTCTCCTGTACTATGAGTTCGATTCTCTTCCCCACTTTCACATCTAGTAGATTTAGTATATACAGTACTATATTCGGTCTTTGATCCACGTGGATTTGAGTTTTGTGCAGGGAGATAAATATGGATCTATTTGCATTTTCTACATGTAGACATCCAGTTGTATAGGCATCTTTTTTTGAAGATGCTGTCTTTTTTCCATTGTATGATTTTTGTCTCCTTTGTCAAAAATCAAGTGATCATAAGTATGTTGATTTGTTTCTGGGTGTTTGATTCAATTCCCTTGATCAATCAGTCTATTTCTATGACAGTACAATGCAGTTTTTATTATTATTGCTCTGAAGTATTGCTTCAAGTCAGGGATAGCAATACTTCCAGAAGGTCTTTTACTGTATAGGATTGTTTTAACTCTTCTGGGTTTTTGTTTTTCCATAAGAAATTGTGAATTGTTCTTTCAAGGTCTATAAAGAATTATGTTGGTATTTTGATAGGGATTGCACTGAATATGCTTTTGGTAAGATGGACATTTTTTTTACTTTGTTAATCCTACTGATTCACTAGCATGGAACATCTTTCCACCTTTTGATAACTTCTTCAATTTCTTTCTTCAGAGACTTGAAGCTCTTGTCATTCAGGTTTTTCACTTGCTTGACTAGAGTTACAGCAAGATACTTTATATTATTTGTAGCTATTTTGGAGAGTGTAGTTTCCAAATTTTCTTTCTTAGCCCATTTTTCATTTTTGTACAGGAGAGCTACTTATTTTTGTTTTTTGTTTTTTGTGGGTTTTTTTTGTAATTAATCTTATATCCAGCCACTTGCCAAAGCAGTTCATCAGATTTACTAGTTGTCTGGTGGAATTTTGCAGGTTGCATAGCTACATTATCATATCATCTGCAAATAGCAATAGTTTGACTTCTTCCTTTTCAATTTCTATCCCCTTGATCTTCTTCAGTTGTCTGTTGCTCTAGCTAGAACTTCTAGTACTATATTGGAGAGGTAGGAAGAGAGTGGGCAGCCTTGTCTTGTTCTTGATTTTAGTGGAATTCCTTTGAGTTTGTCTCCACCTAATTTGATGTTGTCAATTGATTTGCTGTATATAGACTATTTTATGTTTAGACATGAGTCTTGTATCCCTGACATCTCCAAGACTTTCATCATGAAGCGGTGTTGGATTTTGTCAAAGGCTTTTTCTGCATCTAATGAGATAATCATGTGATTGTTTTTTCCTTTAAAGTTATTTATATGATAGATACATTAATGGATTTTAATATGTTGAACCATTCCTGCACCCCTGGGATAAAGCCTACTTGATTATGGTGGATGATGTATTTGATGTGTTCTTGAATTGGGTTTGAAAGCATTTTATTGAATATTTTTACATCAATGTCCATAAGTGAAATTGGTTTGCTATTCTCTTTTTTCCTGTTGAGTATTTGTGTGGTTTAGGTGTCAGAGTGACTATGGCTTCATAGAATGAATTTCACAATGTTCCTGTAGTTTCTATTTTATGGAATAGTTTAAGAAGTATTGGTATTAGTTCTTTATTTAAATTCTGGTAGAATTCTCCCCTAAAACCGTCTGAAGCTGGGCTTCGGTTTTGATGTTGTTGTTGTTGTTTTAAATGGGAGACTTTTAATGACTGCTTAGGGGTCATAAGACTGTTTAAACTATTATTTTTAGCTTTAGTAGGTGAAATCTTTCCAGAAAATCTTTCCAGATTTTCCAATTTTGTGGAGTGGAAACTTTTGAAATAAGACCTATTTCCTCAGTATCTGTGCTTATATGCCCCTTTTTGTTTCTTATTTATTTCCTATTTGGATACTCTTATTCAGTCTTTTAGTTATTTTGACTAAGGGTTTGTTTATCTTGTAGATTTTCTAAAAAAAAAAACAGCTCTTGATTTTGTTGATTTATTTGTATAATTTTCTTTTTTATAAACAGACAAGCAAACAAAGATTAAAGAAATAACCAACCTAATATATTTTTTAATTAATTACATTTTATTCACTTTGTATCCCCCCATAATCCCCTCCCTCCTCCCTTCCCAAACTCACCCTCCACCCTCTTCTTCATGCATGCCCCTCCCCAAGTCCACTGATAGGGGAGGTCCTCCTCTCCTTCCTTCTTTGAAAGGCTCTGCCCTGCAGACTATCAAAGCAGATGCTGAGACTTATGGCCAACTGTTGGGCAGTGTGCATGGAATCTTATGAAAGAAGTAGGAAATAGTAAGATCTGGAGAGGACAGGAACTACACAAGGAGAGCAACAGAACCAGAAATTTGAACACAGGGGTCTTCCCAGAGACTCATACTTCAACCAAGTACCATGCATGGAGATAACCTAGAACCCCTGCACAGATGTAGCCCATGGCAGTTTAATGTCCAAGTGGGTTACATAGTAATGGGAAGAGGGGCTGCCTTTGGCCTGCTCTTTGATCACGTCCCCCTGAGGGTGGAGCAGCCTTACCAGGCAACAGAAGATGACCATGCAGCCACTCCTGATGAGAATTTTCTTTGCTTCAAATTTATTGATTTCAGCCCTGAGTTTGATTATTTCCAGCTGTCTACTCCTCTTTGGTGTGTTTGCTTCCTTTTTTTTTTTTTTTTTTAGAACTTTCAGGTCTGCTACTAAGTCATTAGTATGGAGTCTCTTCAGTTTCTTTATGAAGGCACTTAATGCTATGAACTTTCCTCTTAGCTTTACTTACATTTTTTCTCATACGTTTGGGTATGTTGTGCCTTCATTTTAATTGAACACTAGAAATTTTTTAATTTTTTTCTTTCTTTATTCTCTGACCAGTGGTCATTGAGTAGGAAGTTGTTCAGTTTCCATGAGTTTGTAGGCTTTCTGTTGTTTCTGTTGTTGAAACAGAAGTATTAATCCATGGTAGTCTAATAAAATGCAAGGGTTTATTTTAATCTTCTTATATCTGTTTGCTTTGGACCAAATATATGGTCAGTTATGGAGAAAGTTCTTTGAGGTGTTGAGAAGAAGGTGTATTTTCTTGTGTTTGGGTGAAATGTTCTATAGATATCTGTTAGATACATTTGAGTCATGGCATTTGTTAGTTTCTTTATTTCTCCATTTAGTTTCTTCCTTGATGAGTCAGGTTTTGAAGTCTCCCACTATCAATGTGTGGGATTCAATGTGTGATTTAAGATTCAGCAATATTTCTTTTACAAATGAGGGTGCCCTTGCATTTGGGGCACAGATGTTCAGAATTGAGACATTGTCTTGGTAGATTTTTCCTTTGATGTATATGAAGTGTTCTTCCCCATATTTTTTGATTAATTTTGGTTGAAAGTCTATTTTATTAGTTATGATAATGGCTACTCTAGTTTGCTTCTTGGGTTCATTTGTTTAGAAAAGTTTTTCCAGCCATTTATTCTGAGGTAATCATCTTTATTGCTGAGGTATGTTTCTTGAATACAGCCTAAAGATAGGTGCTAGTTTGTATCCACTCTGTTAGTCTATGTCTTTTTATTGAGGAGTTGATGGCATTGATGTTGAGAGCTATTAATGACCAGTTGTTGTTCCTTTCTGTTGCATTAATGTTGGTGGTAGTAGAGTGTATGTGTGTGATTCCCTTCTATTGATTTTACTGATAGGGAGTGGTTTAATACCTGTGTTTTTCTGGGTGAAGTTTGCCTTCTTGTGTTGTGTTTTCCTTCTAGTATCTTCTGTAGGCCTGGATACGGATAGGTATTATTTAATTGCATGTGTGTGTGTGTGTGTGATATCTTGTTTTCTCCTTCTATGGTGATCAAACTTTTTTTCTGGATATAGTACTGGGGCTGACATCTGTTGTTTCTAGTGTCTGTAAGATATATGTCCAGCTCCTTTAGGCTTTTATAGTTTCTGACAAGAACTCAGGTGTAATTCTGATAGGTTTGTCTTTTTATGTGACTTGGCCTTTTTCTAAGTAACAAGTCATTTTTCCTTGCTTTTAATATTCTCTCATTGTGCTGTACATTTAGTGTTTTGATTACTACGTAACAGGATGATTTTATTTTCTGGTCCAATCTATTTGGTGTTCTGTAAGCTTCTTGTACATTTATAGGACTCTCTTTCTTTGGGTTGGGAAAGATTTTTTTTTCCTATGGTTTTGTTGAAAAATTTCTGGGCGTTGGAATTGGGAGTTTTCTTATTCTTCTATTCCTATTATTCTTAGGTTTGGTATTTTCATAGTGTTCCAGATTTCTTAGATTTTCTGTGTCAGGAGATTTTTAGATTTAACATATTCGTTTACTAATGTATCCATTTCTTCGATCATATCTCCTACCCCTGAAATTCTTATTTCCATATCTTCTATTCTGTTGGTGATGCTTGTGTCTGTAGTCTCTGTCATCTTCCCTAAGTTATTCATCTCCACGATTGCCTCAAATTGTGCTTTCTTTATTGCTTCTAGTTCCATTTTTGGGCTTGAACAGTTTTATTCATTTTTTTCTCCTGTTTATTGTAGATTCTGGTGTTTGTTTAATTTCTTAAAGGATTTGTTCAGTTCTTTCACCAATTTGATTATATTTTTCTGTGCTACTTTGAAAGCTTTATATTCCTCCTTTAAGGCCTTTATCATTTTCATAACCTTAGGTTTAAATTTTTTTCTTTCGCTTAGGAAAAAGTATAGTGTCTTCAGGACTTACTGTGGTAGAACTTATGGTTTCCAGTAATGCCATATGGCCCTGAGTTTTGCTGCTTGTTTTATTACACTCACCTCTGGCCATCTGGATGACTATGGTATTTGATTGACTATTGTTCCCTCCTCTGTCTTCACTGTCTGTGTCCCAAGTAGGCCATGCAGATGGGAAGCAGATGGAAAGTTATCCAAGTTGAACATTGGGCTGGCCTCTTCAGGATGGGAGACAATGGGACTTGAGTCCCACACCAAGCTCACCTCCACTGGGTTTTGTCTGTGACTCAGGTGTGCCGGTAGATGGGAGGCAGGTAGAAAGTTTTCTAATCTAAAAGCTGGTCTAGTGCCACAAAGACCTCCTTAGATAGGGGAACAATGGGGCTTCATCCCATGTCCAACTCACCTCCTACTGAGTTCTCTGTCTCTGCTTGGCTCTGTGTCTGTGACTCAGGTTGGCCAGGCAGATGGGCAGCAGGAGGAAAGATCTCCAAGCTGAAAGCTGATCTGGCACCTCACAGGCCTCCTCAGAATGAGGGACAATGGGGCTTGGGTTCAGTGTCCAGCTCAACTCTGCTGGGTTCTGTATGAGTTATGTTGAAAATATTGTTTAATAGTAAAAATGGCCATATGACCAAAAGCAATTTACAAATTTAATGCAATTCCCATCAAGATTTCAAGACAATTATTTACAGATCTTGAAATTTTAATCACAACTTCATATTGGAAAATAAAAAACACAAGAGAGCTAAAACAATCCTGTACAATAAAACTTCTAGAGGCTTCTCCTTCCCTGACTTCAAGCTATACGATAGAACAGTAGTAAAAACAAAACCAAACAAACAAAAAAAAAAAAAAACAAAACCAAACAAATCAAAATGCATGGTACTCATATAAAAACAGAATATAATTGGAGACCCAGAAATAAACCCACACACCTACTGACACTTGATTATTTATGAAAAAGCCAAAACCATACAATACAAAAAAAATCATCTTCAACTAATGTTGCTGGTCTAACTGGATGTCTGCATGTAAAAGAATGCAAATGGATCCATATTTATCAAGCTACACAAAACACAAATCCAATTGAGAATCAAAAACCTCACCATGAAACTAGATACACTAAGTCTAATAGGAAAGAAAGTAGGAATAGTCTTAAACCCATTGCTACAAGAGACAATTGCATGAACAGAACACCAACAGCTCAGGCACAAAGATGAACAGTTCATGAGTTCATAAATGTGACCTCATGAATGTGAAAGCTTCTGTAAGACAGGGATATCTTCAATGGGCTAAAATGGGAGCGTACAGAATGGGAAAATATTTTTACCAACTCTATGTCTGAGAGAGGGCTAATATCCAAAATATATGAAGAACTTAAGAAATTTAACACCAACAAACCCAAGTAATCCAGTTGCCAAATAGAGCACCAAGCTAAACAGAGAATTCTCAACAGAGGATCTCTAATGGCAAAGAAGCACTTAAATAAATGCTTAGTGTCCTTAGTAATTAGGGAAATGAAAATCAAAATGACACTGAGATTTCATCTTACTCTTGTCAGAATGGCTAAGGTCAAAAACTCAACTGACGGTTGCAGATAGGTATAAGATATCGTGTAAATAAAATGCTGATTTCTGAACCACCCATATCTGGTTGCAATCCATGTTCTGAGAATCTCCTATCTCAATGTTCAGTAAATACTACTTCCCAATTGCCCCCAAATATACCAATAACAAGCAGCTTAGAGCCAATTAGTGAACGGAGGAGACATTAGGCCTAGACTTCTTGCCAGCCACTGGAAGAGGAGTTAGAGGAGGGGTGTGAGCCATAGGCAGAGATCCAAAAGACATCAGGAGAAAGATATGGAGTAGGAAGATACAAATTGCAAATATCTCTGGGATGTATGCTGGAAGGAAGCCAAATTAGTTTAGAGAGTTAAGAATAGAGTAATAAATTCTTAGTTAATGTGTTGTGAAGCTTATTAGTAAAAAAATATTATAGAGTCTCAATTATTTGTGTGCTAGCTGGGTTAAGAAAGAAACTGAGAAACAAACTCAGTTTTATAAAAGTAACTTTGACAGACAACACATGCTGATGAAGATGGGTGAAGATGTGGAGTAAGGGGAATACTCCTCTATTGCTGATGGGAGTTCACACTTGAAAAACCACTTTGGAATTGAACCTAGTGGTTTCTCAGAGAACTGGGAATAGTTCTACCAAAAGACCCACCTTTACCTCTACTAGTTATATACCCAGAAGATGCTCCACCAGTTTATATGGACACTTGTTCAGATATGTTCATTGCAGTTTTGTTCATAATAATCAGAAACTGAAAAAAGCCTAGATATACCTAGATGTCAAATGAAGAATGAATAAAGAAAATGTGATGCATTTACACAATAGAATACTACTCAGGTTTTAAAAAACAAGAACATCATAAAAATTTCAGGCAAATGGATGGAACTAGAAAATGTCATCCCAAGTGAGGTAACCCAGACCCAGAATGACATGCATGCTATGTATTCACTTATATGTGGATATTAGCCATAAAGTACAGGATAACCATGGTAAAATCCACAGACCCAAAGAAGCTAAGTAAAAAGGAGAGTACAGGAAGGGTGTCTGAATCTCACTCAGAAGGCAAAATAATATAAATATCTGAAATGGATGGAGGAAAGGAACTGGGCGTACAAGGGAGTGGGAAGAAAAAATGAGGGTGGGGATGTGATGTGGGGAGAGAGGCACTGGGAGGCCAGAGGGCTTGGAGAGCAAAGAAAAACCAAGGGCAAGGGATCTCTGAGACAAATTGGAGACCTAAGACAGGGTCCTGGGAGGTAATGGGTGTGACTCTAGCTGAGACTTCTAGTAGTGGATGTCATGGAGAATGAAAAAGCCACTTTCTAGTTAGATAAGACTTCTAGTGGAGGAAGGGAAACACCAACCCACCCACAAAACCTTTGACCCCAAATTTATCTACAAGCTGTGCAAGGATAAAGATAAAGCAGAGATTGAGGAATGTCCAACCAATGCCTACCCCAACCTGAGACCCACTCTATAACAAAGAGCTAGTCCTTTACCCTATTAATGACACTCTGCTATGCTTGCAGACAGGAGCCTAGCAAAACTGTCTTCTGAAAGGCAAAGGATACAGATGCAGAGATCCACAGCCAGACAATAGGCTGAAATTGGAGAGTCTTATACAAGACTCATGGAGAAAGACTGAGGAAGCCAGAGTGGTCAAGAGAACCACAAAACCAAAATAAACAAACAAAAAAACTACAGGGTAAACTAACATGGGTCCATGGATGCTCACAGAGACTGCGCCACCAACCAAATGACATGCATGGGCTGGACATAGATCTCCTACAAACAAGTAGCAGGGTGCAGCTTGGACATCACATTGGTTCCCTAACAATCAGAGTGGGTATCTTTCTCATTCTGTTGCCTACCTTTGGATCTCTCTCCCCTAAATGGGCTGCCTTATCTGACCTCAGTGGAAGAGGATGTGCTTAGTCCTGGTGAGGCTTGATGTTCCAGGCCAGGTTGGTACCCATGGGGGAAAAAACCCTTTCCTTCTCTGAGAAGGGCAGGAGGGAATCAGGGGGAAGACTGTGTGAAGGTGGTACTGGGAAAAGAGAAGGGATAGGGACTGTGATCAGGGTATAAATTGAATAAATAAATTAATGGAAAATAAATAAAAATAATGTTCAGTTTTTTATATTTAAATCAAGAAATTATAATAAAAAGAAAATAACTGATGGAGTAAGCATTCAGTCCATGTCACTGAACCACACAGAAGGGAGACCAACATCTAGATATACCTGTGTCCTAGATGTGACTAGGCTGAACAGAAATGTGAGGGGTCAAATATGGGGAAGAATTACCCTCTGGATGCAACCACAGTCCAGTCAGTATGAGATCACTAAGGCTCATGTGGAGACAGATATCTTTACAGCCTACCTGAGAGCATCAGGCACCCTGAGAAAGTCATCATTTTCATCTATCAGCATCCCTTGAAGCTCTAGTCTCATTAAGGTATCAGACAGCAGGTTACAGCTTCATACCTACAAGCTTTGCTGAACTCTGGTCATGTTGTCTTTGTTGGTCTATTTTTCCTTTTTAACAGCTGGAGTAAAAGGCATGTTTTTAATAACTGAAGAAACAAAAACAAATCTAAGCAAGAACAGCTCTAAGAGGAACTTTTAAGATTATTAAAGTCACTCTTGGTACATAAATCCTTCTACTGAATGCAGCTGTATTGGAAGAGAAGGTTGCTGCTCATTTAAAACAATGTAAGAAATATTTTATAGAGTAACATAATAATCTATAAAATAAAGAAAAACTTATATGAGATGACAGAAAAATTTTCAAATTCCGTGTTTTAACTTATTTGGACAGACAATAATTAGCCTTGAGGTCCATTGACATTAACAGAATTTGGCCTTATCCCAGCATCAGTCCCTGTTTATGAGTGAATGCAATACTGGGTTTGTAATTACCACAAAGATTATGTATTACTTAATTGACAAAGATACCATAGTTCTTAATTGCCAAAAAGCCTATATTTTTTATATGGTGTGTGAATATACTCTGCTGTTTGGGCTTTCCTGAAAATATTAGCTGATAGTGAGCATATATTTTGTTGAATGTTGCATGTTTATAGATCAAATCTCTCAGACACTTCAACAATATGACAACTCCAGACAATTCTCACCTCTGTTTTATTTTTAGGTCCATGTACTTGGTTCTTCAATATAATGGGTAGCAGAGACTGTAATTCCAGGGCTGTACATGTCATCAGTTCTCTTTGAGAAGATCACTGAAAAATTAAATTGTGGCTATCTTTGGTGATTTCCTCAAGGATAGTCCAAGGCAAATTATTTTTAAAAACTATAATAAATCTCACTTGGGAAGGACTCTTATTGAGAAAATGCTAATGATCAAGAAAAGAAAAAAAAATAGAACAAATTATTTTTATATTTCAATGTTATAAAAATTGTTTTTTTTCTGTTTGTTTGTTTAACTTTACATCTTGAGTTACATGTGTAGACTACCAGATTTAACTATGCTACTAAAATGAATTTTTTTATCAGTGAGGCTTCCTAGATTTCTTGGCTGTAATTATTCTCTATTTCATTACAAAGTACTTTTTGGCATTTTTTCTAACCTATTTTATAACTTCAGCTTACTTGTTCATATACATGGCTGATTCATGTAACCAGAGTGAAAGAGCCTATGCTGAGAGATATTATCTCAACCAAAATTTTATACTCCAAAAACAGAGCAGGGAACATTTTATGAATGATTTAATGGTATATATTGTTATATATATATAATTACATTATATATTATTTTAGTTTTGGTATATCACATGTGTGTCTTTGTCATTGGATTCTACACTTCAGTTTCACTTAAAATTATAAAGAATGATGAGAATCCAAGATGGTGGTACCAACACCACAACATATCTGAACAGCAGCTCAGCAGTGAGAGCAGAGTTACCATAAGGCCTTACTGTGGAACCCCAATGCCCTGACATATATGTTTCTCAGGTGAGAGGATAGCCCATGGGGAAACAAGAGGGTCCAACTTCAGGGCACCTGGCTATTCCTGGGAAAAGCTCCAGGGCTCCAGCCTGGCAAGCCATAGCCTTAGGCCATCTACCATATCCCACTCTCTGTGGACACCTTCCTATTACCAGTGGCTTGTAATTTCAAACTTTGGGTCCACCGTCACCATCCATAGAGTGGTTTCTTTTCTGTTACCAGGGGCAAGGCTCCAAACTTGGGGTCTACTCTTATCCCCTGGTGCACAGTTCTAACTTTGTGGCCCTCCTGACTCTCGGGTCCCATAGAAGCAACTCCAGATACTCCTGCAAGGCTCAACCCATCTCCCTAAGGATACTGACAGAACCTCTGAGCTCACAGGTTCTCTAAAAATGCTGTGCACAGCAAGTACAATGTCTGAAAACAGTACCTAGACTCAATTGACCTAGCAACAAGAAAGCTAGTAGAGAGGCAGCTGGCTCCAGGAAACCTCCCTTGCTGAAAGGAGGTTTCCCAAGCTCCTAATCATATAGCTGAGAAAAACCTCAGCCAATTCTGAGAAATTTACCCACCAGTCAGAGACCATTTCTACCAATCTGAGAAGGGCTACACTAGCAATATCCAGCTTCTTGCCCAGGGCTCTTCCCAAATCCTCAAGAACTCCAGTGGCAACAGGATTTAACAGCCAATGCCAGGGACAACCAGAAGGCTAAAGGACATTGTGAAAACACAATCAACAAAATCCAGAAAAATACAGCATTCCCAGAACACAGTTATCCCAAACCAAGCAGCCCTAGATACCCTAACACAACTGAAACACAAGAAAATGAACTTAAAGCTATGCATATGAATATTATAACAAAGGAAACAAATGAAAATCTATAAAGAAATACCAGAAAATATAGTCAAACTTATTGAGGCCATTAGAGAGGAAATATAGATCACTGAAAGAAACTCAGGAAAATACAAACAAACAGATCAAGGAATTCAGCAAATTACTTGAGGAAAGGCAGGAAAAAAAAACAGGTGAAGAAAATCAACAAAATGGTTCAATGTCTAACGATGGAAATAGAAACATCAAAGAAAGCATGAACTGAATAAATCCTGGAGAGGGAGAACTTAAGAAAGAAAACAGGAACTACAGAGGTAAGCATCACCAATAGAATACAAGCGATGGAAGAAAGAAGAAGACAGAATGAAAGAAATCGATGCATCAATCAAAAAATTTGGTAAATTCAAAATATCCCTGAAACAAAACATTCAAGAAAATAAGGACACCATGAAGAGATGAAACCTAAGAATAAGAGAATTAGAAAAAAAGAGACAATTAGCAGCTCCAAGGACAAGAAAATATTTTCAACAAAATCATAGAAAATTTTCCCAAATTTACGTGTAAGATGTCTGTAAGATGTCTATAACCATACAAGAGGCGTACAGAGCCCAAATAGATTAGACCAGAAAAGCAAATTCTCCTGCAACATAATAATCAAAATTTAAAGAATAAAAATAATAAAAGTTATGACAAAAAGGCAAGTAATATATAATGGCAAACCTATCAGAAACACAACTGACTTCTCAGCAGAGACCATAAAAGCAAGAAGGTAGACATCTTACAACCCTAAGAGACCACAGATGCCAGTACAGATGACTATACCCAGCAAAACTTTCAGTCATGATAAATGGAGAAAATAAGATATTCTAAGACAGAATGTTGGTATAATGTTTTTTATTTATTTATTTATTTATTTATTTATTTAATGTATAGACCTTACCCTTGTTCATTCAAATACTGATTTCTCCCCCACCTCACCCCCAACTCTCTGGTTTCAATCTGGATATTGCATAGTGATACTCATTCTAAGCATCTTGTCTCAATTCTTGTGTAAACAGGACAAAAATAAAGCAACTAGACACAATGTTGAGCAGGGAGGAGCCAGAGGACAGGAAAGAAGGGAAGAGCCAAAAGACAGGAGTGGGAGAGAAGGGGCAAGAGGAGAAAGAGGAGAGCAGAGCTGGAGGAGAGATCTTGGTGGACGTGGAGCATGAACCAGACCTAAGATTTCACAAAAAGCAAGTATAATGTGGGAAATCTAAATGTTAGGAAACTGAGGGTTTGGAGGTTTAGGAGGGAGTAAATATTGCCCAACATTGTGTTCTAGGTTAACTAAAAACCCAGTCTCTGTGTGGTGATTTGTTTATACAGCTGCTGAGGATTAACAGCAGCATTACCAGAAGATAAATCAATAGTAAATATTAATCGTCTCTTATAACAACAGAACTAAATTTTAACAATATCTATGCACAAACCTGCCCTAAAGAAGATACTAAAAGAAAAACCCTCACCGAAGTAAGTTGACTATACCCCCCTCCAAAAAAAAAAAAAAAAAAAAAAAAGCCACAGGAAATAATTCACTTCACTACAGCAAAACCAAAAGTAGACAAGCACACAAACACAGTACTGCAACCAACATCAAAATAAAAGGAACTAATAGTCACTGATCATTAATATTTCTCAACATTAATGGACTCAATGCTTCAATAAAAAAACACAAACTAAGAGAATGGATGTATAAACAGGTCTCATCATTCTGCTGCATACAAGAGACATACCTCAGCCACAAAGATAGATATTACCTCAGAGTAAATGGCTGGAAATAAATGTTTCTCCAAGCAAATAGAGCCAAGAAGCAAGGTAGAGTAGCAGAGTAGCCCATCTAATATCTAATAAAATAGACTTTCAACAAAAATTAATCAAAAGATGAGAAAGGCTGCTTCATACTCATCAGAGGAAATTTTCACCAAGATGGCATTTCAATTCTGAATATCTATCCCCCAAATACAAGGGCACCTACATTTGTAAAAAAAAAAAAAAAAAAAAAAAAACAAAGTAACAAATATTACACCACACATTGATTCCTCACACATAAATATTGGAAGATTTCAACAACCCAATCTCACCAAAGGATAGGCCAATTAAACAGAAACTGAATGGAGAAATAATGACACTACAGAGATCATGAACCAAATGGACCTAACAGACATTACAGAACTTTTCAAAGAAACACAAATAATTATACCTTTTTCTCAGCATCTCACAGAACCTTCTGCAAAACTGACCACATATTTGGTCACAAAGCAAGCCTTAACAGACACAAGGAGATTGTATTCTATCAGACCACCATAAATTAAAGCTAGACCTCAACAACAAAATAGCAAAAAGCCTACTCACGCGGAGACTGAACAACTCTATACCCAACAACAACTGGGTTAGGGAAGAAATGAAGAAAGAAATTAAAAACTTTCTAGAATTTAATAAAAATGAAGGCAGAACATACCCAATCATATGGGACACAATGAAAGCACTGGTAAGAGAAAAGTTCATAGCACTAAGTGTTTTAATAAAGATATTGGAGACATCTCATACAAGCAACTTAACGGCATACTTGAAAACCCTAGGGGAAGAAAAGGAACAAACCCACCTACAAGTAGTAAATGGCTGGAAATAATCAAACTTTGGGCTGATATCAATAAATTAGGAACAAAAATAATAATTCAAAGAATCAATGAAGAGACTGATCCTTTGAGAAAATCAACAATATAGAAAAACCCTGAGCCAAACTAACTAAATGGCAGAAAAACACAATCCAAAATAAATAAGTAAATAAAAAGAAAAAGAAATCAGAAATACAAAAATGACATAATGACAGACACTGAGGAAAGCCTAAGAATCAACAGGTCTTACTTTAAAAGCCTATATGCCACAAAAAATTGGAAATCTAAATTAAATGGACCATTTTATTTTGATAGATTCCACTTAGCAAAGTTAAATCAAGATTAGGTAAACCAATCAAATAGTCGTATACCCTGTAAGAAAATAAATTAGGGCAACAACACCCTTTACAATAGTTGCAAAAACCAGTAAGTGTCTTGGTTTAACTCTAACCAAGCAAGTGAAAGACATTCCTTGAAAAAAATTCAAGTCTCTGGAAAAAGAAATTTAAGAAGAAATCAGAAAATGGACAGGTCTCCCATGCTAATGGACAGCAAACTTAATATGGTGAAAATGGCCAACCTACAAAAGCAATTTACAAATTCAAAGCAATTACCCTAAAATGCCAACACAATTCTTTCCAGACCTGAAGGAACAATTCTCAAATTCATATGGAAGAACAAACAAACAAACAAAACCAGAATAGCTAAAACAATCCTGTACAACAAAAGAACTTCTGGAGGTTTTCCATCCTTGATCTCAAGCTCTGCTATAGAGCAAAGGTAACAAAAACTGCATGATACTGGCACAGAAACAGACTGGTGGATCAATGAAATTAAGTTGATGACCCAGACCTATGGACACTTGATTTTTTACAAAGAAGCCAACACCATATATATAATGGAAAAAAAGATAGCATGTTCAATAAATGTTGCTGGTCTAACTGGGTGTCTACAGGTAGAAAAATGCAAATAGATCCATATTTATTGTCCTGCTCAAAACAAAAAATCTGAGTGGATCAAAGACTTCAACATAACACCAAACACACTAAATCTGTTAGAAGAAAAGGGGGAAAGAGATTTGAATTCATTGGTACAAGAGTCAACTGCATGTAGAGAACAGACAACTCAGACTCTAACTAAGATCAACCATTAATAAATGGGACCTCATGAAACTGAAAAGCTTCTGTAAAGCAAAGGACACTGTAAACAGAACACAATGATAGCCTACAGACTGGGGAAAGATCTTCACCAACATCCAGTATCTTCACATCCAACAAAGGGCTAATATCCAGAATATATAGAGAACTCAAGAAATGAAACAACAACAAACCAAATAATCCAATTTAAAAATGGGGTACAGAGATAAACAGAGGACTATCAACAGAGTTCTATCAAATGGCAGAGAAACACTTAGAAAATGTTCAGTGTCCTTAGTTATCAGAGAAAAGCAAATCACAATGACACTGAGGTTCCATCTCACATCCCTCAGAATGGCTAAGATCAAAAATTCAATTGACAACTATGCTGGAGAGGTTGTAGAGAAAAGGGAACTCCACTCCATTGCTGGTATGAATGCCAATTTGTACAACCACTTTGGAAATCAATCTGGCTCTTTTTCAGAAAACTGGGAATAGTGCTACCTCAAGACCCAGCTGGGCATAGGTCCAAAAGACACTCAACCATACAAGGACATTTGCTCAACAATGTTTATAGCAGCTTTATTTGTAATAGGTGGTATCTAGAAACAATCTAGATGTCCCTCAACTGAGGAATAGATGCAGAAATTGTGGTATATTTACACAATGGAATACTACTCAACTATTAAAAGCAAGAAAATCATGAAATGTGCAGGCAAATGGATGCTGCCAAAAATTATCAACCTGAGTGAGGTATCCTAGAAGCAGAGAGACAGGCATGGTATATACTCGCTTATAAGTGGATATTAGCTATATTATATCACTAAAATCTACAGACCTAAGAAACTAAATGACAAGAATACCCCTAGGAAAGATGCTTAAACCTCATTCAGAAGAGAACACAGGATAGACAGGAGAAGTGGTAGAAGAGAGGGAACAGGATGGATTCCTAACACAAATGTTCTCTAAAAGACTCCAACCAGCAGGTGATTGAAGCAGATGCAAAGACTCACAGCCAAACAATAGGCAGAGCACCGCGAGTCTTATAGAGGAAGGAGGGTATAAAAGGACCTGGAGGGGACAGGAGCCCCACAAGTAGAGCAACAAGTCAAAGAGAGAGAGAGAGAGACAGAGAGAGAGAGAAAGAGAGAGGGAGAGAGAACGAAAGAGAGAGGGAGAGAAGCCTGGCCCAGGGGGACTGCAGAAATTGATGCATCAGCCAAAGACCATTAAAGACCATAGATAGTGAGTACCTAGACCTCCTGCTCTAATAAAGCCTATAGACAACTCCATATGAGTTCCCCACTAAAAGAAAAGAGACAGATTCTGACATGAACTCTTTTGCCTGTTCCTTGATCATTTATATCAAGCCAGCCCACAGAGGAAGAGGATCCAGGCAGTACTGATCGAACCTGATAGGCTAGGGTCAGACAATAAGGGAGGATGACTTCCCCTATCAGTGGACTAGGGAAGAGGGATAGGGGAAGAAAAGAGAGGGAGAGTGGGACTGGGAGGAGGTGAGGGAAGAGGCTAGAACAGGGAAACAAAGTGAATAAACTTAATAAAAAAGTGAATAAATATTAATAATAATAGATAACTAATAATAAATATTAAAGTAGATTATAATAACAATAACTGAAAAATAACAATTTTTTATGAGAGACATGCTTCTGGTTAGAAACCCTATTATTTCCAGGACCATTGTGCCAAATAGAAAATCAAAACTCCTCTGCCTCTTGGGAAGCCTGAAAAAACTTTCCACCTTTATAAAGCAAAAAACAACAACAAAAAAACCCCACTATTTCCAAAAGAAAAAAAGAAGCCTTCCACTCTAAAATTAAAAAAGCAAAAACACCCCCCCCCAAAAAAAACTACAGAGATTTATTTTGATGTAGGTAAGGGATGATAATTCTCTTCAGCCATATAAGTTCCAAAGACAAAAAGTAGAATTTGGTCAACTTAGGAACCAAGGACAAGAAAATGTAAAAAGCCCATGCTCCACTTTCCAAGACCGAACACCCACCTGTGGTGAGAATGGGAGCAAGAAAACAGGGTGCTAACTCATACCTGCAAACCTAGCACTAAGTAGCAGGCAACGAGCAATCTGCTCAGCCTCAGAATTCAAGGTGAGATTTATAGACAACCTTGGGCCATTTCTACACAGAAGATTATTTTAGCAATGCTGCAGAACAAAGAAACCATTTCCCCCTTTAATGGATTATAAAATAAAAATGAAGTGGAAATCAGACAGAAACAGTGCATGCTCTAAGAAAGGAAATCATTTACCACCCTTTACAAGTTTCCTGAACTTTGGGAAGATAATAGAAAGACTTCCATGACACAATGTTGCAAAACAGTCTAAAAATAAGTAAGGAATAGAAAAGCAGATAAAAGCTACAGGATACCAGGCTCCCCATCAGTACTACAATCTGAAATAACCTCTTAGGAGATCTAATGCAAATGGTTCACAAGAGTTATGGTCGGAAAACAATGCCTCATTCAATGGCTAACTTTATCAGGTTAACTCCTTCATGAAATGGCCTAATAGAAAAAGCAAGCTGTAGGGGTTAAACAGTTGATTTATTTCTTTCAACGTATTTAGTAAGGAAATCTAACTTATTTTCAAGGCAGAAAGTGGAAAAAAAGAAAATCACAGATTTCTCCATTTAGAATGATTACAAAGTAAATTTCATGGTAGTTATATGTAATATATTAAAGTAGTCAGTTGAAGTTGTGGAAAACATGTGTGAACACTTGCAAGGAGAGCAGAATCTCTTGTAGGAGCATAGCTCTTTTAACACTTTTAGTTTATGTAGTAAGATCTGCTTTGGACTATTGATCCACAAATTAAAGGTTAAGAACTGTTTTAAAAGGGTAAGTTGGATATCATGTGCTACAATATCAGTAGAATGCTACTAAAAAACAAACAAACAAAACAAAAAATAACAAAGTACTAGTTGCAAATCAGATCTGTCCATGATGAAGTACAGTTTATCCAAAGACAGTTCTACTGTTTCAGAATTTGACAATTACTGAATAGAGGCTGAACATAAATCAGACATTGAGGCTCAAGCCTGTCATTGCAACACTTACATTGCCAACTATCAGAAATTCTAGAGCAAAACGAACTGCAGATTGACACTCTCTCTCAAAAGATGTTTTCTTAAAACATCAGTGAAAGGCTAGGAAAACTGATCATTAGTTAAGAGGTATACTGTTCTTACAGAGGATCCAAGTCCAATTTTCAGCATCCACATCAGGTAGTTCACAACCACCTGTGACTACAGCTACAGGGAGCTAAGAGCTTCCAATACCTGTGCTCACATGAGTACATGCTCACACATATCTATACATAATTTAAAATAAATGAATATTTCCTAAGTTAAAAACTGTTTTCTCATATAAGGGGTTTTTAAGGTTTCTAATGTTTTGACAAAATATCATGACCTTATCCAACTTGAGGAGGAAACACTTATTTCAAGTTCTAATTATAAGCTCACACTCCATTGCTCAGGGAAGTCAGGGTAGGAATGTGGAAGTAGAAGTTGCTGCAGAGGCCCAGGAAAAACACTGCTTTACTGGTTTGTTTCTTGTGTCTTATCTCTGCTTTCTTATAACACCCAGAGATGGCACTGCCCTCATTGAGCTGGGTCATTCCACATCAATCATTCATCAAGAAAATGTACCATAAGTTTATACACAAACCAATCTGGTAGGGCCTTTTTTTCAGTTGAGGTTCCCTCTCCAGAAATGACTGTAGCTGTTGTCAAGTTGACATAAAACTAAACAGTAATGGGGCTGTTAATGGTGTGTGAAGAATAAGTTTACCTATTGACTTGGCTATATCTGGTAGCCAAGAAAGACATTTTTTGTGGTGGTTCCTTTACATATTACATATTTAAATCAGTAGACTTCCAACAAAATGGGTAATCCTCCATGTGGTGTCTTAAGATGTGATAATCTTAAAAATAATAATAGCTGTTTCTTCAGGAAGACAGGATTCCTCCATGATATTGTCTTAGGATTGAGGTTTGTTGGCACTCCATCCTCTAAAATGTAGCCCTACTAGTTCCCATTACTACAGTTACATTAGTTATTTAACTGATGTAATCTACATTGTATCATCTAAGTTGGAAAGTAGGAAAAAACGACTCTTTATTCAAACAAATGGTCTATAGATAAAATTGTTCAAATATGTAATAAATCACAGTTACAGAAACATCAGAGTGTTTGATAATATTAAAAGCTAAAAGATTGACATGCAAAATACAAAAACATTTTTTGGTTGAGGATAAATGAACATCTGGAAGCTGACATTTGAATAGACCTTTAAAATGGGATTAATTCGATATTAAATGTACAATATCTCTAAAGCATGAGATACACAGAGGTGAACATAACTAACCATGTGTGAGCTCCCATAACACAATGGTGTGAGAAATTGTGATTTACCAGGAATATCAGCTGGTAGATGTAATTTGTTGAGATAGTAATTTTCCTTTAACTAATATAGCCTCAATTAATCTAGCAGGCTTTTTTTGGTAGAAACTTTTATTTTAGGTATAAATAAAGGATTAAATGAACTAATAGGCAAATAATCTTGAAGAAACTGGAATAAAAGCTACACTAAACAAAGTAATATGGTGTTTTATTTTTTAAAATTTTCTATTAGTTTATTTATTTTACATCCCAAAGGTATCCCTTCCAGGTTCCTCCTTTGCCTCATTCCTTCTTTCCCTCTCCCATTTCCCCCAGAAAAGGGGAGCTCCCTTCCTCTCCATATTAACCTTCTCCAGCACATCAGGACTGCACTTATCTTAATCCCCTGAGGTCAGGAAAAGCAGCCCTGCCAGGTGGAAGTGCTCCAGAAGCAGGCAATAGAGTCTATGTCAGAAACAGCCCCCTCCATCCACTCATCAGGTACCCAATATGAAGAATAGATGCCTGTGGGCTACATGTATGCAGGGGGCCTAAGCCCAGACATGCATGCTTCTTAATTGTTGTCTCAGTCTCTGAAAGTCCCCATGGCACTAGGTTACTTGTCTCTGTTGGTCTTCTTGTGAAGTGCCTGTCCCATCCAGATCCTTCCACTACCACCCCCTGCAATGTGGTGTTTTATAAAGACAATGTTTAGACAAATGGAATAGAGCAAGTACAAGAGAAAAAGGAGTCTAACATAGCTATTGGAATAAGCACACACAAGAAGACAAGCCTGCTCCTTATAGCCATAAGATGAATGACTAAGGACAGTGATATTGCAACTGTGATCACACACATGTAACCTTATCAACCTTATCAGCTCTCAAGTCAAGAAACAAACTGAGACTTTAAGACTGAGGGTTTTAAGGTAGAACATCTGAGTTCCACAAAGAAGAAAGGAATTCAGAAACTGAAAGTCATAAATTTAATATGATTTTTAGTTGTGAGGGCAAACGTATACTTCATAAACTGAAGCTCTTGGCCAATGTATATCTAATATGGGATTTCCATTTGACACATGAAGAACTATCATTACATATGGAGAATGTAACAAGAAGCTTAATGAAGTAGAATGGGAAACATTGAACAAACATTCACCCAGAATGGATATTGAGGGGAAATAAAACATGTTAACACAAAAACATAGTTAACAACCTTAGTCCTTAGAAAAATGCACTTGAGTCACAACTAACAAACAATGTGCACTTCCTGGAAGGCAGAGGGGTAACTCCACTCACTGGTGTGTATGTATAGTGATCAGCCTCACAGACTGGTTCAGACAGCACAAACTGTGCAATCACATGCCTGGTGAGTATGCATGAATATACTCAAGATATTTCAGAAGTCATTTGGCAATTTTATATAAACCGAAACATACATTTACTATGCAGCTCAGTATTCCTCTCCATGGATGTTTACCCCAAAGGAATAAAACCATGTGTCCAACAGTATAAATATTCACAGCAGCTCTGTTTATGATGCCTCCAAACTCAAAACAGCCACATGCCCACTATCACTCAGTGACTGAAAAGAATGAACTAGGGGAATGCACAGCAGCATGGGAAGATCTCAAAAGCATCATGGTTGGAATAGACACTGGACAAAATGTGTCCACATACTGCAAAAATCTTTTATAGTACATTCTAGAAATGATAATATTATAATGAAAAAATCAAATTGGTGCAATCTAGGAACCTAAGAAAAGTAAAATCTAAGAAAAGTATAAAGAACATTAAAGATATTTAAGAAAGCCAGAGAGAAACATTATTTAATGTTTACTTAAATACACATATAATATGGAAATGTATGTGTATCCATATATAAATAATTTAAATGATGTTATGCACCCCTTCCCCAGGAGGCATAGACAACTGTCTAACAAAGACCTCAGTGTCAGTAATGGGAAATTTCCCCTTGAATTGTTGGTTAAGGGAATGCCAAATTATTCCAAAAACAATATAAGCTATTTTCCTTTGCCATGGTTTGCTTTTCAAATAAAAATGACAACACTTTATTTCTACAAAGCCATACTCTTCAAACACAGGACTTGCAGGAATACAGCTGGGTCTGACTTAGAAGCCTCCTCACTGAGTATTAGCTCTCATAGTTTTGAAAGGTATAAGCTGCAATGAGGAAAAAAAAACAATCAATACTTTGTAAATCCTAGAAACCACAGCAAGACAAACAAGGTATCTTTAAGGCAAGATATCTTTAAGGATGCAACAATGGCACTTATGTCTTAGGAATATGTTGTTGATTATTAATATTTACTATTGATTTATCCTTAGTTAAACAATGGTTATTCCTAAACCAGTTGTATAACCAAATCACCACATGGAGACTAGGATTTATTTAATTAACCTAGAGCACAATGCTGGACAATAGTTTACAAAGTTGTGCTTTGCATTTCTGTTCTTTCGATGGAAACTTTTTTCTGTGCCGTACAGTGCAAAATAACACTTTTCAGTTTTCCTATATTCCTAATTGAGCGAGCGACACACACGTGATTCCGTTTAAAAGTAGTGCTTTGCTTTTCTGTTCTTTCATTGGAAACTTGTTCCTGTGCTGTACAGTGCGATATATCACTTTTCAGTTTTCCTGTATTCCTAATTGACCGAGTGACACACATGTGATTAGTTACTCCACCCTAAACTTTCAGGCCCACATAGTTTCCTACCATTCACATTTCTCACATTATACTTGCTTTTAGTCATATTTAAGGTCCAGTTCATCTCTCTTCATAATTCGAGGTCCTCTCCTGCTGATCTCAGCTCTCCTACTCCTCACACTCACTTCCTTCTCCTCCCCTTCGGGCCAGGATGTTTTACCCTATTATCTCCATTGTGCAGCATTGTGGCTGGTTGTTTTACTGACAAAACAATGAACAAGTGGGGACATGTTCACACAAACTTCAGACAGGTGATGCTTAGAATAAATATCACAATGCAATATCTGGATTGAAACCAGATAGTGGGATAGAGAAATCAGCATTTGAATGAACAAGCATAAATTCTGTACATTCCACAAGAACATTATACCAACATGGATCTAATCATCTAATTGGACTACAGTCCTATGCAACAGGAAGAAATAAATGCCTGGTACTGTAAACCCAGCCAAATATACATGACTAGTGAGGTAATTGACCTCAGAGGAGAACCCACTACTACCACTTTCCTGAGCCTACCAAATTACCAACTACATTTTAAATACCTATCCTTATATCTACAACTGAGTATAGTTGATCAGAGAAGCTTCTTTTGTAGCAGGCTGAGATTACCAATAAAATCCTGTGTTTTCAACTAACAGTATGCTGCCAACCCCAAACTGATCTTTCCACACCATAACTCTTAAAATTAAGGCTTAGGAGAAATCAAATAAAAGGGGTGAAAAGAATTTATGAGCCAGCTAACCAGAAGGTCTGCTATAAGATATGTGTGATAGGGAGCTTCACTCATAAAATCTCAACAACATGATCACACAAACGAGACCTGCACAATGATAACACAAGTTGACATGCCTTTGTGGATAAGGGAAATGTCATAAGGCTCCATTCCTATATGAAGATCTACAGGGAACTAATATCTGCTAAGAGACAGAAAATGGTTTGGTCCAGAAAGGAGTCCCTGATAGGTTACCACCACTAAATAAAGAGGTCTTGGTTAGAGTGTGAGGCATGGGAGAAGTTAGAGTAGGGAAAGGAAGGACTGAAAATGTTATAAATATAGCATTCATGTATATTATTCTCAAAAAATATAAAAGTGTATACTTTGCTCATTTGTGGTGATATTTATATGGTTACCCATATTTATAAGAAATTCCCTATATTGTAGACTAACAGGAATGGATAACTGGATGTAATTATTTCTATAAACATATTTTTTCCTAAGCAGGAAAACTGGCAAAGGAGAGTTGAAGGGTTATTTTGGGAGTAACTGGGTAGTAATCTTTGTAACAAGAGATAAGATAAATGCCAGGGCATGGGAACAAGGAAGCATCAGGCATCTCATTACTAGGGTGCTGGGTCTCCATGCTGAGAAATGTGGCTCTGAATAGAACTTTAAGAGACACTCACCTGCTATTGTTATTCTCCATACAGGTAAGCCAGGTGTGCACCA
Source organism: Meriones unguiculatus (assembly GCF_030254825.1). Classification (NCBI taxonomy): domain Eukaryota; kingdom Metazoa; phylum Chordata; class Mammalia; order Rodentia; family Muridae; genus Meriones; species Meriones unguiculatus. The sequence continues at coordinate 49,460,649 of NC_083360.1, read as the reverse complement.
TAGCACCTGAGCAACATGCTGTTTATAGTCAAGATAAAGTGTTTGTTCTTGTGCTGTCTTTTCTGATGAAAGTAAACTGCGAATTCCTTTGAATTTTGACTCATAGAAGTGGAAAACAAATAGATCCTATCGTCTAAACTTCAAATGATTGAAAGAAATAAATAAGCCAATATTTTCTCTAATTTTTCACTGGGAATTCTGAGCCATTTCTTTGAAGAAATAGCAGTTCATCTTCCTTTTATTTCTCTACATAAAGGCATGCATGTTGAAGGAGTAATTCAAAAGAATTGTTCAAATATATATAACATTTCGTGGGGAGTTCTATTAATATGTAATTCACATAATGAAAAATTTATCTATTTTTATGTAGAATCAAATATTTTCTTTAATTATATTCTGAGTTGTGTGACTATTACCACAGTAGATTTTAAAACACCTTTTTCTACTTAACACATTTTCTACTTACACTCACATAGAGTCCTTTGACTTTGTAACTGGATAGTGTGTTTCAGTACAAAACAGCAGAATGCAATATTTTATTTCAAAAATGTATAACCATGTTTTGGAACAATATTTTACCCTTGAATATTCCCACTGAGAAATTCTGAGACTGTATAAGGTTTTTTTTAATAGTTCTATCCTACCTCAATTGAATATCTTTATTTTTAATCCCAAGTGTTATTGTCTTTGAGGTATTATCCAAAAGTATTTAAATTCTTTTCTCCAGAAATTCTTTCTAGGATATAACACCAATTTGTTTGTTATACTTGAGTGTTTTTATTTTTATTTTTTTATTTTTAACATCAGTTTCTTTGTTATAGCTTAGTGTGTTTTTTATTTTGCATTTATTAATTTTATTGCACCTTGTAATCAATCTCTTAATTTTTTAATTTAAAAAATGCATACAATATTCTTTTATTATTTTATTCTTTCCCTTCTCCCAATTCCACCCAGATTTTCCCCATTCTTCCTACCCACCCAACTTCCTGATCTGTCTTTCTCTTTTACAATTCAACCCAAACTGAAATACACACACACACAAGCACAAAATAAAAAAAAGAAAACATGAAGTTCATTTAGTGTTGGCCAACTACTCTTGAGCATGAGACCTGCCTAGATAGTTGTTGCTATAAGAAGTGTCACTCCCTTGAAGATAACTGATATTTTTACTTCCCCCAGCAGCTTTCAATTCCTAAGAGTTTTTGCTTAGGAACAAGATTCTGTGCCTGCTTCTCTTCTTTGCATTACGATTTTCTCTGGCTTGAAACTTGCATGTTGTCACAGTCTCTGTTAATTCATGTGTGTATCAAAACATTTGTATCTCAAAGATGATGTTTCTTCACAGTCATCCACAGCCTCTGTCTTTCATAGCCTTTCCCCTCTTCAACATAGATCCCTAAGCCTTGAGGGGGAAGATTGATAAAGTGCTGAATGCTCCAAAGTCTTTAATTCTTGGCATATTACCCAATTGTAGATCTTTGTGAATCTTCCCTGATAAAAGTTGAGTGATACAATGATCTATGTCATTATGCATTGTTTGTTGTTGTTGTTGTTGTTGGAGGTGGTGGTTGGTTGGTTGGTTGGCTATTTGGTGTTTGTTTTGTTTTTGTTATTTTCATTTAGTAGAAATAATAGTAACAGGATTTCTCAGGTTCTTGGAGTCACTGGCAGTGTTAGATATTGATTCAGTCTCATGCAAGCCTTAAACCCAATTTAAAAAGTCCCAAAACTATTCTTTTAGTCCTCTTGTTTTTTGGGTTTTAATTTTAGTTTTTTTGACACTGTAAATATTTGTTTATTGCCTTGGCATTTATTTTTCAGTATCTATTTATTACTGCTGTTTCTAAAGGAAATATGTCTGCAAACTCTAAAGATAGCCTTGACATAAGACACATCGATCCAATAAAGTTCATTAGCACATTTTATTTGTATTAATAGTTTTGTGGCTATTGAACTTTCTACCACATGCTCTACTCATGTAGCCCTTGAAACCGCCACTGAGAATCTGTGAAGGGTCCCATGGTGCAAGCCAAGATTCTTGCATGTTGTTCAGAATAAGATGAAGAAGAAAGGACACATTCTCATGAGGTAAATTCTACAGGGTTTATGACTCTAAAGGACAAGGACTGATCATTGGATTTTTTTCTACATAAGGCAAAAAAAGGAAGGGTAGAATCAGAGGAATGCTATGGGAAGCCATCTAAAATTATAGGAAGGTTTAAAACAAGCAACATATATTCAGAGATCAATTTACACCTGTTTATTGTGATATTCTATACACAGAGGGGGATGTCAGATTTGGGAATGTCTTTAAGAATAGAGTTAGGACAGAATAACTAAGTCTCACAATACCACAAACATTCAAGTTATAGACAATCATAAATATTTTATTCAAAGATGCTTTGAAACTTCAGTTGTTTCAGTTTTGTCAGGTGAGCCTCAGCTGACTCATCTTCCCCAATCCCTTCCATTCCTCAATGCATTTCAAGTTTAAGCAGAGTTTAGTCTATTTGCTCCCTTATAAAGTAAACTTGAGAGCTGTATGAGCTGGGACTAGTAGAAATGCTTAGCTGTGTTGTCAGCTCAAGATATTTCAAACAAAGAGATTACTCAAGATTCAACAAATGGTTTTTTAGAAAGCATTTGCTTCTTGAAAATTCCATGTAATCTCTAGGAAATGAAACAAAGGAACACTGTTGAACTTAAAATTTGTTTATCCAAAATTTCCAAAGCAAATTAAAGTTTTCCCTTTCTCCCCATGCTGCACAAAGCAGCAGGGTAGGCAGACAGGGTGAATAGAAAGTCAGTGGCCTTACAGATAACAGCAGGCAAGACAGGCTAATAAAACAGGCCGCCTGCCATATATGGTTATCTGGCAACCCCCACAGAATGAGTCACAGAAAGACAAGCACCTTTGATCCACTTGAAAGGATAGAGTTGTGAAATACAAACTTGGGTGACCTCTTTCCTTTTTAACCTCAGTGCCTCTCTGGTCCATTTAATGCCATCTTTTCCTCTAAACTTCCATCTGGCTTCTGAAAAATCCATGTGGTCTTTCTGATTTCACTATCTTCATTCTTTTCTGTTAAGCAGGATCAGAGAATGCACTTCATTTTTTTTTTGTAAACATGGTTCTGCAAGCTGACTTTAAAAAGGCAAGTGGAGAGCCAGATACAGTTTCTAAAAGGAGAGGAAAGACAGTTGCTGAAAGCTGTGGAAATGGACTTGAAAAAATATACATTTTCTATACACACAGTGTCAGATTTAAATACTTGAGGACATATTTAAATCAAATGTTGGTCCAACTTACTGCCAAAAATTTGGTAGCCTGTACATATTATGGTCTCAATATCTGTTTCTAAAATAAAATATGAAAAAAACATACTTAAGTAACTTCATCACACATTTAAAACAGAGATGTTATAAGAATTGGCAGTGTGCCTGATGTTCCAGCTAGGCAGAACACTGAGGTCAAAATACTGGACTCAAAACCTGCTATGTTATGAGCATATAACAAGATGTTCAATAAAATCAATCAGTTGTAGATGTTTATGTTTCCAGTAATCAGACTTTAAATTTATGTCTTAATCATAATGTATTAATAGAAAAACTATATATGTTTTCATATATAATACTTGTTTCAAGAAGGATTGCTGGAACAATGATATATATATATAATTTTTTTTTCTAACAGAAAGCTTCCAAATTATTGCTTTTCAGGGTTGCTTCTTTACAACAGAAAGCATAACTTTTATTCCATGTTTAGCCAAATGAAAGGGTTAACCTCCTGCCAGCATGGTAGGCCTTATTTACCCTACACAGACATCTGGGTCAGTCACTCATGATCATAGGAATATGAAAGAAAACTATTAAACATCTTAAAGTGTTTTCTTTTCTGACCATATTACTGGAACAATGATTATTATTATACTTATCAGATTACATAATTCCCAATTCAATGGTCTTTCTAGACCAACCAGCAGGTTTATCTATCTCTTTCTGTCTTAAGCAGTGATTAGTCCTTCTTAAACCCTTTCACAATTGTGATAACTTCCAAACAATTAGCACACATAAAACTGGAGAAAACTTGCTAATCTTCTCACATTTTGGTGTTATTTCCTTGTTTATAACATTAGACTTTTCCCTAGTGTTTTTTATCCATTTCACTTTGGATGTCTCTACAAACCTACATAATTGTCTTACTCCAATAATTTTGGGAAAAATAACATTTTTTATACTTGCTCCTACATTCAAACTCAATTCTCCTATAAAATTTACAATTCTAATAAATGAATTTGAAATACTTAATCTAGAAAATAGAATCATTATTACCTTTCACTCTTTTATACCTCACATTCGGTCATTACTGGAGAATCTTCTTTGTATAGTGTTAAGAACAATTGTCTGCAGAGCATGAAGTCATAGCAGTACATATGCATTGCCTATCCTTCCTGTGAGGTAAAGAGAACATCATTGAGGAGGGAGTGAAAGACTGCAAATGCCAGAGGTTGGGAAGAACTAAAGCTAAACAGTACCTCTGGACATGATAAGATTACTTCAGTCATGAACGCACAGACTCTGTGGTTATCTGCACAAGATCTGTACAAGATCAAACCAATAATATCCCAAAATGAACAGGAAGGAACTCACATGTTCCTCCCAGTCTAAGGTCAGACTGTTTTGACAGTTTATGTTTATTGGGAAAAGGATAATGGTGTGTCTCCTGACAATTCTCCAATATATAGTGTCACTGCTATGTGTATATGAGCAGCACAGATTGGATTCAGTATGTTATATTTTAAGGAATAAATTTGGAAAGATGATGTAGAGATGAAAGTTAGACTTAGGAAGAAATAGGAGGAGGTAAGAGGAAGAAGTAAAGATTATCAAAATACAACATTTGCATGTATAAAATTATGAAAGTATTATATTAAAAGGGATAATTATCGTTTCTTAACTGTATTTAGTATCAGTCAGCTCTTACCATATTTCCTGCAAACACAACCTTAGCCAATATCTCCATTAGATTACTTAATAGTCTCACTTTGATACTGTCCTTGTTCCCCTTCATTGATCATTGACACAATAAAAACTTTTGATGATAGCATCAAAAAAAATATGTCCTTCTGATCAATCTCTCCAATGACTTTAAGTCAAAATTCAACTCATCTGGAACCTTACATGGACTCCAGTACCTTTCAGTTCCTCTCTGACCTAGTTTTCTGTCTCTAAACCACATTTTACTTGTCATCCTGGCCAGTGAAGCCCTTCAGAAGTTCCAAAAATCTATCCCTTTCTCTTCTCATTTCCTACTTATTCTTTCAGAATGCTTCCATTCACATCTCTTGGATTGTGCATGGTTATTAGACTAAGCTTATGTGTTAGTTTAACAAGAATGCTAGCTTTCTTGATTTCCATTTGCAGAGAACAAATCTTTATGAACATTCTCTATTTATGAATGCTGTACTATTCTCTTGCCATTTACTTGAAATACACATAAACAAATGAAAACTTAAGTAAATATAAATATTTATAATAAAGAGATATGTCTATTTTTACTATCATTCAAATTAGAGTATTCTACATTAACATGATGTTTTTCTGTTTAATCTGACAATGAATGCCAATTGTTTAAATTTCTACTATACAGACAATAGGTGTTAAATAAACTGTGTTAAATGGGTGACAATAAAGTCTCTTCTTTGAATATACTTTACAGTTAGCAAATACTTTGAAATCAGAGGAAACAATATTGAAAGTATGGAATGATACAGTTCTCTTCCTGCCACAGGCAGGTGAATTTTTGTATATTCATGGCTCCTGGATAATGTCTGATCTGTATATCAGCTGTTTCTTTCCTTGACCTGGTTTCTTGACAGTAGTTTGGTATGTGGAACTGCCTTTCTTTTCAAATAGTTTACTATAGCAATTCTATCTTAGGTTTTTCTTGACTCTCATTCAAACTGAAATTTCATTCACAATTCAGAATTCTAAAAGTGTCTATGCAGTGCTCAGCATTAAATGGGACAACTGTATCACATCCTGTCCCCATGTGACTGAGGTAACATTATAGTAGAGGAAGGCAGAAGAAAAAGACTTTCTGGTTTTGTATTACTGAATTTTTATCAGTCTGTCCTACTAAGTTTGATAAACCACTGGAAGTGAGACTGATAAAATTTTTATACACTAGGAGATATGGAATATTTGGACCAATATTAGTGTATGATTTTCAACTATTTCTCCTCCAAGCCATTGCCCCTCAATTTAGTAAAAAGTGTAAGTATTCCCAGAGGGGCATAGAAGAACATAGAATAAAAAGTGCCACATATAACTGAGGAAGATTAACCCATTGACATGTTCTGAGAGGCCTAAGATGCTACAGAACAGCTATTTAACCTGGGATGTTTTTTATTTTGTTTCTGATTGTGATATAAAGCAATGTGTGCTTGATTTGGAAGCCAGTTACTAAAGGAACTCTAGTGGTAATCAATTACAACTCATGTTCATATTGATATAGTGAAAACAAAGAAAAAACAAAAAATATTTTGCTTTCAAATTCAAATTAATGGGTTTTTTCCTCTGAAATTTTATTAATTTATTTTCTGTTTTAGGATTTGTTATTTTTAAATTATTGCAAGATAATAAAATATTGCAAGAAACATTTAAAGGCAGCACTTAACTTTTACTTTTATTCAGTGACTGTGCAAGCTAGGAAACACTAATATAAATTGTTCTGTGTGCAAGAATGAAACAAAAGACAAGAATAGGAAATCTTCCAAGAAAGGAAAATTTTAGTAAGCTCAAGAAACATGGCAAAGGCACCATTTTGATACTAACCAAGACTACCTTCCATTGTAAATAAGTACGTTTGTGAGTACTATAGATAGTTTAAGTGATTAAATATTCATAAAGAGGTTCAAGATGGTGGTGACTAGCATGAACCTTATTTGAGGGGCACAGGATCCAAAACACCAAAATTGGTAAATGCAAGGGCATCAGAAGCCAGAACACTGATAATGAGGTTTCCTTTGCAAGAGGGGACAATCTGTGAGCTGGGACAATTTGGATCCAGGTAACCCGTGGACTTCTCCAGGGCCTGAGAGTGATGAATATTTGACCCGTGCACTTCCCATTGCCCCAATATGGGCCTTCCTTGCTCAACTGAGGCAACAGTGGTTGCCCTAAGCACAAGCCTCCATGCTTTGTGACTGAGACAGCAGAGGCGGCAGCAGTAAGTGCCTCCCAGGTTGTTGGCTGCAGCTGAGGCTGTGTGGGCCTCCCAAGTCTGCTACTGCAGTGGGCAGCCACTGCCCCAAGTAGGATCCTTTGTACTCAGTGACTGAGAAGGCAGAGGCAACTGCCCCAAGTACAAGTCTCCCTGCCTGGTGGCCAAACAGTGGCCACTACTCAGCTGAGGGATCCCCTACACTTTCATTTGCCCAAAGCAGAGAGTAGAGAACAGGGGGAACCCATGTGTTTCCACATAGTGAGTGTGGCTTCAAGTGAGTATGTGCAGAGACCCACATCCAGGAATCCTCTATGCTATCAGCAAGATATTGGATTCTTCCCACCCACATACCCTCTGTGGGCAACATAAGGGTCCTTGAGACAGCATTCTTGCTTATTGGAGCCCCTGTTCTGTGGGTCTCCTAGTGGAATCCAGGCAAACAATACCTGGATCCAAGATGGTACAACCCAGACAGATCTGAATACCTAGAGGACAATATGACAGGCCTGTGGGCCACTGAGGCATTCAGGGCACCTGCACATGTACATTGTACCTGCGAATGGCACAAAAAACACCCATACCTGCACTTAAACTCCACATTCCATGCATCTAGATGTTTTAGCACCCTGTCCTTCAAAGGACACTTTGCATCCACACTCCCACACTTCTGCACATGCCCCTATGACCTTCCTCCCTTACATACAGCTGAAACATCAACATCCACTCTTGAACCAGTGGGTGACTCTCATCTACCTGAAAAATACTCCAGACTCCAAAGACAGACAGACCCAGTCTGAAGTACAAACTCCAGGAACAAACAATGAAGGTTACAGATAAGGAGATGGTTAGAGTCAGCATAAACACACATCCAACAAAAATCAGGACATAATGACGTTAACAGCAACTCCTAAAATCTATGGATATTTTAATTCATTAGAAATACAGGAAAATAATCTCTAATGTATGCTTATCCAGTTATTAGAGGCACATAAAAGAAGAAACGAACAAAGCTCTCAAGCAAATACTGCCAAAGAAAGTAGAGACATATAGAAAGGTAACAAACAAACAAACAATGGCCATCATGGAAAGACAGGAATCCACATTCAAACAAATGAAAGAAATGCTAAAAGACAAGAAAAGAGAATTAGAATTAAAAACAAACAAACAAACAAACAAACAAAAAACACAAACAGAGAAAAGCCTGGAGGTGGAGAACTTAGAGAAAAGATCAGGAACCACAAAGGTAAGCATCACAAACAGAATACAAGAGATGGAAAAGGGAACCTCAAATGCTGAAGATACAATTGAAGAAATTGATATATCTTTCAAAGAAAAAGTAAAATCAGAAAGGCTCCAAAATAAAACATCCAAAAAAATCAAGGACGTAATCCAAGAATAATAAGAATAGATAAAAATGAAGATTCCAGGCTCCAAGGTCCAGAAAATAGTTTCAAGAAATCACAGGAGAAAAATTTTCCAACTTCAAGAAAGAGATGTCCTTAAATATACAAGAGGCTTACAGAACACAAAATAGACTAGACCAGAAACTCTTCAAGTCACATAATAGTCAAAACATTAAATTTATAGAACAAAGAAAAAATATTAATAGCAGCAAAGGGAAAGGGCCAAGTAACATATAAAGGTAGACCTATCCGAATCACACCAGACTTCTCAACAGAAACGATGAAAGCCAGAAGGGCTTGGGCAGATGTCATGCAGATGCTAAAAGATGACAACTCATACTACTATACCCAAAAAAGCTTTCAATCAACATAAAGAAAACAAAATATTCCATGACAAAACTAAACTTAAACAATATCTATACAGCAACCCATTCCTGTAGAAGATATTAGAAGGAAAACCCCAATCTAATAGAAACTACCCCCAAGGAAATACAAGATGTAGATAACTTCACACACACACACACACACAAAAAAAAAAATTAAAAGAAAACAAGAATAGAAGCGGTAACACCAGAACTCCACAATAAAAAGAACTAACATTCTCTGGTCACTATTATACATCAATATCAATAGACTCAACTATGCAATGAAAAAGACAAAAACTAACAGAACAGTTTTGGAAACAGGATCCAACTTTCTGCTACATACAAGAAACACAGCTCTGCCACAAAGATAAATACTAACTCAGAGTAAAAAGCTGGAAAAAGGTTTTTGAAGCAAACAGCTCAGAAAAAATTCTGGGCTAGCTATCCTACTATTTAATAAAATAGACTTTCAACCAAAATTAGTAAAAAAAAAAAAAAAAAGATGAAGAAGGGCACTTCATTCTCATCAAAGGAAAAATCCACTAGAGTACATCACAATCCTGAACATTTATGCCTCAAATACAAGAGCACCTGCATTGTAAATGAAACATTATTAACACATCTATCCCAATACCTTAATAGTGGGAAACTTCAACACTCCACTTTCACCAAGTAACAGGTCATTTAGACAGATGCTAAATAGAGAAATAATGGCACTTACAGAGGTCCTAAGTCAAATGAACCTAATAGATGTTTACCAAACTTTTCACCCAAACTCAAAAGAGTATACCTTCTTTTCAGTACCTCATGGAACCTTCTCAAAAATTGACCATATTTTTGGACACAAAACAAGCCTCAAAAGATATATGAAGATTAAAAAAATCCCATGTATCCTAACAAACCACCCTGGCATAAAATTAGACCTCAACAATAACAGAAATAACAAAAAGCCTACATACACATGGAAACTACACAATTCTCTACACAGTGACAGCTTGGTCAGAGAAGAAATTAGAGACTTCCTATAATTCAATGAAAATGAAAGCATAACTTACCCAAGCTTATGGGATACAATGAAAGCAGTGCTTAGAGAAAAGTTCATAGCACTAAGCACCTTCAGAAATAGTTTGAAACATTGCATTCAAGCAACTTAAGAAAACACCTGAAAACCCTAGGAAAAACACAAAAAGAAGCAGACACACTGAAGAGGAGCAGATGTTTGAAAATAATCAAACTCAGAGCTGAAATCAATGATTTAGAACAAAGAAAACAATCCAAAGAATCAATGAAACCAAGAGCTTGTTCTTTGAGAAAATCAACAAGATAGACAAAGCCTTAGCCAAACTAACTAAAAGGCAGAGAGAAACTATCCAAATCAGCAAAATCAGAAATGAAAAGGAGGACATAATGACAGACGCTAAAGAAAACCAAATAATCATTAGGAGTTACGACAAAAGCCTATATGCCACAAAATTTGAAAATCTAAATGAAATGGACAATTTTCTTGTTAGAATCCATTTACCAAAATTAAATCAAGATCAGGTAAATAGATTAAATAGTCTTATATCCCCCAAGGAAATCGAAGCAATCATCAAAAGTCTCCCTTTGAAGAAATGCCCAAGGCCAGATGGTTTCAGCAAAGAATTCTACCAGACTTTCAAAGAAGAGCTAACTCCAATTATCTTTAAACACTTCCACAAAATAGAAACAGAAGAAACATTACCAAACTCATCTATGAGGCCACAGTCACTTTGATACATAACCATAGAAACATCCAAAAGAAAAGAACTTCAGATCTATTTTTCTTATAATCATTGATGCAAAATTACTAAATAAAATACTCACAAACTGATCTAAGAACACATAGAAGATATGATCCACCATGAACAAATAGGCTTCATCCGAGGCATGCAGGTATTGTTCAATGTACAGAAACCTATCAATGTAATCCACCACATAAACAAACAAAAGGAGAAAAACAACTCATGACCATCTCTTTAAATGCTGAAAAAGAATATGACAAAATCCAACACCCATTCATTTTTAAAGTTTTGGAGAGTTAAGGGATATAAGGCATACCTAAACATAGTAAAGGCAATGTACAGCAATCCCATAGTCAACATCAAACTAAACTAAATGGAGAGAAACTTAAATCAGTCCCACTGAAATCAGGGATAAGACATGGCTGTTCACTCTCTCCATATCTCTTCAACATGGTATTTGAAGTCCTAGCTGGAGCAATAAGACAACTAAAGGAGATCAAGGGGCTACAAATTGGAAAGGAAGAAGTCAAAGTATCACTATTTGAAAATGATATGACTGTATACATGAGTGACCCATAAAATTCTACCAGAGAACTCTTTTAGCTGATAAACGCCTTTAGCAAAGTAGATCGATACACAATTACTTCAAAAAAAAATTGTAGCTTTCTTGTATACAAAAGACAAAATGGTTGAGGAAGATATTAGGGAAACAACAACTTCAAAATAGTCACTAATAACATAAAGTACCTTGGTGTGACTCTAATCCAGTATGTGAAAATTATGCTTGAAAAAAAGCCTGAAGTCTCTGCAGAAGGAAATTTAAGAAGATATCAGAAGATGGAAAGACCTCCCATGTTCATGGATCAGTAGGATTAACATACTGAAAATGGCCATTCTACCAAAAACAATCTACAGATTCAATGTCATACCAATCAGAATACCAACACAATTATTTATAGACCTTGAAAGAACAATTCTCAATCATATGGAAAAAAAAAAACAGAATTGCCAAAGTGATCCTGTACAAGAACAAATAATCAGGAAGCATCATCACTCCTGATCTCAAGCTGTACTATAGAGCAATAGTAATTGAAACCACATGGTACTGGCATAGAAACACAATAGTGGATCAATGGGATTGAATAGAAGACCCGGAAATAAACCCACACACCTACTGATACTTGATTTTTGAGAAAGAAGCAAAAATCATACAATGGAAAAAAAAGACAGCATCTTCAACAAATAGTGCTGGTCTAACTGGATGTCTACATGTAGAAACTGAAAACAGTTCTGTATTTATCACCCTGCACAAAACAAAAGTCCAAGTGGATCAAAGATCTCAACATAAAACCAGACACACTAAATCTGTTGTCACACTAAATCATTGGCACAGGAGATAATTTCCTGAACAAAACACCAACAGCACAGGCTCTAAGATCAACAATAATAATGGGACCTCATGAAACTGAAAAGCTTCTGTAAAGCAAAGGACACTGTCATCAAAACAAAATGACTGCATACAGACTGGGAAAGGATCTTCACCAACCCTATATCTGACAGACGGCTAATATTCAGAATATATAAAAAACTCAAGAAGTTAAAAATCAAGTAATCCAACTAAAAATGGGGTACAGACCTTAACAGAATTATCTGTAGAAGAATATAGAATAACAGAGAAACAGTTAAAGAAATCATCAATGTCCTTCGTCATCAAGGAGATACAAATCAAAACGACCCTGAAATTTTACATTACACCCATCAGAATATCTAAGATCAAGAACTCAAGTGGCAATACATACTGGAGAGGATATGGAGAAAGGGGAACCCTCCCCCTCTGATGGTGGGAATGTAAACTTATACAACCACTTTGGAAATCAATCTGGAGTTTTCTCAGACAATTAGGAATAGTTCTACTGCAAGATCCAGCTATAGCACTCTTAGGCATATATCCAAAAGATGCTCAAGTACACAAGGATATTTGCTCCACCTTGTTCATAGCAGCTTTATTTGTAATATCCAGAATCTGGAAACATCCCAAATGTCCCTCAACTGAGGAATGGATACAGAAACTGTGGTACATCTACACAATGGAATATTAGTCAGAGATAAAAAAAACAAGGAAATCATGAAATTTGTAGGCTAATGGTGGGAACTGGAAAAGATCATCCTGAGTGAGGTATCCCAGAAGCAGAAAGACACACATAGTATATACTCACTCATAAGTAGATAATAGACATATCATATAGGATAAGCATACTAAAATCTTTACTCCTAAAGAAGCTAAGCAAGAAGGAGGACCCTGTGTAAAATGATCAGTCCTTATGTAGAAAGGCCAATGGGATGGACAGGGGAAGAGGGAGAAAACTGGGAACAGGACAGGAGCCTACTACAAAGGGCCTCTGAAAGACTTTATCCAGCAGGGTATCAAAGCAGATGCTGAGACTCATAGCTAAACTTTTGGCAGAGTGCAGGGAATCTCATGAAAGAAGGGGGAGATAGAAAGACATAGATGGAATAGGAGCTGCACAAGGAGAGTAACAGAACCAAAAAATAAATAAATCTAGGCACAAGGGTCTTTTCTGAGACTTACTCCAGCCAAGGATCATGAGTGGAGATAACCTATAACCCCTGCTCAGATATAGGTTATGGCACTCAGTATATGATTGGATATCCTAGTAAGGGGAACAGGGTTTTTTTTCTGACATGAACTCAGTGGCTGGCTCTTTGATTACCTGCCTCTGAGGTGGAGCATCTTTACCAGGCCACAGAGGAAGACAATGCACCAGTCCTGAGGAGATCTGATAAGCTAGGGTCAGAGAGAAATGAAGGAGAAGGTCCTCTATTGGTGGACTGGTGGAGGGGCATCGGAGGAGATTAGGGAGGGAAGGTGGGATTGGGTCAGAATGAGGGAGGGATAGAAATTGATTAAATTATAATTAATAAAATAATAAAATTAAAAAAATAATACACATGAAGAAACTGTTTTGCCTGCAGACTTGGGAGGATGACTTGATGAGTAGTTGATTTTCTTTTTTCTAAAAGCCAACAACCCTGGTTTATCTAAAGATAATTTACACTGTGATGATTATCTGTGATAAAGTGATCATATTTTACTCTGTATTAGCCCATTTCTGAAAACTGATGAAAGGACACTTATGTACTCTTTTCACCTCATTCATAAAACACAAGGGTTCAGCCTTGGCATTGTGTATTCTACTTGTATCTATAGAGTGTTAAACAGAACTATGTTTATTTTGAAATTGTATACACTGTATTTTTTTTATTTACTTCCCTACTTCAGAAAGTCATCAGGTTAAAATCAGTGAACAGGTATCCTGCTTTGCCTGGTTTCCTTCATTAAGCATTGTGCATTTATGATAGCTTTTGTGGCTTTGTTAGTCAATTTCTTTTTAGTGCTAAGAGGTATCACATCATCAGCATGGACCATAGAATATTTGTTTGCCTACTACATAATATCTTGGCTATTTTCAGAATTATAATGTTGTTTGCCACCATTTAGGCAAGGTTTTGTTCAGTCAGTTTTCAGTGAACATTGATAGATATCCATGAGCTCAGTTGTAGGCTGCAGTTTATAAGGAATAATTTTCCTGAGTGAATATGCCCATTCACAACATCTAACAGTGAACAAAGAATGAGACTTCAAGATGCTCACTGCTTATGCATTGTTATGATTCTTATTAGCATTCATTGTTCAAACATTTCTTGAAAGGTGATGGTATTAATTATAAATACAATTATACTAAAATGTAAAAGATCATAGGAGACATCTATTATTCAAACCACAAAACTGTGCTATATTGTTATGTGAATTAGCTCACAGGACTTAGAAAAGCATATTTATATTCACAGTTTTGCAAATAATATCACAACAGGAGGCATTAAGAAGAGTAAAGACAAGGTTTTCTTGATACATTTGCCAAAGGAAGTGCTAATGAGAACAATGGTCACAATAGAAGGAATGTGTACATGGGCCGTGTGTTTTGCAATACTTACAGCAGAAGTTTGTACACTGATTCTTCTATGTTTCATCATTTTTGTGATTCTATAATAAAATTTCTTGTATTTTATATCAGGATAAATGTGCTAAAGGGCTAGAAATGTGACCTCATTTAGTGTACTACATGTGTGTCCCGTGACTTATTTTATTTTGTTTGGTTTGGCATCTTCTATTACTTTACACTTAAGAGATCTGTGACTTAAGTAACTCACTGGCACCCACTTTTGTATGAAAGGGAGATTTATTATAATGGCTTATAGGCTGTGGTCCAGCTAGTCTAATAATGGCTGTCTATCAACAGAACTTCCAAAAATCCAGCAACTGATCAACCCAGAATGCTGGATGTCTCATTTGGCTTTTAGCAGAGACCTTAAATGCCACTAGAGAAATGTTCTTGCCAGTGAGAGCAAGAACAAGCAGGCAAAGAGTAAAACCTTTCTTCTTCCACATCTTATATAAAGGCTGCCAGCAGAAATTATGGTATTAAAGGTAGATCTTCAGATTGCAAAAGATTTAGATTAAAGGTGTCAACTCAAAAGATCCGGATTAAGTGTGAGTATTCCAAATTCAATTGAGTTCTTTAAGAAAAACTGTCACCATGAATTGTCCTTGGTTATGGTATCATTCTATGGTATCATTCTCTTCAGAGCTCCCAGGGCTCAGGATTTTTTTTTTTTTTGCCGGGGGGGGGGGGGGGGAGAGACGCCTCTGTTGATCTCCTTTTGGAGCTCCTGTCTCCTCCAGCTCTTTCTAAAAAGATTTTAATTTCTAAAAAAAAAAAAAGTTAATTAAATTTCTAAACTCTCTAAAAGATTTTAATTAATTTTTCATTTTTTATATTAATTACAGTTTATTCACTTTATATGCCAGCTGTAGCCTCCTCCTTCCTTTCCTCCCTCCAGCTCTTTCTATCTCCCACTTCTTTCATAAGATTCCCTGACCAATGCATGAAGAGGACTTAAAAATCCTGGCTCCGATGTAGCCCATAGAATTGGAGAACCATCTCCAAGATGGTTCCCTAGTTAGGTGAGCAAAGGCTTTTTCTGGCATGAACTTAGTGGCAGGCTCTCTGATCACCTCTCCTTGGGGTGCAGCCTTGCCAGTCCACAGAGGAAGTGCAACCAGTCCTGATGAGACCTGATAAGCAAGGGTCAAATAGAAAAGGAGGAGGAACTCCCCTATCAGTGTACTAGGGGCATAGGGGGAGAAAAGGGAAAGAGGGTGTGATTGGGAGGAGACTAGGGAGGGGGCCACAGTCAGGATACACACTGAATAAATTGTAATAAGTGATAATAATTAAAAAAAGAAAAGCCCTTCACAGTTGTATACAGCAACTTGGATTTTAGTTAAGTTCAGATGTTGTCAAGTTGACAACTAAGAATAGCTATCACACTATCTTACATATATCTTTGTTCTGGGGATACAATGTTCAAAGTTCAATCCACAGCAGTAACAAGATTTGTTACTCTCAAAGCTTATATTTGGTAGTGGCTTTGACTATCTGTCCAACACAGGGTGGTTTCAGGGTGTAGAGTATTATAACAAAAATTTTTTCTGAGTCTCTTGAACTTTGAACTACCTTGAAATAAATTAATGATGGCCCTATTCAATATCTAGTGAATGGTAGCATATAAAGGAATTAATAATTATCTATACATAATGTAGATATTCAAGATATTATACTGAGTGTGTGGGTTCTCCGATACAAAAGAAATGTTTTTTAATTATTATTATTTCAAATGTGTTGCCTGTCTTTATATGTGTACTTAATGGAGTGATTGTTAACAAGAAGAAAATGTCTATAGGAAATATATATAATAAATTCTAATATATTAGTAAAAGCTGAGATGTCTCAACAATAATTGAAAAGAAAGAGAACTTAGTGCAGGTATGTTAAAAAGGAGCTTGGGTGGTATTTAGGGAACAGTTTTAAAAAATCCAGAGATTGGACCAAAACTAGCTTATTCAGCTTCTGCTGAAGAGATGAAGAGAGGAGCTAATTAAGAACTAATTAATTTTGAGCATTGTGTTGCCCTGGGTTGTGATTGACATACCCATTACATTCCATTGGAGAAAGCTGATTTTCCTTTTCTCAAGCAGGCACCAATTGCAAATAGCTTCCTCTTGGGTGTGTGTGGGAGGGTGGGACTTTTTGCTTTCCCACTTCCCCTGTACTGTGCACTTTGCCTGGATTGAATATTTGCAGGTCTTATGGATGCGGTCATTGTCACAGTCTCTGTGAGATCATTTGGATTAGACAGAATGACAAAGATACTGTTTCCTTGTCTGTTTCAATTTTTTATTTTTTCTTTCTTGTTTTTTTATTTTGTTTTGTTTTGTTTTATTTTTAATTTTGAGAGAATGAGCATGAAGCATGAAGTTGGGTGGGTTGGGTGATGAGTAAGATCTGTGAGGAATTGGGGTAGGGAACAGAATAATACCAATATAGTGTATGAACAAAAAGTTTAAATGCAAGAGTAGAGGTCTGATCTCTGATATTAGAAATAAATTGGGACTTTGTACTGATGTTCATTTAGGTGTCATCCACCAAAAGAGCATCAGACCCGCCCGATACCTTTTTCTCAGAGGCGGGACCTGGGGCATCAACCCGCATGCAATCAGACATGCTCTTCTCTGGGTCCAAAGCGGCTGACCCTGAGTGCAGTGCTTAGCCTCACATCCTGAGCTTAACATTTTAGCTTTTTATGGTAGCCAACCATGCTTGGGGAGACTGTCCTTACTCTTGCCTGATGCGTCTAAAACAAAAAGGGGGAACTGTAGAGAGCTGCGAAATGCTGCGCCTTAAAGATGGAGCCGGTTTCCGCCTTCCACCTTCCAGATGGTGAGTGCTCTCTGTCACGAACAACTCCACATTCGGCTAAGGCTGAGGATCTGGCTTGCTTCCATGTATGTGGACCTATCTGCATTGCCCACGTGGCATGCTGGGGTTGGCTACCCAGAGGCTATTTAAGCTGTGGGCTGGCTTTCCCCAGGGTCAGATGATTGTTCAAGGTTCCTGAATAAACTGCATTGAAAAAAAAAAAGTTTAAATGCATATAAAAGCTATTTAGATACTGCCTATAGATCAATAATTCCAGGAATAATTAAATGTCTGGCAGATTTTGCCAGGTAGAAAACAGATAATATAGGAAAAACAGGCATATTAGGTAGTTGTTGATAAAGAAGGACATGAACTTGAAAGAATTACTTTAGTAGGTCCTAGGAATCACTTTTATGTACAACAGGAGCAAAGATGGCCCGGCCAGCCTGGAGGGGGTGCCGCAGATCTCATCTGTTCTACATATGTTCTGACAAACTGTTGGTCTTAATTCTTTTTTCAACTCCATTCTGTCATTTCAATAAGTAAAAAAAATGAGTGGGATGCACATAAGATGGTTCTTATGGGAATGTTCACTTTGAGGTTTAAATTCTGACATTTTTTAGGCTATTACTATTACTGTCTTTGCTATTTCTGTCTCATTGAGGTATTTAGGTAATTGTGGAATTTTAGCATTTCAGTGATATGAAAAGAGGAAATTTTAAAATGACAAAACTGTTGTATAAATAATGCAATTATCAAAGTAATACAAGATATTTTCAGTAATTTATTCTGTAAATGTAAAAATGTCACTAAATTGGAAGCATAATATATGCTCTATTCTACTAACATGACAACAACCTTCAAAGATAGCTTGGTTCCAGCCTCCTAGTTTCTACTGCTTTTTCCCAGATGCCTAAGGTTTCCTGACTCCATCTGTTCAGTGAGTATTATCATTTGATACATACAAAGGTTTAAAAATTGCAACTAGTACATCTTTCCAGACTTAATTTTTTAACTTTTATTAATTACACTTTATTCACTTTGTATCCCCTATAAACCCCTCCCTACTCCCCTCCTAATCCCACCTTTCCTCCCCCTTCTACATGCATGGCCCTCCCCAAGTCCACTGATAGGGGAGGTCCTCCTCTCTTTCCTTCTGATCTTAGTCTATCAGATTTCATCAGGAGTGGTTGCATTGTCATCTTCTGTGGCCTGATAAGACTGCTCCCCACTCAGGGGGAGGTGTTCAAAGATCAGGCCGATCAGTGTATGTCAGAGGCAGTCCCTCTTCCTATTACTATGTAACCCACTTGGACACTGAACTGCCATGGGCTACATCTGTGCAGGGGTTCTAGGTTATCTCCATGCATGTACTTGGTTGGAGTATGAGTCTCTGGAAAGACCCCTGTTTTCAAATTTTCTGGTTCTGTTGCTCTCCTTGTGTAGTTCCTGTCCTTTCCAGATCTTATTACTTCCCATTTCTTTCATAAGATTCCATGCACTCAGCCCAGCAGTTGGCCATAAGTCTCAGTGTCTGCTTTGATAGTCTGCAGGGCAGAGCCTTTCAGAGGCCCTCTGTGGCAGATTTCTAGGTTGCTTCCTGTTTTCTTCTTCTTCTGATGTCCATCCTATTTGCCTTTTGGGATGGGGATTGAGCATTTTAGTCAGAGTCCTCCATCTTGATTAGTTTCTTTAGATGTACAGATTTTCGTAGGTTATACTACATGTCTATATGAGTGAGTATATACTGTGTGTGTCTTTCTGCTTCTGGGACAGCTCACTTTTTTATTTTTTAATTTTTTTATCTTTTGTTTAATTATTTTTTATTAATTACAATTTATTCACTTTGTATACCTCCTGTACCCCGCTCCCTCCTCCCCTTCCAATCCTCCCCTCCCTCTTCCCCCATGTCCCTCTTCCAGTCCACTGAAAAGGGAGGTCCTCCTCCCCTTCCCTCTGACCCTAGTCTATCAGGTCTCATCAAGAGTGGCTGCATTGTCTTCTTCTGGGGCCTGGTCAGGCTGCTTTCCCTTCACGGGGAGGTGATCAAAGAGCAGGCCAATCAGTTCATGTCAGAGACAGTCCTTGTCCCCATTACTATGGAGACCACTTGGGTATTGAGCTGCCATAGGCTACCTCTGGGCAGGAGTTCCAGGCTATCTTTATGAGTGGTCCTTGGCGGGAGTATCAGTTTCAGAAAAGACCCCAGTGCCCAGACTTTTAGGATCTTATGGAGCTCCTGTCCCCTCTAGGTCTTATTATCTCCACTTCTTCCATAAGATTCCCTGTACTCTGGCCAAAGTTTGGCTATGATTCTCAACATCTGCCTTGATATCCTGCAGGGTAGAGTCTTTCAGAGGCCCTCTGTGGTAGGCTCCTGTCTTGTTCCCTGTTTTATCCCTCCTCCAATGTCCATCCTCTTTGCCTTTCTGAATGGGGACTGATCATCTTACCCAGAGTCCTCTTTCCTGATTAGCTTCCTTAGGTGTACAGATTTTAGTATGTTTATCTTATATGTCTAGTATCTACTTATGAGTGAGTGTATACCCTGTGTGTCTTTCTGCTTCTGGGATACCTCACTCAGGATGGTCTTTTCCAGTCCCCACCATTTACCTGCAAATTTCATGATTTCCTTGTTTTTTTTTTTTTTTTTACCCCTGAGTAATCCATTGTGTAGATGTACCGCAATTTCTGTATCCATTACTCAACTGAGGGGCATTTGGGCTATTTCCAGCTTCTGGCTATTACAAAAAAGCTGCTACAAACATGGTTGAGCAGATGTCCTTGTATACTCGAACATCTTTTGGATATATGCCTAGCAGTGGCATCACTCTTTAAATGTTTGATCTTTAAATTGAATTTTTATTCCAACAAATTGCTCTTTCATGGTCATGACACAATTGGAGATATTATATATCCATATAATAAAGGTTCCATGGCAAGCTTCCCAGGGTGTTCTTACTGGTTAGGGTAATGTAGTGCTTTTAGAATGGCTCTGAAAAATTATACTTGGATATCCTTAATATATTGAGAAGCGTATGCAGTATCTTACATTATATATTGATTGTAATGTTCCATATGGGAATAAAATCATAAGAACTATTTAATGTCTGACAAAGAATCTTCCTTGATATAATAGGCCTTGACCAATACATGCAGATTTAATCAATACATGCAGATGTAAGATCGTATTTACCTATAATATTATGTGAACAAAACTGAGATATTAAAAAATCCTCATTAATATCTTACATTGATATCAGATAAAGGTATTGATATAAAGAATGAACTGAATAAAATTTATCAAAGCATATAAACCTCAAAACATAATAGTTAAAATGGTAGTCAGCTCCATGTTTAGAATAAGGATATAAAAACAAACTTGAACATGTTCATAGAACCGGAAAGTAAGACATGTATGAGTGTGAATGTTTGACCTGTGTGTACTTTCAGTTTGTCAGCAACCATCAGAAAAAAAAAAAGAATGATTGTCCCCACTTTTACCATCTCCTATTTAATTATCTTGTTTATAATAACAAAATAAAATGAACTGCATAATTGAAAGAAACCAAACTTTATTTATTACACGCTTAGACACTAATGAGTCAAAAATCAAAATCCTGGCAAAGTAGATTTCACTTTAAAGCCTTTTCTTTGGGACTAGAGTCACTATTTCAGTTCTTAACCAAACATTTCTGCAATCATGGTGTGCATGAAAAGCAAGCATTTTGGTGTTTTTTTAAGGATACTCAGCTATTAAAAACAAGGAAATCTTGTTTCTTAAAAAAAAGAATAAAAATTAACTTTTGTTCTTACTAAAGAAAAAAAAATCATAATGTTTAACTCAACCACTCACCTAGGATGAATATTGACTGGAATGGAGTTTTATAATGGTATAATTTTATCAAAAGTAACATATGGCACTGGAGCATATCATTATCTTTATCTTTTACTTGTGATTTTGAAAAATCCTGATGACCTTGGTTAAGTTAGATATCTTTATAAATTTAAAGACCTAAGAAAACTAAAAAAAAAAAAACCAACCAACCAACCAAACAAACAAACAAAAAAGGAAATCATGAAATTTGCAGGCAAAAAATGGCGAGAACTAGAAAAGATTTTCTTGAGTGAGATACCCCAGAAGCAGAAAGACGCTATAAGGTATATACTCACTCGTAAATGGATATTAGCCACATTATACAGGATAAACATACTACAATCTTTACTCCTAAAGAAGCTAAACAACAAGGAAGCCCTTAGGGATGATGCCCAATCCTCATTCAGAAGGACAAACATGATAGATATCAGAAGCAGGAAGAAGACAGCTAGACAGCTGCAGATAATTTCTGTGATTGTGTGACACTGGCATTCTGTGGACTTTTCTGAGCAAATATAAGTGTTAGTAGGGTCCTTTAGGGAGGGTGTGGATAGTTGGTTGGTTGTTGGTTGCTGTTAGTTATAGTTTGTTAATTAGTCATGTGCAAAGAAGAAATTAGATATCCTCAAGGCAATGATCATACTTTCTTCAAGTTAATCAGCAGGAGGTAGTCTAACAATAATATCACCCCATTTATAAACCCTGATTTAATTTAAGGATATTTTTCCTTTCCTCTCTATCTTTTTATTATTCATTTGTTTGTGTTTTTATTTATTTGCTTATACCTAGTGTTAGGAGATTGCATTTAGAGAAGAAGAAAAGAGGTGAAGCAAGGTGGAAGAAAGAAGAATTTACAGAGTAGCAAAAATGGTTACACATATGTGAAAGTTTACAAACCTAAGTCCACATAGGAAGTTTAACAGTCATAATCATTTGTCATGAATATGACAAATGAGAATTTCAGGTCAGTGATGGAGAAGCACAGAGGTGTCTCACATATGGAGTTAAGACTGGAGGTTACAGAGAATACCAATTAACATGCCTTTCAATTCATTCACCTGGGGCAGAAGGTGCCCATGAAAGCATGACTATAAAGAGGTAAAGTAGAGCACAGCAGATAGTACAGGAGTACAGAGAGAAGACACAAATGCCTTTGGAGAATTACAATTTTACATCTCATCTTTTGCATATTAACATATTAATATTATTATTAATATTGATATAAATATATTAATATTTACGTATTAATATATATTAATTACAGTTTTTTCACTTTGTATCCCAGCTGTGGTCCCCTCCCTCCTTCCCTCTCAATCCCACCCTTCCTTCCTTATCTCCTCTTATGCCCCTCTCCAAGTCCACAGATAGGGGAGGTCCTCCTCCCCTTCCATCTGCCCTTAGCTTATTTAGTCTCATCAGAACTGGCTACATTGTCCTCTGTGGCCTGGCAAGGCTGCTCCCCCTTCCAAGAGAGGTGGTCGAAGATCTAGCCACTGAGTTCACGTCAGAGACAGTTCTTCTTCCCCTTACTAGGGATTCTGAGCTGCCATGGGGTACATCTGAGCAGAGGTTATAGGCTATATCCATGAATGGTCCTTGGTTGGAGTATCAGTCTCAGAATATGGCCCCTGTGTCCAGATATTTTTGTTCTATTGCTATCCTTGTGGAGCTCCTTTCCTCTCCAGGTTTTACTGTGTCCCCCTTCTTTCCTAAGATTCCTTGAATTCTGCCCAAAGTTTGTTTATGAGTCTCAGTATCTGCTTTGATACAATGCTAGGTAGAGGCCCTCCATGGTAGGCTCATTTCTTGTTTCCTGTTTTCTCTTTCTTCCAATGTCTGTCCCACTTGCTTTTCTGAGTGAGGATTGATCATTTTACCAAGAGTCCTCCTTCTAGCTTACCTTCTTTAGGTGTACAGATTTTTGTAGGTTTATTCTATATTATTAGTCTAGTATCCTCTTATAGGTGAGTATATACCATGTGTGTCTTTCTGCTTCTGGGATACGTCACTCAGGATGATCTTTTCTAGTTGCAACCATATGCCTGCAAACATCATGATTTCCTTAATTTTAATTGTTGAGTAGTATTCCATTGTGTAAATGTACCACAATTTCTGAATCATTCCTCTGTTGAGGGACATACGGGTTGTTTCCAGGTTTTGGATATTATAAATAAAGCTGCTATGAACATGGATGAAAAGTGTACTTGTTGTGTACTTGAGCATCTTTTGGATATATGCCTGGGAGTGCTATAGTTGGATCTTGCAGTAGCACTATTCCTAATTGTGTGTGAGAGCACTAGACTGATTTCCAAAGTGGTTGTACAAGTTTACATTCCCACCAGCAATGGAGAAGGGTTCTCTCTTCTCCACATCCTCTCCAGCATGTGTTGTCACTTGAGTTTTTGATCTAGGCCATTCTGATGGGTATAAGGTTATCTCAGGGTAGCATGTACTGACATAGAAAAAGAATTGTAGATCAATGGAATTAAATAGAAGATCCAAAAATAAATGCACACACCTAGGATACTTGTGCTGGTGGTGTTCTGTTCATAAAGCTGTCTCCTGTACAAATGAGTTCTAGAATCTCCCCCATTTCTTCTTCTAACGGATTTTGTGTGTATGGTTTTATGTTGAGATCTTTGATCCACTAGGACTTTAGTTTTGTGCAGGGTGAAAAATATGGATCTATTTGAATTTTTCTACATGTAGACAACTAGATAGGCCAGCACCATTTGTTGAAGATGCTGTCTTTTTTCCATTTTATAGTTTTGGCTTCTTTGTCAAAAATCAAGTATCCATATGTGTGTGAGTTTATTTCTGGGTCTTCAATTCGATTCCATTGATCCATCACTCAGTTTCTATGCCAGTACCGTGTGGTTTTTATTACTACTGCTCTATAGTATAGCTTGAGATCAGGGATGGAGATACTGCCAGATAATCTGTTGTTGTACAGGATCATTTTGGCAATTCTGGGTTTTTTGCTTTTCCATATGAAGGTGAGAATTTTTCTTTCAAGTTCTGTAAAGAATTGTGTTGGTATTTTTATGGGAATTGCATTGACCCTGTAGATTGCTTTTGGCAGGATGGCTATGATATGATAGTCTATATTAGCGACCCCAATAATTGATCCACAGAACTCCTTCAGCTGATAAACACCTTCAACAAAGTGGCTGTATAGAAATTTAACTCAAAAGAAAAAAAAAATCACAAGCTCCCCTGTATACCAAAGACAAAAGGGCCGAGAGAGAAATTAGAGAAAAACCACCCTTCACAATAGCCACTAATAACGTAAAGTACTTTGGTGTGACTCTAACCAAGCAAGTGAAAGACCTGTGTGGAAAAAAAAAAAAAAAAACAACTTTAAGTCTCCGAAGAAAGGAATTGAAAAAGATGACAGAAGATGGAAAGATCTCCCATGCTCATGGATGGGTCGAATGTACTTTCAATGGTCCATTGTTCTAGACCTATGCTTCCCTTGCTTCTTTGATGTTATTACACAGAATTAATGTTTTGGTAAAATTTTATTCACTGTGACAATTCTATATTTTAAAAATAAACATATTGAATAAATTAACCTTGCATTTAGAGGAAAGTCTCACTTTATTTTCTCCAAATATGTGTAACTCTGTCAAGCTTTTTGAAGAAAGGCTCTGGATAGCAGGGCCAGGGCAGAGCACTGAGTAAGCAGGCCTTCGATGGAGAGTTTCACTTACTAACTACTTCTTTATTACAGTGTCATTTGGTTAACAAACACACCTGATATATCTCAGTAACTCTAAACACAACAACAATTCATTTTTTTCCTCTCAATTTAAGTTTTCTTAGTTAGAAAAGATGGCTCTGCTCCATTGTCACTCAGCAATGTAGGCTTATTTCATCTCATGGCCATCATCTATTGTCTTCTGAACACACCATCTTGTCATGCCATGATTTTTTATTTTAACATCTTCCTGGAGCCTATTTTCCACCAACCAAAAAGCTATGGAAAAGCCTATCTATGACAACAGTAAAAATCATACAAAATATGCTCTTAGTTTTTAACAAATATAGTTTGTAATATCTTGCTTAGATAAAATCCGGGCAGTGTAAGAACACAGCATCTATCTGAACAAAATTTCTGATGATATGGTTCTTCTCTGCGATTATATTATATTCTATGAATAGACTGTACTTAAAATAAATCGCAACAATATAGTCAATAAATTGAACATACTCAGCATCAAAGGATGTGTTATTTCTTGACAGCTCTGGTTAGAGTTCTTGACAGCTATTTGTCATAAATATTTGTTATAAAACAATATTTTGTTTTATACAGAAATATACAGAAACATTTATGGATGCATTTCAAGGAAGAACCTATCATTTGCCTTATGAAAGAAAAACTAACTGCTGCAAACTTTGAAGAATATATCACACAAAAAGTCTTTGAACAAATTATTTGGGTTAAAAATAAATTCTAGTCACCTGGCCTTGGGGTTGTAACAAAACTCTTTTCTTTTTAATCCTAGAATTCTACTTTCCAAATAGTGTCTTATATTATGTACCTATTTAAAATGAAATTAACTAAAAGTGAATTAATATTTAACAATATTTAGTAATTCTGGCCACATATCTAATAACTTGTATAGCTGTGGTGATCATGCCAAGCAGAGAAGACTCAAAACATACTATGAACACTGCTACTTGGAAGTATCTACTTACTGGCTTCATAGTCCACATGACAGGAAGACTCAAAGAGGCAGAGAATCTCATCATGGTAAATAGGCACATAATGATGGGCTCCTGTTAGCTAATTGTGTTTTCTCCATTCACCAACAAATAATTCAAATATATCAAAGCTTAAAAAGTTGATTGTTCACCTTAATTGTTAGAGAAGGGTAACCAGTTCATTGAATACTTGTATTTATTATTTGTATGTTAAAAGTAGCCAAAAGAAAGTGACTCTATTTGGTGTGAGTGTTTGTCATTTAAATACATTTCAACTCAATCTATAACAAATAAATAGCAAATTATACCTGTTCCCTTTGTCCCTTTCTACCTCCTATCCCACATTTGTTAGTGAAACACTCAATTTTCTTTTCCTATCCTTTTATCCCTTTCTTTCTTTTCCTTCCTTCCTTCCTTCCCTCCCTCCTTCCTTCCTTCCTTCCTTCCTTCCTTCTTTCCTTCCTTCCTTCCTCCCTTCCTCCCTTCCTTCTTTTCTTTCTTTCTTTCTTTCTTTCTTTCTTTCTTTCTTTCTTTCTTTCTTCCTTTTTTCTTTACAAGCTAAGAAGTTTGATGTTACTCTGTGTTTTATTCCCTTCCAGGCTTGCAGCTGTTTTGGCAACAGAAGAAAAAAAATCCCCATAACAAATCAAATAAAAGCTCTTTCTGTGAAGAGGAATTGAAAACAGCAGGCCTCAAAGAAGACTGCACATGAGATGCCTTGTTCTGGCTTTCAACACAACTCAAATCAGAAACACATTACCATAATCTGAAACAGCCCACTGCTAATACAAGACAGATGGTGGGTAATAACCCATGCATCATTAATAAATAAATTCCAGCATTAAATGCTTTACAAAGTATGACACCATTATCTGGGCACAATTACTGCCCCTCTCCCACCCCAGCATCATTTCACAGTGTTTTGGGCTATACTAGGTTTATTTTTATTTTTTTCCCCTCAGCTCCACAGATCTAAAGGAAGTTTAAATATGACACACATTCTAACCAGATGAAACCTATTTCAGTGTACAAGAGAGGTCAAAAACTCCATAAGAAAAAAAGAAAATAGCCGCCAGAGTTTAAGAGCTCATGTGTTCTGTGATTGGATCAGCCCACAGAGATTTATTGCACTGCCCTCCATGGGCTCCTCTCACCCTCTCCTATATGCTTCAGCCTGTATTATGGTGCACACTTTAGGCAGGAATCTTGGCATCACATTTGCCATGAAGCTAAAAGTTGTATGTGTAATTTCTCAGTTTTCCTTTGCAAATGTTACCATCTGTGTCTTTCCCTCAGTTCCCCTTACTACATGGGAAAGCAAAACAAACTCTGATTAGACTGAAAAAGTGAAAGAGAGAAATCTAATATTATAAATGTTGGAAACTAAAATAAAAAGACATTGCAGAAATCCAAAGATATGGACTTCATTGTTAGTTCAAAGAAAGTGGAATTATCTTAGAGATATCAGAAAGATACAGGAGAGGACTATGCAAGGGTCTCAGGAAGTTATCTAGGAGTTCCCAGGATACCACCGTGATTCTGCAATGTCTAGATAGCAACTCTTTCTGCATATCACCCCGAATCAAAATAGAACTTTGAAAAACTATTAATTATGTCCAAATCCAGCATTTAGAAAGCAAATATATAGTTTGACCTTCACAAATATGAATTATTAGCTTATCAGTATAATGGTTTTAATAATAGAGAGAAAATATATTAAATAAATTTTTTGACAGGTAAAGACCTAAAGACAGACAAAGTATATAATAAAGATACTAATCTCAGATCATGTGATAACCAATGAAAGTGTCCCTAGACATCATTCAAAGTCAAAAAGGGCAGATCCCCTTCTCAGTCCTTGAGCTCAGAGTGGTTTCTTTCTGATCTGGGCCTCTGGAAAGGAAGAATGAAAAAGGAAGAAAAGGAAAAAGAGGGGGAAACAGAAGTAAAGAGAGATATGAAGGGGGAGGGGGGCATATGGCAGAAGGGAAAGAAGGAGGGGAGGAGTACCTCTCCTTGAAAGGCAGTCTACATCTTTGCATTCAGAAACTCTCCTTTCTGCTAGAGTAATATAAAGGCTGATCTGCAAGACTTTCCTGATGAGCATCTTAATCATGGCTGTCCTCTAACAAAATCAATATTTTTATGTGTACATGTGTATCTACTTTCTTTTAATTGACTGTTTATCTTATTTCTTCCACTGCATTGTGATATTCCTGAGGGTGGAAACGATTCTAACTGATGCTCTAAATTCTTTTTAGCACCTGACACAGAACACTGTTTTCAGGCTAAATGGAATAACCACTCAGAGAAATGCCAGCATTGCTGGCAGGGCAGCCTTAGCTGGGTCTATGAGTTCCAGGCAAGTCTGTTTGTTCCAAGGCAGCTTTTCTTTGAGCTCTTTCCAGCTTTCTCTGAGAACAGCTGCTGAGAGATGGAGGAGTTGAGCTAACCTCTAATTGGTTCCTACGGCTTGCAATTTCTTTCTCAATATGTACTTGGTGGAGGGAATTTTAAGCTAACCCTGATTCTTAATCAGTAGATAAAAAGAAAAGCACAAACTTAGATTGACTGAGACATTCTGAAAACAGCTGTTAAGTAAGGGTCATTTCCACAAACCTTAATGTGTTTCCAATTTTGTAGTTACATCATGTTTGTTACATTTCTCTCTTCTCTCAGGATAATTCTTGCTTAGGAAAATTTACAAAATTATCATTTTATCATCATGGACACTTAGGCCAAGTATATAATCAATAAACTTTTATTTTCTTATCTTAAAATGTACATTACAGAACAAACATTTTAAACCAGATTTTATCCCTAGTCTCTAGAATTTCAAATCCAAAACTTAAACCCAAGTTTTGCAACTGTTACAACCATATAAAGAAAACCTGTATGCAGTCAGCTGTCAACATATATGTGTGTTTCTTGTGGGAAGCTGCTTCTGACATGGCTATTTTGGCTTGAATCTAGCTCAGCCATTTTAGAGGTCATTGTCATTTTCTTTACTAAAAAAGCTTATCGTTTCTATTTCTCTGCCAGCTAGGACTTTCCAGTATATGAGTTGACAGGCTGTTGCCGTGGGAAACTTTAGGAGTCTGGTACATGGAATTCTGCTTTCTGGCCTTGGCAGATACGAGTTTCATCTAAAGTTCTGCGACTGTCCTTGGTGGTCCATGGGAGAGGGGTGTTCTGTTCCAGAGAACTAAATAGCAAGTTATGTGCAAGCCTAGGAGCCGGATAATAATTTTTGTATAGCCTTGAGTGACTTCTTAGATACCTTGCCAAATGACACAAATACTGATAACTCTGAGGAGATTCTTTTGTGATTCTTTTCTATTTAAGTATATGCTTTGCTTTCATTAAATGAGACTTGATTAGATTTCTGTCTTCTCTTCATTCTTCGTGTCACTTGTCCCACCTTATTTTAGCCCCCTCTCTTAGGGTCTTGTTCGAATGACCTGTTGGACAGGTCAGTTTTTGTGAATTCAAACTACAGATGGAAATGTTTATGAGAAAGGATGTTTGCTCTGAGCATGCAGTTTCTTATTTTCTTGTCACTCTTCCATAAACCATACAATATGACAGCTATTTATAGTGTGTTAGCTTTATAAGAAGTCCAGAGGTGGTTAATTGCTACAAACGAATGTGTATATAGTATATATAGCCATGTAATTGTCATTCATGGTTTGCTGGCACTAACAGTGAGGGGCATCTGTAGTGAGCTGTATAGTTCTGGTATAGTCTCAATAATGTTTACACATTTGTATTTAGCAAAGAGAAAAATATCATGAAACAAAGAAAATATTTGTCTTTTCCTTTTTTAGAATTATTTAATTAATTGTATGTATATGAGTGTTTTGCCTGTATTTGCATCACAAGCGTGTAGTACCTGAGGAGATTCAAGGAAGGTGTTTGATCCTTTAGAACTGAAGTTATTAGATGGTTGTGTGCCAACAAGTAGGTCCTGGGAACTGAACCTATGTACTCTTTAAGAGAAGCAAATGCTGTTAACCACCAAGCCAGCTCTCCAGCTCCAGTTGCTTTTTATTTTTTATAGTCAAGAAAAAAAATCTACTAATAAATAAAGTAATTTCTTCATTAATATTTGTTTGCATGAGGAATTATACTAGGACATTCTGAATGGCTATATAGTTTTTTTGTTTGTTTGTTTGTTTGTTTGTTTGTTTTTTTTTCAGACAGGCTTTCTCTGTGTAGCCTTGGCTGTCTTGGACTCCTTTTCCAGGTCACTTTGTAGACCTGGATGGCTTCAAATTCACACCAATCTGCCTGCTTTTGCTCCCCAGAGTGCTGGAATTGAAGGTGGGCACCATCAGGCTCAGCTGGATGGCCATGTCTTAACCAGAAATAAAGGACAAATAGGTGACTTTAAAAATTTCCTCTACTCAGTCAGATAAGAAAGCAAACCACAGACAATAGAGACATTTAGATGCAGTTTTTATATTTATATTATTTATTGTATATACTATATTATGTTTTTTTATATTTTGGTACTAGAACTTTGAAATCTTCTGTTGATTATAGCGAACAATTTAGTATGCAGTGTGGTTTAACAAGCTTACCCACACTTACCGTCGGACTGTAAAACCTGAAAAATGGGGTACTATGAGTGTTTATGTATGTATATATATAAATATATGTGCATATATATTGAGTATGTAATTATACAGATATGTAAATATAATTATATATAAGTAATTAACAGAATCAAATAGAATTCAACCAGACTGAAAGATTGAAAACTGACACAGCTAAGAACTTATTACTGAAATCATTCACATGACCTGTTGGAATTTGTTGTCAAACAGAAATCTAAGATAAAATTATCAGTGTACACTATTCATGATTTTTACTAAGTGAATAACTTCTTAGTATTACAGGAAAGCAATAATCCTACGCAGTTGCTTTTTTGGTTGTTTCCTTTGTTAAATTCTGACATTCTCAAACACTCTGTGATCTCACAAATCATTCTCTGGTGCCCTTATTATGGAATTCTTAACAAATAAACAACAACAAAATCCCTCAAAAGTCACAATTTTCAGCATGAATGTTATGGAGGGTTTTGGAGCTCTTTATAGAGATTTGTCATTGTTAATTGATTTTAGATGAAATCTATTTTCAATAAAAGGCAAGTTTTGTAGACCAAATTGATAATTGATAAATAGTCATTAAAGATTTAAATTGTTTCAGCTTTTCATTTTATTTTTCTTTTTGGGCTGGAGAGATGGCTCAGGTGTTAAAGGCTGGGCTCACAACCATAAATATTTTTCTTTTTAAAAAGATATTGGAAGAATAATATCCTCATTGACTCTATCCTTCTGTATCTCCAGCTATAGTTGCTCAGCAGCTAACCCATGAGCTCACAGAGCCTCTACTAGTAAGAATTCACCTTTCTTGCAGTTTCTCACCACTCAATGAAACAAAAACATTCCTAGTTTTAATAAATTCTTTTGGGTTAGGCCTGAAAAAAATGACTTACAGATTTATCCTATTGCCAGTCTCCTGCTTTCCTGAGTGAATCAGAGGTCATTTACAACTAGAGAGAGGAGGAGAGATGGGGAGAAAGAGATGGAAGAGGGAAGGTGAATTGAAGGGAAGAAAGAAAGGAGGAAGGAAAGGAAAAGAGTGTATAAATGTACTTAGCAAAACAAAGGAAATACCTTTTTCTCAGAGGCGGGACCTGGGGCATCAACCCGCATGCAATCAGACATGCTCTTCTCTGGGTCCAAAGCGGCTGACCCTGAGTGCAGTGCTTAGCCTCGCATCCTGAGCGTATCATTTTAGCTTTTAATGGTATCCAACCATGCTTGGGGAGAATGTCCTGCTTCAATGGCTGTAAAGGCCTGAATGATCATGGCTGCATCACACTGTTGTGAGACTCTAATCTTGCATATATACCACAGGCAAACCAAGGAGACCAACACCAGAAGGCCTGCTAACACTCCCATGCCCGCCCATTCCTTCAGATGATTCATGGCTGCAGCAATCCATGTTGATAATCCTGTGGCTAGTCCTGCGTCCACTCCGGTAGAATTTACTGTGACAATGGCCACTCTCAGCTGCTCCATCGTAGTATCGAATTCTCCAGTCCAATTACCTAAAATATAGCTCGACAATTGTTTAGACAGATTTGCAGCGCAGGAAAAATTCTCATGTTGTATGCTAGTGACACAAAGTCCAGCATACTTTCATTGACAGCCAGGTTGAGCGATTTGCCATAGGGTATCAATTTGCTCCTGCAAGAGGTCAATCCTCTGATTGAACACCATCAAGCTTCCTTTTAGTTGAGCATTAATTCCTTTATGTACAACTAAGGCATGAGCTACATTGGCTAAATGATTATTCAGGGTTTGAGCAGTCTGCCCAGTATGACTCATGGCTAATGCCCTGGTGGTAGCTCCAACAGCCGTCAATGAGATGGTAGTAACAATGGCGGCTGTAGTTCCAAGATCCCTTTTCTGTCTGAAGAGAGTCATAGCGTGAGGGGCATCAATGGGCATAGGCACCCAGTGAGGCATCGGATGGTCTGATGCTCTTTGGGTGGATGACACCTAAATGAACATCTGTACAAAGTCCCAATTTATTTCTAATATCAGAGATCAGACCTCTACTCTTGACTGATGCGTCTAAAACAAAAAGGGGGAACTGTAGAGAGCTGCGGAATGCTATGCCTTAAAGATGGAGCTGGTTTCCGCCTTCCACCTTCCCGATGGTGAGTGCTCTCTGTCACGAACAACTCCACATTTGGCTAAGGCCGAGGATCTGGCTTGCTTCCATATATGTGGACCTATCTGCATTGCCCCCGTGGCACGCCTGGGTTGGCTACCCAGAGGCTATTTAAGCTGTGGGCTGGCTTTCCCCGGGGTCCGAGGATTGTTCAATGTTCCTGAATAAACTGCATTGAAAAAAAAAAAAAAAAGGAAATAAAAGACAAGTGTCTGTGTTGTCATAAAATAGGGAACTAAGGTGGAAACATAACCTTGACCCAGTGGTTTGGAAATCTTTGTCATGAGGTCTTTTAGACACCCTGTGAAAGTTTTCCTTTCCTTTCAAGAAACATGCTTATTCTTTGTACCCTGAAGTAGGTTTCTGATGCCTATCATCAAAGAAGACTTGTTTGGTTTAGCTTTACACAATTTTTCCAGAATTACTCACATATGTTTTTCTCAATCACACCCCGATGTATTCTCTAGGCGTATCTACAGTGATCTTAGGTTTTATTAATTTATGTTTTGTGTATGTGCATGTGTACAGAAGTGCATGTTTATGTTCAGGGTGTATCCATATGTATGTGGTAACAAAAGAACGTCAATAGGTATTATTCTATGACATATCCATAGGCTCTCATTAGCCTGAGAACCCCCTCCATTGTTTCTAGGTTGGTTAACAAGCAAACCCAGAAATATGTCTGTCTCCATCTTTACAGTTATAATTACAAGTACTTATCACAGTGTTTGGCTTAGTTAAGTACATTTTAGGAATTAAACTTGGGACCTCTCCTCATGCTTGTGTGGCAAGCCCGTTACTAACTAATTAGTAAAATATCAAAATCAGAATGACCTTTGTGCGATTTCTAATTGTGCTTAGTGTTTGCATTCTACTTGAAATTAAATGAATGAATGAAGCTATGATCCAGATGGGCTTCTATATTACCTCTTTTATCCCATCTCCCCACCACAGACTTATGCCACTGCAGGCACTGATGCAACAGGCAGCTGTGTCATTAGCCAGAGAGCACTTGCATTGATTCTCTACATTGGGTTCTTCCAGGTCTTTTAAAGTCCTATTCCTTATGTGAAAAAAAAAAATTCAAAAGGTGGGTTGATTAAATTTAAATGTATATATTTCAGAATTTAACAGATGTTGTCAAGATTTTCCTTGAGAAGTCTCCAAAATTTTACTGGCAAAATATAATGGTATTATTTTCTACAAAATGTGTGACATCAAAATTAAACATCTGAAATGCTGCTGTTTCATAATATTTTTATGCTTTATTATTTTTCCATCAAAAAAGCAGTACATTGCCCATCTTCACTTATCTTCCATTTGTCTTCTTATATACTTTGTGTTCTGTCTTTCTGTTCTCAATAGAAAATATTCTGGTTTTTATTTTTTATTTTTAAATAATTTTATACATTTGCTTGTATCCCAGCTGTAGCCCTCTCACTCTTTTCCTCCCAATCCTCCCCTCCCTCCCTCATCTCCTCCCTGCTCCCTTCCAAGTCCACTGATATGGGAGGTCCTCCTCTCCTTCCATCTGACCCTAGCTTATCAGGTATCTTCAGGACTGGCTGCAATGTTCTTCTCTGCAGCCCAGTAAGGCTGCTCCTCCTTTGGGAGGGAGGGGGAGCTCAATGAGCCAGTCTTTGAGTTCATGTAAGAAATAATTCTTGTCCCCCTTACTAGGGAACCCACTTGGATACTGAGCTAACATGGGCTATGTCTGAGCAGGGGTTATAGGTTATATCCATACATGGTCCTTGGTTGGAAAAACAGTCTCATAGAAGACCCCTGTGCCCTAATATATTTGGACTTGTGTGGCTCCTGTCCCCTCTAGGTCATACTTACTCCTCCTTCTTTCATATGATTCCCTGCACTCTGCTGAAGGCTTGGTTATGGGTCTCAGCGTCTGCTTTGATACATTGCTAGGTAGAGTGTTTCAGGTGCCTTCTGTGGTAGGCTCCTGTCTGTTACTTGTTTTCTCCTACTTTCAATGTCGATCCTCTTTGTCTTTCTAGGTGAGTATTGATCATATTATCCTTGGTCCTCTTTCTTGTTTATCTTCTTTAGGTGTACAGATTTTAGTATGTTTATTCTATTTTATTTGTGGGTACCTATAAGTGAGTATATACTGTGTGTGTCTTTCTGCTCCTGGGATATCTCACTCATGATGATGTTTTTCTAGATCCCACTATTTGCCTGCAAAATTCATGATTTCCTTGTTTTTAATTGCTGAGTAGTATTCTATCCACAGCTTTTCTGTATTTTATTGCAGCTCTTTGCCTGACTGACTCACCAAAAGTGATCTTCCTTCATTAATCAGGTTAGGTGCAATTCACAGGAGGTTCTGGAGACTCTTTTCTACAGCGAGACAGAAGTGAGAGCCTCTCTGAGGCAAATCCAGAATTTGTTGCACTTGAACCATTGTTCACAGCACTGCAGTGAAAAGCCTATTCCAGGCTTATATCTGGGCAGCCCATAATACCCTGTGTGCTCTGTTCTGTCTTCTTCCTTGCTATTTCTATAGCAAGCATTCAAGGTGGTTTTTAGGAGTAAGTCACTTGCTGCTACTGAGCAGCTCATGCTCAACTGAAGCTGAAATTTGACAATGAAAGGAGAATGCCAGTAGTTACAGTGACTGTATATTGACCATCTTCTATGTGACAGACATTTGTCCAAGTGATTCATAGCCACTCTCTCATCAGTCATCATGACATTCCTACTCTTTTGTTAAGATATATATTTTAATTTTATTTTTATTTTCATTAATTACAGTTTATTGACTTTGTATCCCACCTGTAGCTCCCTTCCTCTTCCCCTCCCTTCCTCTTCTCCACTCATGCCCCTCCCCAAGTCCACTGATAGGGGAGGTCCTCCTCCCCTTCCATCTGATTCTAGTCTCTCAAATATCATCAGGAGTGGCTGCATTTTCTTCCTCTGTGGCCTGGTAAGGCTGCACCCTCCTCGGGGTGAGGTGATCAAAGAACCAGCCACTGAGTTCATGTCAGAGACAGTCCCTGTTCCCATTACTAGGGAATCCACTTGGACACTGATCTGCCATGGGCTACATCTTTTTTTTTCCTTTTTGTTTTTATTTTTTTTTAATTTTTCATCAATTACACTTTATTCATTCTGCATCCCCCCCATAAACCCCTCCCTCCTCCCCTCCCAATCCCACCCTCCCTCCTCCCTCTGCATGCATGCCACTCCCCAAGTCCACTGATAGGGGAGGTTCTCCTCTCCTTTCTGATCTTAGTCTATCAGTTCACATCAAAAGTGGCTGCATTGTCCTCTACTATGGCCTGGTAAGGCTGCTCCCCCCCAGGGGGAGGTGATGAAAGAGCAGGCCACTCAGATTATGTCAGAGGCAGTCCCTCTTCACATTACTATGTAACCCAATTGGACTCTGAACTGCCCTGGGCTACATCTGTGCAGGGGTTCTGGGTTATCTCTATGAATAGTCCTTGGTTGGAGTATGAGTCTCTGGGAAGTTCCCCGTGTTCAGATTTTCTTGTTCTGTTGCTCTCCTTGTGGAGACCCTGTCCTCTCCTGCTCTTACTATTTCCCAGTTCTTACCTAAAATTCCATTCACTCTGCCCAACAGTTGCCCATCAGGCTCAACATCTGCTTTGATAGTCTGTAGGGCAGAGGCTTTCAGAGGCCCTCTCTGGTAGGTTCCTAGGTTGTTTCCTGTTTTCTTCTTCTTCTGATGTTCATCCTCTTTGCCTTTCCAGATGGGGATTGGACATTTTAGTTAGGGTCCTCTCTCTTGCTTAGTTTCTTTAGATGCACAGGTTTTAGTGGGTTTGTCCTATGTTGTGTGTCTATATGAGTGAGTGTATACCATGTGTGTCTTTTTGCTTCCGGGACAACTCACTCAGCATGGGCTACATCTTACTCTAGAGATGAGAAATGTGGGCTCCTAAAGAATCATTGCAAGTTCTGAAAAATAGAGAAAGAGTTGAGACAAAACACAAGGTTTCATGCATCTGTGCACTTTTTATTTAACCATTAGGTCAATGTTATCTGGGAGTGAATAAAGTATCGGATTCATTGCAAACGTGTTTTGGGCATTACTACATGTAGAAATATCATGTCTGCATACTTGAGGCTTAGTGATTTGGAGTCTATGTCACCTTAGGTTTCAAAGCATCAGTGCCCCTGAAGGCTCTGTTGTACTTCCAGAAATTAAGCATGCATCCATCCATATGGTCCACAACTTACCCATTAGTGAATGTATCAAATGAATTTACATTATAGGAGAAAAACTGTCACTTATCAATTCAAAAAGAAAGTTAAGAATTTGATGGATGAATTCTCAGTCAGTTGGAAACTGTAGTGACAGAAGAAAAGATCATGAGTCAGAGCCATAGGTGGTGCTTATGAGATATCATGTAGAACATGTTCAAAATCTCATCCTAATACATGATAATAACATAGTAATTAATATTAAATGATAAATCAAAGTATGTATAGTACCTTCTTAGATTTTAGCACTTAGCCTTAATGTACCATTACTATAATTAAAGTATCTTAGACATTTGGCTTTTTGTTTCCTTTCAGATCTCCATTTTCCATTTATTCCATTAAATGAAAAGTATTAAAATCTTTATTTATTTATGATAATCAATTGCTTTTAAATATTTTTTAGCAATTCATGACAACGATGGAGACAGTGATAGAGAGCAGAGAGTAAAAGGGGTAGAAACAGGACAAAGATGGAGACAAAGATAGAGAGCAGAGAGTAAAATCTATAGGCAAATAGTCACCAACAGAAATGAATCATTTATATTAGTTAAAATTTAACCAAGTAGCATGCATGGAAATAACCCAGAACACCTGCACGGAGGTAGCCCATGACAGTTCAGTCTCCTAGTGGGTTCCATAGTAATGGGAACAGGGACTGTCTCTGACATGAACTTATTGGCCTGCTCTTTGTCACCTCTCTCTATGAGGGAACAGCCTTATCAGGCCATAGAGGAAGAAAATACAGCCACTCCTGATGAGACCTAACAGACTAGGAGAAGAAGGAAAGAAAAGAAGACCTCCTTACCAGTGGACTTGGGAAGGAAGAAGAGAGGGGTTGGAAGGGGTGGAGGGAGGGAACTACAAGGGGGATACAAAGTAAATAAGGTGTAATTAATAAAAAAAATTAAAAAGAAGAAAAAATTCTTAGTAGTCATAATAACAAGGAAAGGAATAGGTGACATTATTTTAAACATATATTTTGTTTATTCAAATATATTTAAACTTCAATATGAAATCAAATAAAAATATAATCATGGGATATGTTACATTTTTCTTATTAAGCTGTCATAATCCCATGTATATTTTACTTTATCCTTATTTATAAATTCAGGTCTTCCAACACCAAATTCAAATTGTCTCACTGTCCTTAACCATATCAGTTAATGGCCACCACAGTGAAGTATTTGGGAAATGAATCATGTTCTCTGATAATAGAAGCACTGAAGTACTGTTATTGGCTTCAAAAAGCATGCTACAAATTTTTGCCTTTTATAACTTACTCTCCCAGGTTCACTGTGTGAGCACTCTGGATAACTCTGGCATGCAAATCAAAAGCTTCCCATTTCTGGCACAAAAGCTGAATTCCAACAGTGAGAAAGCAGAGAAAACCGTTGATCATTCATGTTGAAATGGCTACATTCTGTAGTTTCCGGGTCATAGAGCCGAGACTCCATAACTTTAAAATCACATAATAAAGCTAACACAAACAAACGTTGTGCTACTGGTCTTAATTACAAATAGCAACATTATCATTAATTATCATTAAAAAGGACCAACATGTTTTTAGGTACAAGAAAAAAAAGTAAAGTTACCTAATGCAGGAGTAGAGTTCAAACCTTTAAAGAAACTATTTCAATCCATAGAGTTTAAAAAAGCTTTCCTGCTTTCTGTACAAACCAGAGAGAACAATGTGACAAATATCTTCCAACTTGCAGTCTCAATGTCCTGACAATTTCTTGCCTGTGGTACTCCAAGCTCCCCATCACTGCCATAAAAAAAAAAAATTCCAAAAACAATAGCACTGCTTCAAGAATTTTTCTATCAACATCCAGAGAATACAGCTGAAATCAAGCTTCCTTGGCACATTTAACATTTTTTGATGATAATTTTTACAAATCTTTCTAATACCCAGAAGAAGAGGTAAATCAGAAACCAGACATGGTATCTGTGTTCATGACCAACGAAGATATTTATAGTGTCACTGAAGTTTTCACACAAGGCATTTAGTGGTATAAAAGCTACCAACCCAAATTCCATACTAATTTGTCCTTGATGAAAGAAATTGCAAACTTTGAGCTAATATATGGAAGTAGGATGCACTTTTTAAACCCAGAACAGCTATGGAAACAAATCCACAGATATTTATACTCTATATCCCATTATTTCTTCCTGTGGACCTCACTGAAAGCAAAGACCATTAAGAAAACCTTGCCCTCAACAGATAGTATGTCTCTAAAAGTAGATGGTGAGGTTCTTGAAAATTATTTTGAGGCTATGTACAACTGAAAGAAGGGTAGAAAAGCGACTGAAGAAAATCAACATACGGAGCAAGGACAAGGAAAAGAAGGAAGAAGGAGGAGGAGGAGAAAAATGAGGAAGAAGAACAAGAACAAGAAAAACTGCCTTAAGTAACCCCAGATGGAGAAAGGTGGCTACCAATGCAAGAACATTCTTACTAGCTAGGAAAAAAAAAAAGATAAAGAGAAGAACCAGACTGAAAAGGAATACAGGGAGCAACTGCAAGAACTTCCTCTGAACTGGGCATTAAAAAAAAAAAAAAAAAAAAAAACTGAACAGGAGGATCCTAGGTAAGATGATCAATCTTCACTCAGAAAGGCAAACAGGTTGAACATAGGAAGAGGGAGAAAACAGGGAACAGGACAGGAGCCTACCACAGAGGGCCTCTGAAAGACTCTACTCAATAGGGTATCAAAGCAGATGCTGAGACCCAGAGTGCACAGAATCTTTTGAAATAAGGGGTAGATAGAAAGACCTGGAAGGGGCAGGAGCTCCACAAGGAGAGGAACAGAACCAAGAAATTTGGGCCCAGGGGTCTTTTCTGAAACTGATACTCCAAGAGGGGCATGGGAAGAGATGAAGGAGGGTGGGATTGGGAGAGGATGAGGTAGGGGGCTACAGTTGAGATACAAAGTGAATAAACTGTAATTAATATAAAATTTTTTTAAATGTCAGAAAAATATCTGAACACCTCCTCAGGATCTGGCAATGCCACAAAAACACCAGAAATATCCTAGCAAAAAAAAAAAAAAAAAAAGAAAGAAAGAAACAATAACAGCAGAAGGAAAAAGGGAAGCAAAGGGGCTAGTAATTAAGAGGTACTTCTTGAAGGCTGTTTTTAGTCCTGAGACCCTGAAGTTAAAAACATAAGAAAGGTAACAAAGTAAGAAGCCCAACCAAGAACCATTCAGGGATATAACCTAGGACCCCTGCACAGATGTAGCTCATGGCAGCTCAGTATCCAAGTAGGTTTCCTAGTAAGGGGAACAGGGGCTATCTCTGACATGAATTGAGTGACTAGCTCTTTGATCTCCTCCCCCAGAGTGGGGAGAGCAACCTTACAAGGCCACAGAGGAAGACAGTGAAGATAGTCCTAATGAGACCTGAGAGGCTAGGGTCAGATGGAAAGGGAGTAGGACCTCACCTATCAGAGGACTGGGGAAGGGGCATAGGAGGAGAAGAAAGATAGTGGACAGGATTGGGAGGGGAGGAGGGAATAGATACAAAGTGAATAAATTGTTATAATTTAAAGAAAGAATAAAACAGGAAGCCCAAAGCTCCTTCCTCCACCCTCATTGTCAGGAAATGAGTTTTTATGTTTCCTCAAACTGTCTAATCAGGTTTAGCTTACTTGCATTAAACAGCTTTGCACAAATTATAAAACTGAAGATACCTAGGTATTAGATACCTTGTCTAAAAGCTTTTCTGGGATTTAAAAAGAATGTTCTGCCTACTTCAACTAGTGAGAAGACACATTCTCTTTATTATTATTATTATTATTATTATTATTATTATTATTTATTAATTACTTTGTTTCCCCCCATAAGCCCCTCTCTCCTCCCCTCCCTATCCTACCCACCCTCCCCCTTCTTCATGAATGCCCCTCCCCAAATCCACTGACAGGAAAGGTCCTCTTCTCCTTCCTTCTGATCTTAGTCTATCAGATCACATCTGGAGTGGCTGCATTGTCATCTTCTGTGGCCTGGTAAGGCTGCTTCCCTATCAGGGGGAGGTGATCAAAGAGCAGGCCAATCAGATTAGGTCAGAGGCAGTCCCTCTTCCCATTACTATGTAATCCACTTGGACACTGAACTGTCATGTGCTACATCTGTGCAGGGTTATCTCCATGAATAGTCCTTGGTTGGAGCATGAGTCTCTGGGAAGTTCCCTGTGTTCAAATTTTCTGGTTCTGTTACTCTCCTTGTGGGGTTCCTGTCCTCTCCAGCTCTTATTATTTCCCACTTCTTACATAAGATTCCATGCACTCTGCCCAACAGTTGGACATAAGTCTCAGAGTCTGCTATGATAGTCTGCAGGGCAGAGCCTTTCAGAGGCCCTCTGTGGCAGGCTCCTAACTTGTTTCCTGTTTTCTTCTTCTTCTGATGCCCATCCTCTTTGCCTTTCAGGTTGGGGATTGAGCATTTTATTCAGGGTCTTCACTCTTGATTAGTTTCTTTAGATGTACAGATTTTAGTAGGTTTATCCTATGTTATATGTCTATATGACTGAGTACATACTGTGTGTGTCTTTCTGCTCTGGGACAGCTCACTTAGGATGATCCTTTCCAGGTCCCACTATTTACCTGCAAATTTCATGATTTCCTTGTTTTTCATTGCTGAGCAATACTCCATTGTATAGATGTACCACAGTTTCTGCATCCATTCTTCAGTTGAGGGGCATCTGGGCTGTTTCCAGCTTCTGGCTATTACAAATAAAGCTGCTACAAACATGGTTGAGCAAATGTCCTTATTGTGTACTTGAGCCTCTTTTGGATATATGCCTAGACGTGGTATGGCTGGATCTTGAGCAAGCGCTATTCCTAGTCATCTGAGAAAGTGCCAGATTGATTTCCAGAGTGGTTATACAAGTTTACATTCCTACCAGCAGTGGAGGAGGGTTTGCCTTTCTCCACAATCTCTCCAGCATGTGTTGTCACTTGAGTTTTTCATCTTGGCCATTCTGATGGGTGTAAGGTGAAATCTCAGGGTCGTTTTGATTTGCATTTCCCTAATGACTAATGAGGTTGAGCATTTCTTTAAGTGTTTCTCTGCCATCACATTCTCTTTTTTAAGTCTCACCTTAAATTATGTCTTAGGAGGCCCTGGAACACCAAATGAGGAATCTTCTGAGTATTCCAAGTATTTGGTTAGGATTGCCTTGTGATGAAAGTAGAAAATCTTACTAAAATGTTCTTGATTTAGCCATAAATTCTCTGTCCTGTGATACTGGAATTGAGATTCTTTTCACTTGTATGCATATGTGAACAAATCTGACTCCTTTGTGATCTTGTTATTTTCATTTTTAATTTATATTAACAGCTGATTCAGCTTCATTGAGGACCTCAAGGAAATATATCTGTGTTACACATAGTTGACTCCTAGACCAGTACTCTGAGGCAAATGAGTTTGGCTTCTTAACCAGAACACTTAATGGCCATTATCAAGATCATAAACTTTCACTTATTTGTTTTAACAGAAAACAGGATTAGGTGGTATTGAAATTAGCAAGAACATTTTGCCCAATTAGTACTCAAATGGCTCCCTTTCTGTTTATGGTATATGGCCTTTAATTATTGTTTCCAAAGAAATGTGGTTTGTAGTATAAATATTGTCATATTGTAGTATAAATATTGTAGTATAAATATTTATATTGTAGAATAAATATTGTAGTATAAATTGTCATATTGTAGTATAAATATTTTGCTTGTCTTTCTTGCTAAGAAAGGTTCTTTTACATTCAACCATTATGAGACACACATTAGGATGCCTCCCCATATTTGGTATTCATTTATACCACCCAAGATATTATTTATTTCAGGCTTTTATTTTCTTGTGATTAGATTACTCTGCCCTTGTTAATAAAGGGACTGCCTTGTTTGAGCATTTTAGAATAAAATGAATAAAAAGCTAATAGGAATGAATCAGTAATTAAAAAGAAGTATGAGAATTTCAATTTTTCTTTGCCGAATGCAGCAACATTCTCATTTTATGCAGCCAGGAGAGTGTAAATAATGAGTGTTAGGATTATAATGCAAATTTTACAATTTTTGAGGAGATTCAATTTTCCGCTCCCCTCTATCTACCTCAGTGGTAGGATGAGAAACAGAGAAAGTCTGAGACTAGAATCGTGATGTTTAAGATGTGCACAGTTTTGAATTTTCCTGCTTATGTGAATCTTCTAGCGCTGTAGAAATTAGGCACTATCTCCTCTTTGAAGATGGAGCAGAGGTCTCTGCTTTGCAAAACAACTTGTGTTCTCCTTAGCATCTTTGTTTCCCACTCAGTTTTTTATATAATAGGCAGGGTCAACTTACAACAGAAACTCACTAGCAGCTAGTGCAATTTTAGTTACTGGGAATTGTCATTAGTGAGGCTATGGTTAAAGCATAGTTGTAAAACATTAAACGGAAAGTGCCAAGCTGTTTATAAAAGGGTCTCTCACTTTCTCACTCTCTCTCTTTTTCTATCCTTTAGTCTGAAGTAATTTCAATCTTAAATAAAATTTATAAGAATGACAAAAATATTGACTCCATTTACAGGTGTACCACAGGCTTAACATGTTCCTGATCGATACTTTCTATCCAGGAGATGTATATACTGCCTGCCCAGTCTTAAAATAAAAGGATAGTGCAAGCCATATCAGTTGGAGAATTTGAGGATGGCACCTCATACTCCTCTTCAAAAAGGAAATAGTGAAGTTATTCTAGATAGCCTGGGCCTGGCAAACATGGCTCTGTCAGACCTCTGTCATTTCCTCTGCCTTGCTAAAAATTGTTAAATCACATTCTTAAAGCTAGCCTCCAAGGTACATTCCCTTATTTGGCAAATTCGTCCTTCTGAGGTTTACTACCAAGGTCTAGTTATCAAAGTATTGAAAAAGGGGGCAATCAACAACCACTTTATCTTACCTTATTAATATGCTTAATTACAAATAAGCTTATCCTTCTAAGTAAAGATTGATCATCTTACCCAGGGTCCTCTTTCTTATTTATCTTCTTTAGGTGTACAAATTTTAGTATGTTTGTAGTATATTAAATGTCAAATAACTATTTATAAGTAAATATATACCATGTGTGTCTTTCTGCTTCTGGGACACTTCACTCAGGATGATCTTTTCTAGTTCCCACCATTTGTCTGCAAAGTTCAAGATTTCCTCTTTTTTGATTGCTGAGTAGTATTCCATTGTGTAAAAATACCACAATTTCTGTATCCATTCCTCCGTTAAGGGACATCTGGGTTGTTTCCAGGTTCTGGCTATTACAAATAAATCTGCTAAAAACATGGATGAGCAAATGTCTTTGTTGTGTACTTGAGCAAATTTTGGATATATGCCTAGGAGTGGTATAGCTGGGTCTTGAGGAAGCACAATTCCTAATGTTTACATTCCCACCAGCAATGGAGGAGGGTTACCCTTTCTCCACAAACTCTCCAGCATGTGCTGTCCATTTGAGTTATTTATTTTAGCTATGTTGATGAGTGTAAGGTGAAATCTTAGGGTCGTTTTGATTTACATCTCTCTGATGGATAAGGATGTTGAGCATTTCTTTAAGTGTTTCTCTGCCATTCTATATTCCTCTACAGAGAATTCTCTGTTTAGCTTCATACCCCATTTTTTAATTGGATTACTTGATGTACTGCTTTTTAACTTTTTAGTGCTTTATGTATACTGGATATCAGTCCTCTGTCAGATATAGGGTTGGTGAAGATCTTTCTCAGTCTGTAGGCTGTCATTTTGTTCTGATGACAATGTCTTTTGCTTTACAGAAGCTTTTCAGTTTCATGAAGTCTCATTTATTGATTGTTGCTTTTAG
This sequence comes from Meriones unguiculatus, assembly GCF_030254825.1. Classification (NCBI taxonomy): domain Eukaryota; kingdom Metazoa; phylum Chordata; class Mammalia; order Rodentia; family Muridae; genus Meriones; species Meriones unguiculatus. The sequence goes on along the minus strand of NC_083360.1, from coordinate 49,415,650 downwards.
AGCCAGTGCTGTTGGTGTTCTTTTCAGGAAGTTGTCTCCTGTGCCAATGAGTTCTAGGCTCTTCCCCACTTTTTCTTCTAATTGATTTAGTGTATTTCGTTTTATGTTGAGGTCTTTGAACCACTTGGACTTTAGTTTTGTGCAGGGTGATAAACATGGATCTATTTTCATTTTTCTGCATGTAGACATCTAGGTGGACCAGCACCATTTGTTGAAGATGCTGTCTTTTTTCCATTGAATGGTTTTGGCTTCTTTTTCAAAAATCAAGTATTCATATATGTGGGGGTTTATTTCCGGTATTCTATTTGGTTCCATTTATCCTGCTTCTGTTTCTATGCTAATACCATTCAGTTTTTATTACTATTGCTCTGTAGTACAGCTTGAGATCAGGGATGGAGATACCTCCAGATGATCTGTTGTTGTACAGGAACATTTTGGAGATTCTGGGTGTTTTGTTACTCCATATGAAGCTGAGAATCTTTCAAGATCTGTAAAGAATTAAGTTGAAATTTTGGTTGGAATTTCGGTGAATCTGTAGATTGCTTTTGGCAGAATGGCCATTTTCACTATGTTAATCCTACCAATCCATGAGCACTGGAGAACTTTCCAACTTCTGATATCTTCTTCAATTCTTTCTTCAGAGAATTAAAGTTTGTTTTTTTTTTTTTTTTCAAACAGGTCTTTCACTTGCTTGCTTAGAGTCATACCAAAGTAGTTTATGTTATTAGTGGCTATTGTGAAGGGTGATTTCTTTCTCAGCCCTTTAGTCTTTGGTATACAGGATGGCTTCTGATTTTTTTTAGTTGAATTTTAATCTGGCCACTTTGCTGAAGGTATTTACCAGCTGAAGGAGTTCTCTGGTTGAATTTTTGGGGTTGCTCATGTATACCATCATATCATCTGTGAATAGTGAAAATTTGACCTCTTCTGTTCCAATTTGTATTCTCTTGATCTCCTTTAGTCGTCTTATTGCTCTAGCTAAGACTTCAATTCCTAAATTGAAGCGATATGGGGAAGAGTGGGCAGCCTTGTCTTGTTCCTGATTTCATTGGGCTTGGTTTGAGTTTCTCTCCATTGAGTCTGGTGTTGGCTATAGGCTTGCTGTATATTGCCTTTACTATGTTTATGTATGTGCCTTGTATCCCTGATCTCTCCAAGATTTTAAACATGAATGGGTGTTCGACTTCGTCAAATGCTTTTTTGGCATTTGAGATGATCATGTGTTTTTTTGTTTGTTTGTTTGTTTTGCCTTCAGTTTGTTTATGTGGTGGATTACATTGATGGATTTCCATAGGCTGAAACACCCTTGCATGCCTGGGATGAAGCCTACTTAATCATGGTGGATTATATCTTTGATGTGTTCTTGGATTTGGTTTGCAAGTATTTTATTGAGTATTTTTGCATCAATATTTATAAGAGAGATAGGTCTGAAGTTCTCTTTTTTGCTGGGTCTTTGTGTGGTTTAGATATCAAAGTGACTGTGGCTTCATAAAATGAATTTGGTAATGTTCCTTCTGTTTCTATTTTGTGGAATAGTTTGGAGAGAATTGGAGTTAACACTTCTTTGAAGGTCTGGTAGAATTCTGCACTGAATCCATCTGGCCCAGGGCTTTTTTTGGAAGGGAGACTGATGATGACTACTTCTATTTCCTTGGATGATATGGGACTATTCAATCTTTCTACCTGATCTTGACTTAATTTTGGTAGATGGAATCTATCAAAAAATTGTGCATTTTTTTTTTAGATTTTCCAATTTTTGAGGCATATAGGCTTTTGTAGTAGGACCTAATGATTGTTTGGATTTCCTCCATATCTGTAATTATGTTCCCCTTTTCATTTCTGATTTTGCTAATTTGGATTGTTTCTCTCTGCCTTTTAGTAAGTTTGGCTAAAGTTTTGTCTATCTTGTTCATTTTCTCAAAGAACCAGCTCTTGGTTTCATTGATTCTTTGAATAGATTTATTTGTTTCTAATTGATTGATTTCTGCTCTGAGTTTGTGTATTTCCAGGTATCTGCTCCTCTTGGGAGTATTTGCTTCTTTTTTTCTCAGGCTTTCAGTTGGGCCATTAAGTTGTTTGTATGAGATGTCACAAATTTCTTCTTGAAGGCACTTAGTGCTATGAATTTTCCTCTGAGCACTGTTTTCGTTGTGTCCCATAAATTAGGGTATGTTGTACCTTCATTTTCATTGAATTCTAGTAAGTCTTTAATTTCTTTCTTTATTTCTTCCTTAACCCAACTATCATTGAGCAGCAAGTTGTTCAGTTTCCATGTGCTTGTAGGCTTTTTTCTAATTCCATTATTGTTGAGGTCCATCTTTAGTCCATGCTGGTCAGATTGAATACAGAAGATTATTTCAATCTTCTTGTATCTGTTGAGACTTGCTTTGTGACCAACTATATGGTCTATTTGGAGCAGGTTCCATGAGGTGTTGAAAAGAAGGTATACTCTTTTGAGTTTGGTCTGTAGATTTGGTCCATTTGATTTAGGACCTCTGTAAGTGCCTTTATTTCCCTGTTTGTCTTCTGTCTAGATGATCTGTCCCTTGGTGAAAGTGGGGTGTTGAAATTTGGCTATATTTGCCTGTGTTTCTTTAATAATATTGTTCATTTCCTCTTTCTTTGCCTCCAATTGACTGGCCAAATCTTTGATAGATTTGTTCATTTCCCCTTTAACCGTCTGAATTTGCATGGCTATTGCTCTGAGACTGTTGTTTGTTTCCTCTTTATGAGCCTCAAATAATTAGGTAAGCATAGCTTTAAAGTAATTTTCTTGTGATTCCGATGAGTTGGAGTATCCATTAATTTTGGGGGTTGCTGGTGAAGCCATAATGTCCTGATTTATTTTCGATGTGTTCTTTTGCCTAACCCTGGCCATTGGCTTATCTGAATCCTTCCCTGTTTGTTTCTGAATTCTGCAGTCCAGTCTGGTACTGTCTCTCTGGCATCTGGAGGGTTCTTTGGGAAGATGAGAGAGGTCCTGTGGCCTCAGCGTGTGCATTGGTGCTTTAGCTGTACCTGTGGTACTCAGGTGCAAAAGGGCAAATGCAGGCGTGTGTGTGTGTGTGTGTGTGTGTGTGTGTGTGTGTGTGTGTGTGGTGTAAGTGTGCCTTGAGGGACAGAGTGATAGAGAATGTTCAACCCTTGAGTGTGTGGGAGGGGCTCTGAATTTCAGGTTTCTAGGGGGTTATTTGTGCATGCACTGTGTATGTAGCAGACGCTGGTGATGGTCACGGCACAATTTTTGATGTTTTCCACCTTAACTCCTCAGTTGGACCCACAGAGCAGGGGCTTCAATGTCCCAAGTGACCCTCTGTATCCCACAGTGGGTGTGTGGGTGGGAGGGGTCTGATGCCTGGCTTCTAGTTTAGAAGAACACTGGATCTGGGGCTCTGCAGACTCTCAAGTGTGCACTCACTCTCAAGCAGGTCACATAGCCAAGGATCTTGGTATCTGGGCTCTCTGCTCTCTGGTTTGGCCCTGTTTGGTCTTATGCAGGAGGACTGATGTGCTCCACTAGCTCAAGGTTACTACAGCTACCAGGTTAGGAAGTCCAGCTGCAGCTGGAGATGCTGGTCCAGATGCCTTTTGGGAAGTTCTGGGGTTCTCCCCTGTGCTCTCCAGGCCTGGGAGGCCCAGTGCCTGGTGTGCCTAGCTTATATGGCGGGTCTGCTGAGCTTTGGTGGGTGACTGAGAGACCCTGTGGACCCTGGAAGGATGGTGACATGGATCTGGGACTCCAAGAAAGGTACAGCTGGCAGTTGCCGCTAAAGGGCTAGGAACCCCACCTCAGCCACTACAGACCCCAGGCTGTGAGCTGTGAGCTGAGAATCTTGGTGAGTCAGCTGTGCTGAGGAGAAGGTATGTCTGAGAAAGGGGAAGTGCAGGTAGATCAAAGCATTGTTTCTCTCCTTCCCCAAAATAGTCCAGGGGTGACTCAAGACAAAAGTTCTCACCTCATGTGATTTTCCATGTCATTTAGAAAGCCTCGCAGTCTTTTTCCTGGCTTCAGAAGTCCTTCCACTCACTAACTCAAGCATTCAGCTCTTTTGCAGCTCAGAAACTGTGTGAGCTAGTTGCCATCTTGGCTCTGCCCCAACTAGAGTTTTTGATCTTAGCTACTCTGATGGGTGTAAGGTGAAATCTCTGGGTCTTTTTGATTTGTATCTCCCTGATGGCTAAGGACATTGAGCATCCCTTTAAGTCTTTCTCTGCCATTCTGTATTCCTCTACTGAAAATTCTCTGTTTAGCTCCGTACCTTATTTTTTAATTGGATTGCTTGATTTATTGCTTTTTAAGTTTTTAGTTCTTTATATATACTGGATATTAGCCCTCTGTCAGATATAGGGTGGTGAAGAACCTTTCTCAGACTATAAGCTATCCTTTTGTTTTGATGACAATGTCCTTTGCTTTACAGAAGCTTTTCAGTTTCATGAGGTCCCATTTATTGCTTGTTCCTCTTAAAGCATGTGCTGTTGGTGTTCTGTTCAAGAAGTTGTCTCCTGTGGCAATGAGTTTTAGGCTCTTCTCCACTTTTTCTTCTAATTGATTTAGTGTATCTGGTTTTATGTTGAGGTCTTTGAACCACTTGGACTTTAGTTTTGTGCAGGGTGATAAATATGGATCTATTTTCATTTTTCTGTATGTAACAGGACAGAAGCCTACCGCAGAAGTCCTCTGAAAGACTCTACCTAGCAGTGAATCAAAGCAGATGCTGAGACTCACAACCAAACCTTTGGCAGAGGACAGGAAATCATGTGAAAGAAGAGGGAGTTAGTATGACATGGAGAGGACAGGAGTTTCACAAGGACCAAATAAATCAGGACAGAAGGGTCTTTCATGAGACTGTTTCTCCACCCAAGGAGACAACTATATCCATGTATGGATATAACCTAGAACCCCTGCTAGGATGTAACCCATGGTAGCTCAGTAGCCAAGTGGGTACTGTAATAAGGGGGACAGGGTCTATTTCTGACATGAACTCAATGGCTGGCTCTTTGATCTCTCTCTCGTACCCTGAGGGAGAAGTAGCCTTGCTAAGCCACAGAAGAGGACATTGCAGCCAGTCTTGAAGATAAGCTAAGGTCAGATGGAAGAGGAGGAGGACCTCCCCTATCTGTGGTCTTGGAAAGGGGCAGGGAGGAAATGAGAGAGGGAGAATAGGGTTAGGAGGGAATGAGGGAGAGGGCTATGGCTAGGATACAAAATTAATAACCTGTGATTAATATAAAAATGCAAGTTATAAAAAGTAAATAAACTTATGGTAACACTGGGTTTCCCCTTTTACCTTTGTAAACTCCCATTTTATATAGACTGTTTGCTGAGTCTGTGTTTTCTGTATCCAGAAGCATTCCTTTGCCCCCATCCTGAGACAAATACTCATTCTCTCTGACCTTGATCCTTTTCTTTTATCTCCTTGTTTCCTTCTCCATCTCCGTTTTGTCTCTACCTCCTTGTCCTTTATCCCTGTTCTCTGTACCACTGAGGCAAAAAAAAATATCCTTTGTACTGAGAACTTATTCTTGGGTTAACTTGTGATGACTCCAAATTCCCAACAAATAATAACTGTATGTGACAAACCAGGAACACCAATTTAGTTTCTCACTGACACAGAAATGTCACAAGTAATTAAAACAAATCTTATGTGTTAGCAAGGCATAGTGGCACATGCCTTTAATCTCAGCACTCAGGGAGGCAGAGTCTTCAGTTTTGGCTTAGGTAGCTTCAGCTCATGAACTGTGATATATCAACCACTTTAACAGATATGCAAGTGGAAATTATATTGTGAAGCAGGTGAACAAAACCGACAAGAGACTCCAAAGAAAACTCATAGGCTTTGTTCTTCTATAAGAGAATCTGCATTAAATGAAGTAGCAAGTCAACATGGAGACACATGAAAGTACAAATGAACAGTAAACAAAATCAAACGCATGCTTTCTCATCACAAACTTTCTAACAACGTTTTTATTTATTCTTTGAGAAAATCATTTGATATACATTGATCATATTCATGTCCCTCCCCTTCCCACACCCCACTTTCCTACCTACCCAATTTCATGCTGCCACCTCTCTCTTTTTTTTTCTTTAATTGAAGAACCATGTACTCCAGTATGTATTATTCAACTACTCCTGGGCTTTGTGAGACGTTTCCTGGAGTATGGTCCCTATAACAGGTTTGTCCAAATTTGTTGGTAGTGACTGTCCTCTGGTCCAAGGTGTCCTCAGTCATCTTGGGGGCAACCAACTCTGCCTCCTTTGCAAAGTATCATCCCAGTTGGGATTGTTGATGACTTACACTATAACACTGAGAACCAGAAAAAGTCTGAGATTGTCTCCTGTGAATCAAGCTTCTCCTTACAAACTGGAAACTCTGCATGCTCAACTGAGAGAGCAGCTACAATTTATAAATGCCAGAGATAAATGAAGCAAAGTTCCATCTATGCACATACATAGAAGCTCTTCTTTCTTTTTGGTAAGTCTTTTCAGGTGCATCTTGCTAGAGAAGGAGAGCATCCACATCTCTGTGCTCTGTATGGAAGCTCAAGGAAGAACAAACTTTTTGGTTCTACAGACTGAACTTTGGTGGAATAGTGCCTCAGTTTGTTGTTTGGACCTTTGGAGAAGGGGCAGACATTGTTTTCTGGCCCCCATTCACTGCTTGAGAAGAAATTTTAGCAACAAGTTGTCACTCCATTAAAGAAAACTGATTCTCACCTGGCAGTGGTAGCACATGCCTTTAATCCCAGCACACTTGTGAGGCAGAGGCAGGTGGATCTCTGAGTTTAAGGTGCAGGCAGCAATCAAGGTTATACAGAAAAACCCTGTACTGAAAAAGAGAAAGAGAGAGAGAGAGAGAGAGAGAGAGAGAGAAAGAGAGAGAGAGAGAGAGACTGAAAGAAAAGAGAAAAGAAAAGACAATAAAAAAGAAAACAAAAAGAGAAAAAAACCCTGACTTTTCCTCTCCCAGTAGTTACCAAATGTCAGCACCTCCTCAGTCAGGGATGGAACACTCCTCTGTGTTCAGGATTTTATATGGCCTGAGCTGGTGCATATCTTGTGCATGCAGAGTGTGTTGTAAATATCCCAACCCCACCCCCCCTACCCCAGGTAAAAGAGAGTGTGTTCCTCGAGAAATGGACTATAAAATCACTGGCTCTCATTTTAAAGAGATTAGAGATAGTTTTTTTGTTTTGTTTTTCCTTTTTTTTTTTTTTTGAGTTAATTTGTGCATCTGTTCTACTGTATCTGGAAAACACTGTTGAATCATCCACCACTCTGGTTCATACAGTCTTTCTACTCCCTCTTTTTTTAAAAAAAATTAATTAATTATTAGAATTTATTCACTTTGTATCTTGGCTGAGGCCTTCTCCCTCCTTTCTTCCCAATTCTACTCCCTCTTATATGTAGATCTTTGAGAGTTATAGTATACACATCCTATTAAGCATTCATGAATGCTATTGCTATAACCATAAACTATAAGAATCATTCAGAGGTATTTTATAGAAATGTGCATTACTTTCCTCTTACTTTGTATCTGCTTATTTACCAAGTAAATAAATAAACATTTAAATAAGAATACACAATAACAAAAAAGTGTTTTGACTGTTTCTGACATGAACTCAATGGTGGACTCTTTGACCCTGCTCTTCCCCTCCCCCCGAGGGAGGAGCAGCCCTGCTAGGCCACAGAGGAGGACTTTGTGGTCAGTCCTGAAGATACCTGATAAACCAGTATCAGATGAAATGTGAGGAGGTTCTCCCCTATCAGTGGACTTGGAAAGTGGCAGGGAGGAGATGAGGGAAGGAGAGTAAAATAAAACATACTAGAAACACATACAGATACAGAGAACACATGTTCACACATACATAATCTCATAAAAACACAAAAGTAGAAGCTATAATACATATATGCAAAGGATCTATACTGTTAAAAATGTCCCCACACAACATTATGATACAAAGAATTCCCAAAGATGGCAATGATTTTATTTTGTATTGGCCATTTACTATTAGGCATGGGACCTAACCTTTAAAAATGGTTTGTTTTGCCCAGTGAGACTTCCTTGCAGAAATGTAATTTTTTTTGTTTGTTTGAAAGTAGTTATCATTTGGAGCTTGTTTATGAGTTAGGGATGTGGGCATGTGTCTAATTCTCTCAACTCTAGAACATGATCTGATACAAACTCATGCAGGCCCTAGGAATACTGTCACAGTATCTATGAGTTCATATGTATAGCTGTCACACTGTATTTAGAAGGTTGTATTTCCTTGTTCTCCATCTCCTCTGGCTCTTACAATCATCCAGAGAACTCCCTGAGCTAAAAGGGGAAAGTATTTGTTGGAGACATCCCATTTAGGACTGTGTGTTCACTCACTTTTTTCACATTGTTCAATTGAGGGTTTGTATTTGTTCTGATGATTCGGCATGATACTGATATATTAGTATGGAAGAATATCATTAGGAATCATTTTATTGCTAGGTTACTTTAACAGAAAAGTAATATTAGGTTTTCTCCTAGACTTATGGCCTGTCTAGTCCAGGTCCTTAGTTGTCCAACAGCATCAAGTATGGGTTCCATCTCAAGGAGTAAGCTGTAAACCCAATCAGACAGTGGTTGGTTACTCCTACAATTTCTGTGTCACTACTGCAACAGCTCATCTTGCAAGCAAAGTCACCATTGTAGATTGCAGGGCTTGTAGCTGTGTTGGTCTTTACCTTTCTTTTCTGGTAGTGTGCAATGTACCTTCCAGTAATATGAGTATGAATCCAAAGTGTTAAAAGATCTATGTAGGCAGCAACTGAATTTCTCTTTGTTCAGTGAGTTGTATAGCTATTTTCTTCAGCAGTAGGGCTTTACTGTCAGTTTGTGGAGAGCAGCCAGTATCATTGGCAATATTCTGGGTTGATTAGATGTAACCCATTTTCAGTTCTGGAAGCTTCATTTGGTAATAAGGAATGTCCAGTTGGGGACATTGTCTATTTCCCCTGTTACTTGAATATAAGAAACTATAAGAATCTCCTACATATATGTATATATTTCATGAAGTTTATGCTGGATTAGGTTTTCTTATGATCCCTCAAACTTTAGTTTCTGCTGACCCCTCCAATTCTCTCCTCCACTCTCCTGTTTGAGACTACCCCATCCATCCATAAATGTTTATTCAATTTCCTCTTCCTAGTGATATCTATTCTTTTTCCCTGGTCCATGTTATTTTTAAACAAAGTCTCAAATGTTTGATTTTACTAAATAAAGACTCCAGAGCCAGATGCTGCAGTGAAAGCCTACTAATACAGAGAGGCAGAGAAAGCACTCAGCTGGTCTTCCTACTCAGCTGAATTCCCAGAAGAAAAAAGACCCTTCTCCTTCTTCACATTGTCTTAAAATCCCTTCAAATTAAATGTCTCCCTTTTACATTTCCTGCTCATCTCTCTATCCATCCTCTAGACTTCCTCTCATGCTATATATTTTTTCTTTTTTTCTCCCTATGTTTTATTCCCTGTCAACTGGTTGTTTGCTCCACTTCTTAACCTATGGTTGACCTTATTTAATTCTGTACAGAAAGTATTTAGAATAAAGTTGTGTGCTAGGGCTGAGTCACACCACAACTAGAAACAGGTTTTTCTACTACATAATATTAGTGATTGTACTATGATCAAACATCCTGCAACATTTCCCCGTTTTTGTCTAAATAAAAGATTTTTCAATCATAACCACACTGATGGATGTAAGGGGGAATTTCAGGATGATTTTGATTTGGATTTCTCAGATGACTAAGAACATTTAGCATTTTTAAGTGTTTCTCTGCCATTCAATATTCCTCTGTAAAGAATTATGTGTTTAGCCATGTACTCCATTTTTAAATTGGATTACTTGGTTTATTGGTGTTTAATTTCTTGAGTTCTTAAAATAGTGTGCATATTATCACTCTGTCAGACACAGGGTTGGTGAAGATCTTTTCACAGTCTGTAGGCTGTCATATTGTTCTTTCTTTACAGAAGCTTTTCAGTTTCATGAGGTCCCATTTATTGATTGTTGATCTTAGAGCTTGTGCTCTTGGTGTTCTGTTCAGGAAGTTGTCATCTGTGCCAATGTGTATATTAGCTATATAATATAGGATAAACATACTAAAATCTATAGTCCTAAAGAAGCTAACAACAAGGAGGACACTAGGAAGAGACTGAAACCTCACTCAGAAGGGCAAACAGGATAGACATCAGAAGTAGGAGAAGACAAGGAACAGGACAGGGGCCTTCCACAGGGAACCTCTGAAAGACTCTACCCAAGAGGGTATTGAAGGAGAAACTGAGACTCATAGCCAAACTTTGGCCAGAGTGCAGAAAATCTTAGGGAATAAGAGGGAGATAGGAAGACCTGGAGGGGACAAGAACTCTGCAAGGTAACAAAGACAGCCAAAACATCTGGGCCCAAGTGGACCTGCAGAGACCAATAATCCAACCAAGGACCATGCATTGAGAGTACCTAGACTTTTTGCTCAAAGGAAGCCCATAGGCTGCTCAGTTTCCAAGTGGGTTCCCTAGTAAGGGGAGCATGGACTGTCTCTGACATGAACTCAGTGGCTGGTTCTTTGATCACCGACTGGGGGATGCAGCCTTACCAGGCTATAGAGGAAGATGATGCAGCTAGACCTGATGAGACCTGACAGGCTATGGTCAGATAGAAAGGGAGGAGGTCCTCCCCTATCAGGGGACTAGGGAAGGAGTATAGCTGAAGAAGAGGGAGGATGGGTAGGACTGGGAGGAGATGAGGGAGGGGGATACAGCCAATATACAACAAGAATAAATGGAAATAAATAAATGAAATGAAAAAAGATGTTTCTTTAATATCAATAAACTATATACTATCTGGTAAGAATTGTATTCACAATATCCAGTCCATTTGTATTTAGCAACCTTGAAGAAAGTACTCTATTATCTAGCCCACCTTGGTGAGCCCAAATTTCTATACTTAAATCACTTTCTATTTTAAATTGCATGTATCAACCCAGAAACATTATTTTAGACCCTAAAAGAATTTCTTAAATCCTAAACATCTTACGCTTAATTGTGAGAGTATAAGTATGTAATCTTCTACTCTATCAGAGACCTGAGAAAGATAAATATTACCCAAGTAAACAGGAACTGCAGAGCAAGAGCTTCTAAAACTACAGAAATGACAGAGACTGCTAGCTACCCTGACAGTCACCCAAGATTCCTCTGCAGCATTGGAGCATCCATCTCTTCAGCATACTGGCCAAGAATCTGAGATAGATTTTTCTGTGAAGCAGGAATTATGAAGGACTTGTTGACCTTCCTCTGGCAGAATTCAGCCTTTGTATCTTGGTTGTCCACAGAATGGAAAGCGCATACTGTCAGCAGTTAAGGCAAGTTTTCTGACAATAGAATACCTTTGCCACATTTGAAGCAAACTCCATATGTTGTTCCTCAATGCCCATTATCTTTGCAGAACTATGGAGGGTGCTGTCAGGAGCTGACATGTCTCATTGTCAAAAAACTACTAGTATCACTACAGAAACGTTAATTATACATAATGATCTTACAGGATTTGAGGTAACATGTATACCTTAAGAAAAATTTTAGAGAGTCAAATGAAAACCAAAGATTAAGAGATTAGAGGTAATAGCATAGTCCCATATTTCCAGTGGCTCTTCTCATATGAGACAGATTTTTTTTTTATTTTCTAAAATAAGCTTCCCTGAGTTTAGATAAATCAGTAGCTCTCCTGTATACAAAAGACAAAAGGGCTGAGAAAGAATTTAAGGAAACAACACCCTTCACAATAGCCACAAAGAACAAAAGTACCTTGGTATGACCCTAACCAAGGAAGTAAAAAACTTGTATTAAAACATTTCCAGTCTCAAGTGCTGGGGGAGCTTACAAGATGGTAGCACTGGGATGACTCTAGTACTGACCAGCAGCACAGCAGGATCAGCACAGTGACCAACAGTTAGAACTCACGATCCTAAAATACAAGTGATTGTGTTTCCCAGGTGAGAGGATACCCCACGGTTCAATCAGCTTCAACTCACCCAGCTAAACCACGAAAGAGGTCCCGGTTCATCCAGGCACTTGGTCACCAGCCGAGAGCCACACACTAGCATGCTCTGACCACTGTCCCAGACTGAACTGTGGGCCCCTCAACAACAGAGACTGGGATTTCCAGTTGAGAGATAACTCCACGGTGCAGGAAATGATTGTGACTGTCCTTAGGTCACCCAAGCATTCTCTGGAAAATACCCAGGGTTCCACGGGTCCCCAGGAGCCAGCCCGGAGCCAGAGCTAGGAACCCAGGCACCAGCACAGAGTCCTGCTTGCACACGTTACTCACTGTCCCACATAGAACTGTGGCACTAGAAACCGAGCTTCTCTGTTGGGTGCAAACCCACAGGGAGGGGAACAGCAGGTCTGTTCTCAGAGCACTCAGCCAATACCACCACCCCGAAAAGGTCTCAGGAAAAATTATCCAGTTTTGGCAGACGCCCAGGCACCCAATCCCCAGAAAGGCAGAGCCAAGCGCATCTGTGTCTGTGGGTTCTACTTGCCAACCCAGACAGAACAGCAGTCCCCAAAGCAAAGTCTGGATGTCCCTGTCAGGAGAAAACCCCACAGTAGGGGATCATCAGGTTCAAGCTCAGGACACTAGCTCCAGAAGATTTTCTGAATTCATAAAGAATCAAGGCTCCATCAGGGAAATGCAAATCAAAACGACCCTGAGATATCACCTTACACCCATCAGAATGGCCAAGATGAAAAACTCAAGTGACAACACATGCTGGAGAGGTTGTGGAGAAAGGGGAACCCTCCTCCACTGCTGGTGGGAATGTAAACTGGTACAACCACTCTGGAAAGCTATCTGGCACTTTCTAAGACAATTAAGAATAGTGCTTCCTCAAGACCCAGCTATACCACTACTAGGTATATACCCAAAGTTCGTTCAAGTACACAAAAGCGATACTTGCTCAACCATGTTTATAGCAGCTTTATTTGTAATAGCCAGAACCTGGAAACAACCCAGATGTCCATCAACGGAGGAATGGGTACAGAAATTGTGGTATTTTTACACAATGGAATACTACTCAGCAATCAAAAAGGAGGAAATCATGAAATTTGCAGGCAAATGGTGGGATCTAGAAAAGATCACTCTGACTGAAATATCCCAGAAGGAGAAAGACAAACATGGGATATACTCACTTATATAGATCTATAAGATATGATAAACATAATGAAATCTATACACCTAAAAAAGATAATCAATTGAGCGGACATGGGGTAAGATGATCAATCCTCGTTTAGAAAGACAGATGGGATGTGCATTGAACGTATGACAGGAGTCTACTGAGCGCATCTGAAAGACTCTAACTAGCAGTGTTTTCAAAGCAAAGACTCATGACCAAACCTTTGGCAGAGTACAGGGAATCATAAGAAAGAAGGGGAGTTAGTCTGATGGGGAAAGGATAGGAGCTCCACAAGGACCAAATATATCTGGGCACAGGGTCTTTTCTGAGACTGACATTCAAACAAAGACCATGTATGGATATAACCTAGAACCTCCACTCAGATGTAGCCTGTGGTAGCTCAGTAACCAATTGGTTTCCCAAAGTGAGGGGAACAAGGACTATTTCTAACAGGAACTCAATGACTGGCTCTTTGGCCTCCCCACCCCCGAAGGGAGGAGCAGTCCTGTTAGGCCACAGAGGAGGGCTTTGCAGCCAGTCCTGAAGATACCTGATAAAACAGGATCAGATGAATGGGGAGGAGGTCCCCCCTATCAGTGGACTTGGAAAGGGGCACGGTGGAGATGAGGGAGGGAGGGAGGGACTGGGAGGGAATGAGGGATCGGGACACAGCTGGGATACAGAGTTAATAAAATGTAACTGATAAAAAAATAATAATAATAATAAAAATCTTTCATCTCAAAAAATAAAAGAATCAAGACTCTAGCCTTCTACTGCAGGCATGAGCACCATGCTCATCTGCCATTGTTGAGTACCACTAGGGCACTGGGGCACACAGCTGCACCCTCAGACCTACAAAAGCTGGAGTGCCATTACAGCAGCCCTCAGATTCTATTCCAAGGTTTGACCAGTTATCCCTAGCTAAACTGACAAAGCTGTGGGAATCCCTGGTTCTTCAAGAGGGCTGCACCGAACAATTACACATTAAGAACAACAGCTGCAGCTCACTAAATTTAGAGCAAGAAACTAAATTCAGAGCAAGTATTAGGGCAGCCATCATCAGGGCCTCTCCTGATTAGAGGAGAACCTTCCTGAGCACAACAGTTACCACACAGGTCTGTAGGCCTAAGGTGAACTGTGACAATTCCAGAGAAGCACCGCTGTTCAGTTGACCACACCAAATAGCTGAGGAGAACTCCTTCAGAACACAGCCAAGTGAATTCTCCTCACCCCAGGACCCAGCAGGAACCAGAAATTAACAGACAACAGCAGAGACAGAGATGGGTAGAGGCAAGCGAAAAAGCACAACCTACAAAAGGCAAAGCAATATGGCATCCCCAGAACCTAGTTATACAGGGTCAAGTGGCCCTGAACACCCTAACATAAGTGAAATTCAAGAAGATGACCTTACATTTATGCTTATGAAGAGGTTAATGGAGGAAGCAAATAAAATGAATAAAGAATTAGGGGAAGATATAACAAAACAGATTATGGCCATCCGTGCAGAAATACTGGAAGATGCAGCCAGTTTGTGGCTTTCAGAGAGGAAATTATTAAATCATTGACAGAAATAAAAGAAACAAATGAATATTCAAAGAAACAGCTGAAGGAATTGAGGGAAAATTCAGTCAGACAGGTGAAGTATATCAACAAAACAGTTCAAAATCTGAAGATAGAATTGAAAAAATTAAAGAAAACCCAAATGGAGGAAATTGTGCAGAGAAAGAACTTAGGGAAGAAAACAGGAAATATGGAGACAAGCATAATCAATAGACTACAAGAGATGGAAGAAAGAATCTCAGGTTTGGAAGATACAATGGAAGAAATCAATGTATCCATCAAAGAAAAAAATAAATCTAAAGAATCCCTGACATAAACCATTCAAGAAATCCAAGACAACATAAAAAGACAAAACCTAAGAACAATAGGAATAGAGGAAAAAGAAGATTCCCTCCTCCAAAGCCCAGAAAATATTTTCAACAAAATCGTAGAAGAAAACTTTTCCAACTTAAAGGAGAGGCCTATAAGAATTCAAGAGGCTTCTCAAAAAGCGTCCAGATCAAAACAAAGCCAGTGTGTACATCTTCACCGGAAAATATTATGCCAGTACATTTATAATTTCATTATTTCATGGAACATCTTGGGTTCTGACAATAACAGAACACCCAAATTTTACAGTACCACATTTGTTTTTTTTTGTTTTTTTTGTTTTGTTTTTTTTTTCAATGCAGTTTATTCAGGAACATTGAACAATCCTCGGACCCCGGGGAAAGCCAGCCCACAGCTTAAATAGCCTCTGGGTAGCCAACCCAGGCGTGCCACGGGGGCAATGCAGATAGGTCCACATACATGGAAGCAGCAAGAAGAGCATAAATATAAAGATTTACAGACATCCTGCCAGACTAGACTGATGTCCACAGACCCAGGAGAGTTCATGGGCTACAGACTATCAACCTCTAACTTACAGTATTTTATCATTTGCTAGATTTTATACCTTCTCACTCATTTAAAAAATTTCTAGAATTTGTGTAAACATAAATGTGGTTATTTTTGACATTGTGCATTTTGTTACAGAGATTACCATTATTTTCATCCAAATACATAATTTGTGTAGTGACACATATAATAGATATCTAGCATTACGCATTATTGTATCCCCTCAATATGACGGAGAAGTTGTATTCCGCTTCATAACTAAAGGACTCACAGTAAGCAACTGTGCATGTAGTATTAACTAAGCATTTGGGATAAACTGAAAGTACGGTCACGAAGCATGGTTTTCAATAAATGTAGTGTAAGCTTTTCTAAAAATTTATAAACAAGAACAATATAAAAACTTGCACATTTCTCTGTGCATCTAATTTTACAGTGCAATAAGCACAATGAATAAAACACAGTGAATGATTTGAACAGATATGAGCTTCAGGAGGTTGGAAATTAAACAGTACACTTCTTTCTATGTCTCAGTAATATTCTATAGCATTAAGTGCTAATATCCTTACTGGGGAAAGTAAACTTTGGTGAATTTTTTTTTCTTCTTCTGTTACAGGGGTTTGAATGAGCTACAAATAGGTAACCAAATAGTTTCTTAATAAAAATGATATCATTCCTTTGTATGTCTTTTATTCGATTTTGTTGCCTTTCAAATAAAATGGTAGGTAACAATAAAAAAAAAAAAAGAATTCAAGAGGCCTACAAAACACCTAATGAATTAGACCAGAAAATAAAATCCTCCAACCACATGAAAATCAAAACAATAACTATACAGAACAAAGAAAAAATACTAAAAGCTGCAAGGGAAAAAGGCCAAGTAACATATAATGGCAAACTCTTCAGAATCACACATGACTTGTCAACAGGGACTATGAAATCCAGAAGGGTCTGGATGGATATCATGCAGGCCCTAAGAGAACACAGATGTCACCTTAAGGTACTGTACCCAGCAAAACTTTAAGTCCTCATAGACAGAGAAAACAAGGTATTCAAAGACAAAAACAACTTTTAACAAAACCTGCATACTAATCCAGTGTTACAGAAGATGCTAGAAGGAAAAATACAACTGAAGAAAACTAACTACTTTCAAGAAAACACAGGAAATAAAAAACCTCACTACAGCAAAAGAAAAACTAGCCAAACACACAAATACATTACAATAGCCAACATCAATATCAAAGGATATAAAAGCCACTGGATATTAATCTCCCTCAACATCAATGGACTCAATTATCCAATAAAAAGATACAGACTAACAAAATGGATCCAAAAACAAGACCCCACAATCGGTTGCATACAAGAAACACACCTAAATCACAAATATATACATTACCAGAGAATAAAGGGCTGGAAGACGGCTTTCCAAGCAAATGGATCCAAGAAGCAAGCAGGAGTAGTCATTCTAATATCTGATAAAATAGACTTTAAAACAAATTAATCAAAAGAGATGGGGAAGGACACTTCATACTCATCAAGGGAAAATTCTACCAGGAAGACATCACAATCCTGATCATCTATGCCCCAAATGCAAGGGCACTCATATTTGTAAAAGGAACATTAATAAAACTTAAACCACACATAGACAGCCACACATGAATAGTGGGAGACTTCAACACCCCACTCTCAACAAAGAACCCATAAAATATAAAACAGAAATTAAATAAAGAAACAATAAATCTGACAGAGGTCACAAATCAAATGGATGTCACAGACATCTACAAAACCTTTCACCCAAACAAAAAAGAATTTACATTCTTCTCAGCACCTCATGGAACCTTCTCCAAAATAGACCATATACTTGGTCACAAAGAAAGACTCAACAGATAAAAGAAGATTGAAATAATACCTTGTAAACTCATTGGTACAGGAGACAACTTCCTGAACAGAACATCAACAGTTCAGGCTCTAAGAGCAACAATCAGTACATGGGACCTCATGAAACTGAAAAGCTTCTGTAAAGCAAAGGACACCATCATCAAAACAAAATGACTGCCTACAGATTGGGAAAGAATCTTCACCAACCCTTTATTCGACAGAAGGCTAAAATCCACTATATATAAAGAACTAAAGAAGCTGAAAAGCAGCAAACCAAGTAATCCAATTAAAAAATGGTGAATAGAGCTAAACAGAGAACTCTCTTTAGAGGAATATCGAATGGAAGAGAAAGACTAAAAGAAATGCTCAACTTCATTAGCCATTAGAGAAATGCAAATCAAAAGGACACTAAGATGTCACATTACACCCATCAGAATGGCCAAGATGAAAATCTCAAGTGACAACACATGCTGGAGAGGTTGTGGAGAAAAGGGGACACTCCTCCACTGCTGGTGGGAATGTAAACTTGTACAACCACTCTGGAAATCAATCTGGCACTTTCTCAGACAGCTAAGAATAGCGGTTCCTCAAGATCCACCCATACCACTACTAGGCACATATCCAAAAGAGGCTCAAGTACACAATAAGGACATTTGCTCAACCACATTTGTAGCAGCTTTATTTGTAATAGCCAGAAGCTGGAAACAGCCCAGATGCCCCTCAAATGAAGAATGGATGCAGAAATTGTGGTATATCTACACAATACAGTATTACTCTGCAATAAAAAATAAGGAAATAATGAGATTTGTAGGTAAATGGTGGGACCTGGAAAGGATTATCCTGAGTGAGCTGTCCCAGAAGCAAAAAGACACACATGGTATATCCTCACTCATGTAGACATATAAATAAGATAAACCTACTAAAATCTGTACATCTAAAGAAACTAATTAAGAGAGAAGACCCTGACTAAAATGCTCAATCTGCATCCCAAAAGACAAAGAGTATGGACATCAGAAGAAGAAGAAAACAGGAAAAAAGTTAGGAGCCTGCAACAGAGGGCCTCTGAAAGGCTCTGTCTTGCAGACTATCAAAGCAGATGCTGAGACTTATGACCAACTGTTGGGCAGAGTGCATGGAATCTTATGTAAGAAGTGTGAAATAGTAAGATCTGGAGTGGAAGAGGGACTGCCTCTGACATAACCTGATTGGCCTGCTCTTTGATCACCTCCCCCTGAGATGGAAGCAGCCTTACCAGGCCACAGAATATGACAATGCAGCCACTCCAGATGTGATCTGATAGAGTAAGATCAGAAGGAAGGAGAGGAGGACCTCCCTTATCAGTGGACTAGGGGAAGGTCATGCATGAAGTATTGGGACGGAAGGTGGGACTGGGAGGGGGAAAAGGAGGGGCTTATGGGGTGACACAAAATGAAGAAAATGTAATTAATAAAATTAAATTAAAAAAAGAAATAATACCTTGTATCCTATCTGATCTCCAGGTCTAAAGCTGGACATCAATGACAAAACAGCAAAAGGCCTACACACACATGGAAACTGAACAACTTGGTACTAAATGACAGCTGGGTCAGAGAAGAAATAAAGAAATAAGCTAAAGTCTTCCTAGACTTCAATGAAAATGAAGGCACAACATACCCAAACTTATGGGACATAATGAAAGCAGTGTTAAGAGGAAAGTTCATAGCACTAAGTGCCTTCAAGAAGAAATTTGAAACATCTCATTCAAGCAACTTAATGGCTCACGAGAAAGCCCTAGGAAGAAAAGAAGTAGACACACAGAAGAGGAGTAGATGACTGGAAATAATCAAACTCAGGGATGAAATCAATCAATTAGAAACAAATAAAACAATTCAAAGAATCAATGAAACCAAGAGCTGGTTCTTTGAGAAAATCAACAAGACAGACAAACCTTTAGCCAAACTAAATAAAAGGCAGAGAAACACTATCCAAATCAACAAAATCAGAAACAAAAAGGGAGACATAAACACAGACACTGAAGAAATCCAAACAATAATTAGGTCTTACTTCAAAAGTCTATATGCCACAAAATATGAAAATCTAAATTAAATGGACAGTTTTCTTGACCGATTCCACATGCTAAAGCTCAATCATGACCAGGTAAATCAATGAAAATAGTCCTATATCTCCTAAGAAAATAGAAGCTGTCATCAAAATTCTCCCATGGGAGAAAAAAAAAAAATCCCAGGGCAGATGGTTTTAGTGCAGAATTCTACCAAACCTTCAGAGGAGAGCTAACTCCAAAATTCTTTAAACTATTCCACAAAATAAAAAACAAAAAACAACAACAACAACAAAAAAAAAAAAAAAACAAAAAACAGAAGGAACACTACCAAAGTCATTCTATGAAGCCACAGTCACCATGGTACCTGAACCTCACAAAGACCCAACAAAGAAAAAGAATTTCAGACCAATTTCCTTCATGAACATCAATGCAAAAATACTCAATAAAATACTTGCAAACCAAATCCAAAAATACATCAAAGATATCATCCACTGTGTCCAAGTAGGCTTCATCCCAGGTATGCAGGGGTGGTTCAATATATGGAAATCCATCAATGTGAACCAGCACATAAATAAACTGAAGAAGAAAAACCACTTGATCACCTCCTTAGATTCTGAAAAGGCATTTGACAATATTCAACATAAACTCATGTTTAAAGTCTTAGAGAGATCAGGGATATAAGGCACATACCTGAACATAGTAAAGGCAATATACAGCAAGCCTATAGCCAATATCAAACTCAATGGAGAGAAAATTAAATCAATCCCACTGAAATCAGGGAAGGCAAGGCTGCCCACTCCCTCCATATCTCTTCAACATTGTTGAAGTTCTTGCTTGCCCTGACCCGCAGGACTTCAACGGGGTTCCTAAAGTAGGAGAATAGAAGAATGGGGGGGGGGAGGAGGGATGAGAAACACGAGAAATGAAGGCAAAGTCTGTTTGTCTGATTAAAGCCTCATTTATTAGAAAATGTTCCCCAACTTATATAGGGAGAAGGCAGGAAAGGGGGGAAGGTTAATTTACTGCTGCAGGAGATAAGAAGAGTGCTTTCATGGGTTAAATATTGCACCTGCAAGATACCGTAAGGATGTTTTCTTAAGACACATCACGGAAGCTCTAAAAATAACAGGTGGATGTCCTCGCAAATGTATCACCCATGATTTAGGGTTCTAGGTAACTCTTTCACTAAATAGCTTTCAATCTGCACTACATGACCTTTGCTCACTACTTGGCTTTGGCTTTAGTAAATAGTTTTGTCTCCCCTAAATAGCTTTGGCTCACTATTTAACTTTGGCTTCAGTAGATAGCTTTGGCTCCTGGCACTTGCTACAGAAATAAGACAATTAAAGGAGATTAAGGGGATATAAATTAGAAAGGAAGAAGTCAATGTATCACTTATTGCAGATGATATGATAGCATACCTGACTGACCCCAAAAATTATACTAGGGAACTCCTACAGCTGCTTAACACCTTCAGCAAAGTTGCTGGATATAAAATTAATTTAAAAAAGTCAGTAGCTCTTCAGTATACAAAAGACAATGGGCTGAGAAAGAAATTAGGGAAACAACACCCTTCGCAATAGCCACAAATGACATAAAGTACCTTGGTGTTACCCTAACCAAGCAAGTCAAAGACTTGTATGAAAAAAATTTCAAGTCTCTGAAGAAAGAATTAGAAGAAGATATCAGAAGATGGAAAGATCTTCCATGCTCATGGCTTGGCAGGATTAATATAATAAAATGTCCATCTTACCAAAAGCAATTTACAGATTCCATGAAATCACCATCAAATTATTGACATAATTCTTTACAGACCTTGAAAGAAAAATTCTCACATTCATATGGAACAAAAAAAAAAACCCACAATTACTAAAACAATATTCTTCAGTAAAATATCTTCAGGGAGTACACTGCCGTCAGAACAAAATGACTGCCTACAGATTGGGAAAGGAAATTCACCAACCCTTTATCTGACAGAGGGCTGATATCCAGTGTATATAAAGAACTCAAGAAGTTAAACAACACCAAATGAAGTAATCCAATTAAAAAATGGAGTACAGAGCTAAACAGAGAATTCTCAATAGAGGAATATCGAATGGCAGAGAAACACTTAAAGAAATGTCCAATGTCCTTAGTCATCATGGAAAAGCAAATCAAAACAACCCTGAGAGTTCACCTTACACCCATCAGAATGACTAATAAATCAAGTTACAACACATGCTGGAGAGGTTGTGGAGAAAGGGGAATCCTCCTCCACTGCTGGTAGGAATGTAAACTTGTATAACCACTTTGGAAATCAATCTGGCACTTTCTAAGACAATTAGGAATATTTTCTGCTTCAAGATCCAGCTATACCACTGCTAGGCATATATCCAAAAGACTCTCAAGTATATACAACAAGGACATCTGCTCAACCATGTTTGTAGCAGCTTTATTTGTAATAGCCAGAAGATGGAAACAGCCCAGATGTCCCTCAGTTGAGGAATGGATACAGAAATTGCGGTACATCTAAACTATGGAATATTACTCAGAGATAAAAAAAACAAACAAACAAAAAACAAAACAAAACAAAAAAAACAAAACAAAAAAAGGAAAGCATGAAATTTGCAGGTAAATGGTGGGAAGTGAAAAAGACCTTCCTGAGTGAGGTATCCCAGAAGCAGAAAGACATGCAAGGTATATATTCACTCATAAGTGAATACTAGACATATAATATAAGATAAACATACTAAAATCTGTACACCTAAGGAACCTAATCAGGATGAAGGACTCTGGCTAAGATGATCAATCCCCATTCAGAAAGGCAAAGAGGATGGACATTGGAGGAGAGAGAAAACAGGGAACAGGACAGGAGCCTACCACAGAAGGCCTCTGAAAGGCTCTACCCTGCATGGTATCAAGGTAGATGTTGAGACTCATAGCCAAACTTTGGGCAGAGTACAGGGAATCTTATGAAAAAAGTGGGAGATAGTAAGACCTGGAGAAGACAGGAACTCCACAAGGACAGCAACAGATCCTAAAAGTATGGGCACAGGTGTCTTTTCTGAAACTGATACTCCAGCCAAGGACCACTCATGGATATGGAATGAACCCTCTGCACAGAGGTAGTCTATGGCAGTTAAGTATCCAAGTTGCCTCCATAGTAATGGGGACAGGAGTGTCTCTGACATGATCTGATTGGCCTACTTTTTGATCACCGCCCCCTGAGGAGGGAGCAGCCTTAACAGGCCACAGAAGAAGACAATGCAGCCACTCCTGATTAGATCTGATAGACCAGTGTCAGAGAAAAGGAAAAGAAGACCTCCCTTTTCAGTGGACTGGAAGAGGGAAATGGGTGGGGAAGAGGGAGGCTGTGTTTTTGGACAGGAGGAGCGAGGGAGGTACAGAGGGGATACAAAGTGAATAAACTGTAATTAATAAAAATAATTTTTTATTTAACTTTTATTAACTACACTTTATTCCTTTTGTATCCCTCCATAAGCCTCTCCCTCCTCCTCTCCTGGTCCCACCCTCCCCCCTTTCTGCATGCATGCCTCTCCCCAAGTCCACTGATAAGGGAGGTCCTCCTCTCCTTCTTTCTGATCTTTTTTTTTTTTTTTTGGTTCTTCTCAATGCAGTTTATTCAGGAACCTTGAACAATCTTCTGACCCTGGGGAAAGCCAGCCCACAGCTTAAATAGCCTCTGGGTAGCCAACCCCAGCGTGCAGATAGGTCCACATACACAGAAGCAAGCCAGATCCTCAGCCTTAGCCAAATATGGAGTTGTTTGTGACAGAGAGCACTCACCATCGGGAAGGTGGAAGGTGGGAAACCAGCTCCATCTTTAAGGCGTGGCATTACGCAGCTCTCTACAGTTCCCCCTTTTTGTTTTAGACGCATCAGGCAAGAGTAGAGGTCTGATCTCTGATATCAGAAATAAATTGGGACTTTGTACCAATGTTCATTTAGGTGTCATCCACCCAAAGAGCATCAGACCCATCAGATACATTTTTCTTAGAGGCAGGACCTGGGGCATCAACCCACATGCAATCAGACATGCTCTTCTCTGGGTCGAAAGCCGCTGACCCTGAGTGCAGTGCTTAGCCTCGCATCCTGAGCATAACATTTTAGCTTTTTATGGTACCCAACCATGCTTGGGGAGACTGTACTGCTTCAATGGCTGTAAAGGCCTGAATGGTCATGGCTGCATGACACTGTTGTGAGACTCTAATCTTGCATATACACCACAGGCAAACCAAGGAGACCAACACCAGAAGGCCTGCTAACACTCCCATGCCCGCCCATTCCTTCAGATGATTCATGGCTGCAGCAATCCATGATGATATTTCTGTGGCTAGTCCTACGTCCACTCTGGTAGAATTTGCCGTAACAATGGCCACTCTCAGCTGCTTTTCTTCAGTCCAATTACCTAAAATATAGCTAGACAATTGTTTAGACAGATTTGCAGCACGGGAAAAATTCTCATATTGTATGCTAGTGACACAAAGTCCAGCATACTTCCATTAACAGCCAAGTTGAGCTATTTGCCATAGGGTATCAATTTGCTCCTGCAAGAGGTCAACCCTCTGATTGAACACCATCAAGTCTCCTTTTAGTTGAGCATTAATTACTTTTTGTACATCTAAAGCATGAGCTACATTGGCTAAAAGATTATTTAGGGTCTGAGCAGTCTGCATAGTATGACTAATGGCTAATGCTGTGGTGGTAGCTCCAACAGCCGCCAATGAGATGGCAGTAACAATGGCGGCTCTAATTCCAAGATCCCTTTTCTGTCTGAAGAGAGTCATAGCGTGAGGGGCATCAACGGGCACAGGCCAGAAGCTGGAAACAACCCAGATGCCCCTCAACTGAAGAATGGATGCAGAAATTGTGGTACATCTACACAATGGAATATTACTCAGCAATGAAAAATAAGGAAATCATGAAATTTGCAGGTAAATGGTGGGATCTGGAAAGGATCATCCTGAGTGAGATGTCCCAGAAGCAAAAAGACACACACGGTATATACTCACTCATATAGACATACAACAGAGGACAAAACCACTAAAATCTGTGCATCTAAAGAAACTAAGCAAGAGAGAGGACCCTACCTAAAACGGTCAATCCCCATCCTGAAAGGCAAAGAGGATGGACATCAGAAGAAGAAGAAAACAGGAAACAACCTAGGAACCTACCACAGAGGGCCCCTGAAAGCCTTTGCCCTACAGATTATCAAAGCAGATGCTGAGCCTGCTGGGCAACTGTTGGGGAGAGTGAATGGAATTTTATGTAAGAACTGGGAAATAGTAAGAGCTGGAGAGGACAGGGTCTCCACAAAGAGAGCAACAGAACAAGAAAATTTGAACACAGGGAACTTCCCAGAGACTCATACTCCAACCAAGGACTATTCATGGAGATAACCTAGAACCCCTGCACAGATGTAGCCCATGGCAGCTCAGTCTCCAAGTGAGTTACATTGTAATGTGAAGAGGGACTGCCTCTGACCTAATCTGACTGGCCTGCTCTTTGATCACCTCCCCCTGGTGGGGAGCAGCCTTACCAAGCCATAGTAGAGGACAATGCAGCCACTTTTGATGTGAACTGATGGACTAAGATCAGAAAGGAGAGGAGAACCTCCCCTATCAGTGGACTTGGGGAGTGGCATGCATGCAGAAAGCAGAGGGAGGGTGGGTTCGGGAGGGGAGGAGGGAGGGGCTTATGGGGGGATGCAGAAAGAATAAAGTGTAATTGATGAAAATTAAAAAAAAAGAAAAGATAATTTAAGAACCTTAAATGACTTTCAAAAGTGGAGGAAAACATGGAGTTAGTCAATTTACATGGAGCACGTCTCGCCCCTGGGGGCAATGGTCTCCTGAACCTACTCAGATCCCGGACACCACCACTGGTAGTTCTAGAACTGATGCAGGATGTTCCAACGAGGGGTTTAAGGCTTCTCATAATATTTCCTATAAGTCCACACCTGTTTATTTATAACCCCCATTTTTATTCATTGTTAGCCAGATAGAGCCAAGTAATTGTGGTAATGATACTTGCTTTATTGCCCAATGCCGGAATGCTAGTGAATTTAGGTATGCCCTGGTTATTTGCATGCCTCGCTGGGTGCCTGTGCCCGTTAAAAATAATTTTTTAAAAAAGAGACTATTAGTCTCATAAAAAAAGAAAACACATTTTTTGTTTCATGCCAGTAAAGCAAATATGCTTTTGATAAATTATCAAAGTTTTTTCATTTTAATATTTTCATTCCTGATCAATGAAAGTCATTTGTTAGTCTTTATAAATTAGTTTGAACTAAATGACCATGCTGCCTGCTAAACTGTAGTTCAGGCCATTTTAATCTCTCCTAATTTTGATGGTACGCACAGCTTTCCTTCTTCTGTGGAAATAAAGGCAAAACCTCTTCCCAAAAGAGTACATATCCAGATTTCCATTCTGAGGTCAACACATCTTTAAAATATTCAGGTTGATTCAGTTCAGCAGTGTTTTTCCTCACTATCCAATGTCTCTCCACAGTTGTTCTTTTCTCATCGGCATTTACAAAATTTAAAGTTAACAAAGTACTATGTAATCTATCTCTGGGTGTCTTTATCCTTTTCTGTTTAATAAGCAAATATTTTAAAGTGTGATTAGGTCTTTCTTATAACTGCTTGTCCTGTAGGATTGTGTGGCATGCTAGTAATATGTTTTAAGTTGTAATATGTAAAAAAAAAAAATGTTTCATTTTACTAGAAACATATAGTGGATAATTTTGAGTCTTAATTTGTACAGGTATGACAATAATAGCCATAATTTCTAATAAATGTGTAATTATAGAATCAGCCTTTTCATAACTTAGAACAATTGCCCATTTTAATTCTGAATATGTATCTATGGTATGGTGAACAAACATACTTTATTTTTCTAAAATCTATAAAATGAAACACATCAGTTTGCCAAATGTCATTTCTTTGAATATATTTTGGGTTACTACCTGCAGGTAATGGAGTTGACTTATACAAAGAATAAGTAGGACATTGCTTTATAATTTTCTTGGCTTTTTGCCAAGTGACAGAAAAATCTTTCTTTAAACCTTTGCTGTTTATATGCTGTTTCTTTTGAATTTCTAAGACTTCTACCACATTTTCTATTAATACATGATCAATTTCATCATTACCTTGTGCTTGAGGGCCTAGTAGAACTGTATGAGAACTGATATGTGTTATATGCAATGGATGATTTCTATTTCTGATTACATGCTGTAGTTGAATAAATAGTGAAGTTAATTCTGAAACATCTGAAATAATTTCATCAGTTTCAATATGTAAACAACTCTTTCTGCATATTGCAAGTCAGTAACTACATTAAGAGATTCAAGAAAATTTAATAATATCATGAGAATGGCATACAACTCTGATTTGTGAACTGAATCATAAGGACTCTGATCTACTTTACTTACTTTTCCTGACTTATAACTTGCCTTTCCTGATTTATTTGCAACATTATAAAATGTAGATCTCCAGAAATTTGTGTCACTTTTACTATATGAGAAAGAATATAATTAGCTCTTTTTGATAAACTGAAGTATCTTGCTTTTAACATATTTATTGTTAATCTCTTCCAAAAAAAATTACAGCAACCTCTTTTCCAATGTTTATTTTCTGCCCATAATTTTCCACATTAGTAAAGGGTACCACAATTTCTGCTGGGTCTATTCCTGTTCATTGACAAAACTTCACTTTTTTCTTTCAGAATCAATTCAGAAATGTTTTCTCTTTAATTTTTTACTGTTTGTTTGCTAAATATTTTTATTATAATAAATTATCATCTCTCTACAGAAGAATTATTTTGGGAGATTGAATAGAAGACAAAATAACCAAAATACAATCCAGCTTTGGATACATGTGATACACATATGCATTGTATAATTTCTTTTTTTCACAGTCAATTCTGCCTCTGCTGATAACTTTCTTGGACTCTTTAAGTCCTTATAACCTTCTAAAGTTTTCAATAAATTACTTAGCTCTTGAGTCATTAATCCAATTGTGAGACATAGCCAGTTAGTATCTCCCAACAAATTTTGAAAATCATTAAGAGTTTGTCATTGATTTTTCTTGATTTGTACTTTCTGTGGTCAAGTTTTATTTATATCTATCATATATCTTAATTGATAGAATCTCTTCTTTGTATTTTTTTTTCAAGAGCAATTTGTAATCCTCAGCAAAGTAAAACTCTCTTTACTTCATCAAACATTTTTGCCCCCTAAGGTATCTGCATGTGAATCAGCAAGTAAAATATCATCAATCTGATACATTTTAGATTATAATTCACAAATTATTTCTAATGGTTGTTATAAAAAATATTCACACAAAGTAGGACTGTTTAACATTCCTTGTAGTAAGACTTGTAAGACTTTTCAGTGATATCTCTTTATTGGACAACTAATATTATAAGTATGTACTGAAAAAAAAACCCTTTCCTAGTATATCAATGTAAAGAGATTATGAAAAAGCAATCTTTTAAACTAGTTACTAGCAAAGACCATGATTTCAGTAATAGAGAAGGCAATGGAATTCCAGGCTGTAAAGGTGTCATGGCTGAATCATCTTATTTACGTCTCTTAAATCTGTCTACATCCTCCATTTTCTTGATTTATTTTTATAAAAAACAGAGTGGGAGTCAATGGGCTCGATGTGTTGAGCACTTAACTGCTTCTATATGAGCTGTTTTAGTATCTGTAATTTTTTTTTTGTCATAGGTCACTTATCCGCTTATATACGCTTGTCAGCTAGGCACATTAAAGATAAGGCTATTGGTAACATTGAAAGACCAATACCTGTTGAGTCCTGCTTATGGACAACCTGGACAGTCTGTGACTGTTCTTGATAATAACTTTTAGTATTTTTCTCAGAAGCATTCTTTGTTCTATGGTTTGTTTTTTAGATTGGAGGAATGTTAATCTGTGTTTTTCATTGCTGTAACAAATCACTTCTTCATAAATTCATGGCTATATTAGTCACATATGGCTTTAATTTTTCTAGTTGTCCTTCTAGCCCTATACACTCAACCTATATTGCATTTTGCTTTACCAGAAATAAAGTTCCAATCTGTGGAAGTTGAATATTTACCTCCTGAGTAGGTCAATCTGGATGCCAAGATTTTGGTGAAATTATTGTTATATCTGCCCTTGTGTCTACTAAACCTTCAATTTCAGTGTCATGTATTTGAATTTTTTGCTTTGGTCTGTGATAATGTATAACAAAACTTATTTTCTGTTCTCTCTTGACCTTTTTTTCTTACTTAAGCTATTCTCCTATTGGTTACAACCAGAGCAGTGTTGATTTTTAACAACAGGCATTAGATATTTTAATTATTCAGTGGATGAGTTTCTACAACACTGACAGGAAACCATTGAATCAGATTTGAAGTTGGGGCTTTGGAAGGCCAGCTTGAGAATTTTCCAATGGAAAAGAGTTACCCTGCCTATCCTTGTTGATCTGTAATCATTAGTCCAATGCCAGCCCCTTAAACACTTTTTACATACTCCAGAAGCCTGAGGCCTTCCTTTTGGATTATCTCTAGGAAAAAAAAATGTTTCTACAACTCCTTGCATACCGTCCCTTTTGGAATTATCAAGCTTATCACAAACATCTGACATTTTGGTTTTTCTTAAAACTTTTAGAAATTATTTCTTTTATCAGAGTAGCATCACAAATATAAGATCCAATATCAGCCATATTTTTATTCTATTCACCAATATGATAGTGATCAATAAATTACCTTTTTACCTTCAGAATTAGCATTTTCAAAAGCCAAAGATCTGATTAATATTTGTCTGACTTCTGAATCTGGTACTATTATATTTACAGCTGAGGTCACCCTTTGGAAAAAAATCAATGAAGGCTTACTTTGGGCCTTGTATAATTTTAGTAGATGACTCACTCCTCTTTTCTGATTCTTCAACTTTATCTCAAACATTTAAAGCTGCTAAATAACATAGCACCAAGGTGTGATTATCAAATTCAAGCTGCCTTTATAACTCAGCATATTGACTTTCACATAACAATTGATCCTGGGAAATATTAATAAATCTAGCTTTATGTTCAGGACAAAGCTTTTAGTATGAGGAATAAGTTCATCACAAACCAGGATTTCTTTTATTTTTTTTCTAATTTTTATTTTTTTTATATTATTTACAGTTTGTAACTTTGTATCCCTGTTGTATCCTGCTCCCTCTTTCCCTCCCAATCCCACCCTTGTTTCCTCCCTGCCCCTTTCCAAGTCCACTGATAGGGGAGAACCCCCTCTCCTTTCATCTGATACTGGTTTATCATGTGTCTTCAGGACTGTATGCAAAGTTCTCCTCTGTGGACTAGCAGGGTTGCTCCTCCCTTGGGGAGGGGGGAGGTCAAAGAGCCCCCCGGTGAGTTCATGTCAGAAACGGTCCCTGTTCCCCTTGTTAGGTACCCACTTGGATACTTGGATACTTGGATACTGATCTACCAAGGACTACATCTGAGCAGAGGTTCTAGGTTGCATCCACACATGGTCCTTGTTTGCAGAAACAGTCTCATAAAATACCCCCCTGTGCACAGACATATTTGGTCCTTGTGGAGCTCCTGTCCTCTCCAGGTCATATTAACCCCTCCCTTTTTTTTTTTCCTTTTTTTTGATTCCCTGCACTCTGCCGAAGGTTTGGTTATGAGTCTTAATATCTGCTTCCATACACTGCTAGGTAGAGCCTTTCAGAGCCCTCTGTGGTAGGCTCCTATCCTGTTACTTACTTGTTCCTACATCCAATGTCCATCCCATTTGTCTTTCTAAGTGAGGATTGATCATCATACTGTGGGTCTTCTTGTTTTTCTTCTTTAGGTATATAGATTCCAGTATGTTTATCCTATCTTATAGGTCTGTATAAGTGAGTATATACCATGTGTGTCTCTCTGCTTTTGGGATACCTAACTCAGAATGATCGTTTCTAGGTCTCACCATTTGCCTGGACATTTCATGATTTACTTATTTTAATTGCTGAGTAGTATTCCATTGTGTAAAAGTACCACAATTTCTGTATCCATTCCTCAACTGAGGGACATCTGGGTTGTTTCCAGGTTCTGGCTATTACAAATAAAGCTGCTACAAACATGGTTGAGCAAATGTCCTTGTTGTTTACTTGAGCATCTTTTGGATATATACCTAGGAGTGCTATAGCTGGATCTTGAGGAAGGACTATTCCTAATTGTCTGAGAAGTCACCAGATTGATTTCCAAAGTGGTTGTACAGGCTTGCATTCCCACCGGCAATGGAGGAGGGTTCCCCATTCTCCACATCCTCTCCAGCATCTATCACCACTTGAGTTCTTGATCTTAGCTATTCTGATGGGTTTAAGGTAAAAAATGGGTTTAAGGTAAAATGGGTATAAGGGTCTTTTTGATTTGCACCTCTCTGATGAATAAAAATATTGATTATTTCTTTAAGTGTTTCTCTGCCATTCTGTATTTTTTAACAGAGAATTCTCTGTTTAGCTCTGTACCCCATTTTTTAATCAGATTACTTGCTTTGTTGCTTTTTAACTTTTTTAGTTCTTTATATGTTCTGGATATTAGCCTTCTGTCAGATATAGGGGTGGTGAAGAGCCTTCTCCATTCTGTAGGCTCTCATTTTATTCTGATGGCAGTGTCCTTTGCTTTACAAAAGCCTTTTGGATTCATGAAGTCCCATTTATTGATTGTTGCTCTTAGAGCCTGTGCTGTTGGTGTTCTGTTCAGGAAGTTGTCTCCTGTGCCAATGAGTTCTAGGCTGTTCCCCACTTTTTTTTCCAACTGATTTAGAGTATCTGGTTTTATGTTGAGGTCCTTGATCCACTTTGATTTTAGTTTTGTGCAGGGTGATAAGTATGTTTCTATTTTCATTTTTCTGCATGTGGACATCCAGGTGGACCAGTACCATTTGCTGATGATGCTGTCTTTTTTCCACTGAATGGTTTTGGTTTCTTTGTCAAAAATCAAATATCCATACGTATGTGTGTTTATTTTTGGGTCTTCTATTATGTTCCATTGATCCACTATTCTATTTCTGTGCCAATACCATGGTGTTTTTATTACTATTCCTCTGTAGTACAGCTTGAGATTGGGAATGGAGATGCCTCCAGATGAACTGTTGTTATACAGGATGGTATTGGAAATTTTGGGGTTTTTTTTTCTCCATATGAATTTGATAATTTTTTTCTCTCAAGATCTATGAAGAATTGTGTTGGTATTTTGATTGGAATAGCATTGAATCGGTAGATTGCTTTTGGCAGAAAAGCTATTTTCACTATGTTAATCCTACCGATCCATGAGCATGGAAGATCTTTCCATCTTCTGATATCTTCTTCTAATTCTTTGTTCAGAGGCTGGAAGTTTTCCTCATACAGGTCTTTCACTTGCTGGATTAGAGTCACTCGAAGGTACTTTATGTTATTAGTAGCTATTGTGAAGGGTGTGGCTTTCCTAATTTCTTTCTCGGTCCTTTGTCCTTGGTATACAGGAAGGCTTCTGATTTTTTTCAGTTTATTTTATATCCAGCCACTTTGCTGAAGGGGTTTATCAGCTGATGGAGTTTTCTGGATGAATTTTTGGGGTTGCTCATTTATACTATCATATCATCTGCATATAGTGAAACTTTGACCTCTTTTGTTCCAATTTGTATTCCCTTGATCTCCTATAATTGTCTTATTGCTCAAGCTAGGACTTCAAGTACTATGTTAAAAAGATATGGGGAGAGTGGGCAGCCTTTTCTTGTCCCTGATTTCAGTGGTATTGGTTTGAGTTTCTCTCCATTGAGTTTGATGTTGGATATAGGCTTGCAGATTATTGCCTTTACTATGTTTAAGCATGTGCCTTGTATCCCTGATCTCTCCAAGACTTTAAACATGAATGGGTGTTGGATTTTTTTTTCAATGCAGTTTATTCAGGAACCTTGAACAATCATCTGACCCTAGGGAAAGCCAGCCCACAGCTTAAATAGCCTCTGGGTGGACAACCCCAGCGTGCCACGTGGGCAATGCAGATAGGTCCACATGGAAGCAAGCCAGATCCTCAGCCTTAGCCAAATATGGAGTTGTTCATGACAGAGAGCACTCACCATCGGGAAGGTGGAAGGCGGAAACCAGCTCCATCTTTCGGGCACGGCATTACACAGCTCTCTACAGTTCCCCCTTTTTGTTTTGGACGCATCAGGCAAGAGTAGAGGTCTGATCTCTGATATTAGAAATAAATTGGGACTTTGTACTGATGTTCATTTAGGTGTCATCCACCCAAAGAGCATCAGACACATCAGATACCTTTTTCTCAGAGGCGGGACCTGGGGCATCAACCCGCATGCAATCAGACATGCTCTTCTCTGGGTCCAAAGCGGCTGACTCTGAGTTCAGTGCTTAGCCTCGCATCCTGAGTGTAACATTTTTGCTTTTTATGGTAGCCAACCATGCTTGGGGAGACTGTCCTGCTTCAATGGCTGTAAGGCCTGAATGGTCATGCCTGCATTACGCTGTTGTGAGACTCTAATCTTGCATATACACCACAGGCAAATCGAGGAGACCAACACCAGAAGGCCTGCTAAGGCTCCCATGCCCGCCCATTCCTTCAGATGATTCATG
The DNA here is from genome assembly GCF_030254825.1 of Meriones unguiculatus. NCBI lineage: Eukaryota > Metazoa > Chordata > Mammalia > Rodentia > Muridae > Meriones > Meriones unguiculatus. The sequence goes on along the minus strand of NC_083360.1, from coordinate 49,382,498 downwards.
GCTACAGCAATCCATGGTGATAATCCTGTGGCTAGTCCTGCGTCCACTCTGGCAGAATTTACTGCAATAATGGCCACTCTCAGCTGCTCCATCGTAGTATCGAATTCTCCAGTCCAATTACCTAAAATATAGCTAGACAATTGTTTAGACAGATTTGCAGCACAGGAAAAATTCTCATGTTGTATGCTAGTGACACAAAGTCCAGCATACTTTCATTGATAGCCAGGTTGAGCGATTTGCCATTGGGTATCAATTTGCTCCTGCACGAGGTCAATCCTCTGATTGAACACCATCAAGCCTCCTTTTAGTTGAGCATTAATTTCTTTTTGTACATCTAAGGCATGAGCTACATTGGCTAAAAGATTATTCAGGGTCTGAGCAGTCTGCACAGTATGACTCATGGCTAATGCCACAGTGGTAGCTCCAACAGCCGCCAATGAGATGGCAGTAACAATGGCGGCTGTAATTCCAAGATCCCTTTTCTGTCTGAAGAGAGTCATAGCGTGAGGGGCATCAACGGTCACAGGCACCCAGCAAGGCATGCGAGTAACCAGGGCATACCTAAATTCACTAGGATTCCTGCATTGTTCAAAAAAGCAAGTATCATCACCACAATTATTTGGCTCTATCTGGCTCATAATGAATAAAAATGGGGGATATAAACAAACAGGTATGGCCTTATTGGAAATATTATGAGAAGCCTTAACCCCCTCGTTGGAACATCCTGAATCAGTTCTAAAACTAGCAGTGGTGGTGTCCGAGGTCTGAGTAGGTTCAGGAGACCATTGCCCCCAGGGGCGAGACGTGCTCCATGTAAATTGAATAACTCCATGTTTTCCTCCACTTTTGAAAGTCATTTAAGGTTCTTAAATTATTTTTTCTCTCTTTTTTAAATTTTTCATCAATTACACTTTATTCATTCTGCATGCCCCCATAAGCCCCTCCCTCCTCCCCTCCCAATCCCACCCTCCCTCCTCCCTCTGCATGTATGCCACTCCCCAAGTCCCCTGATAGGGGAGGTTCTCCTCTCCTTTCTGACCTTAGTCCATCAGTTCACATCAAAAGTGGCTGCATTGTCCTCTACTATGGCCTGGTAAGGCTGCTCTCCCCCAGGGGGAGGTGATCAAAGAGCAGGCCAATCAGATTATGTCAGAGGCAGTCCCTCTTCATGTTACTATGTAACCCAATTGGACTCTGAACTGCCCTGGGCTACATCTGTGCAGGGGTTCTGGGTTATCTCCAAGAATAGACCTTGGTTGGAGTATGAGTCTCTGGGAAGTTCCCTGTGTTCAAATTTTCTTGTTCTGTTGCTCTCTTTGTGGAGACCCTGTCCTCTCCAGCTCTTACTATTTCCCAGTTCTTACCTAAAATTCCATTCACTCTGCCCAACAGTTGCCCATCAGGCTCAGCCTCTGCTTTGATAGTCTGTAGGGCAGAGGCTTTCAGAGGCCCTCTGTGGTAGGTTCCTAGGTTGTTTCCTGTTTTCTTCTTCTTCTGATGTCCATCCTCTTTGCCTTTCTGGATGGGGATTGGACATTTTAGTTAGGGTCCTCTCTCTTGCTTAGTTTCTTTAGATGCACAGGTTATAGTGGGTTTGTCCTATGTTGTATGTCTATATGAGTGGGTATATACCATGTGTGTCTTTTTGCTTCTGTGACAACTCACTCAGGATGATCCTTTCCAGATCCCACCATTTACCTGCAATTTTCATGATTTCCTTATTTTTCATTGCTGAGTAATATTCCATTGTGTAGATGTACCACAATTTCTGCATCCATTCTTCAGTTGAGAGGCATGTGGGTTGTTTCCAGATTCTGGCTATTACAAATAAAGGTGCTACAAACATGGTTGAGCAAATTTCCTTTTTGTGTACTTGAGCCTCTTTTGGATATATGCCTAGGATATATGGCTGGATCATGGGAAAGCACTATTCCTAGTTGTCTGAGAAAGCACCAGATTGATTTCCAGAGTGGTTGTACCAGTTTACATTCCCACCAGCAGTGGAGAAGGGTTCCCCTTTCTCCACAACCTTTCCAGCATGTGTTGTCACTTGAGTTTTTGATCTTGGCCATTCTCATGGGTGTAAGGTGAAATCTCAGGGTTGTTTTGATTTGCATTTCCCTAATGGCTTGTGAGGTTGAGCATTTCTTTTAGTGCTTCTCTGCTATTCGGTATTTCTATACAGAGAATTCTCTGTTTAGCTCTGTTCCCCATTTTTTAAGTGGATTACTTGGTTTGCTGCTTTTCAGCTTCTTTAGTTCTTTATATATACTGTATATGAGTCCTCTGTCAGATAAAGGGTTGGTGAAGATTCTTTCCCAATCTGTAGGCAGTCTTCTTCTTGAAGGCACTTAGTGCTATGAATTATTCTCTGAGCACTGCTTTCAATGTGTCCCATAGATTTGGGTATGTTGTGCCTTCATTTTCATTGAATTCTATGAAGTCTTTAATTTCTTTCTTTATTTCTTCCTTAACTCAGGTGTCATTGAGTGGAAAGTTTTTCAGTTTCCGTTTGGGTGTAGCCTTTTTGTTATTTCCATTGTTGTTCAGGTCCAGCTTTAGTCCATGGTGGGCAGATAGAATACAAGGGATTATTTCAATCTTCCTATATCTGATAAGGCTTGCTTTGTGACCAACTATATGGTCAATTTTGGAAACGGTTCCATGAGGTGCTGAAAAGAGGGTATACTCTTTTGAGTTTGGGTGTGAACTCAATGTCTATTAGGTCCATTTGATTTAGGGACTATGTAAGTGCCTTTATTTCCCTATTTGGTTTCTCTCTAGTTGATATGTCCCTTGGTGAGAGTGGGGTTTTGAAGTCTCTCACTATTAAGGTATTAAGATCAATGTGTGATTTAAGCTTTAATAATGTTTCATTTAAGAATGTAGGCACTTTTGTATTTGGGCTAGAAATGTTCAAAACTGTGATGTCCTCTTGGTGGATTCTTCCTTTAATGAGAATATAGTGTACCTCCTTATCTTTTTTGATTAATTTTGGTTGAAAGTCTATTTTATTAAATATTAGTATAGGTACCTCAGCTTGTTTTCTGGATCCATTTGTTAAAAAAAATTTTCCAGCCCTTTACTCTGAGGTAGTGTTTATTTTATTGCATCGGTGTGTATCTTGAATGCAACAGAATGTTTGATCTTGTTTCTGCAACCATTCTGAAAATCTGTGTCTTTTTATTGAGGAGTTGAGTCCATTGATGTTGATAGATACTAGTAACCAATGACTGTTACTTTCTTTTGATGTGGGGTTGGTGTTGTTGCGGAGTTTCATTGCTTGTATTTTTTTAAGATTTTGTTGTGTAGTTATCTATTTCTATAACAAAACTGGCTGCTGCTGAAGTTTAACGAAGGGGTAAGCAAGCATGGCTCTTTTATACTGTGGCTGGCTCAACTGGCTCAGCTTCATAGCCATGGCAGGAAAGAAAGGAACTGGAGGCAGACAAACCTCTAGACAGAGTTTGGCCTAAACTGCATGTAAAATAAAAAATTGCCATGGCAGAGGGTGTTTTAATCTCTTTTGGCTTCATTTTGGCTGTCATATTCATGGATCTGGTTGCAATATGTTTAATGGTGTTCTTCTCCATGCCTTCTCCAAGAAAGTTCAAGGAGAAAATGGGGAAAAAGCCAAGGATTGCGGTACTAAGTTACAGACAGTAATACTCATCCAAATAATTAGGTTAATAATGGCTAAAATTCAAAGCTCTTTGGCTGCAAGGTATTTTTCAGCTCTTTCTGGTAAGGGTCCGCCAATTTATTGAAATATCAACTAAAATAACCAACTGGGCTTTGTTTGTCACAGTGTAAATTGGCACAACTAACCCCAAACTTAAAATTTTCTTTTCTCTTTGCTGATTTTCATCTAAAGGCTTTGAGTTACAAATATACTGATTTGAAATTATATATGTCTGAACAAGTTGATGAAGGCACATGCCTTTCTTCCCAACACAAAGTAAAAAGAAACAGGCAGATCTCTGAGTTCTGGATCAAGCTTATTTACATAATAAAAGCCAGGATGGCAACTCCTGCTGTTTAGCCACTTACAGAGATAGTCTAAGATTCAAAATGACAAAATTTTCCTTAAGGTTACCATGTAAATTCTTTTTTCTTAATAATAGATGTTATGTCCTTACTGCTCTAAAGGTTGGATTCATATCATTTTTAGGTTTATGTAAAGAGAGATAATGTCACACTGCTCTGAAAACTGCCTTATCCTTTTAAACGTGAAACATTTTCACGGGGGAAAAATGTTAGTCATGCTTAATGACCAATATGGAGATGGCTTCTAATGTGGCAAACAAGCCACTCGGGTAAAGAAAATATCCTCGCTTCACAACAGACAAATTCTGCCTAAAATGGGCAAGCTTAAATGCAGGACAAGTCGACTGCCGAACTCTGCCAAGACAGGGTAAGCAAGTCCTAAATAGTTCCTGTTTCATGTATATGTCTGTCAAGATATTCTGAGCCAGAAGGGTGAAGATGATGCTCCAACGTTATAGAGCGTTATGGGTGACTAACTGTTCAGCAACAAACTGTCTCTGTCAATATTTTATCTTTTGGAAGCTGCTAACATGCACTTCCTATTTACTCTCATAACTAATTTTATTCCTTCTCAAGTCACTGATGGGGTTGAAGACCAAGTAGTTAGTATCACATTTAAAATTAAGTTGTTTAGAAATTAAGAAATCTTTTTATATAGGTAATACCAATAAGGAAAAAAAGTTAATTTAGGTATAGAACTTTAAACTTATCAAGATAGATAGGATAATCAGACACTTTCTCCTAAGATACCCTCTCCATATGCTAAATACACATGGACTAGACATTGCACATGTAGATCTTACCTAACAGTTTTTATAATTTCATAATTATTGTTGTATTGAAAGAAAAGGAGACTTTTATTGGACTTAAAGGGGGAAATGTTGGTATAATGTTCTTTTAAAATGTATATGCCTTACCCTTGTTAATTCAAATGCTGATTTCCCTAACCCCAACTCTCTGGTTTCAGTCTGGATATTGCATTGTGATACTCTCTATAAGCATCCTGTCTCAACTCTTGTGTAAACAGGACACAAATAAAGCAACCAAATACAATGTTGTGCAATGGGAGGAGCCAGATGACAGGAAAGAGGGGAGGAGCTAGAGAACAGGAAGGGGCGAGAAGGAGGAGGAGTCTGCAGGTGACCTGATTCTAGATGGACTCAGTTCATGGTTATTCTATTTCTTCCAAGAAGTCTAGATAACTCCGTTCTTGTTTGATCAGCCCCTTCACTCACCAATTTTGGCATTTCAGGTAATTTGCCCTTCGGCTAAGGTGCACACTAGCCGCTGCCATCTTCATTCTGACCATTACAAAGCAGGATTTCAAAATATTTTTAGAGACTGAAATAAAACATATGTCAGGAATCAGCAGTCCATTAAAATATTCGTAGCATTATTCCTTACTCCTTCACTTTTGCTGTCGCTAAACTTCTTATAGGCTCTTGTAACCTTCTCAGTACTCAAGGTCATAGAAATGTAGATCTGAGTGAACTACTGGGGAATATTAGCCCCATTTTGCTCTGTGAACTGGTTGTGGAGAATATTGGTCAACTTCGGCATGGAGAGAAGGTTTCCTTCTTTTCAGATACAAAGCTTAGGAGGCCACTGGAAACATAGTTACAAAGTCTATATAATAAAAAAAGCTCTGCAGCTTATGGTGTTCTTTTTTCACATACAAATAGGACATTGGTTCAACTATGTTCATAGCAGTTTTATTCATAATAGCCAGGAACTGGAAACAACTTAGATGTCCCTCAACCAAAGAATGGATACAGAAATTGTGGGACATTTATACAGTGGAATCCTACTCAGCTATTTAAAACAAAGAAATCTTGAAATTTGCAGGCAAATGAATGGAAGTATAAAAGATCATCCTAAGTGAGGCTAACCAGACCTCACTTATATATTAGCTATTATTGGACCTATAGTACAGGATAATCATATTACAATACACACATCCAAAGAAGCTAAATAACAAGGAAGGCCCAAGGGAAGGTGCACAAATGTTACTCAGATGGGGAAATAAGATAAATAAGATAGACAGCAGAAGTGGGTGAAGAGAGGGAAATGGGTAGGAGATAGAATGGGAAAAGAAACAAGGGTTGGGAACAGATGTGGGCAAACTGAAGTGGGAAGTGAGAGGGCTGTGACAAAAGGAAACTGGGGGAGGAGGATATCTTTTTGTCAAGCTGGAAGCCTGCAACAAATATGCTCCTGGAAGGATATGGGTGTAACTCTTGCTGAGACTCCTAACAGGAGGGACATTAAGACTGAAGTGACCACCAAGCACCAAGAAGGACAGCTGAAAGGAAGGGAACAACAATGCACCAACAAAATCTGTGATACAAAAGTTACTCTGCCTACAAGGAGTGCAGGAACAATGAGAGAACAAAGTTTCTCTCATTGAAAGTCCAATCAATAATTGTCCCAACCTGAGACCTACCACAGTCTAGAGAGCCATCCCCTGACACTAATAATGATACTGCTATGCTTTCAGACAGGAGCCTAACTTTGCTGCCCTCTGGGATGCTCTAACCAGCAGATCCAGACAGACACTAAGACTTGCAGCCAAGCATGGGGTAGAACTCCAGGAGTCCTGTGGAAGTGTTGGTGAAAAGATGGAAGGACCTGGGAGTCGGGGAAAGAACTTTACAAGAAGACCAACAGAAACAACTAACCCAGTCTCATGGGTGTTTCAGTGACTGAGTCATCAAATGAGCAGACATGATCTGGACCTATGCCATCTACACATATATATAGATGATGGGCAGCTTGGTCTTCATATGGGGTACCTGATGACTGGAGTGGGTTGCTGTTTTTAGCATGGACTCTATTGTCTGCTTTCGGGTTACTCCCCTCTGGCAGTGTTACCTTGCCTGTCCTTAGGGGATGAAGATATGCTCAGTCCTAATGTGACTTGATGTGCTAGGGAAGGTTAATATGGAGGAAGGTAGGATCCTCTTACCAGGGAGCAAAGGAAGCAGAGTAGGAGGAAGGAGGGGAATGAGGGAGACTGGGAAGAGAGGAGGGAGAAGGCACCCTTGGTATTTAAAGTAAATAAAGTCATATAAAATTTTAAAAAATAAAAAGATAAATTGTACTTAATGAAGTGGAAAAAAAAAATCAAGCGTGATATACACATATAACATGGAAGAGTCCAGACGCTTTGGTCACACACATACACACACACACCCACACACACACACACACACACACACACACACACACACACACACAATACCAAATGGAAACCCACCAATTTTTTAATTTACTTTTCAGAATCCATGATCCACATAGAATTATGTCCTGGGGACATTAGAATGGGTGAATGGAAAGGACAACCAAATGTGTTCTTGCCCAGATTTAAGTTCCTGATCATTTTTCATTTGCAAGTGACTTCAACTCAATGTTGGGACAAATAGATGTTTTCATTCTAGCTGATTGGATGCTTTTAAGACAAACTGTGTCCTGGAGGAAGTTAAAAGACTTGCATCTTGTGTACATTATGTTTCTGTACTAAGCCTCATCTCCACTATTGGTTATTACATCAGGTATTAACAAACTGTCTCTCAGACAAATTTCCAACTTAAGCACAAGAGCTGAAGACTGTATATTTTTTTATATATTTTAATCACTAAAATATCATTTTCAGGAAAGACCCCTGTGCTCAGATTTTTTGGTTCTGTTGTTCTCTTTTTAGAGTTCCTGTCCTCTCCAGATCTTACTGTTTCCCACTTCTTTCATAAGATTCCCTGCACTCTGCCCAAAGGTTGGCCGTAAGACTCAGCGTCTGCATTGATAGTACACAGGGCATTGCCTTTCAGAGGTCTTCTGTGTCAGGCTCGTGACTTGTTCCCTCTTTTCTCCTTCTTCTGATGTCCATCCTCTTTTCCTTTCTGGATAGGAATTGAGCATTTTAGCCAGGGTCCTCCCACTTGATTAGTTTCTTTAAGTGTACAGATTTTAATAGGTTTATCCTATATTATAGGTCTATATGAATGAGTACATCTTTCTGCTTCTGGGATAGCTCACTCAGGATAATCTTTTACATATCCCACCATTTACCTGCAAATTTCATGATTTCCTTGTTTCTTAATGTTGAGTAATATTCCATGGTATAGATGTACCACAATTTCTGTATCCATTCCTCCACTGAGGGGCATCTGGGCTGTTTCCAGCTTCTGGCTATTACAAATAAAGCTGCTAAAAATATGGTTGAGCTAATGTCCTTATTGTGTACTTGAGCCTATTTTGGATATGTGCCTAGGAGTGGTATAGCTGGATCTTGATGAAGCACTATTCCTAGCTGTCTGAGGAAGCAACAGATTGATTTCCAGAATGGTTGTATAAGTTGACATTCTCACCAGCAATGGAGGAGGGTTCACCTTTCTCCACATCCTCTCCAGCATGTGTTGTCACTTGAGTTTTTCATCTTGGCCATTCTGATGGGTGTAAGGTGAAATCTCAGGATCGTTTTGGTTTGCATTTCCCTGATGACTAAGGACCTTGAGCATTTCTTTAAGTGTTTCTCTGCCCTTCAATATTCCTGTATTGAGAATTATCTGTTTAGCTCTTCACCCCATTTTTTAATCGGATGACTTGATTTGTTGCTGTTTAACTTCTTGAGTTCTTTATATATACTGGATATTAACCCTCTGTCAGATATAGGATTGGTGAAGATTCTTTCCAAATCTGTAGGCAGTCATTTTGTTCTGATGACAGTGTCTTTTGCTTTACAGAAGCTTTTCAGTTTCATGAGGCTCATTTATTGATTGTTGTTCTTAGAGCCTGTGCTGTTGTTGTTCTGTTCAGGAAGTTGTCTCCTGTGCCAATGAGTTCAAGATTCTTCCCAACTTTTTCTTCTAAGAGGTTTAGTGTGTCTGGATTTATATTGAGGTCTTTGATGCACTTGGATTTAGTTTTTTGCAAATTGATAAGTATGGATCTATTTGCAAATAAGAACCATGCATGGAGATAACCTAAGACCCCTGTATAGATGTAGCCCATGGCAGTTTAGTATGCAAGTGGGTTCCATAGTATTAGGAAAAGGGGCTGTCTCTTTCATGAACTGATTGGCCTGCTCTTTGATCACCTCCTCCTGAGGGGAGAGCAACATTACCAGGCCACAAAAGAAGACAATGCAACCACTCCTGATGAGACGTAATTGACTAGAATCAAAAAGAAGGAAAAGAAGAAGTCCCCTATCAGTGGACTGGGGGAGGGTCATGAGTGCAGAGTGGGGAGGAAAGGAGGGATTGGGACAGAAGGAGGGAGGGGTTCATGAGGGGATACAAAGTGAATAAATTGTAATTAATAAAAAATTTTAAAAATTCCTAAAAAAGTTTTAATTGCATTAAAGTTTCAATATGGAAGAAATATCTATTTTCCATGAAAATAGGGAGAGCATATTAATTTCAATTTTTAATGTCCTTAAATAAAATTTTATTGAAAACAGTAAAACTTATGTAGTCACACATTGTCCATTGTTGATTTTCAGTTACAACTGTTGAGTTTTGTAATTAAGATTAGGATGCATAATTCACTTGGCTTGCAATATTATTATCTGGCCAGTCATCCATAAAATTTCACGGTTTCTGATCTGATCAAAGATGTCTTAAATGGATTATGTTTTGTGTGTCTTCTTTTACTTTGCAATACTACTGATATTTACTGGTATTCATTTTTTGGTTTTGTTTCAGGCATTAAAAAGTAAATAACACTAGAATATTACCTAACATCAGACAAGAGAATAAATTTTACATATTTTTGTTTCTTTAAATAGCAAAAATATATTGTCTAACAATTGTGGAAGCAAGAAAACAAATAGGTCAATGGGATTGAGAGAGTTAGGAAAAGGAGTATTTCAGGTCTTCTTATATTGTCAGAGATTATAAGTCAATTTATTGTGTCTCTTCCTACCATTGGATTAGGGTCTGTACCAATAACCACAATACAAATAACCACTTCAATTACTACACTTTTGTTACCACTCTTGTTGGCAGCATGAACCTGCGAGAGTGGAACCTAAACATGATCAAATTAAAGTCTCATGCACTAGCCAACTTTATTCAGGGAATCAAACAATTTATATTATGAAGTATTCTGAGGTCTTAGCAAGGTCATGATCAAAGTTCATATGAGTTTAGGCTGTGTACAGTTACAATGTCAACCCATGTTTGTAAACCTCTGAATAAAAATAGCAAGCAGCAGTATGATATCTGAAGCAAACACACGCCTCTTTATTATACAGGAAAGGGCATGAAAACACATTCCAAGAACAAATTCATGTTGCAGAGGAACAAAAATAACAATAAACTTGTCTTCTTTACTGGGAATTTTCTCATTAGCTCTCAAAAATCTCCTCACACAACTTTATTCATGGACCATGTTTCTACAATTTCCAAGTGAGGTCACAGCCACCACTGACCTAATGTTGCCTGGGTTTCAACCTTACCTTTGGTCTGACAAATCGTTTGAACTGTGAAACTTCTTTCCTGGAGAAAAGATCCTCCTCTAAATGGTTCCTTTCTTTCTAGCATGAAATTTCTGAAAATAATTCTAGTTTATTTGAGCTCTATTTTTTTCTAATGATCTGATAGTCCAATTGATTGACAATATCTAAAGTGTCTCTTTAGATTATTGTCAATTCCACCAGATTAGTTTCATTTCATTGTAGGTAATTTAACTTATTAATGGTCTAATGCAATTCATTATGTTGAAGTCATTTCATATGCCTTGGTGTGAGAAAAATTACAATACTTAAATGTTGAAGAAATAAAATATTCTATTTAGCCTGCACAGTTCTTCTTGAATGTTTTCTGGGAGGTTTTTTTTTTTTTTTTCTTTTCTCTAATATAGAATCAAGTTCTTTAAAGAAAGATCATCCCCTTAGAAGAGCATATTATACCTAATGATAACTGCATTGGTTCAATCCATGTTTGACCAAATGGAGATTTACTATCTAGTTTTGAGCAAGATAACTGAAGCTAAGCATGTAAATTATAAAAATGCATGTCTTAAAACTTTATTTATTAACATTTCTTTATGCTTCCGTACATATTAAAAAAATACGGTTTATCCTAAGGTCTGTCTTCTTTTTCTCCTCCACCCTTCAAGTTTCAAAAGCACATTGCTAATACCTCATTCTCTCAGAAGAGCTGCATATGGACCCTTTTAACTTTAAAACATTAAAATCCATAATACTTTTACTTTAAGATATTATTTTCTCAGGTTTCTAGAAGCCAGGCTATTCTTTCACTCTCTTCAGATATTTCAAATGATCCAATGTTTCTGGGCCTGCAGGAATACAAATTTTGATGGTCCAACCCAGGGTTTTGTAAAGTTTTGACTCAAAACCCTTTATGTTGACAGTTTTTCACAATTCAAAGTAAATAGGTATTCACAGTAAATGCTGATTAAAAACTCAAAATACATTCAATTAAAATGGTTATTTGGTAAGGATGTTTCTTTTTCATTTATTAAAGATGAAAGCTAATCTGCATATTAATGAAGGGGTATGATTTGCTGAATATTTGGTATTTAAAAAAGTAGAGAATCTTCAGTTTTTAGAGTTTATTGATGGCTTTATGACAAATATTCAATGGCAAGAACACATCTTTACCAAATACATAGTACAAATGGCAAGTACATGTTGAAGGTCATTTCAGAAATTGTTGACAAACTTGTCCTAACCTCCAAATTCATGAAACAATGTTTTTGAAACTCATCAGAAAATTAAGAAGTGGTTTTAAAAAAATTAATCATTCTCAAGCAGTCCAATAGAATGATAGGTGCATTTGATAATTAATGTTAAGGAAACAGAGTGGGAAATATTCAAAGTGTATTTTTTCATAATTAAATTTTTGTGTTTCTATTAAAGCAGAAAACTTCATATAAATAGTAAAAAACAAAACAAAACAAAACAAAAACAAAAAACAAAACAAACAAACAAACAAAAACAGTGCAGTTTCTAAGGTGTAATAGTCTTGATTTGAGGCAGCAGTTGTTCATGGGAAGGCATGCTTTACAAAGCATGCTCAGAATAAAAGCAGCAGTGGATTCATGCAATGCAACAAGGATGAATGCTGCTGTAAACATCTCAGAATTGTTACACATTTATTTTTAAGTGCAGTTTTGGTCATTGCATGTTTAGAAACTTTTGTGCATGAACTGTATTTGGGGAGGGAGTGTTACAGCCCACAAGTAAACAAGCTGTGGTCTCAGTGGTCCCATCCTACCCCTTAATTTAAAGATGAATGACGCAGTTATTCCTCCTACAGATACTTTTTTTTAGTTAAAATTCTGGTGAAGATAATTTATTTTGGGGAGCAGAGTTTTCTAGTCACTGGCTCAAGCTCCCCCAAATATTGACACAAAAGCTTAATAAATTTAATAATAACTTTAAGCTCAATAACTAGGCAGATATGCCATTTATGCTAATCCTCTACTCAAGTTTTGCTATTTCCCAGTTATGTACCCCGAGTTAGTTGCCATATTGGTCCTGTCTGGGCTGTATCTGCTCCATCAGGTCAATTCCTCATAATGACCTCTCTCTCTTTCTCTCCTCTTCCTTCTTCTTCTCCTCATGGTCCCTACTTGGGACCCCAAGTTCAGGAACAGAGGTCTCGACAACCTATCTCTTCTACCCAGAATTTACTCTCCAGCCTCTTTATTAACCAATCAAAGATAATTGGGGACCAAAGTTTACACAATACTGATCAGTGTATATGAGAATGCCCTTGACTGTACTGCACCTAGATCTCAGGCCCAGAATTCAGCAAAGAGCACCAGACCAACCCACAACATAGTTCTTTAATCATTTCCCTTGTAATATCCATTTTGTATCATTGTACAATGTAATTATATTTAGCATTCAAGCATAGTCCTAAATAAGATCTCTTTTAAAACTGACTCCTTTAAACATTAAACACTCGGTAGTTTCCCTTAACCCTTAACACTTTCTATTGATATATATGATATATATATATATATATATATTATATATTATAATATATAATTATATAATATATAATATTATATTTTAAAACATTTTATTTTATATATACATATATACTTTATCTATCTATGTATCTATGTATCTATCTATGTATGTATCTATCTATCTATATGGGTTTTCAAGATAGGGTTTCTCTGTGAAGCATTGGCCATCCTAGACTTGCTTGTAGACCAATCTGGCCTCGAACTTATAGAGATCTGCCTGACTCTGCCTCCTGAGTGCTGGGATTACAGTCATTTACCACCATGCCTGGCCTTATCTTGATCAATATTTTAATGTTGCATATAAAATGTTTTAATCAGCTACAGATTCTAGTTTGGTGGCTAGTCCTTGGGATTGAAAAGGTTTTCAGGCAGGGAAGAAGGGGAGTCTCACAAAACTCACAAAAAGCTACAAGATAATTACAAGATACCATAAGAAAGTCTTAAAACTCTCAAACTACTTGTGCCTAACAAGACTATGGAAATAATTACTGGTAAGGGAAGTCTTCTGTAGAGCCACACATCAATTATAGAGAAAATGTCAATGGTGCAACTTTCAAAATTGGCCATCCACGTTTAGTGGGCTTTTTGGTTAGGTAGTATCCTATAAGTAACCCAAGTAACTCAATAAGCACATCGCTTCATCAGTCTAGACTTGTGTGGGCTTATTTATTGAATCTGCCAATAGTGCCCTATTGTGGAGAACAAACACTTGTTTGTGTCCTCCAAGGAAAGGCAATACAGCAGTGCTGTCCTTCCACATGACTTTGGACTTCATAAGAATACTGTGCACTATGGTTCTTCATCAAGTCATTCTTTTGACAAAGCAGATTCTGACTCTGGGTCAAATGAGGGTATATTAAACCAATATTTTTTCAGAACAAAGTCTTCCTCTGAAAATTTTATATCATGGTGAACCAGTTAATATCAGATTCTTTCATTATTTGTTGAATCCACTAATTTTTCTAAGTATTCTCAAATCTAAAAGCTGAGTATTGCAACTGTGCTAATTCTTAGCATTTTCTGGGCTGGTTCATGACAAGTTTAGAGGCCGTAATACCTTCTAGAAAAATCTGCAAAAGAAGAAAGCAGAGAAATGTGCAGCCAATTGCTGACAGTAGATAATAAGCACAGCATCATTAAAATCAAATAGAAGCCATGTGCAACAATAGTTTCCTACAGCTTCTGATATTTCTGTGGAAGAAGTTTTAATTACAAATGAGATGACAACTTTTATTGCATGTTTGTACTATCTTTTTATTTATTTCATAGCATTGAGTTTTAGTAACCGGGTTGCTAATAATGTCAAATGAAATCTCAAATGGGTCATGATAGATTACTTTATTTACTGTCTGCTAGATGCACCATGAGGCGGTTCTTCATATATGTTATAAAATTTATATAATCAAGTTCAAGAGAGATATTTTCATTTCTGGTACCCATTAAAAATCATATCAACTTTTCATTTTGTCTTCCTTTGATTTTGATGTTTTGTCTCATTTTTCTTAATCACATTGTAGATCTGTCTATTTTACTAGAGCTTAGGATAACCATCATTTGGCTGTGTTGTTTTTGCCTATTGTGTCTTATTTTGAGTTCACTATTTTCCGATATTATATTTTGCTGTTGTTTTCTCTTTTCATCTTATCTCTCTGAATATTTTTTGTTTGATATGCATTATAGCTTTTTTAAAAGCAGACTAAGTTTTTTAAAAAAAATATGATCCAAATACACATAATACATATTCAATAAAAAGAGGGTTAAGTCCAAATTGATAAGAGAAAGGTAATCTGAAACTCCTTGCAGCTCTAAATTTTTATGCACTGAGGAAATAGCTTCTACAAAACCACTCTAAAGAGATGTTGGTCCACCATCAGCTTTTGAAAATTGGTAACCAGGTCTTGGGTCTCCTAACCTGGGAAGTATCTTCACTAAAAAGCGGGGGTTCCTTCCTGTATAGTACACCTCTCCCTGTACATCTATGTCTGCCTGGTACTCCATTTCAATTCCCCTCCATGGAATGTTGATACTCATGGCTAAAGAGTTAACAACGTACTTTAGATGGGCTCTTCAAGGACTTCCTTTGTGGAGAGAGAGGCTCTTTTTAGAAAACATGAGGATACAGGAGAGGCAGGAGAAATGGCTTTCAAGTAGACTCATTACCTACGCATTTATAGGCTCCTACATACCCATAAACTATCAATAAATGCCAAAGGCACTATATTCAAAAGAATTACCATGTTTACTGCTGGTCCCCCTTCATTGGTTGTGGTCTCTGTAATATTAATGTTATATGTTGTGGGTTATTAATATTTATGATTGATTTATCTTTTAGTTAAGGAGTGGTTATTCCTAAACCAGCTGTATATCCAAATCATCACACAGAGACTAGAATTTACATAATTAACCTAGAGCATAATGCTAGGCAATAATTAATCCATCCTAAATCTCCAAGCCAACATAGTTTCCTCCTATTCAGATTTTCCATATTATACTTGCTTTTAGTTGTCTCTTAGGTCTGGTTCATCTCTCCCCATGGTTGAAAGTCCTCTCCTGCTTATCTCTGCTCTTGTACTCCTAACTTTGCTTTCTTCTCCTTGCCTCCTGACCAGAATATCATACCCTATCTTCTCCACTGCACAGTATTGGCTGCTTGTTTTTTTGAAATTACAGAGAACAAATGATGACATGTTTACACAAACTTGAGACAGGTGATGCTTAGAATAAACATCCCAATGCAATGTCCAGATAGAAATCAGATAGTGGGATAGAGAAATCAACATTTGAATGAACAAGGGTAAATTGCATACATTCCACAAGAACATTACACCAAAATTTCCTTCTTTAATGCCAATAAAAAGCTCCTTTTCTTTTTATACAATAATAATTATAAAACAGTTATGAAAACTATTAAGTAAGATTTACATGTGCATTGTCCAAGCCATGTGTATATGGCAACTTAGGAAAAAGTATCTGATTATCCTAACTTTTTTATTTTTCGTTTTTTGAACTTTTATTAATTACACTTTATTCACTTTGTATCCCCCATAAACCCCTCCCTCCAACCCTCCTAATCTCACATTCCCTCCCCTTCTTCACTCATGCCCCTCTCCAAGACCACTGAGAGGGGAGGTCTTCTTTTCCTTCCTTTGGATACTACTCAATTATGTCTCCTCAAGATAGGCCGCATTGTCTTGTTCTGTGGCACAGTAATGCTGCTTCCCCGTCAGGAAGAGGTGATCAAAGAGCAGGCTAATCAGTTTATGTCAGACACAGTCCCTCTTCCCATTAATATGGAACCCACTTGGACACTGAACTGCCATGGGCTACATCTGTGCATGGGTTCTAAGTTATCTCCATGAATGGTAATTGGTTGGAGTATGAGTCTCTGGGAAGACCCCTGTGTTCAAATTTTCTGGTTCTGTTTTCTCCTTGTGGAGTTCCTGTCTTCTCCAGATCTTAATATTTCTCACGTCTTTCATAAGATTCCCTGCATTCTGCCCAACAGTTGGCCTTAAGTCTCAGCATCTGCTTTGATAGTCTGCAGACAAAAGCCTTTAAGAGGTCCTCTGTGGCAGGTTCCTAACTTGTTTCCTGTTTTCTTCTTCTGATGTCCATCCTCTTTGCCTTTTGAGATGGGGATTGAGAGTTTTACTCAGTGTTCTCCCTTTTTCTTAGTATATTTAGATGTACAGATTTTAGTAGGTTTATCCTATATTATATGTCTACATGAGTGAGTATATATATATGAGTGAGTATATACCCTGTGTGTCTTTCTGCTTCTGGGACAGCTCACTCAGGATGATCCTTTCCAGTTCCCAATATTTACCTGCAAATTTCATGATTTCCTTTTTTTTTCATTGCTGAGTAATATTCCAATGTATAGATGTACCACAATTTCTGTATCCATTCTTCAGGTGAGGGACATCTGGGTTGTTTCCAGCTTCTGGCTATCAGAAATAAAGCTGCTACGAACATGGTTAAGCAAATATCCTTATTGTGCACTTGAGCCTCTTTTGGATATATGCCTAGGAATTGTACGGCTGGATCTTGAGGAAACACTATTCCTAGTTGTCTGAGAAAGCGCCAGATTGATTTCCGGAGTGGTTATATAAGTTTACATTCCCACCAGCAGTGGATGAGAGTTTCCCTTTCTCCAAAACCTCTCCAGCATGTGTTGTTACTTGAGTTTTTAATCTTGGCCATCTGATGGGTGTAAGGTGAAATCTCAGGGTCATTTTGATTTGCATTTCAATGATGGCTAATGAGGTTGAGCATTTCTTTAAGGCATTCTCTGCCATTCGATATTTCTCTATCGAGAATTCTCTGTTTATCTCTGTACCCCATTTTTTAATTGGATTACTTGCATTGTTGCTTTTCAGCTTCTTTAGTTCTTTATATATCCTGGATATTAGCCCTCTGTCAGACAAAGGATTGGTGAAGATTCTTTCCCAATCTGTAGGCATCTGCTTTGTTTTGATGATGGTGTCCTTTGCTTTACAGAAGCTTTTCAGTTTCATAAGGTCCCATTTATTGATTGTTGCTCTTACAGCCTGTGCTGTTGGTGTTCTCTTCAGGAAGTAGTCTCCTCTGCCAATGAGTTCAAGGGTATTCCCCACTTTTTCTTCTAACAGATTTAATGTGTCTAGTTTTATGTTGAGGTCTTTGATCCACTTGAACTTCAATTTTGTGCAGGGTGATAAGTATGGATCTATTTTCATTTTTCTACATGCAGACATCCAGTTAGACCAGCACCATTTGTTGAAGATGCAATCTTTTTTCCATTGTATGATTTTGGCATCTTTGTCAAGGATCAGGTGTCCATAAGTGTGTGGGTTTATTTCTTGGTCTTCTGTTCCGTTCCATTGATCCATCATTCTGTTTCTATGCCAGTACCATGCAGTTTTTATAACTGTTGCTCTATAGTACAGCTTAAGATCAGGGATGGAGATACCTCCAGAAGATCTTTTATTGTAGAGGATTGTTTTAGCAATTCTGGGTTTCTTGTTATTCCATATGAAGTTGAGAATTTTTCTTTCCAGGTCTGTAAAGAATTGTGTTGGTAATTTGATGGGCATTGCATTGAATCTATAGATTGCTTTTGGTAAGATGGCCATTTTTACTATGTTAATCCCACCAAGCCATGAGCATGGGAGATCTTTCCATCTTCTCATATCTTCTTCTAGTTCTTTCTTCAGAGATTTGAATTTTTTTCATACAAGTCTTTGATTTCCTTGGTTAGGGTTACTCCGAGGTACCTTATGTCATTTGTGGCTATTGTGAAGGGTGTTGTTTCCCTAATTTCTTTCTCAGCCCTTTTGTCTTTTCTATACAGGAGCGCTACTGATTTTTTTGAATTAATTTTGTATCTGGCCACTTTGCTGAAGGTGTTTATCAGCTGTAGGAGTTCCCTGGTAGAATTTTTGGGGTAACTCAGGCATACTATCATATCATCTGCAAATAGTGATACTTTGACTTCTTCCTTTCCAATTTGTATGCCCTTGATCTCCTTCAACTGCCTCATTGCTCTAGCAAGGACTTCCAGAATTATGTTGAAGAGATATGGAGAGAGTGGTCAGCCTTATCTTGTCCCTGATTTCATTAGGATTGCTTTAAGTTCCTCTCCCTTTAGCTTGATGTTGGCTATAGGCTTGCTGTAATTTGCCTTTACAATGTTTAGATGTGTCCCTTCTATCTCTGATCTCTCCAATAATTTAAACATGAATGGATATTGGATTTTGTCAAATGCTTTTTCATGGTGTAAAGAGATGATCATGTGTTGTTGTTTTTTTTTCTGTTTGCTAATATGGTGGATCACATTGATGGATTTCTATATATTGAACCACCCCTGTATACCTGGGATGAAACCTACTTGGTCATATTGGATGATATCTTTGATGTGTTCTTGGATTTGGTTTTCAAGTATTTCATTGAGTATTTTTGCATCAATGTTCATAAGGGAGATTGGCCAGAAATTCTTTTTCTTGGTTGGGTCTTTGTGAGGTTCAGGTACCAAGGTGAAGTAGAATGTCCAAAATTCCTTCCCTAGATTAAGAACAGTTCCTTCTAGAATACAAATACAATATTTCATTTTTAGTGAAAGATTTGGTGACCATATGTTCTAGAGTTTAAGGCTATGGCTATAAAACATCAAGTGTCAGAGATAGAGGACATTTAGGAGATTATATTTATGGGCAATTAGGCCAAGTTGAGGAAATCAAAGCTAAATAACAACATTCATTCCTAGAACGTATAGCATATTATGAGGGGAATCTAGACTACATTTTAAAGGTATCCTGAATGGCACAATAATGAAGCCCCATGTATTTTCATTTTCTGTGTTGGTTCTTGGAAATGTGTACCTTACAATGTAAAAATAATCTTGCAGATGTGGTTTAAGAAGTATAAGATTATCCTGAGTTATCCATTATGATAATATGAGAAGATATGACAATAAACAGGTTGGTGTGACAGGAGAACAGATTGAAACAAATTTAGATGGGCTTTTGACTTAAAACAAACAATGTAATTTTCAAAAGTTCAGAAGGAACCATTTCTTACTAACATTTTCCTTTGAGACCTTTTCATTGAGACTTGTGAGAGAATATTAATATTTCCTAACAGTGAGGTATATAATCAAAAGAAATCCAGTTCTACCTTGACCAAATCAGGTACATCTTATGTTTCCTTTATATTAAGTTTAAGACATCTCATCTAAAATTAGTTATCCTAAATATGCTGAACATGTGCTAAAAGGTTTTTCCCTCTCAGAAAGAAAATAGACAATGTTCACTTTTCCATTTAAACCTAAATATATTATCTGTGAGAAGTGAACTTGAGCCTAAATAAGACAGTGGGTGATTATGTACTTAGACTATAATCAGGTATTTCACCAACACTGTGATTATTGTGCATATTTCATAGCATGTTGATCCCTGTAGTAAGAAATCAGCATAAGATGGCATGGGACTAAAGAAAATCAGGCAAAGATATTTAAGGTTGCCCAGCATAACATGGATAAGCATGATTGTGGTGAGACTAAGCAAGCCAAAGTATATCCCAAAATTTGGGTCAGAAGAAAGATTGAGATGTCTATTGGGACAAAAATGATTCCATGCAAGATGGAATGACTTGGCTTATCTTACTATGTTCTTATTGCTGAAATCCAGATGTAAAGTTCAAACAGGACTATTTGTTTTGTGTGCTTATCATTTTATTTGAAAATTTCATTTGCTAGGAAATTGTAGGAAAAGCCATTAGGTTTACTCTGTTGCAACCTCCGAAGCTGTGACTCAATCTGCTTGCATTTGTGTCAAACAAAACAATGTATATGATAATCAAATGAAAAACTGTGTGCAGGTAAGTTTCTATAAGTAGGCAAAGGGAAGAAGAGTGTCCTAATTTGATTTATGTTGCTGTGATAAAGTTCTCAACAACAACAAAAAAAAAAATTAGGGGAAAGGTCTCAGTCACAAGAGAAATTTTAAACCACTAGTCACATCATAACCACAGACAAGAAAGGAGAGAAACATGCATTCATACTCTCTTGCTTGAATGATTGACAGTTCAAGACATCCTGCCTAAGAAATGCCACTGCTTACAGTGATAGGGTCTTCTCATACCAATCAATTTAATTAACATAATTCCCACAGATGTTCTTACAAGCCAAACTCGTGTAGACAGTCCTTCACTGAAGTCCATTCCAGGTATTTCTAACTTGTGTAAAATTAGCAAAAGTAACTATCACAATGAGAAGTCAAAGATAATAAGTCTTGTTCTTGCTATGGTATAGATTTCATTCGTATTTAAACGTACCTTTTTCCTGTAGATTACAAAAGATTATCATTCTAGAGATAGGACATTTGGCAAAAATGTGGCTTAGTGATTACAATTTAATAAATTTTTCAAATTAAATTAATTAAATTTTTAATTTGAAAAATGACAAGTTTCTTCTCATCTGAAAATTCTATTAATTTATGTGATGTTAGAGTATTATATATTAGAATTTCCATTTGCTCATCGTTCATAGACTAAAAATGTATGTAAATTTGATCTCCTAGCATCTTAAAGTCCCATCTGAGTGAAAAATGAATTAAACCTGCTTAATTAGAAAAAGGAATCTGCTTGTCTAACTAATGAGGAAGTCCAGTGAGAAGCAGTCACCCAGCAGATCTGGTTCTAAGAATTTAATAAAATAAATAATTAGATCACTTTCTTTGCATCTCTTTATTTCAAAACCCATCTTAAATTTGGACACTATAGTCATAACCTGCTTCATATCCTGCTGAACCACATAGCAAAACTGTACTGTGGATGGTAAAGAACACAAACTCCAGAACTGATAAAACTTTGTGTCCTGCTTCCACAGTGTGGTAGTTTTATATAGCAGCTCTATAAAAAGGCAGGGAAGGGGATTATCATACCTGCCTGCTGAATTTGATGGCAGAATGTTTACATGAATGAATCTCCTAGAAATCTCTCTCTCCCATTTATAACACAACATTAATAGCTTTCTTTGGTTTTACATGCAATCTATCAAAGTTCTAGAAAAAATTAACACTATGTATTTCAGGTAAATGTAAATCAAATAAGTATGAAGAGGAAGCTCTGTGATGGAGCCTCACACAGGATAAGATGTCTTTTAAATTCTTCTTTATGAGTTAAATAGTACCTGTTTCCAAAACTCAACATAGTAGCACAAGCCATAATTTCTAGGATATAATTTTATATGCATTAAAAATAAAAAAAGAAACAAACAGATTTTGTTTCTAAACTTATTATACCCAATAATTCACAAACACCTGGAGAATGTGTTATAGGCCTCTTAAGCTGACTATTTCTTGTAAAATACATTAAAACATATCTAGGATAACAGTCTAAGTAAATAACAGCTACTCCAGAATTTGTTTAGTTTTCTAACAATTAGATAATCCTGTGTTCTCTGAACCAGCCAAGTAAACTAAAAATTAATGAAATGTAAATGAATTTTTAATTTATTTTTTAACTTCAAGTGCACTCTCTAAACAAATAGTAATCATAACAATAGCAACACAAATAATAATGGATACCTCTAAAAATTCCTGCACATTTTTTTTCAATGCAATTTATTCAGGAACCTTGAACAATCATCTGACCCTGGGTAAAGCCAGCCCACTTTAACTAGCCTCTGGGTAGCCAACCTCAGCATGCCACGTGGGCAATGCAGATAGGTCCACATACATGGAAGCAAGCTAGATCCTCAGCCTTAGCCAAATGTGGAATTGTTTGTGATAGAGAGCACTCACCATCGGGAAGGTGGAAGGCAGAAACCAGCTCCATCTTTCAGGCACGGCATTACACAGTTCTCTACAGTTCCCCCTTTTTGTTTTGGACGCATCAGGCAAGAGTAGAGGTCTGATCTCTGATATTAGAAATAAATTGGGACTTTGTACTGATGTTCATTTAGGTGTCATCCACCCAAAGAGCATCAGACCCGTCAGATACCTTTTTCTCAGAGGCGGGACCTGGGGCATCAACCCGCATGCAATCAGACATGCTCTTCTCTGGGTCCAAAGCGGCTGACCCTGAGTGCAGTGCTTAGCCTCGCATCCTGAGCATAACATTTTAGCTTTTTATGGTAGCCAACCATGCTTGGGGAGACTGTCCTGCTTCAATGGCTCTAAAGGCCTGAATGGTCATGGCTGCATTACGCTGTTGTGAGACTCTAATCTTGCATATATACCACAGGCAAACCAAGGTGACCAACACCAGAAGGCCTGCTAAGGCTCCCATGCCCGCACATTCCTTCAGATGATTCATGGCTGCAGCAATCCATGTTGATAATCCTGTGGCTAGTCCTACGTCCACTCTGGTAGAATTTACTGTGACAATGGCCACTCTCAGCTGCTCCATCGTAGTATCGTATTCTCCAGTTCAATTACCTAAAATATAGCTTGACAATTGTTTAGACAGATTTGCAGCACAGGAAAAATTCTCATGTTATATGCTAGTGACTCAAAGTCCAGCATACTTTCATTGACAGCCAAGTTGAGCGATTTGCCATAGGGTATCAATTTGCTCCTGTACGAGGTCAGTCCTCTGATTGAACACCATCAAACCTCCGTTTAGTTGAGCATTAATTCCTTTTTGTACATCTAAGGCATGAGCTACATTGGCTAAAAGGTTATTCAGGGTCTGAGCAGTCTGCCCAGTATGACTCATGGCTAATGCCGTGGTGGTAGCTCCAAGAGCCGCCAATGAGATGGCAGTAACAATGGCAGCTGTAATTCCAGGATCCCTTTTCTGTCTGAAGAGAGTCATAGTGTGAGGGCAACAAAGGGCACAGGCACCCAGCGAGGCATGCAAGTAACCAGCTAGTAAATTTACTAGCATTCGAGCATTGGGCAAAAAAGCAAATATCATTACCACAAATACTTGGCTCTATCTGGCTAATAATGAATAAAAATGGGGGATATAAACAAACAGGTGTGGGCTTATAGGAAATATTATGAGAAGCCTTAAACCACTTGTTGGAACATCCTGCATCAGTTCTAGAACTAGCAGTGGTGGTGTCTGAGGTATGGGTAGGTTCAGGAGACCATTGCCCTCAGGGACAAGACGTGCTCCATGTAAATTGACTAACTCCATGTGTTCCTCCACTTTTGAAAGTCATTTAAGGTTCTTAAATTATTTTTCCCTTTTTTTTTAAATTTTTCATCAATTACACTTTATTCATTCTGCATCCCCCCATAAGCCCCTCCCTCACCTCTCAATCCCACTCTCCCTCCTCCCTCTGCATGCATGCCACTCCCCAAGTCCACTGATAGGGGAGGTTCTCCTCTCCTTTCTGATCTTAGTCCATCAGTTCACATCAAAAGTGGCTGCATTGTTCTCTACTATGGCCTGGTAAGGCTGCTCCCCCTCAGGAGGAGGTGAGTAAAGAGCAGGCCAGTCAGTTCATGTCAGAGGCAGTCCCTCTCCACATTACTATGTAACCCAATTGGACTCTGAACTGTCCTGGGCTACATCTGTGCAGGGGTTCTGGGTTATCTCTATGAATAGTCCTTGGTTGGAGTCTAAGTCTCTGGGAAGTTCCCTGTGTTCAAATTTTCTTGTTCTGTTGCTCTCCGTGTAGAGACCCTTTCCTCTCCAGCTCTTACTATTTCCCAGCTCTTACATAAAATTCCATTCACTCTGCCCAAGAGTTGCCCATCAGGCTTAGCATCTACTTTGATAGTCTGTAGGGCAGAGCCTTTCAGAGGCCCGCTCTGGTAGGTTCCTAGGTTCTTTCCTGTTTTCTTCTTCTTCTGATGTCCATCCTCTTTGCCGTTCTGGATGGGGATTGGACATTTTAGTTAGGGTCCTCTCTCTTGCTTAGTTTCTTTAGATGCACAGGTTTTAGTGGGTTTGTCTTATGTTGTATGTCTATATGAGTGGGTATATACCATGTGTGTCTTTTTGCTTCTGGGACAGCTCACTCAGGATGATCCTTTCCATTTCCCACCATTTACCTGCAAATTTCATGATTTCCTTATTTTTCATTGCTGAATAATATTCCATTGTGTAGATGTACCACAATTTCTGCATCCATTCTTCAGTTGAGGGGCATCTGGGTTGTTTCCAGATTCTGACTATTACAAATAAAGCTGCTACAAACATGGTTGAGCAAATTTCCTTTTTGTGTGCTTGAGCCTCTTTTGGATATATGCCTAGCAGTGGTATGGCTGGATATTGGGAAGCACTATTCTTAGTTGTCTGAGAAAATGCCAGATTGATTTCCAGAGTGGTTGTACAAGTTTACATTCCCACCAGAAGTGGAGAAGGGTTCCTCTTTCTCTACAACCTCTCCAGCATGTGTTGTCACTTGAGTTTTTGATCTTGGCCATTCTCATGGGTGTAAGGTGAAATCTCAGGGTTGTTTTGATTTGCATTTCCCTAATGGCTAGTGAGGTTGAGCATTTTTTTAAGTGCTTCTCGGCCATTCTTTATTCCTCTACAGAGAATTCTCTGTTTAGCCCTGTTCCCCATTTTTTTTTTGTTGTTGTTGTTGTTTTATTTATTTTTTTTCAATGCAGTTTATTCAGGAACATTGAACAATCCTCGGACCCTGGGGAAAGCCAGCCCACAGCTTAAATAGCCTCTGGGTAGCCAACCCAGGCGTGCCACGGGGGCAATGCAGATAGGTCCACATACATGGAAGCAAGCCAGATCCTCAGCCTTAACCAAATGTGGAGTTGTTCGTGACAGAGAGCACTCACCATCGGGAAGGTGGAAGGCGGAAACCAGCTCCATCTTTAAGGCATAGCATTCCGCAGCTCTCTACAGTTCCCCCTTTTTGTTTTAGACGCATCAGGCAAGAGTAGAGGTCTGATCTCTGATATTAGAAATAAATTGGGACTTTGTACAGATGTTCATTTAGGTGTCATCCACCCAAAGAGCATCAGACCCGTCCAATACCTTTTTCTCAGAGGCGGGACCTGGGGCATCAACCCGCATGCAATCAGACATGCTCTTCTCTGGGACCAAAGTGGCTGACCCTGAGTGCAGTGCTTAGCCTCGCATCCTGAGCGTATCATTTTAGCTTTTTATGGTATCCAACCATGCTTGGGGAGAATGTCCTGCTTCAATGGCTGTAAAGGCCTGAATGATCATGGCTGCATCACACTGTTGTGAGACTCTAATCTTGCATATATACCACAGGCAAACCCAGGAGACCAACACCAGAAGGCCTGCTAACACTCCCATGCCCACCCATTCCTTCAGATGATTCATGGCTGCAGCAATCCATGTTGATAATCCTGTGGCTAGTCCTGCGTCCACTCTGGTAGAATTTACTGTGACAATGGCCACTCTCAGCTGCTCCATCGTAGTATCGAATTCTCCATTCCAATTACCTAAAATATAGCTCAACAATTGTTTAGACAGATTTGCAGCGCAGGAAAAGTTCCCCATTTTTAAGTGGGTTACTTGGTTTGCTGCTTTTCAGCTTCTTTAGTTCTTTATATATACTTGATATGAGTCCTCTGTTAGATAAAGGGTTGATAAAGATTCTTTCCCAATCTGTAGGAGGTCGCTTCGTTTTGATGATGGTGTCCTTTGCTTTGCAGAAGATTTTCAGTTTCATGAGGTCCCATTTATTGATTGTTGCTCTTAGAGCCTGTGCTGTTGGAGTTCTGTTCAGGAAGTTTTCCCCTGTACCAATGAGTTCTAGGGTATTCCCCACTTTTATTTCAAGCCGATTTAATGTGTCAGGTTTTATGTGGAGGTCTTTGATCCACTTGGACTTCAGTTTTGTGCAGGGTGATAAGTATGGATCTATTTTCATTTTTCTACTTGTAGACATCCAGTTGGACCAGCACCATTTGTTGAAGATGCTATCTTTTTTCCATTGTACGGTTTTGGCGTCTTTGTCAAATATCAGGTGTCCATAAGTGTGTGGGTTTATTTCTGGGTCCTCTGTTCGGTTCCATTGATCCACCATTCTGTCTATACCAGTACCATGCAGTTTTTAAAACTGTTGCTCTAAAATACAACTTAAGATCAGGGATGGAGATACCTCCAGAAGATCTTTTAATGTAGAGGATTGTTTTAGCAATTCTGGGTTTCTTGTTATTCTATATGAAGTTGAGAATTTTTCTTTCCAGGTCTGTAAAGAATTGTGTTGGTAATTTGATGGGCATTGCATTGAATCTATACATTGCTTTTGGTAAGATGGCCATTTTTACTATCTTAATCCTACCAAGCCATGAGCATGGGAGATCTTTCCATCTTCTCATATCTTCTTCTAGTTCTTTCTTCAGAGATTTGAAATTTTTTTCATACAAGTCTTTGACTTCCTTGGTTAGGGTTACTCCGAGGTACCTTATGTCGTTTGTGGCTATTGTGAAGCGTGTTTTTTCCCTAATTTCTTTCTCAGCCCTTTTGTCTTTTGTATACAGGAGGGCTACTGATTTTTTTGAGTTAATTTTGTATCCTGCCACTTTGCTGAACGTGTTTATCAGCTGTAGGAGTTCCCTGGTAGAGTTTTTGGGGTCACTCACATATACTATCATATCATCTGCAAATAGTGATAATTTGACTTCTTCCTTTCCAATTTGTATCCCCTTGATCTCCTTCAACTGTCTTATTTCTCTAGCAAGGACTTCCAGAACTATGTTGAAGAGATATGGAGAGAGTGGGCAGCCTTGTCTTGTCCCTGATTTTAGATGGATTGCTTTAAGTTTCTCTGGGTTCAGTTTGATGTTGGCTATAGGTTTACTGTATATCGCCTTTACTATGTTTAGATATGTGCCTTGTATCCCTGATCTCTCCAATACTTTAAACATAAATAGATGTTGGATTTTGTCAAAGGCTTTTTCAGCATCTAGGGAGATTATCATGTGTTTTTTTTTCTTTCAGTTTGTTAATATGGTGGATCACATTGATGGATTTCCATATGTTGAACCACCCCTGCATACCTGGGATGAAGCCTACTTGGTCATGGTGGATGATATCTTTGATGTGTTCTTGTATTCGGTTTGTGAGTATTTTTGCATCAATGTTCATAAGGGAGATTGGCCTGAAGTTCTCTTTTTTTGTTGGGACTTTGTGAGGTTTAGGTAACAAGGTGACTGTGGCTTCATAGAATGAGGTTGGTAATGTTCCTTCTGTTTCTATTTTGTGGAATAGAAAACAGTTTGAAGAGAATTGGTGTTAGCTCTTCTTTGAATGTCTGGTAGAATTCTGCGCTGAAACCATCAGGTCCTGGGCTTTCTTTGGATGGGATACTTTCGACGACTGCTTCTATTTCCTTGGGGGATATAGGACTATTTAATTGATTTACCAGGTCCTGATTTAGCTTTGGTAAGTGGAATCGATCAAGAAAATTGTCCATTTCATTTAAATTTTCAAATTCTGTTCCGTATAGACTTTTGAAGTAAGTCCTAATGATTGCTTGGATTTCCTCAGTGTCTGTAGTTATGTCCCTCTTTCCATTTCTGATTTTGTTGATTTGGATGGTGTCTCTCTGCCTTTTAGTTAGCTTGGCTAAGGGTTTGTCTATCTTGTTGGTTTTCTCAAAGAACCAGCTCTTGGTTTCATTGATTCTTTGAATTGTTTTATTTCTTTCTAATTGTTTGATTTCAGCCCTGAGTTTGATTATTTCCAGCCGTCTGCTCCTTCTTGGTGTGTCTGCTTCTTCTTTTTCTAGGGTTTTTAAGTGAGCCATTAAGGTGCTTGAATGAGCTGTCTCGAATTTCTTCTTGAAGGCACTTTGTGCTATGAACTTTCCTCTTAGCACTGCTTTCATTGTGTCCCACAAGTTTGAGTATGTTGTGTCTTCATTTTCATTGAGTTCTAGGAAGATTATAATGTCTTTATTTATTTCTTCCTTGACGCAGCTGTCTTTTAGTAGCAAGTTGTTCAGTTTCCATGTATGTGTAGGCTTTTTACTATTTTTGTTGTTACTGAGGTCCAGCTTTTTTCCATGGTGATCAGACAGGATACAAGGGATTATTTCAATCTTCTTGTATCTGTTGAGTCTTGCGTTGTGACCAACTATGTGGTCTATTTTGGAGAAGGTTCCATGAGGTGCTGAGAAGAAGGTAAATTCTTTTGTGTTTGGGTGTAAGGTTCTGTAGACGTCTGTTAGGTCCATTTGATTCATGACCTTTGTTAGAGATATTGTTTCTTTGTTTAATTTCTTTGTTTAATTTCATTGTGGGACACAATGAAAGCAGTGTTAAGAGGAAAGTTCATAGCACTAAGTGCCTTCAAGAAGTAATTCGAGACAGCGCATTCAAGCAACTTAATGGCTCACTTAAAAACCCTAGAAAAAGAAGAAGCAGGCACACCAAGAAGGAGCAGAAGGCTGGAAATAATCAAACTCAGGGCTGAAATCAATCAAGTAGAAACAAATAAAACAATTCAAAGAATCAATGAAACCAAGAGCTGGTTCTTTGAGAAAATCAACAAGATAGACAAACCCTTAGCCAAGCTAAATAAAAGGCAGTGAGATACCATCCAAATCAAGAAAATCAGAAATGGAAAGGGGGACATAACTACAGACACTGAGGAAATCCAAGCAATCATTAGGACTTACTTCAAAAGTCTATACGGAACAAAATTTGAAAATTTAAATGAAATGGACAATTTTCTTTTTTTTTTTTCACATAAAAAATCTCTTTATTCCCCAAAAGTGCTGCACCCCACTACAACATAACAGACTGTGTTGTTTAGTAATCTGAAGGCTTCTTTATATGCCCCCATTCATGTTCATAGCCTATTTTGCATACTCATTTTTCTTATACTCAATTTTCTTAATCGATTCCACTTACCAAAGCTAAATCAGGAGCGGTAAATCAATTAAATAGTCCTATATCCCCCAAGGAAATAGAAGCAGTCATCGAAAGTCTCCCATCCAAAAAAAGCCCAGGACCTGATGGTTTCAGTGCAGAATTCTACCAGACATTCAAAAAAGAGCTAACACCAATTCTCTTCAAACTATTCCACAAAATAGAAACAGAAGCAACATGACCAAACTCATTCTATGAAGCCACAGTCACCTTGGTACCTAAACCTCACAAAGTCCCAACAAAAAAAGAGAACTTCAGGCCAATCTCCCTTATGAATATTGATGCAAAAATACTCGCAAACCGAATACAGGAACACATCAAAGATATTATCCACCATGACCAAGTAGGCTTCATCCCAGGTATGGAGGGGTGGTTCAACATATGGAAATCCATCAATGTGATCCACCATATTAACAAATTGAAAGAAAAAACCACATGATAATCTCCCTAGATGCTGAAAAAGCCTTTGAAAAAATCCAACATCAATTCATGTTTAAAGTATTGGAGAGATCAGGGATACAAGGCACATATCTAAACATAGTAAAGGCGATATACAGCAAGCCTATAACCAACATCAAACTAAATGGAGAGAAACTTAAAGCAATCCCACTAAAATCAGGGACAAGAGAAGGCTGCCCACTCTCTCCATATCTCTTCAACATAGGGCTGGAATTCCTTGCTAGAGCAATAAGACAGTTGAAGGAGATCAAGGGGATACAAAATGGAAAGGAAGAAGTCAAATTATCACTATTTGCAGATGATATGATAGTATATGTGAGTGACCCCAAAAACTCTACCAGGGAACTCCTACAGCTGATAAACACCTTCAGCAAAGTGGCCGGATACAAAATTAACTCAAAAAAAGCAGTAACCCTCCTGTATACAAAAGACCAAAGGGCTGAGAAAGAAATTAGGGAAACAACACCCTTCACAATAACCACAAGTGAAATAAAGTACTTTGTGTAACCCTAACCAAGGAATTCAAAGACTTGTATGAAAAAAAATTTCAAATCTCTGAAGAAAGAACTAGAAGAAGATATGAGAAGATGGAAAGATCTCCCATGCTCATGGCTTTGCAGGATTAACATAGTAAAAATGGCCATCTTACCAAAAGCTATCTATAGATTCAATGCAATGCCCATCAAATTACCAACACAATTCTTTACAGACTGGAAAGAAAAATTCTCAACTTCATATGGAATAACAAGAAACACAGAATTGCTAAAACAATCCTCTACATTAAAAGATCTTCTGGAGGTATCTCCATCCCTGATCTTAAGCTGTACTATAGAGCAACAGTTTTAAAAACTACATGGTACTGGCATAAAAACAGAATGGTGGATCAATGGAACTGAACAGAGGACCCAGAAATAAACCCACACACTTATGGACACCTGATATTTGACAAAGATGCCAAAACCATACAATGGAAAAAAGATAGCATTTTCAACAAATGGTGCTGGTCCAACTGGATGTCTACATGTAGAAAAATGAAAATAGATCCATACTTATCACCCTGCACAAAACTGAAGTCCAAGTGGATCAAAGACCTCAACATAAAACCAGAGTGAATGGAATTTTATGTAAGAACTGGGCAGAGTAAATGGAATTTTATGTAAGAACTGGGAAATAGTAAGTGCTGGAAAGGACAGGGTCTCCACAAGAAGATCAACAGAATAAGAAAATTTGAACACATGGAACTTCCCAGAGACTCATACTCCAACCAAGGATTATTCATGGAGATAACCCAGAACCCCTGCACAGATGTAGCCCAGGGCAGTTCAGAGTCCAATTGGGTTACATAGTAATGTGAAGAGGAACTGCCTCTGACATAATCTGAGTGGCCTGCTCTTTGATCACTTCCCCCTGGGGGGGAGCAGCCTTACTAGGCCATAGTAGAGGACAATGCAGCCACTTTTGATGTGAACTGATGGACTAAGATCAGAAAGGAGAAGAGAACCTCCCCTATCAGTGGACTTGGGGAGTGGCATGTATGCAGAGGGAGGAGGGAGGGTGTGATTGGGAGGGGAGGAGGGAGGGGCTAATGGGGGGATGCAGAATGAATAAAGTATAATTAATGAAAAATTAAAAGAAAAAGGGAAAAAATAATTTAAGAATCTTAAATGACTTTCAAAAGTGGAGGAAAACATGGAGTTAGTCAATTTACATGGAGCTTGTCTTGCCCCTGGGGGCAATCTTCTCCTGAACCTACTCAGACCTCGGACACTACCACTGCTAGTTCTAGAACTGATTCAGGATGTTCCAACGAGGGGGTTAAGGCTTCTCATAATATTTCCTATAATCCCTCACCTGTTTGTTTATATCCCCCATTTTTATTCATTATTAGCCAGATAGAGTCAAGTAATTGTGGTGATGATACTTGCTTTTTTGCCCAATGCTGGAATGCTAGTGAATTTAGGTATGCCCTGGTTACTCGCATGCCTCACTGGGTGCCTGTGCCCATAGATGCCCCTCACACTATGACTCTCTTCAGACAGAAAAGGGATCTTGGAACTACAGCCACCATTGTTACTGCCATCTCATTGGCGGCTGTTGGAGCTACCATTGTGGCATTAGCCATGAGTCATACTGTGCAGACTGCTTAGACCCTGAATAATCTTTTAGCCAATGTAGCTCATGCCTTAGATGTACAAAAAGGAATTAATGCTCAACTAAAAGGAGGCTTGATGGTGTTCAATCAGAGGATTGACCTCGTGCAGGAGCAAATTTATACCCTATAGCAAATCACTCAACTTGGCTGTCAATGAAAGTATGCTGGACTTCGTGTCACTAGCATACAACATGAGAATTTTTCCTGTGCTGCAAATCTGTCTAAACAATTGTCTAGCTATATTTTAGGTAATTGGACTTGAGAATTCGATACTACGATGGAGCAGCTGAGAGTGGCCATTATCACAGTAAATTCTACTGGAGTGGACGCAGGACTAGCCACAGGATTATCACCATGGATTGCTGCAGCCATGAATCATCTGAAGGAATGGGCGGGCATGGGAGCGTTAGCAGGCCTTCTGGTGTTGGTCACCTTGGTTTGCCTGTGGTGTATATGCAAGATTAGAGTCTCACAACAGCGTAATGCAGCCATGACCATTCAGGCCTTTACAGCCATTGAAGCAGTACAGTCTCCCCAAGCATGGTTGGCTACCATAAAAAGCTAAAATGTTATGCTCAGGATGCGAGGCTAAGCACTGCACTCAGGGTCAGCCGCTTTGAACCCAGAGAAGAGCGTGTCTGATTGCATGTGTGTTGATGCCCCAGGTCCTGCCTCTAAGAAAAAGGTATCTGATGGGTCTGATGCTCTTTGGGTGGATGACACCTAAATGAACATCAGTACAAAGTCCCAATTTATTTCTAATATCAGAGATCAGACCTCTACTCTTGCCTGATGCGTCTAAAACAAAAAGGGGGATCTGTAGAGAGCTGCGTAATGCTGCACCTTAAAGATGGAGCTGGTTTCCGCCTTCCACCTTCCCGATGGTGAGTGCTCTCTGTCATGAACAACTCCACATTTGGCTAAGGCTGAGGATCTGGCTTGCTTCCATGTATGTGGACCTATCTGCATTGCCTACGTGGCATGCTGGGGTTGGCTACCCAGAGGTTATTTAAGCTGTGGGCTGGCTTTCCCCAGGGTCAGAAGATTGTTCAAGGTTCCTGAATAAACTGCATTGAAAAAAAAATATGATATTGAGAGTAAATTGTATACAATGATAGCTTGAGAAGAACTGACAAAAAACATTATTCAGAAATGATTACATTGGAATTTATAGACTTTAGCTAATTTAGATAGTCAATAATATTACTAAATTCAATATTACTAAATATTACAAAATCAATGCATATTACTAAATATGTATATATTTTTAATTTTTGGAAGAAATAAATTTGCATAGTCAAATTAAAGAAAAATTGAGTATAAATATAAACTATGAACAGAATTTCCATATCTGAAATTTGAGACAATTTTTTGTTCACAATTTGGTATTTCTCTTAATCACTGTACATTTTTGTAATTATTGGAAAGGGTCTTATTTAGGGTTTTATTGCTATGAGGAGATACCATGATAATGGCAACTCTTATAAAGAAAAATACTTAATTAGAACTGGCTTACACTACCAGAGGTTTAGCTCATTATCATCATGTCAGGAAACATGGCAGACATGGTGCAGGATACTGTGTGCCACACTGGGTGTAGCTTGAGCTTGAGAGACCTCAATGTCCACCACAACAGGGACACACTTCCTCCAAGAAGGCCATACCTACTCCAACAAGGCCATGCCTCTTAATTATGCCACTCCCTGTGGAACAATCATTCAAAAGCATGAGTCTATGGGGCCCATTCCTATTTAAATCACCACATATAGTAATTTTAAATTAATTTATTTTGAAAACTTAGAATCGTATTCTACCACAGAAAGAGCATGTGTGTGCATTTGTGTGTGTGCGTGTGTGTTTACAAAGGCTTACATTCATTTATTAGCATGTGTATATTTAGGCTTTATCTAACAAATTCTGTCCTTTTCCTTTCAATACTGTTGTTACCTTCTACACATAATTTTATATACTAATTTTAAAATTAATTTTCAAGTATATCAATATGTTTACTGGGAATTTGGTTATAATTTCATATAGTCTATATGTCAAGTGTCATACAATGAAACTGTTAACAATATTTAACTCCTATCTAAATAAAAAGTTATTTAGATTTTTTAATTTCTTTTTATGGTAGCTTATAGAATTTATTTTACAGAGGAATCTTATGCAGTTTTTGTTAATATAATAACTAAATGCTTTTTAGTTTCAAAATGGTATTTTCTTTCAATATTTTCATTGATCTTATATATAAAGGAGCAATTGTTTCTTATATATTGAATCTATTACCAATGAGAGTAAATTAGGAAAAAAATTTCCACATGCATATTTCCAAAGAATGATTTTAAGTATGTCTAAAGAAAAAAAAGGAACAGAAACTCTTGAAGAAATTCTGATATAACAAAAATAGCTGAATGAAATAGTGAAGTCAAAGATATGAATATATAATTGAATAACAGGAAAAATATCCAAATAAGCAAACACACTTGAAATAACAGAAATGAAAAATTCAATAGGTCAACCCAAAGCTCCAAGAAGAGCCTCATAACTACAATTATTCAGGAGGATATCAAGAGATTCAGAAATATGGTATGTCAAAAGAAGATCAGGAGATTGATGACAAGATAGAGGTGTTAGAACATTCAGAGGACAAAAAGTTAATAATAAATATTTGGAATATACAAGGCATTTTGAAAATACAAAATCTATAAATCATGGACATAGAAAAAGAAGAATTTTATAACAAATGCAATGAAAATATTTTCAATGAATGATAGCAAAATTTCCAAAAAACTTAGAAAAAAAGAGTTGTGCTATGTATAGAAGGCATTCAGAATACCACAGAGAAAAGAATCTCCTTTCTCATATTGTAGTTAGAACAATAAAAATCCAAAAAAAAAAGTAAGTATATTGAAAGCCACAAGTGATAAAGGCAGCTCCCCAGAATGCCAGCATATTTCTCAACAGAACTTGAAAACCCAACAAGGGTTGGAGTGTTATATTTTATGTTCTGGAAGATAGGTGCTAGCCCAGTTTATATACCTAGCAAAACTGTCTCTTATAATTGAAGAACAAATAAAATGTTTCAGAATGATACAGGCCAAAGTAGAATCCATGACTGCTCTACAGGAAAACAAAACATCTCCATGGAAGACACTGATAGAACTCCTTGGACCAAAGAGAAAGTTTCATACTTTCTAGTGACTAAAGTAAAGAGTAAATAATATAGCAGTAGTTAAGCAAATGAGGAATAGAAACAAAATGAATACTACAAAATGAGTATTTTGAAAGTGATGGAGATATACGTCTTCCAAAAATCATTCTGAATACTAATTAATGTCATTGATTCTAACATCAAAATTACAGTGTAGCATTTTGAATTAAAAATAGAAAATGTTTGTTGCCTTCAATGAATTCAGCTCAACATAAAAGAAAGATATAACAGTAGAATCAGAGTATGAAAAAAAAGCATTCCAAACAAATGAGACAAGAAAACAAACGCATGCCACCATTCTAATATGGACAAAATAGACCTAAAACAAAAACTGAGTCAACAGAGATGTAGAAGGACATTTCATGCTAATGAAGAAAACAATGCATTAGCAGAACATTACAACTTTAAACATATATACACAGATGTGCATAATTTCATTAAAAAGATGATAAAATAAAACTACAGTGTACTCAAAGACAATATTAGTAGGTATGGTAGAGTCTCAATAAGAATGCCACCCATGGAGTCATATATTTGAGTGCTTAGTCACTGGGAAGAGGCACTATTTGAAGAACTAGAATAGAAGGATTAGGGGGGTGGTCTTGTAGGAAAATAAGGACACTGGAGTTGAGCTTTGAAGTTTTAAAAGCTTAAAGTATACCCCGTCTGTTTCTTTTTCGTCCTTCTCTCTGTCCCACCCCGCCTCTCTCTCCCACTATCTCTTTTTCTGCTTGCTCTTGCTCTTGGTATATTAATTCCTTCAGTGGCATTAGAGTCTACTTCTTCAGTATTCTGGCATAGACTTAAGACTAATTGAGACAGCCAACCTCATGGGCTGAACAACGACTAGATTCTTGGACTTATGTTCATTGACAGACACTGTTAGATTAGTTGGACTATAGCCTGTAAGCCATTCTAACAAATCTTATTTCTCAGGCCAGGGGTCTTTTCTGAGACTGATACTCAAACCAAGAACCATGCATGAAGATAACCTAGAACCCATGCACAGATGTAGCCCATGACAGCTCAGTGTCCAAGTGGGTTCCCTAGTAAGGGAACAGGGGCTGTCTATGACATGAAATCAGTGGGTGGCTCTTTGATCATCTCCCCTTGAGGTGAGGGGCAGCCTTACTAGGCCAGAGAGGAAGCCAGTCCTGATGAGACCTGATGAGCTAAGGTCCAATGGAAGGGGAGGAGAACCTCTCCTATTAGTGGACTGGGGGAGGAGCATGCAAGGAAAAGAGGAAGGGATAGAGGGATTGGAAGGGTAGATTAGGGAGGGGACTACAGCTGGGATATAAAGCAAATAAATTATAATGAATAAAAATAAATTTAAAAATAAGCTCAAGAATAAAATAATAATACTAGTAATAATAAAATTACATAAGATAAAATCTAAAAACACAGAATAGAAAAAAAACTAAAAGAAAATCTTATTTCTATACCTATATATATAGAGTCACTCTTTAAATTCTGTTTCTCTAGAGAATCCCAACTAATGCAGTAGGTAATTTCAATATTCTACTTTCACTAGTTAATCAGTCATCCCAACAAGTACTAAACAGAACCATGTGACTGAAATGACATTATTGATCAAATATATCCAAATATTATAGAATATACATTTTTCTCTGAAGCTCATGATTTCTCTTTAAAATATACCACATAATTTTTCCCAAAGAAAGCAATAAATATAAAAGAAAACTGAAATAATTCTCTATTGACTACATGCTAATAAAAGAAGAAATAAACAGCAAGGGAAATGGTAAAATACATATATAAACTCTTGAAAATTTAAAAATGATCTATCATTATGAATGAGTCATTGAGGGAAAAAGGAAAATAAAATAAATTCTAGAATCAAACGAAAATGGAAACACAAAATATAAAAACCTGTGGAATATTATGAAAAAGTCCTAAGAGGGAAGTTTAGTGCTGTGTTGCACACTTGTCCATTAAAAAAAGAAAGACATCCCAAATAATAAGTAACTTAACTATGCAACTTAAGGCCTTGGCAAACAAGACTAGAGCAAATTCTAAACCAGAACATAGAAAGAAATAGTTACAAGAAGAAAATAGTACTATCAGGCCAATAATTAATGATCTATAAAAAGTCGATGTAATAATCAAGAAGGAAGACTCTGGCTAAGATGCTCAATCCTCATTCAGAAAGGCAAAGACAGAGGGCATCAAGGGAATAGGACAGGAGCCTTCCACAGAGGGCCTCTGAAAGACTCTACCCTGCAGGGTATCAAAGCAGATGATGAGACTTATAGCCAAACTTTGGACAGACTGCAGGGAATTTTGGGAAAGAAGTGGGAAATAGTAAGACCTGGAGAGGGCAAGAGCTCTACAAGGAGAACAACAGAACCAAAACATCTGGGGACAGGGGTCTTTTCTGAGACTGATACTCCAACCAAGGACTATGTATGGAGACAACCTAGAACCCTTGCACAGATGTAGCCCTTGACAGTTCAGTGTCCAAGTGGGTTCCATAGTAATGGGCATAGGGACTGTCTCTGACATAAACTTATTGGCCTACTCTTTGATTACCTCCCCCTCAGGGGGTGCAGCCTTAGCAGGTCACAGAGGAAGACAAAGCAGCCACTCCTGATGAGACCTGATAGACCAGGATCAGAAGGGGAAGAAGACCTCCCTTATCAGTGGACTTGCAGAGGGGTATGGCTGGAGAGGGAGGGAGGATGGGGTTGGGATGAAAGGAAGGAGGGAGCTACAGGTGGGATACAAGGTGAATAAACTGTAATTAATAAAAATAAAAATAAAAGAAATGCTCAAAAAAAGTCAATGAAATAAAAAAGTTATATACTCTTTACAGGTAAAGAAAATGTCAGGTATCCAAGATGACAGTGCCGACCATGCAGCTTATTTGAACAGTAGCTCAGCAGTGAGCCAGCAGAGACAGTGAATCAAGTGGAACTGAGCTGAGCACTATAACATAGCTTCATTGTCTTCCTCCCCAAGGAGGACTGTGGGGAGCATAAGTAGGCTCAGAGATCTTTCTGCCTGCTCCCCAGCTGCCTGGTCCACCTGGATTAGAAACAGCAAGCCTAACTCAGCCAATGAACCTGAACCACATGTAGGAACCAAATCCCATTGGTTGTCATCTGAAGGAAACCTGTGGGGTGCTGGAACAGCTCTAGACTTAGAGATATTTCTGCCTGCACCATAGATGCCTGTTCCACCTGGGTCAGAAACAGTGAGCAATGCATTGAACGCAGTGGAGCTGAGCGAGGCTTTCAAACCAAGTCCCATTATCCACCATCTCTAGGAAGCCTATGGGGCACTGGAGAAGCTCTAGGACTGGAGATATGTCTGTCTGAGCCCCAGCTGCCTGGCCTACCTCAGTCACAAACAGTGACCAGAAGAGACAGTGAACTTAGCAGAGCACCTTCCTTAGCTGCATCTGAAACTTTAGCACCTATTCCTGATCTCCTGGACATCTCTCATCTTCCTGTAGACTACTCCAGAGACAAGTTGACTCAGTCTGCAGTACAGGCCCCAGGAGCAAAGAGTCCAGGCTAAAGAAAACCAGATGGCTAGAGCCTGGCATAAGAATACAATCAGCAAAAACCAGGAAGTCACGGCTTCACCAGAATTCCCTCAAATCAGTGGATATTCTAAGGCAGTTGAAACACAGGAGAATGAACTTAACTCTATGATCATGCAGTTATTAGAGGAACACAAAGAAGAAATGAACAGAAAAATGGAAGCCATCATGAAAAGACAGGAATTCACAAACAGGTGAAAGAAATGAATAAAATCTTTCAAAACATGAAGATGGAATTAGAATCAATAAATAAAATACATTCAGAGAAAACCCTACAGTTGGAGAACTTAAGAGATTAGGAACCACAAAGGTAAGCATCACCAACAGAATACAAGAGATGGAGGAAAGACTCTCATGCACTGAAGATATAATTGCAGAAAATTATGCATCTTTCTAAGAAAACATAAAAACAGAAAAGCCAAGAAATCAAGGACACCATGAAAATAAAAAACCTAAGAATAATAGGAATAGATGAATAATAAGATTCCAGGCTCCAAGGTCCAGAAAATATTTTTGAGAAAATCAAAGAAAAATATTTCCCCAACCTTAAGAAAGAGATGCACATAAATATATGAGAGGCTTACAGAACAACAAATAGTCTAGACCATAAAAGAAATTCCCCCCACCATCATAATTAAAACACTTAATCTACAGAACAAGAAAAACATTAAAAGCAACAAAAGAAAAAGGTCAAGTAACACATAAAGGAAGACCTAAAAAATTAAAGAAGACTTCTCAACAGACATTATGAAAGCCAGGAGAGCCTGGGTGGATATCATCCTGACACGAAGAAACCACAGATTCCAATCTAGACTACTATACCTAAGAAAAGTTTCAATTAACGTATATGAAGAAAATAAAATATCCCATAACATAACTAAATTTACATGATATATACACAACAACCCAGCCCTACATAAGATACCAGAAAAAAAAAAAACAAAAAAAAACAAAAAATATATCCAACCCAACTACACCCAAGCAAACACAGGATGAAGACACCTTCCTAACAAAAAAAGCAAAAGAAAACAAACACACAAACATCAAATCACCAGTAACACCAAAGAAAATAAACAAGTGATCACTAATATCTATCAACATCAATGGATTCAACGCTCCAATAAAAGATAAAGAATAGCAGAATGGTTGCTGAAACATGATCCAACATTCTGCTGTATTCAAGAAACACACTTTTGCAACAAAGATAGACACTGCTTGAGAATAAAGGCTGGAAAAAAAGCTTTCCAAACAAACAGAGGCAAGAAACAAGCTAGAGTAGCCATCCTAATATCTAATAAAATATAATTTAAACTATTTTAATTTAAAATTAGAATTTAATTTAAAATTCTAACTTAAAACTAGAATGAAGGAACACTTCATTCTAATCAAAGAAAAAAATACACCAGGAAGACATCACAATCCAGAATATCAATCCCCCAAACACAAAGGCTCTTGATTTTATAAAATAAAGATTTTTAAAGCTTAAATTACATATCGATCCCAACAGCTTAATAGAGAGAGACTTCAACTGCCCCCTCTCACAAAGGGACAGATCATTGAGATAGAAGCTAAATGAAGAAATAATGAAATTTACAGAGGTCTTAAATCAAATGGACCTAATACATGTTCTAAAACATGGAACTTTACCCAACACAGAAGAGTATATATTCTTCTCAGCAACACACAAAAGTTTCTCCAAAACTTTGCTCAACCATATAGTTGAGCACAAAACCTGTCTCAAAAGATAAAACAAGGTTGAAATAATCTCTTTTACCATATCAGACCACCACAGTCTTAAATTAGACCTTAACAATAATAGAAATAGCAAAAAGCCTACCCATGCATAGAAACTGAACAACTTTCTACACAATGACAGCTGGACTACAAAAGAAATGAAGAAAAAAATTAAAGACTTCTTAGAATTCAATGAAAATGAAGATACAACTTACCCAAACTTACAGGACAGAAGGAAAGCAGTGCTAAGGAGAAAGTTCATAGCACTAAGTGCCTTCATAAAGAAATTTGAGAAAGCTCATAAAGCAACTTAATGGCACACTTAAAAGCACTAGAAAAAAATAAGCAGACATATCCTCGAGTAGTAGATGGCTGAAAATAATCAAATTAAGGACTGAAATCAATAAATTGAAAACAAAGAAAACAAATCAAAGAATCAACAAAACTAAAGCGCTGGTTCTTTGGGAAAATCAACAAGATAGAAAAACCCTTGGCCAACCTAACTAAAGGACATAGAAAAAAGCTTTCTGAAACAAATTCAGAAATGAGGAGGACATAACAACAGTCGTTGAAAAAATCAAAGAATCATTAGATCCTACTTCAAAAGCTTATACACAACAAAATTTGAAAATCTAAATAAAATGGAAATTTTTCTTAATAGATTCCATTAGCCAAAGTTGGGTCAAGGTCAGTTAAATA
This sequence comes from Meriones unguiculatus, assembly GCF_030254825.1. Classification (NCBI taxonomy): domain Eukaryota; kingdom Metazoa; phylum Chordata; class Mammalia; order Rodentia; family Muridae; genus Meriones; species Meriones unguiculatus. Next base: position 49,341,321 of record NC_083360.1, on the reverse strand, counting down.
AATTAAATACTCTTATATCCCTAAGGAAATTGAAGCTGTCATCAAAAGTCTGCCACCCAAAAAAATCCCAGGACCAGATAGTTTCAGTTCAGGATTCTATCAGACTTTCAAAGAAAATCTAATTCCAATACTCTTCAAACTATTTCACAAAATAGAAAAAGAAGAAACTTTACCAAACTCCTTTTATGAGGCCACAGTCATCTACATACCCAAACTGTACAAAGACCTAACGAAGAAACAGAATTTCAGACCAACCTCTCTTATGAACATTGACACAAAAATATCAATAAAAACTTCTCAAGCCGAATCCAAGAACACATCCAAGATATGGGTTTTTATCCAGGTATGCAGAGGTAAATCAACATACAGAAGTCCATTACTGTAATACACCATACAAATAAAATGAAAGAAAAAATCCCCATGATCATCTCCTTAGATGCTGTGAATGCATTTGACAAAATACAACACTCACTCATATTTAAAGTGTTAGAGAGATGAGGGATAAAAGGCACACACCTAAACATAGTAAAGGCAATAGACAGCAAGCTTATAGCCAACATCAAACTTAATGGAGAGAAATTTAAAAGCTAGATAAAAAATTAACTAAAAAATGTAAAGCCCTCCTGCATACAAAGACAAACAAGGTTAAGAAAGAAATTAGGGAAACAACACATTTTACAATAGCCACAAATAACATAAAATGCCTTGGTGTCACTATAACCAAGCAAGTGAAAGACTTATTAAAAAAAAAAAAAAAAAAAAAAAAAAACATTCAAGTCTCTGAAGAAAGAAATTGAAGAAGAAATCAGAAGATTGAAAGATGCTCAATGAAAGATCTCATGCTCATGAATCGGTAGGATTAACATAGTAAAAATCGCCATCTTACCAAAAGCAATTTACAAATACAGTGCAATTCCCATCAAAATACCAGCACAATTCTTTACAGAACTTGAAAGAACAATTCTCAGTTTCATACAGAAAACCAAAAAAAAAAAAAAAAAAAAAAAAAAAAAAACCCAGAATATCTAAAAACAACTCTATACAAAAAAAAAAAAAAAAAAAAAGATCATTTCTACATGGCTCCATCCTTGATATCAAGCCCTTCTGTAGAACAACAGTAATGAAACGACATGGCATAAAAACAGATTGGTGGATCAATGGAATTGAATTGAAGACCCAGAAATAAACACACACACCTACGGATACCTGATATATATATCAGGTATATATATATATATATATATATATATATATATATATATATATATATATATATATTTTGTTTTACAAAGAAGTCAAAACCAAATAATGGGAACAAGATATCTTCAACAAATGGTGCTACTCTAAATGGATGTCTACCTCCGGAAAAAATGCAAATAGATAAATATTTATCACCCTGCACAAAACTAAAGTTCAAGTGGATCAAAGACCTCAACATAAATCCAGACACACGGGGGCGGAGCCAAGATGGCGACTAGCACACACAGTTTCTGAGCAGTGGGATACCTGATCTTCTGAGTTGAAGAATGGAAGGACCCCCAACCCAGGAAAACCACAGCGAGGCTTTCTGAACACCAGAGAACATCGCAGGAGGTGAAAACTTTGGCCTCCGGTCACCCGGAGACTTGCTTGGGGAGGGAGAGAAAAGATCCTTTGTTCTTGCTGCACTCCCTTCCCCCAGACCTCCTTCCTCCTCGGCACAGCGGCACAGCGGACTCATCTTTCTCAGCGCAGACCTAACTGCCTGGGGTATACAACCGCTGAGACGGAGCCCCAACCACTTTAGCCAGACAAAAGCCAGCAGTACGTACCCCGGAGTCCCAGATTCGCGCAGCGGCTGCACCATCCTCCCAGGGCACGAATCTGCTAGACACCATACTAGCTCCACAGGATCGCCATCACTGACGGTACGACCCGCCCGATCCCACAGTGACAGAGAATACGCTATATACTCACCGAAACCAGGCAGAAACGTCATACAACCTGGACAAACCAGGCACTGGGCCTCCCAAGCTTGGAGAGCACAACGAAGAGATCCCAGGACTTCCCAGAAAGCATTGGGACTAGCAAGCCAGTCTCCAGTTACAGCAGGACGTGGCAGCGGAGCAGTACTGAACTGGCTGGGCACCACAGCCCTCCAGTTTAAGACTAACCAGGGCCAAACCAGAGAACAGAGAGCCTGATTACCCCATCCCTGCTGAAGTGACCACCCTGAAATCTCCAGCTGCAGCAAGACCTCAGAACCTGGCAGTGACAGCAGCACAGAACTGGCGGAACACACCAAAGAAGCAGGGCCAAACCAGAGAGCAGAGAGCCCCGGATACCACGATCTCGGCCAAGAGACCTGCCTGTAAGTGAGTGCACCCTTGAGAATCTGCAGTTCCCCAGATCCTGGGTCCTTCTAAATCAGAAGCCAGGCATCGAACCCCCCTCCCACCCACATACCCACTTTGGGAAACAGAGGGGCACTTGGGACATTGAAGTTCCTGCCCTGTGGGCCTGATTGAGGAGCTAAGACAGTTAATACCAGAAATTGCGCTGCGATTATCATTAGCGCCTGCGACATATACAGTACAGAGCCCCTCCCACACACTCAAGGGTTCAACATTAGCCATCCCTCTGTCCCTCGAGAAACTCATCCACGCACACTTACACACACAGACAGACACACGCGCGCGCGCACACACGCTTGCATTTGCCCCGTTTGCGCCTGCGTACTTTCCTCCCACAGGTACAGCTAGTCCTCAGCACATGCTGAGAGTGCTCAGCTTCCTGAAGAACTCTCCAGACACCAGAGAGAGACAGCAGCAGTCTGATCTGCAGAATCCAAAAACAAACAGGGAAGGTTTCAGATAAGCCAATGGCCAGAGGTAGGCGAAAGAACACTTCCAACATAAATCAGGACATCATGACTTCACCAGCAAACCCCAAAATCGATGGATACACCAATTCAGCAGAAGCACAGGAAAATGATTTTAAAGCCATGCTTGCCCAATTATTTGAGGCTCATAAGGAGGAAATGAACAAGTCTTTCAAAGAGATGGCCAGTCAATTGGAGGCAAAGAAAGAAGAAATAGACAATATCCTTAAAGAAACACAGGCAAACATAGCCAAACAAATAGATACACAAGTAGAGGAAAAATTAGTGGCATATAAGAAGGAAATGAAAAAAGAAATAGAGGCCATCGTAGAGAGACAGGAATCCAAATTCAAACACATGAAAGAAATGGTGCAAGGCATGAAAACAGAATTAGAATCAATAAAGAAAACACAAAATGAGAAAACCCTTGAGCTGGAGAACTTGGAGAAAAGATCAGGAACCACAAAAGTAAGCATCACCAACAGAATACAAGAGATGGAAGAGAGAATCTCTGGAGCTGAAGACACACTTGCAGAAATGGATACTTCTCTCAAAGAAAAAGTAAAATCAGAAAAGTTCCAATCACAAAATATCCAAGAAATCAAGGATGCTATGAAAAGACAAAATCTAAGAATAATAGGAATTCATGAAAAAGAAGACTCCAGACTCCAAGGTCCAGAAAATATTTTCAAGAAAATCATAGAAGAAAATTTTCCCAACTTAAAGAAAGAGATGTCCATAAATATACAAGAGGCCTACAGAACTCCAAATAGACTAGACCAGAAAAGAAACACATCACGTCACATCATAGTCAAAACACTAAATCTACAGAACAAAGAAAGGATATTAAAAGCAGCAAGGGAAAAAGGCCAAGTAACATATGAAGGTAGACCTATCAGAATCACGCCGGACTTCTCATCAGAAACTATGAAAGCCAGAAGGGCCTGGGCAAGTATCATGGAGACTCTAAGAGATCACAAATGTCAACCCAGACTACTATACCCTGCAAAGCTTTCAATCAACATAGATGGAGAAAACAAAATATTCCATGACAAAACTAAATTTATACAATATCTACACAGCAAACCATCCCTACAGAAGATACTAGAAGGAAAACTCCAATCCAATGAAAACAAATTCACCCAAGAAAACAGGGCATACAGATAATGTCCCAACAAAAATGAAAAGAAAACAAGCAATGAATCAGGGTTAGATCATCGACTCCATTACAAAAGGAACTAACATGCATTGGTCACTATTATCTATCAATATCAATGGACTCAACTCACCAATAAAAAGACACAGGCTAATAGAATGGTTAAGGAAACAGGATCCAACATTCTGTTGCATCCAAGAAACACACCTATGCAACAAAGACAAACACTACCTCAGAGTAAAGGGGTGGAAAACTGTTTTTCAAGCAAACGGTTCCAGAAAACAAGCTGGAGTAGCCATCCTAATATCTAATAAAATAGACTTTCAACCCAAGTTAATCAAAAAAGATAAGGAGGGCCACTATATTCTCATCAAAGGAAAAATCCACCAAGAGGACATCACAATCTTGAATATCTATGCCCCAAATACAAGAGCACCGACATTCGTAAATGAAACATTATTAAACCTTAAATCATACATTGATCCTAATACCTTAATAGTGGGAGACTTCAACACTCCACTCTCACCAAGGGACAGATCAACTAGACAGACACCAAATAGGGAAATAAAAGCACTCACAGAATCCCTAAATCAAATGGACCTAATAGACGTCTACAGATCATTTCACCCAAACTCAAAAGAGTACACCTTCTTTTCAGCACCCCATGGAACCTTTTCCAAAATAGACCATATAGTGGGCCACAAAGCAAGCCTCAACAGATACAAAAGGATTGAAATAATCCCTTGTATACTATCTGACCACCATGGACTAAAGCTCGACCTCAACAATAACAGAAACAACAAAAAGCCGACACGCACATGGAAACTAAACAACTTACTACACAATGACAGCTGGGTTAAGGAAGAAATAAAGAAAGAAATTAAAGACTTCCTAGAATTCAATGAAAAGGAAGGCACAACATACCCAAATTTATGGGACACACTGAAAGCAGTGCTCAGAGGAAAATTTATAGCACTAAGTGCCTGCAAGAAGAAATTCGTAACATCACATACAAACAACTTAATGGCCCAACTGAAAACCCTAGAACAAAAAGAAGCAGATACACCCAAAAGGAGCAGACAGCTGGAAATAATCAAACTAAGGGCTGAAATCAATCAACTAGAAACAAATAAAACTATCCAAAGAATCAATGAAACAAAAAGCTGGTTCTTTGAGAAAATCAACAAGATAGACAAACCCTTAGCCAAACTAACTAAAAGGCAGAGAGAAACTATCCAGATCAGCAAAATCAGAAATGAAAGTGGGGACATAACCACAGACATTGAGGAAATCCAAACAATTATTAGGTCATACTACAAAAGCCTATATGCCACAAAATTTGAGAATCTAAATGAAATGGATAATTTTCTTGAAAGATTCCATCTACCAAAACTAAGTCAAGATCAGGTAGAAAGACTGAATAGCCCTATATCTCCCAAGGAAATCGAAGCAGTCATTAACAGTCTCCCCTCCAAAAAAAGCCCTGGACCAGATGGCTTCAGCGCAGAATTCTACAAGACCTTCAAAGAAGTGCTAACTCCAATTCTCCTCAAGCTATTCCACAAAATAGAAACAGAAGGAACACTACCAAACTCATTCTATGAAGCCACAGTCACCTTAATACCTAAACCACACAAAGACCCAACAAAAAAAGAGAACTTTAGGCCTATCTCTCTTATGAACATTGACGCAAAAATACTCAATAAAATACTTGCAAACCGAATCCAAGAACACATCAAAGATATCATCCACCATGACCAAGTAGGCTTCATCCCAGGCATGCAAGGGTGGTTCAACATACGGAAATCCATCAATGTAATCCACTACATAAACAAACTGAAGGAGAAAAACCACATGATCATCTCCCTAGATGCCGAAAAAGCATTTGACAAAGTCCAACACCCATTCATGTTTAAAGTCTTGGAGAGATCAGGGATACAAGGCACATACCTAAGCATAGTAAAGGAAATATATAGCAAGCCTATAGCTAACATCAAACTCAATGGAGAGAAACTTAAATCAATCCCACTGAAATCAGGGACAAGACAAGGCTGTCCATTGTCCCCATATCTCTTCAACATAGTACTTGAAGTCCTAGCCAGAGCAATAAGACAACTAAAGGAGATCAAGGGGATACAAATCGGAAAGGAAGAGGTCAAAGTGTCACTATTTGCAGATGATATGATAGTATACATGAGCGACCCCAAAAATTCAACCAGAGAACTCCTTCAGCTGATAAACACCTTCAGCAAAGTGGCAGGATACAAAATCAACTCCAAAAAATCAGAAGCCCTCCTATATACCAAAGACAAAAAGGCTGAGAAAGAAATTAGGGAAACAACACCCTTCACAATAGCCACTAATAACATAAAGTACCTTGGTGTGACCCTAACCAAGCAAGTGAAAGACCTGTTTGAGAAAAACTTCAAGTCTCTGAAGAAAGAAATCGAAGAAGATATCAGAAGATGGAAAGATCTCCCGTGCTCATGGATTGGTAGGATTAACATTGTGAAAATGGCCATACTGCCAAAAGCAATCTACAGATTCAATGCAATTCCCATCAAAATACCAACTCAATTCTTTACAGACCTTGAAAAAAAGATTCTCAGCTTCATATGGAGAAACAAAAAACCCAGAATCTCCAAAACGATCCTGTACAACAACAGATCATCTGGAGGTATCTCCATTCCTGATCTCAAGCTGTACTACAGGGCAACAGTAATAAAAACTGCATGGTACTGGCATAGAAACAGAAAGGAGGATCAATGGAACTGCATAGAAGACCCAGAAATAAATCCACACACCTATGAATACTCGATATTCGACAAAGAAGCCAATTCCATTCAATGGAAAAAAGACAGCATCTTCAACAAATGGTGCTGGACCAACTGGATGTCTACATGCAGAAAAATGAAAATAGATCCATATTTATCACCCTGCACAAAACTAAAGTCAAAGTGGATCAAGGACCTCAACATAAAACCAGATACCCTAAATCAATTGGAAAAGAAAGTGGGGAACAGCCTAGAACTCATTGGCACAGGAGACAACTTCCTGAACAGAACACCAACAGCACAGGCTCTAAGAGCAACAATCAATAAATGGGACCTCATGAAACTGAAAAGTTTCTGTAAAGCAAAGGATACCGTCATCAAAACAAAACGACTGCCTACAGATTGGGAAAGAATCTTCACTAACCCTTTATCTGACAGAGGACTAATATCCAGTATATACAAAGAACTAAAGAAGCTGAAAAGCAGCAATCCAAGCAATCCAATTAAAAAATGGGGAACAGAGCTAAACAGAGAATTCTCGACAGAGGAATATCGAATGGCAGAAAAACACTTAAAGAAATGCCCATCCTCATTAGCCATCAGGGAAATGCAAATCAAAACGACCCTGAGATATCACCTTACACCCATCAGAATGGCCAAGATGAAAAACTCAAGCGATAACACATGCTGGAGAGGTTGTGGAGAGAGGGGAACCCTGCTCCACTGCTGGTGGGAATGTAAACTGGTACAACCACTCTGGAAAGCTATCTGGCACTTTCTAAGACAAATAGGAATAGTGCTTCCTCCAGACCCAGCTATACCACTGCTAGGTATATACCCAAAGTTTGTTCAAGTACACAAAAAGGACACTTGCTCAACCATGTTTATAGCAGCTCTATTTGTAATAGCCAGAACCTGGAAACAACCCAGATGTCCATCAACGGTGGAATGGGTACAGAAATTGTGGTATTTTTATACAATGGAATACTACTCAGCAATCAAAAAGGAGGAAATCATGAAATTTGCAGGCAAATGGTGGGATCTAGAAAAGATCATTCTGAGTGAAATATCCCAGAAGGAGAAAGACAAACATGGGATATACTCACTTATATAGACCTATAAGATATGATAAACATAATGAAATCTATACACCTAAAAAAGATAATCAATTGAGCGGACATGGGGTAAGATGATCAATCCTCATTTAGAAAGACAGATGGGATGTGCATTGAACGTATGACAGGAGTCTACTGAGCGCATCTGAAAGACTCTAACTAGCAGTGTTTTCAAAGCAAAGACTCATGACCAAACCTTTGGCAGAGTACAGGGAATCATAAGAAAGAAGGGGAGTTAGTCTGATGGGGATAGGAGCTCCACAAGGACCAAATATATCTGGGCACAGGGTCTTTTCTGAGACTGACATTCAACCAAGGACCATGTATAGATATAACCTAGAACCTCCACTCAGATGTAGCCTGTGGTAGCTCAGTAACCAATTGGTTTCCCAAAGTGAGGGGAACAAGGACTATTTCTAACAGGAACTCGATGACTGGCTCTTTGGTCTCCCCACCCCCGAAGGGAGGAGCAGTCCTGTTAGGCCACAGAGGAGGGCTTTGCAGCCAGTCCTGAAGATACCTGATAAAACAAGATCAGATGAATGGGGAGGAGGTCCCCCCCATCAGTGGACTTGGAAAGGGGCACGGTGGAGATGAGGGAGGGAGGGAGGGAGGGACTGGGAGGGAATGAGGGATCGGGACACGGCTGGGATACAGAGTTAATAAAATGTAACTGATAAAAAAAAATGATTAAATTGAATACATTTTTTAAAATCTAAAAAAAAGAAAAAAGAAAATAAATAAATAAATAGATAAATAAATAAATAAGTAAATGACAAAAAAAAAAAAATCCAGACACACTAAATCTGTTAGAAGATAAAGTGGGGAAGAGCCATGAGCTCTTGGCACAGGAGACAACTTCCTGAATAAAAAAACCCAACAGCACAGGTGCGAAGATCAACAATCAATAATCGGGACCTCATGAAAAGCTTCTGTAAAGACTAGGTCAACAGAAGAAAATGACAACCTACAGATTGGGAAAAGATTTTCAACAACCTTGTATCTGTCAGAGGGCTAATATCCAGAATATATAAAGAATTCAAGAAGTTAAAAAGCATTGAACCAAGTAACCCAATTAAAAAATGGGATACAGAGCTAAACAGAGAATTCTCAATAGAGGAATACAATGTCAGAGAAACACTTAAATAAATGCTCCAAGTCCTTAGTCATCAGGAAAATGCAAAGTAAAGAGACCCTGAGATTTTACCTTATACCCATCAGAATGGCTAAAATAAAAAAACTGAAGTGACAACACATTCTGGGAAGGATGTGGAGAAAGGGGAACACCACTCCATTGCTGAATAGAGTGCAAACTTCTACAACCACTTTGATAATCAATATGGTGTTTTCTCAGAAAACTGGTAATAATGCTACCTCAAGATCCAGCTATATCACTCCTGGGCACATATCTAAAATGCTGTATCATACAACAAGGGCATTTGCTCAGCTATATTCATAGCAATTTAATTGAAATAGCCAGAACCTGCAAACAACCAAGATGTCCCTCAACTGAAGAATGAATACAGAAATTGTGGCATATATACACAATGAAATACTACTCTGCAAGTCTAGAAAAGATCACCCTGAGTGAGGTATCATAGAAGCAGAAAGACACACATGGTATATACTCACTTATAAATGGATATTAATCATATAATATAAGATAAACATACTAAAATCTATAGACTTAAGAACCTAAACCACAAGGAAGACCCTAGGGAAGATGCTTAATTTTCATTCAGAAGGGCAGACAGGATAGACACCAGAAGTGGTAGAGAGAGAGAACAAAACTGGAGCCTACCACAGATCTCCTCTGAAAGACTCCACCCTTCCTTGGATGCAGATACCCACAGCCACTCTTTGAACAGAGCACAGGGAGTCTTATGGAAGAATGGAGGGATACAATGACCTGGAGGTGAAAGGAACCCCACAGGAGATCAACAAAGCCAAGAAAGCTGGGCCTAGGAGAGACTACAGAGATTAAAAGATCAACCAAAGAAGATGAATAGAGAGTACATAGACACGCTGCCCAGATGTAGCAACACAGATAGCTCTGTTTCCATGTGGGTTCACTAGTAAGGGGAAATAAACAGTCTCTGACATGAACTTGGTTGCTTTCTCCTTGCTCACTTCTCCCTAATGAGGAGAGCTAACCATCCCACAGAAGAAGAGGATACAGACAGTGTTGATGAGACCTGCTAAGCTATGGTCAGATAGTAGGGGAGGAGGACTTTCTCTATTAGTGGACTAAAGGAAAGTGAAACGGGAGGAAGAAAGAGGGAGTGTAGGACTGGGAGGAGATGAGGGAGAGGGCTACAGCTCAGGTCCAAAGTGAATAAATTGTAATAAAAGGATAAATAAATGATAAATAAAAAATCATTAAGCTTAAAATTTGCAAGTGGCAATTCTTCCTATATGACTCTAAATTCTATACAATAAAATCAAATATATATGATTTGGGAAATATATATGATTTGGGGAAATTTCTAAATTTTGCATTAGAAATGCACAAAACAGGAAAAATTGACAGTATTCTAAAGGTAATACAAATGATTCTGAATCTGCAGCTTTGGATATTATTAGAAAAGGAACAATAAGTGAGAGTTGGTTAGAATAAATAGCTGTTAATGCATTCAATAAAAGTCCAGTGTCTATCTGCAAGTCGGATGCTATTCATTCAAATTATTTGAAACAAAACAGCCTAAAAAATCGGAAAAATAATTTCCTTTATGAAGCTTCCCTTGAAGTGTGGGAAAATGGTATTAAAATATCAAAATCTGGAGGGGTTCCAAGATGGCACACTGTTTTGGAGAGGCAGAGGACATGAATCTCCGGAATTGCTGAATGGAGAGACCATCGAAACTAGAATTTAGACTTTTGGGATTTCTAAAGGAGAGGAGACACCATAGAAGCGTGAAGTGCTCATAGAGATAGATCGGGTGTGGACTTCTCTGGGAAAGAAGTAAGGCGCTTCCCTTGTCCGGGCCTCCCACTAGGGAAAACCTGCACACAGTGCCAGGCAGCTGAGCACAAAGCTCACAGCCTGGGGATTAAAACAGCAGAGACAGTGCTCCAGGCCCCTTACCACAGCAGACAGCTGTTAACCACCTACTGAACACCACTCCTCGAACACACATCCCACCCCAGCCCTGCCCAGGGTCCTCTGCCAAGCTCCGGACCCGCGGAGCATCCCCTCTCCCCCCGCCCATCCCACTGAGGACATACCACCACAAGAAGCACAGTGGAGGTCATGTCCCAAGTGGCCAGAGTACACACACCCCCGGAAACCACCACAACAGAGGAGCTTACCCACTGCCAGCGCCAGAGCGCAGGCCCAACCACAGAGACTCAGTCCTGCAATACAATCCTTCCTGGATCCCAAAGCTGCAAAGCTCAGTGCCTGGGACCCAAGACTGTGGAGGCAAGAATCCAGACCCCGCAGCCACAGCAGAGAGCTATAACAGCTCGCTGAATGCCAGCCCTCAGAATACATGTCTGAGGAGTCCATGCCCCTCCTAGTGCCCTCTCACCAAGCTCTGGACCCTTGGAGAGCACCCACCACCACCATCACCACCTGGTCCTGCCTGAGTGCACTCACCACCAGAAACTCCACCCCACTAGAGTACATGCCCAAAGAGTGCTAGCCACAGAGACTCAGATCTGCAGTACAATCCTTCCCAGTGCAAGTGGCGGCACTGACTACACAGGGGTGCCCAGCCATTGATTGTATGGGCCATCCAACCCCTCAGTGGCAAAAAAATCAGCTGAATAGCCACCAAAGTCCCACAGACCTGAAAAAAAAAATAGGGCCTGTAATCTTCAACAGCACTTGCGATCCCTGAAGCACCTGCAATACCTTCAGTGCCTACAAAGCACCCCTCTCATACACTGAAGGCCTCTCCATTCTCCAAAACCCTGTCCCTTAGGACACATCCACAAGCACATGCTCAATCACATGCTACCCAGCATTTGCCCTTCTGTGCCTTTGAACTTTCCTTCTACAGGTACAGAAGAATCACTAACACACACACCGAAACCACTAGACCGTTCCCATTTTTCCTGAAGAATTCTCCAGACACCAGAGAAAGACCAGCCTGATCTGCAGAATCCAGGAAAAAACAGTGAACACTACGGATAACCAAATGGCCAGGAGTAGGCAAAAGAACACAACCAATGTAAATCAAGATATCATGGCTTCACCAGCAATCTCCCCAAATTATTGGACACTCCAACTCATCAGAAACACAAGAAAATGATTTTAAAGCTATGATTATCCAGTTATTTGAGGCACATAAAGAGGAAACCAACAAATCTCTCAAAGAAATAGCAAAACAGATTCAAACAGTTAAAGAGGAAACAAATAAATCTCTCAAAGATTGGGCTCCCCAAATGGAAACAAAAAAAAAGGAAGTGAACAAAGCTCTTAAAGAAACACAGGCAAATATACCCAAACAAATGGAGGCAGAAGTAGTGGCACTAAGTGAGGAAACAAAACAAAACAAAAACAAAAACAAAAACAATAGAGACCATCTTGAAGACAGGAATCCACATACAAACAGATGGAGGAATTGTTGCAAGACATTAAAACAGAATTAGAATCAATAAAGAAAACACAAACCAAGAAAACCTTAGAACTGAAGAACTTAGAGAACAGAGAAGGAACCACAAGGGTAAGCATCACTAATAGAATACAAGAGATGGAAGAGAGAATCTTGGGTGCTGAAGATATACTCGTAGAAATTGATACTTCTCTCAAAGCAAAAGTAAAATTAGAAAAATCCCAAAAACAAACCATCCAAGAAATCAAGGACGCCATGATTAGGCAATATCTAAGAATAATAGGAATGGACAAAGAAGAGGATTCCAGGCTCCAAGGTCCAGAAAATATTTTCAAGAAAATCATAGAAGAAAATTTCCTCAACCTAAAGAAAGAGATGTCCAGAAACATTCAAGAGGCCTACAGACCAGAAAAGAAACTCCTCACGCCGCATCATAGTCAAAACACTTAATCTACAGAACAAAGAAAAGATACTAAAAGCAGCAAGGGAAAAAGACCAAGTAACATGTAAAGGTAGACCTATCAGGATCACACCAGACTTCTCATCTGAAACTATGAAAGCCAGAAGGGCCTGGGGAGATATCATGTAGAATCTAAGGGACCACAGATGCCAACCTAGATTACTATACCCAGCAAAGCTTTCAATCAACATAGGTGGAGAAACAAAATATTCCACGACAAAACTAAATTTAGGCAATATTTGAACATCAAACCAGCCCTACAGAAGATACTAGAAGGAAAATTCCAATCCAACGAAAACAGCTACATCCAAGAAAACATAGGTTAAAGATAATTTCCAACAAATATCAAAAGAAAACAAGCAATCAATCACAGTAACATCACCAATCCAGAATAATAGGAAATAACATTCAATGGTCATTATTATGAATCAACATCAATGGACTCAACTCACCAATAAAAAGACACAGACTAATAGAATGGGTGCAGAAACAGGATCCAACATTCTGCTGCATCCAAGAAACACACCTATGCAAAAAAGATACACTACCTCAGAGTAAAAGGCTGGAAAACAGTTTTTCAAGCAAATGGACCCCAAAAAAGTAAGAGTGGCTATCCTAATATGAAATAAAATAGATTTTCAACCAAAACTAATCAAAAAAGATGTAGAGGGGCACTACATTCTCATCAAAGGAAAAATCCACCAAGAGGGCATCACAGTTTTGAACATCTATTCCCCAAATAAAAAAGCACCTATATTCGTAAACAAAACATTATTAAAGCTTAAATCACACATTGATCCTAATACCTTAATAGTGGGAGACTTTAACACCCCACTCGCACCAAGGGATAAATCAACTAGACAGAAACCAAATAGGGAAATAAAAACGATTACCGAGTCCCTAAATCAAATGGACCTAATAGACATCTACAGATCTTTTCACCCAAACTCAAAAGAGTATAGCTTCTTTTCAGCACTTCATGGAAACTTCTCCAAAATAGACCACATAGTTGGTCACAAAGCAAGCTTCAACAGATACAAAAAGATTAAAATAACCCGTTGTATTCTATAGGACCACCATGGACTGAAGCTGGACATCAACAACAATGGAAATAACAAAAAGCCTACACACACATGGAAACTGAACAACTTGCTACTCAATGACAGCTGGGTTAAAGAAGAAATAAAGACAGAAATTAAAGACTTTATAGAATTCAATGAAAATAAAGGAACAACATACCCAAATTTATGGGACACACTGAAAACAGTGCACAGAGGAAAATTTATATTACTAAGTGCCTGCAAGAAGAAATTTGTAACATCACATGCAAGTAACTTAATGACCCAACTGAAACCCTAGGAAAAAAAAGACGCAGAAAGACCCAAGAGTAGCAGAAAGCTAGAAATCATCAAACTCAGGGCTGAAGTCAATCAATTAGAAACAAATAAAAATATTCAAAGAATCAATGAAACAGAAAGATGGTTCTTTGAGAAAATCAACAAGATAGACAAACTCCTAGCCAAACTAACTGAAAAGCAGAGAGAATCTATCCAAATCATCAAAATCAGAAATGAAAACTGTGACATAACTACAGACACTGAGGATATCCAAACATGCATTAGGTCATACTACAAAAGCCTATATGCAACAAAATTTGAAAATCTAAATAAAATGGACAATTATCTTCATAGATTCCATCTACCAACATTAAGTCAAGATCAGGTAGAAAAACTGAATAGCCCTATATCCCCCAAGGAAATTGAAGCAGTCATTAAAAGTCTCTGCTCCAAAAAATGCCCTGGCCTAGATGGTTTCAGCCCAGAATTCTACCAGACCTTCAAAGAAGTGCTAACACCAATTCTCCTCAAACTATTACACAAAATAGAAACAGAAGGAACATTACCAAACTAATTCTATGAAGCGACAGTAACATTGATACCTCAACTACACAAAGACCCAACAAAAAAAAGAAAACTTCAGACCTACCTCTCTTATGAGCATTGATGCAAAAATACTCAATAAAACACTTCCAAACAGAATCCAAGAACACATCAAAGATATCATCCACCGTGACCAAGTTGACTTCATCCCAGGCATGCAAGGGTGTTTCAATATATGGAAAACCATCAATATAATCCACCACATAAACAAACTGAAGGAGAAAAACCATACATTTAACAAAGTCTAACATCCATTCATGTTTAGTGTCTTGGAGAGATCAGGGATACAAGACACATTCATAAATATAGTAAAAGCAATATATAGCAAGTCTATAGCCAACATCAAACTCAATGGAGAGAAACTTAAAGCAATCCCACTGAAATCAGGGACAAGACAAGGCTGCCCACTGTATCCATATCTCTTCAATATAGTACTTGAAGTCCTAGCCAGATGAGTAAGACAAACAAAGTAGATCAAAGGGAAACAAATCTGAAAGGAAGAGGTCAAAGTGTCACTATTTATAGATGAAATGATAGTATACATGAGAGACCCCAAAAATTCAACCAGAGAACTCCTTCAGCTGATAAACACCTTCAGCAAAGTGGCTGGATACAATATCATCTAAAAAAAAAATCAGATGCAGTCCTGTATACCAAAGACAAAAGGTCTGAGAAAGAAATTAGGGAAATAACATCCTTCACAATAGCCACTAATAACATAAAGTACCTTGGGGTAACACTAACCAAACAAGTGAAAGACCTGTTTGAGAAAAACTCTGAAGAAAGAAATTGAAGAAGATATCAGAAAATGGAAAGATCTTCCATGCTCATCGATTGGTAGGATTAACACTGTGAAAATGACCATCCAGTCAAAAGCACAGATTCAACAAAATTCCCATCAAAATACCAACTCAGTTCTTTACAGACCATGAAAAAAAATATTCTCAGCTTCATATGGAAAAACAAAAAGCCCAGAATCACCAAAACAATCCTGTACAACAACAGATCATCTGGAGGTATCACCATCCCTGATATCAATCTGTACTACAGAGCAATAGTAATAAAAACTGCATGGTATTGGCATAAAAACAGAAAGGAGGATCAATGGAACCACATAGAAGACCCAGAAATAAACCCACATACCTATGAATACTCAATTTTTGACAAAGAAGCCAAAATCATTCAATGGAAAAAAGACAGCATCTTCAACAAATGGTGCTGGTCCAACTGGATGTCTACATGTAGAAAAATTAAAATAGACCCTTGTTTATCACCCTGCACAAAACTAAAGTCCAAGTGGATCAAAGACCTCAACATGAAACCAGATACGCTAAATCTGTTAGAAGAAAAAGTGGGGAACAGCCTAGAACTCATCGACACAGGAGACAACTTCCTGAAGAGAACACCAACAGCACAGGCTTTAAGAGCAACAGTGAAGAAATGGGACCTTGTGAAACTGAAAAGCTTCTGTAAAGCAGAGACACAGTCATCAAAACAAAACCACTGCCTACAGATTGGGAAAGAATCTTTACCAACACTTTATCTGACAGAGGGCTAATATCCCGTATATATAAAGAACTACAGAAGCTGAAAAGCAACAAACCAAGTAATCCAATTAAAAAATGGAGAACAGAGCTAAACAGAGAATTCTTGACAGAGGAATATCGAATGGCAGAGAAACACTTAAAGAAATGCTCAACCTCATTAGCCATTAGGGAAATGCAAATCAAAACAACCCTGAGATTTTACCTTATACCCATGAGAATGGCCAAGATGAAAAACTCAAGTGACAACACATGCTGGAGAGGTTGTGGAGAAAGGGGAACCTTCCTCCATTGCTGGTGGGAATGTAAACTGGTACAACCACTTTGGAAATTAATCTGGTGCTTTCTCAGACAATGAGGAATAGTGCTTCCTCAAGATAAAACTATACCACTGCTAGGTATATACCCCAAATTTGCTTAAGTACACAACAAGGACATTTGCTCAACCATGTTTGTAGTAGCTTTATTTGTAATAGCCAAAACCTGGAAACAATCCAAATGTCCATCAATGGAGGAATGGATACAGAAATTGTGGTATTTCTACACAATGGAATACTACTCAGCAATCAAAAAAGAGGAAATCATGAAATTTGCAGGCAAATGGTAGGATCTAGAAAAGATCATTCTGAATGAAGTATCCCAGAAGGAGAAAGACAAACATGGTATATACTCGCTCATATAGACCTACAAGATATGATAAATATAGTGAAATATATACACCTAAAGAAGAAAATCAAGAAAGCAGACACAGGGTAAGATGATCAATCCTCATTTAGAAAGACAAAGGGGATGTGCATTGAATGTATGACAGGAGTCTACCGCAGAAGGTAACTGAAAGACTTTACCTAGCAATGTTTCAAAGCAGATACTCAGACTCATAACCAAACCTTCAGCAGAGTACAGGGAATCATAGGAAAGAAGGGGAGCTAGTATGATGGGGAAAGGATAGCAGCTCCGCAAGGACCAAATATAACTGGGCACAAGGTCTTTTCTGAGACTGACCCTCAACCGAAGACCATGAATGAATATAACCTAGAACCTCTGCTGGGATGTAGCCTGTGGTAGCTCAGTAACCAATTGGTTTCCCATAGTAAGGGGAACAAGGACTATTTCTAACAGGAACTCAATGGCTGGCTCTTTTACCTCCCCACCCCCCAAAGGAGGAACAGTCCTGTTAGGCCACAGAGGAGGACATTGCAGCCAGTCCTGAAGATACCTGATAAAACAGGGTCAGATGAAAAGGGAGGAGGTACTCCCCTATCAGTGGACCTGGAAAGGGGCAGGGAGGAGATGAGGGAGGGAGGGTGGATTTGGGGAGGGAATGAGGGAGCAGGATACAGCTGGGATACAGAGTTAACAAAATGAAACTAATGAGAAAAATAAAATAAAAAAAAAAGACTCATAACCAAACCTTTGGCAGAGTGCAGGGAATCAAAAATGGGGGAAGTTAATATGAAAAAAAATCAAGGAGGGGAGCCAAGATGGCAGCGCCGGGAGAGCACCACGTCTGAGAAGCAGGACAGCACTCTCCGTGCAGGGACCAGGAGACTGAACTCAGGCCCCTGAAACTACATCAATCGTTTTCCCTCAAGGGCCTGTAGAGCCCCAGATACAGGCTCCTTCTAAGTTAGCAGCTAAACATCAGATCCCTCCCACCCACACAACCACTGTGGTAAACAGAGGGACTCTTGGGACATTGAAGCCCCTGCTCTGCAGGTTCACCAGTGGAGTTCAGGCAAATAACACCTCGAGCTTAGTCACAGATGAATACCAGTAGCCTGTAGGCCTCGGAGGTATTCAGGGAATTTGCATAAGGAAATTGTGCACACAATAATCACCAGATCCTACTACACATTCAGCGCATGCAATCTAATCAGTGCCTGCAGGTCAGTGCCTCTCCCCCACACACAAGGCTTCAACATTTTCTAGCACCCTGTCCCTCAAGAAACACTTTCACACACATGCACATTCTTGCTTGCATTTGTCCTTCTGCACCCACAGACAATCTTCCCACAGGTACAGCTGAAATACCAACACACTCACTGAAACCACTGGACCAATCTCATCTTCCTGAAAAATTCCCAAGACACCAGAGAAAGACGGCACCAGTCTGAATTGCAGAATCCCAGAACAAACAGTAAAAGTTACTGAGAAGCAAATGGCCAGAGGTCTGAGAAAGAACACATCCAACAAAAATCAGGACATCATGGCTTCACCAGCAACCCCCCAAATCAATGGATACTCCCATTCATTGGAAACATAGGAAAATTACTTTAAAGCTATACTTATCCAGTTATTAGAGGCATATAAAGAGGAAACAAAGAAATATCTCAAAGAACTAGCCATAAAAATAGAGACAGTTAAAAAGGAAAAGAACAAATCTCTCAAAGAATTGGCTAGACAAGTGGTGGCAAATGAAGAGGAAATGAACAAGGCTCTCAAAGAAACACAGGCAAATACAGCAAAACAAATAGAGACACAAGTAGAGGTAAAATTATTGGCATATAGAGAGGAAATGAACAAAAAAATTGAGACTATCATATAGAGACAGGAATCCACATTCAAACAGATGAAATAAATGGTAAAAGGCATGAAAACAGAATAAGAAGCAGTAAAAAAAACACAAACAGACAAAATCCTGGGGCTGGAGAATTTAGAGAAAAGATCAGGAACCAAAAAGGGAAGCATCACCAATAGAATACAAGAAATGGAAGAAAGAATCTCTGGTGCTGAAGACACACTCACAGAAACTGATACTTCTCTCAAAGAAAAAGTAAAATCGGAAAAAAGTCCCAGACATAAAACATCCAAGAAATCAAGGATGCCATGAAAAGGCAAAATCTAAGAATAATAGGAATTGATGAAAAAGAAGATTCCAGGCTTCAAGGTCCAGAAAATATTTTCAAGAAAATCATAGAGGAAAAATTTCCCAACCTAAAGAAAGAGATGTCCATAAACATACAAAAGGCCTACAGAATACCAAATAGACTAGAACTGAAAAGAAATTCCTCACATCACATCATAGTCAAAGCACTAAACATACAGAACAAAGAAAATATATTAAAAGCAGCAAGAGAGAAAGGCCAGGTAACATAAAAGTAGACCTATCAAAATCACACCAGACTTCTCATCAGAAACTATGAAAGCCAGAAAGGCCTGGTCAGAAGTCATGCAGACTTCAAGGGAGCACAGATGCCAACCCAGATGACTATACCCAACAAAACTTTCAATCAACATAGGTGGAGAAAACAAAATATTCCATGACAAAACTAAATTTAAGCAATATCTACACAGAAAATCAGAAGATAGGAGAAGGAAAACTCCAATCCAATGAAAACAACTATACACAAGAAAACATAGGTGTTGGTATAATGTTTTTTTGAAATGTATATACCTTACCCTTGTTGATTCAAATGCTTATTTCCACCCCTCAACCACTCTCTGGTTTCAATCCGGACATTGCATTGTGATACTTATTCTAAGCATCCTGTCTGAACTTGGTGTAAACTTCCAAATAAAGCAACTAGACACAATGTTGAGCAGGGAAAGGATGTAGGTGGGAGAAGGGAGGAGCCAGAGGGCAGGAAACGAGTGGGAGAAGACAAGAGGTGGGAGAGAGAGCTGGAGGAGAGATCTTGGAACTATGTGGTAAGATGGACTGGACCTAAGATTTCACAAAAAGCAAATAGAATGTGGGAAATCTAAATGTTAAGAAACTATGAGGGCTTGAAGGTTTAGGATAGAGTAGCTATTGCCCAACATTGTGTTCTAGGTTAACTAAATAAACCCAGTGTCTGTGTGGTGATTTGGTTATACAGCTGCTTAGAATTAACAACAGCATTTCCAGAAGACAATTAATAATAAATATTATTAATATCTTACAACACATAGGTTACAGATAATTTCCCAAGAAAAATTAAAAGAAACAAGCAATGAATCACAGTAACACCACCAACTCAACAACAAAAGGAAATAACGTTCATTGGTCACTGTTATCTATCAACATCAATGGACACAACTCTACAATATAAAGACACAGACTAACCAAATGGTTGTAGATTCAGGATCCAACATTCTGCTGTATCCAAGAAAAACACCTATGCAACAAAGGTAAAGACTAACTCAGAGTGAACAGCTGGAAAAATGTTTTTCAAGCAAATGAACCCAGAAAACAAGCTGGGGTAGCTATCTTAATATCTAATAAAATAGACTCTCAACCCAAACTACCAAACTTGTCAACCCAAACTAATAAAAAATGATGAGGAGGGTCACTACATTCTCATCAAAGGAAAAACAAAAACCAAAAAAAAACAAAAAACAAGAGGACATAACAATTCTGAACGTCCATGTCCCAAATACAAAAGCGCCTACATTCGTAAATGAAACATTATTAAAGCTTAAATCACACATCTATCAAAACACCTTAATGGTGGAAGACTTCAAGCCCCCACACTCACCAAGGGACAGATAGTCTAGATATAAGCCAAATGAGAAAATAAAGTCACTTACAGAGGCCCTAAATAAAACGGACTTAATAAATGTTTACAGAACTTTTCACCCAAACCCAAAAGAGTATACCTTCTTTTCAGCACATCATGGAACCTTCTCCAAAATAGACCACATAGTTGGTACAAACCAAGCCTCAACAGATACAAGATGATTGAAATAATACACTGTATCCTATCTGACCACCGTGGATTAAAGCTCTACCTCAACAAAAACAGAAATAGCAAAACTGAACAACTGAACAACTCCCTACTCAATGACAGCTGTTTTAAGGAAGAAATAAAGAAAGAAATTAAAGACTTCCTAGAATTCACTGAAAATGAAGGTACAACATACCCAAATGTATGGGAGACAATGAAAGAAATGCTCAGAGGAAATTTCAAAGCACTAACTGCCTTAAAGAAGAAATTTTTAACATCTCATACAAGCAAATTAATGGCCCAACTCAAAGCCCTAGAAAAAAAGAAGCAGATACACACAAGGGGAAGAGTTGATGGAAATAATGAAACACATGGCAGAAATCAATGAATTAGAATCAATTAGAACTATTCAATGAATCAATGAAACCAACAGCTTGTTCTTTGAGAAAAATCAACAAGATAGACAAACCTTTAGCCAAACTAACTAAAAGGCAGAGACACAATACCCAAATCAACAAAATCAGAAATAAAGAAGAGGACATAGCCACAGACACTGAGGAAATTCAAACAATCATTAGGTAGTACTACAAAAGCCTATGTGCCACAAACTTTAAAAACCAAAAGGAAATGAACAATTTTCTTTTTTTTTAATTCTTTTTTTTTATTTTTTATCAATTACACTTTATTCATTCTGCATCCCCCACATAAGCCCCTCCTTCCTCCCCTCCCAATCCCAACCTCCCTCCTCCCTCTGAATGCATGCGACTCCCCAAGTCTACTGATAGGGGAGGTTCCCCTATCCTTTCTGATCTTAGTCTATCAGTTCACATCAAAAGTGGCTGCATTGTCCTCTACTATGGCCTGGTAAGGCTGCTCCCACCCCCAGGGGGAGGTGATCAAAGAGCAGGCCAATCAGATTATGTCAGAGGAAGTCCCTCTTCACATTACTATGTAATCCAATTGGACTCTAAACTGCCCTGGGCTACATCTGTGCAGGGGTTCTGGGTTATCTCTATGAATAGTGCTTGGTTGGAGCATGAGTCTCTGGGAAGTTCCCTGTGTTCAAATTTTCTTGTTCTGATTCTCTCTTTGTGGAGACCCTGTCCTCTCCAGCTCTTACTATTTCCCAGTTCTTACACAAAATTCCATTCACTCTGCCCAACAGTTGCCCATCAGGCTCAGCATCTGCTTTGATAGTCTGTAGGGCAGAGGCTTTCAGAGGCCCTCTGTGGTAGGTTCCTAGGTTGTTTCCTGTTTTCTTCTTCTTCTGATGTCCATCTTCTTTGCCTTTCCGGATGGGGATTGGACATTTTAGTTAGGGTCCTCTCTCTTGCTTTGTTTCTTTAGATGCACAGGTTTTAGTGGGTTTGTCCTATGTTGTATGTCTATATGAGTGAGTATATACCATGTGTGTCTTTTTGCTTCTGGGACAACTCACTCAGGATGATCCTTTCCAGATCCCACCATTTACCTGCAAATTTCATGATTTCCTTATTTTTCATTACTGAGTAATATTCCATTGTGTAGATGTACCACAATTTCTGCATCCATTCTTCAGTTGAGGGGCATCTGGGTTGTTTCCAGCTTCAGGCTATTACAAATAAAGCTGCTACAAACATGGTTGAGCAAATGTTCTTTTTGTTCACTTGAGCCTCTTTTGGATATATGCCCAGGAGTGGTATGGCTGGATCTTGAGGAAGCGCTATTCCTAGTTGTCGGAGAAAGTGCCAGATTGATTTCCAGAGTGGTTGTACAAGTTTACATTCCCACCAGCAGTGGAGAAGGGTTCCCCTTTCTCCACAACCTCTCCAGCATATGTTGTCACTTGAGTTTTTGATCTTGGCCATTCTGATGGGTGTAAGGTGAAATCTCAGGATTGTTTTGATTTACATTTCCTTAATAGCTAGTGAGGTTAAGCATTTCTTTAAGTGCTTCTCTGCCGTTCGGTATTCCTCTACAGAGAATTCTCTGTTTAGCTCTGTTCCCCATGTTTTAAGTGGATTACTTGGTTTGCTGCTTTTTGGCTTCTTTAGTTCTTTATATATACTGGATATGAGTCCTCTGTCAGATAAAGTGTTGGTGAAGATTCTTTCCCAATCTGTAGGCAGTCTCTTTGTTTTGTTTCCTTAATTTCTTTCTCAGCCTTTTTGTCTTTTATATACAGGTTGGCTACTGATTTTTTTGAGTTAAGGTTGTATCCAGCCACTTTGCTGAAGGTGTTTATCAGTTGTAGGAGTTTCCTGGTAGAGTTTTTGTGGTCAGTCATGTATGCTATCATATCATCTGCAAATAGTGATAATTTGACTTCTTCCTTTCCAATCTGTATCTCCTTGATCTCCTTCAACTGTCTTATTGCTCTAGCAAGGATTTCCAGCACTATGTTGAAGAGATATGGAGAGAGTGGGCAGCCTTGTCTTGTCCCTGATTTCACTAGGATTGCTTTAAGTTTCTCTTCGTTCAGTTTGATGTTGGCTATAGGCTTGGGGTGTATTGCCTTTACTATGTTTAGATATGTGCCTTGTATCCCTGATCTCTAAAATACTTTAAACATGAATGGATGTTGGATTTTGTCAAATTCTTTTCAGCATCTAGGGAGATTATCATGTGGTTTTTTTCTTTCAGTTTGTTAATATGGTGGATCACATTGATGGATTTCTGTATATTGAACCACCCCTGCATACCTGGGAAGAAGCCTACTTGGTCATAGTGGATAATATCTTTGATGTGTTCTTGGATTCGGTTTGCAAGTATTTTATTAAGTATTATTGCATCAATGTTCATAAGGGAGATTGGCCTGAAATTCTGTTTCTTTGTTGAATCTTTGTGAAGTTTAGGTACCAAGGTGACTGTGGCTTCCTAGAATGAGTTTGGTAATGTTCCTTCTGTTTCTATTTTGTGGAATAGTTTGAAGTTAATTGGAGTTAGCTCTTCTTTGAAGGTCTGGTAGAATTCTGCACTGAAGTCATCTGGTCCTGGGCTTTTTTTGAATGGGAGACTTTTGATGACCACTTCTATACCTTTGTGGGATATAGGACTATTTAATTGATTTACCTGGTCCTGATTCAGCTTTGGTAAGTCAAGTCGATCAAGAAAATTGTCCATTTCATTTAGATTTTCAAATTTTGTGGCATATAGACTTTTGAAGTAAGTCCTAATGATTGTTTGTATTTCCTCAGTGTCTGTAGTTATGTCCCCCTTTTCATTTCTGATTTTGTTGATTTGGGTGGTGTCTCTCTGCCTTTTAGTTAGCTTGGCTAAGGGTTTGTTGATCTTATTGATTTTCTCAAAGAACCAGCTCTTGGTTTCATTGATTCTTTGAATTGTTTTATTTGTTTCTAATTGATTGATTTCATCCCTGAGTTTGATTATTTCCAGCTGTCTATTCCTTTTTGGTGTGTCTGCTTCTTCTTTTTGTAGGGTTTTTAAGTGAGCCATTAAATTGCTTGAATGAGCTGTCTCAAATATCTTATTGAAGGCACTTAGTGCAATGAACTTTCCTCTTAGCACTGTTTTCATTGTGTCCCACAAGTTTGGGTATTTTCTGTCTTCATTTTCATTGAGTTCTAGGAATACTTTAATTTCTTTATTTCTTCCCTGACCCAGGTGTCATTTAGTAACAAGTCGTTCAGTTTCCATGTGTGTGTAGGCTTTTTGCTATTTCTGTTGTTGTTTAGGTCCAGCTTCATTCCATGGTGATCAGACAAGATTCAAGGGATTATTTCAATCTTTTTGTATCTGTTGAGGCTTGCTTTGTGACCAACTGTATGGTCTATTTTGGAGAAGGTTCCATGAGGTGTTGAGAAGAAGGTAAATTCTTTTGTGTTTGGGTGTAAATTTCAGTAAATGTCTGTTAGGTCCATTTGATTCATGACCTCAGAGACATTGTTTCTTTTTTAATTTCTGTGTTGTTGATCTGTCCTTTGTTGGGAGTGGGGTGTTGAAATCTCCCACTATTAATGTGTGGGGATCTATATGTGGTTTAAATTTTATCAATATTTCTTTAACAAATGTGGATACTCTTGTATTTGGGGCATAGATGTTCAGGATTCTGATGTCTTCCTGGGGGAATTTTCCCTTGATGAGTATAAAGTGTCCTTCCCCATCTCTTTTTATTAATTTTGGTTGAAAGTTTATTTTGTCAGATATTAGAATGGCTACTCCTGCTTGCTTCTTGTGTCCATTTGCTTGGAAGGTCATCTTCCAAACCTTTATTCTCATGTAATGTCTATCCTTCTTCCTTAGGTGTGTTTCTTGTATGCAATAGATTGCTGAGTTTTGTTTATGTATCTATTTTATTAATGTGTGTCTTTTTACTTGAGAGTTGAGTCCATTGATGTTGAGAGAGATTAATGACCAGTGGCTGTTAGGTCCTTTAATTTTGATATTGGCTGTGGTCATAAGGTTGTGTGGTTGGTTGCTTTTTGTTTTACTGTAGTAGGGTTAATTATTTCCTGTGTTTTCTTGAAAGAAGCTAATTTTCTTGGGTTGTATTTTCCCTTCCAGTGTCTTCTGTAATGCTGGATTTGTGTGTAGGTATTGTTGAAATTTGTTTTTGTCATTGAATATCTTGTTTTCTCCGTCTATGAGGACTGAGAGCTTTGCAGAGTATAGTAGCCTGGTTATGCTAACCTCTGTAGTTCCTGTTTTCTTCTAAAAGTTATTTTTCTCTGCAATTTCCTCCATTTGTGTTTTCTTTAATTTTTCCAATTCTATCTTCAGATCTTGAGCCATTTTGTTGATTTTCTTCACCTCTCTGAATGTATTTTCCTGTTTTTCCATCACTTCTTTCAGCTGTTTGTTTGAACCAACCTCTGTTTCTTTTATTTCATTAGGTGCTTTAAGCATTTCCTTTCTAAAGGCCACAAACTGTTTTGCTGCAACTTCCTCTATTTCTTTACGGATGGCAATATTCTGTTTGAGTTTATCTTCCTCTATGTCTTTACGTATCATATTTGTTTCCTCTGTTAGCATCTTCATGAGCATAGTTATTAGGTCATCTTCTTGGATTTCAGTTATGCTGGGGTGTCCAGGGCTTCTTGCCCCTGTGTAACTGGGTTCTGAAGATGCCATATTGCTCTGTCTTTTGTTGCTTGAGCTTTTATGATGGCCTCTACCCATTGGGTTATCTTAAATGTTTGGTGTTAGTTTCTGGTGGTTCCTGGGGATCCTGTGGTGGAAAGAATCCCCTTGGCAGAAAGCTGTTTTTTCTTGAAGGAAGTCTTCTCAGCTTTTTGAGTATAGTCCCTGGATGGCTGGCATTTTTTCAGGAGTTGCTGCTGCTCACCTCACGGATAGAGACTTGAGTGGTAACTGTGGTTTTTGTCAGTCCAGAGGGTTCTCCTCTCACCCAGGATAGTCTTGAAGACAGCTGCCCTGTTTCTGGGTTTCATGCTGTAAATTTAATGATCAGCTGCTGTGACTCAGTTGGACATCTGGCACACAGTAACTGTTTGTGCCTGTGTCTGGAGCACAGCTCAGTGATGGTGGCTGGGCCCTGCTGGTCTGTGAGACTTTTTCCAAAGAAGGACTGCGTGATTTAAGTCAGTACAGTTTCCTTCATTCCCTGTGGATTCTCTGGGGACAGGTACTCTCAGTCTCTTTTTTCCCCGGGGCACACTGCTCAGTTTCAGCCAGCTAGCTGGCATGCAGAAACTACCTGTGTCTGCCTTTCTGGCCTTTGGGAGCCTGGGCATCTGCCTAAACTGTATAATTTTCCCGAGACCTTTTTGGGGTGGGGGTGTCGGCTGAGTGCTCTGAGATCAGACCAGCCATTTCCCTCCCTGTGGGTTTGCACCCAACAGTGAGACTCAGTTTCTGGTTCCCTGGGACCCACAGTTCCAGCTGAGGCAGCAAATCAGGAGTGCAGGGAGGGCTCTGTGCAGGAGCCTGGGTTCCCAGCTCTGGGTCTTGGCTGGCTCCGGGCTGACTCCTGGGGCACTCTCGGAACCTGAGTCTTTTCCAGGGGATGTCTGGGTGACCCAAGGTTTGTCCCAATCATTTCCTTCACCGTGGGGTTATTTCTCGACTGAAAATTCCAGTCTCTGATAGTGTGGTGCACACAGCTCAGTCTAGGTCCGGGACCAGAGCATGCTGGTGTGTGGCTCTGGACTGGGGCTGGCGACCAAGCACCTGGTGGAACCGGGATTTCTTCCTCAGTTTAGCGGGGTGAGTTAAAGGCTGATTGAGGGGGAAGCCAAAATGGCAGCGCTGGGAGAACAGCGCATCTGAGGAGCAGGACAGCACTTTCCATGCAGAGACCAAAAGACTGAACTCGGGGCCCTGAAATTACATCGATCGTGTTTCCCAGGTGAGGGGAGGCTCCCACGGCGTGGGAATCGGTCGGGTCCAATCACAGCTACCCAGCCAGAACCCGGAAGAAATCCCTGGTAACGCAGGCTTTGGGTCTCTGGGCTGGAGCCGCAAGCGGGCATATCCCAGCCACTTTCCCAGGCTGATCCGTGGGCACAAGGGTACCAGAGACTGCGAGTCCCAGCGATGAGAGGACCCCATGGGGAAGCAGGGTTGTGGGTCTGACCGCAGGTCACCCAGTCTTTCCCTGGAAGGTCTCTGCTGCCATCACAGCAGAGCTCCTGTTGCATGCAGAGAGCTTTGCACTCAGCTCAGCAGTACAGACAAGCTGTGCGCCCCAGTACAACAGGGACTGGGAACCCCTGTCCGGAGAGGACCCCACAGAGAAGGAAGAAACCGTGCTGCTGGGGTCAACTAGGGAAAGTCTAGCAGACTGCAAATTGCAAACAGACAAAATTGAACTCCCCAAGACACCAGAGCAGTACTCACCCGCCACAGATTACCCCAGCTGATCACTAAATTTTCAGCAAGAAACCCAGAAGGAGGGCAGCTGTCTCCAGGACTTCTCCTGGTGAGAGGAGAGCCCTCTTGAGTAATCAGGACCACAGTTACCACCCAGGTCTTTATGCCTGAGGTGAGCGGTAGCAACTCCTGAAAAACACCAGACATCAAGGGACTATACCCAAAAAGCTGGGAAGGCTTCCTTGAGGAAAAACCATCATCCTGCCAAAGGGATTCTCTCCACTACAACAGTATAGCAACAACCAGAAACTAAATTCAAACAACTAAGATAGCCCAATGGGTAGAGGACAGCGTAAAAGTTCAACCAACAAAAGCCAGAGCATTATGGCATCTCCAGAACCCAGTTATCCAGGGGCAAATAGCCCTAGACACCCCAGCATAAATGAAATTCAAGGAGACGACCTAACATCTATGCTCAAGAAGATGATAACAGAGGAAACAAATAACAAAAAGAAATAGAAGAAGCTGCAGCCAAACAGTATGTGGCCTTTAGAGAGGAAATGCTTAAATCACTGAATGAAATAAAAGAAACAGTGGATTGTTCAAACAAACAGCTGAAGGAATTGATGGAAAAACATGAAAATACAGTCAGACAGGGGAAGGAATCCAACAAAATAGCTCAAGACCTGAAGATAGAATTGGAAAAATTAAAAAAAAAAAAACACAAATGAAAGAAATTGTTGGGAGAAAGAACTTAGGGAAGAAAGCAGGAACTACAGAGGTTAGCATAACCAATAGGCTACAAGAAATGGAAAAAAGAATCTCAGGTGTGGAAGATACAATGGAAGAAATAGCTGTATCTGTCAAAGAAAATGTTAAATCTAAAAAATTCCTGACACAGACCGTCCAAGAAATTCAGGACAACATAAAAAGACAAAACCTAAGAATAATAGGAATAGAGGAAAAAGAAGATTCCCTGCACCAAGGCACAGAAAATATTTTCAACAAAATCATTGAAGAAAATTTCCCCAACTTAAAGGAGAGACCAATAAGACTACAAGAGGCCTATAAAACCCCCAATAAATTAGACCAGAAAAGAAAATCCTCCCGCCACATAAAAATCAAAACCATAAGTATACAGAACAAAGAAAAAATACTAAAAGCTGCAAGAGAAAAAGGCCAAGTAACATATAATGGCAAACCCATTAGAATCACACCTGACTTTTCAACAGAGACTATGAAAGCCAGAAGGGCCTGGACTGATATCATGCAGACCCTAAGAGAACACAGATGTCAGTCCAGGCTACTATACCCTGCAAAACTCTCAGTCCTCATAGACAGAGAAAACAAGATATTCAATGACAAAAACAAATTTCAACAATACCTACAAACAAATGGTGGGATCTGGAAAGAATCATCCTGAGTGAGTTGTCCCAGAAGCAAAAAGACACACGTGGTATATACTCCCTCATATAGACATACAACATAGGACAAACCCACTAAAACCTGTGCATCTAAAGAAACTAAGCAAGAGAGAGGACCCTAACAAAAATGTCCAATCCCCATCTGGAAAGGTAAAGAGGATGGACATCAGAAGAAGAAGAAAACAGGAAACAACCTAGGAACCTACCACAGAGGGCCTCTGAAAGCCTCTGCCCTACAGACTATCAAAGCAGATGCTGAGCCTGATGGGCAGAGTGAATGGAATTTTATGTAAGAACTGGGAAATAGTAAGAGCTGGAGAGGACAGGGTCTCCACAAGGAGAGCAACAGAACAAGAAAATTTGAACACAGGGAACTTCCCAGAGACTCATACTCCAACCAAGGACTATTCATAGAGATAACTCAGAACCCCTGCACAGATGTAGCCCAGGGTAGTTCAGAGTCCAATTGGGTTACATAGTAATGTGAAGAGGGACTGCCTCTGACATAATCTGATTGGCCTGCTCTTTGATCACCTCCCCCTGGGGGGGGAGCAGCCTTACCAGGCCATAGTAGAGAACAATGCAGCCACTTTTGATGTGAACTGAGAGACTAAGATCAGAAAGTAGAGGGGAACCTCCCCTATCAGTGGACTTGGGGAGTGGCATGCATGCAGAGGGTCGGATTGGAAGGGAGGAGGGAGGGGCTTATGGGGGGGATGCAGAATGAATAAAATGTAATTGATGAAAAATTTTTAAAAAGGGAAAAAATAATTTAAGAACCTCAAATGATTTTCAAAAGTGGAAGAAAACATGTAGTTATTCAATTTACATGGAGCACATCTCGCCCCTGGGGGCAATGGTCTCCTGAACCTACTCAGACCTCAGACACCACCACTGCTAGTTCTACAACTGATGCAGGATGTTCCAACGAGGGGGTTAAGGCTTCTCATAATATTTCCTATAAGCCCACACCTGTTTGTTTATATCCCCCATTTTATTCATTATTAGCCAGATAGAGCCAAGTAATTGTGGTAATGATACTTGCTTTTTTGCCCAATGCTGGAATGCTAGTGAATTTAGGTATGCCCTGGTTATTCGCATACCTTGCTGGGTGCCTGTGCCCATTGATGCCCCTCACGCTATGACTCTCTTCAGACAGAAAAGGGATCTTGGAACTACAGCCACCATTGTTACTGCCATCTCATTGGCGGCTGTTGAAGCTACCACCACATCATTAGCCATGAGTCATACTGTGCAGACTGCTTAGACCCTGAATAATCTTTTAGCCAATGTAACTCTTGCTTTAGATGTACAAAAAGAAATTAATTCTCAACTAAATGGAGGCTTGATGGTGTTCAATCAGAAGATTGACCTCGTACAGGAGCAAATTGATACCCTATGGCAAATCGCTCAATTTGGCTGTCAATGAAAGTATGCTGGACTTTGAGTCACTAGCATAAAACATGAGAATTTTCACTGTGCTGCAAATCTGTCTAAACAATTGTCTAGCTATATTTTAGGTAATTGGACTGAAGAATTCGATACTACAATGGAGCAGCTGAGAGTGGCCATTGTCACAGTAAATTCTACCAGAGTGGACACAGGACTAGCCACAGGATTATCATCATGGATTGCTGCAGCCATGAATCATCTGAAGGAATGGGCGGGCATGGGAGCCTTAGCAGGCATTCTGGTGTTGGTCTCCTTGGTTTGCCTGTGGTGTATATGCAAGATTAGAGTCTCACAACAGTGTAATGCAGCCATGATCATTCAGGCCTTTTCAGCCATTGAAGCAGGACAGTCTCCCCAAGCATGGTTGGCTACCATAAAAAGCTAAAATGTTATGCTCAGGATGCGAGGCTAAGCACTGCACTCAGGGTCAGCCGCTTTGGACCCAGAGAAGAGCAAGTCTGATTGCATGTGGGTTGATGCCCCAGGTCCCGCCTCTGAGAAAAAGGTATCTGACGGGTCTGATGATCTTTGGGTGGATGACACCTAAATGAACATCGGTACAAAGTCCCAATTTATTTCTAATATCAGAGATCAGACCTCTACTCTTGCCTGATGCGTCTAAAACAAAAAGGGGGAACTGTAGAGAGCTGCATATTTCTGCCTTCCACCTTCCCGATGGTTAGTGCTCTCTGTCACGAACAACTCCACATTTGGCTAAGGCTGAGGATCTGGCTTGCTTCCGTGTATGTGGACCTATCTGCATTGCCTACGTGGCATGCTGGGGTTGGCTACCCAGAGGCTATTTAAGCTGTGGGCTTGTTTTCCCCAGGGTCAGATGATTGTTCAAGGTTCCTGAATAAACTGCATTGAAAAAAAAAATCAAAGTCTAAATGAATAAATGTTGGCCAAAGGGTAAGTGCAAGGAAAAGCTAAATAACACAAGAAGATGTTTGGGATTCACTAAAGAGCATACTAATTTGCTCTACCTAGGACTTCAAGTACTGCATTGAAGAGATGGAGAGAGTGGGCAGCCTTGCTTTGCCCTAATTTCAGCGGGATTTATTTAAGTTTCTCTCTATTTAGTTTGATGTTGGCTATAGGCCTGCAGTATGTTGTCTTCACTATATTTAAATATGTGCCTTGTATCCCTGATCTCTCCAAGACTTTAAACATGAATGGATATTGGACTTTTCAAATGCTTTTTCATCATCTAAGGAGAAGATCATGTGCTTTTTCTCCTTCAGTTCATTTATATGGTGGATTACATTGATGGATTTCCATATATTGAACCACCCTTGCATGCCTGAGATGAAGCTTTGTTCATAGTGGATGATATATTTTATGTGTTCTTGGATTCTGTTTGTGAGTATTTTATTAAGTATTTTTGCATCTATGTTCATAAGAGAGATAGGTCTTAAGTTCTCTTTTTCTATTGGGTCCTTGTGTGGTTTAGGTATCAAGGTGTTTGTGCCTTCATAGAATAAGTTTGGTGATGTTTCTTCTGTTTCTATTTTGTGGAATAGTTTGAAGAGAATTTGAGTTAGCTCTTCTTTGAAGGGCTGATAGAATTCTGACCTGAAACCATCTAGCCCTCGGATTTTTTTGGAAGGGAAACTTTTAATGACAGCTTCTATTTCATTGGGGTATATTGTACTATTTACCTGATCTTGATTTAATTTTCGTAAGTGGAATCTATCAAGAAAATTGTCCATTTAACTTAGATTGTCAAATTTTGTGACACATAGGCTTTTGTAGAAAGTCCTAATGGTTGTTCAGATTTCCTCGGTGTCTGTAGTTATGTCACCCTTTTCATTTTTGATTTTCTGGTTTGGATAACAAAAATAAAGGAGATCAAGTGGATACAAATCGGAAAGGAAGAAGTCAAATGATGCTACACTAACTCCAGAACTCTCTGTTTAACATAAAAATATGTAATGCAAGCATAAAATTATGCAAACAGACGAGAAGACACGTTTCCTATGGAAATCAGCTTCCTGGAAATCCCTAGCAAGAACCCTAACATGGCCATCTAAGCCAAAAGAATATTTTAAGTCCCACACTTACTTGGTCACAGGATTAAATTGATTAGCTTTTTTGCTGTTTCTCTATGATTCTTGATACAGTACAATTAACTATTCAAGGAAACATTTCTAATAGATCACTAAAAGCTTTAGCAAATAAGAGTAGAAGGAAAATAAAATTTTAGGAGAGGTAATAAATCAGATTCAGCATCAGGAATTGCTTGTGGAAAAAACAAACATTGTAGGTAGTAGAAGGACAAGAGTTTTAGGTCTTTCTAAAGAAAATGTTTAATCAGGATCTATTAAGATAAATGCTCTGGATATTCCCACTGCAATAACGCTACTACAAAACCATTACCTAACACAGGTATTTATGATGAGGAAGAAAGAAGATAGGCAAACATAGGAGGTCAAAAAGTTTTGTATTATACTATAAGTTTTACGGACAGGCTAGCTCAAGCATCTTAAGGAAAGATTGTAAATCCTTAGCAAGCCAAACAGAAAAAATTCCCCACATTGCTTACTTCCAGGGGGGTTATAAATCTTTAGCTGACCTAGTTCAAAGGATTATTAACAACCCCTAATTAACTAACAATAAAGTACATAAATAGACCACAAGTTTAACAAGCCCCTGGCTTTCTACTCACTAAATTGGCAAACAAGTCACTAGTTCTATGCTTGCTCTGCTTAGGAGGCTGTTAGGCCAAGATTTTTTGTAGACACTACTTCTACCAGGTTACTCTTTCAGTTAAAATATAAACATTGTAAATGTTCTGGGGGATATGTCAACTTTAAGGTACTTTTTTGTAAGATTACTATAAGAGTATTGGCTTGACTTTAGTAAAGCGCAGAAGATCCAAACCAATACCACCTGGTATGGGTCTGATTGTCATTTTGCCTAACTGTGCCTTCCTGATATCCGAATTCTGTGCTGAAACCATATGATCCTGGGCTTTTTTTTTTTGGAAGGGAGACTGTTGATGACTGCTTCAATTTCCATGTGGGATATAGGATTATTTAATCTTTCTACTTGATCTTGATGTAATTTTGGCAGATGGAATCTATCAAGAGAATTTTCCATTTCATTTAGATTTTCAAATTTTGTGGCATATAGTTTTTTGTAGTGTGACCTAATGATTGTTTGGATTTCCTCAGTGTCTGTTGTTATGTCCCCCTTTTCATTTCTGATTTTCTGATTTGGATAGTTTCTCTCTGCCTTTTAGTTCAGTTGGCTAAAAGTTTGTCTATCTCGTTGATTTTCTCAAAGAACCAGTTCTTGCTTTCATTGATTCTTTGAATAGTTTTGTTTCTAATTGATTGATTTCAGCCCTGAGTTTGGTTATTTCCAGGTGTCTGCTCCTTTTGGATGCATCTGCTTCTTTTTTTTTTTTCCTAGGATTTTCAGTTGTCCATTAAATTGCTTGTATGAGATGTTACAAATTTCTTCTTGAAGGCACTTAGTGCTTTGAGTTTTCCTCTGAACACTGTTTTAAATGTGTCTCATTTGGGTTTATTGTACATTAATTTTCATTGAATTCTAGAAAGTCTTTAATTTCTTTCTTTATTCCTTCCTTAACCCAGCTGTCATTGAGTAGCAAGTTTTTCAGTTTTCATATGTGTGTAGGCTTTTTGTTATTTCTATTGTTGTTGAGATCCAGCTTTAGTCCATGGTGATCAGATAGAATACAAGGGATCATTTCTATCTTATTATATCTGTTGAGGCTTGCTTTGTGACCAACTATATGCTCTATTTTGGAGAAGATTCCATGAGATGCTGAAAAGAAGGTATACTCTTTTGAGTTTGGGTGAAAATATCTGCAGACTTCTATTAGGATCATTTGATTTAGGGACTCTGTTAGTACCTTTATTTCCCTATTTGGTTTCTGTCTAGTTGATCTATCCTTTTGTGAGAGTGGGGTGTTGAAGGCTCCCACTATTAACGCATTAAGATCAATATGTGATTTCAGTTTTAATAATGTTTTATTTACAAATGTAGGCACTCTTGTATTTGGGGCATAGATGTTCAAAACTGTGATGTCCTCTTGGTGGATTTTTCCTTTGATGAGAATTTAGTGCCCCTCTTTATCTTTTTTGATTAGTTTTGGTTGAAAATCTATTTTATTAGATATTAAGATAGCTACTCTAGCTTGTTTTCTGGATACATTTGCTTGAAAGGTATTTTTCTAGCCCTTTACACTCAGGTAGTGTTTATCTTTGTTGCATAGGTGTGTTTCTTGGATGAAACCGAATGTTGGATATTGTTTCTGCAACCATTCTGTCTTTTTATAGGGGATTTGAGTCCATTGATATTGATAGATACTAGTGACCAACAAATGTTAATTTTC
This sequence comes from Meriones unguiculatus, assembly GCF_030254825.1. Classification (NCBI taxonomy): domain Eukaryota; kingdom Metazoa; phylum Chordata; class Mammalia; order Rodentia; family Muridae; genus Meriones; species Meriones unguiculatus. The sequence continues at coordinate 49,306,254 of NC_083360.1, read as the reverse complement.
ATTTGATGTGGGGTTGATGGCGTGAGTTTCATTGTTTGTATGTTTTTGAATTTTTTGTTGTGTAGTTATTTATTTCCTATGTTTTCTTAGATGCAGTTGTTTTCTTTGGGTTGGAGTTTCCCTTCTAGTAACTTCTGTAGAGCTGTGTTACTGTATAGATATTGTTTAAATTTGGTTTTGTCATGGAATATTTTAATTTCTCCGTCTATGTTGATTGAAAGTTTTGCTGAGTATAGTAGTCTGGGTTGGCATCTGTGGACTCTTAAGGACTGCATGATTTCTGTCCAAGCTCTTTCATAGTTTCTGTTGAGAAATCTGGTGTGATACTGATAGGTCTACCTTCATATGTTATTTGGCCTTTTTCCCTTTCTGCTTTTAAAATTTTTTCTTCATTCTGCAGGTTCAGTGTTTTGACTATGATGTGACATGAAGAATTTATTTTCTGTTCTAGTCTATTTGGTGTTCTGTAGGCCTCTTGTAAGTTTATGGCCATCTCTTTCTTTTTTTCTCTTTTTTATTTATTATTTTTTTATCAGTTACATTTTATTAACTCTGTATCCCAGCCGTGTCCCGATCCCTCATTCCCTCCCAGTCCCTCCCTCCTTCCCTCATCTCCACCTTGCCCCTTTCCAAGTCCACTGATAGGGGGGACCTCCTCCCCATTCATCTGATCCTGTTTTATCAGGTATCTTCAGGACTGGCTGCAAAGCCCTCCTCTGTGGCCTGACAGGACTGCTCCTCCCTTCAGGGGTGGGGAGACCAAAGAGCCAGTCATTGAGTTCCTGTTAGAAATTCTTTAAGGTGGGAAATTTTTCTTCTACAATTTTCTTGAAAATATTTTCTGCAGTCTGATGTCTTCTTTTTCTTTTCTTTTTTTTTTCTTAATCAAATATTCTTTTTATTCTCACAGTAAGACAATGCTGAAGAATTGCAATAGAACATGAACAGCATACATTTTAAACCAAGGGGCCAGGTTGAACACTCTGATAGTTACAAAAGATTATTAAGTTCCCTCCATCCGGATATGTGGTCCTGAGTTCCAAATAATGAAATGAAAATGCACTCTAAGGTTGTGTCATGTAAATCTTCTGTGTGTCTGGCCGTTCTCATAAAGACAAGAAAGGGTTCTTTACGTAAAACGAAAATGACAACAAATATAAGTAAGCCTGGCCTGAGGCCAAGGAAAAGAAACAACAGTCCTCTTAAAGACGCAGCCTCCGTTGTAGAGCATGCCACCTATCTGATTTCTTTTTCATCTACTCCCATTAATCTTAGATTTTGTATTTTCATGGTGTCCTTGATTTGTTGGATGTTTTGTGTTTGAAACTTTTCTGATTTTATTTTTTCTTTGAGAGACGTGTCAATTTCTGCAAGTGTATCTTTGGCACCCGAGATTCTCTCTTCCATCTCTAGTATTGTGTTGGTGATGCTTACCTTCGTAGTTCCTGATCAGTTCTCTATGTTTTTCTCTATTTGTGTTTTCTTTATTGACTATAATTCTGTTTTCATATCTTGCACCATTTCCTTCATCTGATTGAATGTGGAGTCCTGCTTTGCAATAAGGACTTCTATTTTTGTGTCTGTTTCCTCTCTATATATTGCTAATTGTGCCTCTACTTGTTTGGCTTTATTTGCCTGTATTTTTTGATAGCTTTGTTCATTTCTTCTTTATTTGCCTTTATTTTTGTGGATTTTTCTTTGAGAGCTTTGTTCATTTCCTCTTTGTTTGCCTCAATTTTCTGTGGTTATTTCTCTGATAGTTTTATTTATTTCCTCTTTCTTGTCTCGATTTCTGTGGCTATTTCTCTGAGGTCTTTGTTCTTTTCCTCTTTATGGACCTCTAATAACTGGAAAAACATAGTTTTAAAGTCATTTTCTTGTTTATCTAGTGAATTGAATTGTCCCTTGATTTGTGGGGTTGCTGGTGAAGCCATAATGTTCTGATTTTTGTTGGGTGTGTTCTTATGTCTGCCTCTGGCCATCTGGTTATCTATAATCCTCACTGTTTGTTCCTGGAGTCTGTTGTTCAGACTAAAATCGTCTCTTTTTGTTTTCTGGAGTGTTTTTACAAGAAGATGAGAGAGGTTCACTGGTTTGGGAGTGTGTTTTTTTTGGTTTCAGTTTGACCTAAGTACAGAATGTGATGTGGCGCTATTTGCATGTGCTTTTTAGCAGGCACAGTGTGCATGTGCAGATTCCCTATCGCAGTGGTCTGCATGCCACTAGTATGAAGCTCTGTCTTGGATCCAGGGATTGTTTGCCTGGATTTCACTGGTAGTCCCGCAAGGCAAAGGCTTCAGTGTTGGGATCGCTATCCCAAGAATCCCTTTGATGCCCACACTAGGGTTGTGGGTGGCAGGGATCTGTTGTCTGGTGGCTTGCATAGACAGCCCCTGGGTCTAGGGGAAATACTCCCTGTAGAAGGCACAATCACTCCCTTGCAGGACCAATTGCAATGCACAGGAGTTCCCCTAGCTCTCTACTCTCCTATTTGATCCTGCTGGGGGCAAATGTGGGTTTAAGCTAACAGTCAGCTCAGTGGCACTGTAGCAGCAGGACTTGGTGTCCACATGCACTGTGTGCCACCTCTCTGACTTTCCCCTCCACTAAGGAAGGCTTATGTTGGCTGGTCCCGGGGTAGCACTGGAAAGAGTTGAGTTGAGTGTCCTCAATCCCAGATCCCGAGCCCAGATCTCTCTTCCAGAAGCTGCCTAAGTGCTAGCACATATGTCACCCAGTTCCAGAAGAGCACTAGGTAGGGTTGAGTGTCCTCAGATCCAGAACTGGAGGTTCTCTCCCAGGGGACACTGGGTGCACTGGAGAGGAGGTGCTGTGGCCTGTAGACTATGCTGCAGTCTAACTCTCTGTCCTTCCCCTCCACTAGGGCAAACTTATGGAGGCGTTCTCAGGGGAATGCTAGGAGAGGTTGGGAGTTCTCAGTCCCCGATCCTGAGCCAGGGGTTTCTCTGTCAGGGGCCGCTGGTGCTAGAATTTGGTGCTAGACCTTATTGTGCTGGACCCAGGAGAGTGTCAGGACATGTTGAGTGACCGTAGTTCCAGATACTGAGCTGAGGTTTGTTTTCTAGGAGCAGCTGGCAGCACTGTGGTCTGGGTGCTGTGAACCCCACTGTGAGTCTCTCTATCCTTCAGCAGGGTTATGGTGGCATTCTTGGGGGAGTACTGAAAGGATTGATTTTTCTCAGCCCCAGATCTTGGTGTTTTTTTTTTTTTGTTTGTTTGTTTGTTTTTGTTTGTTTGTTTGTTGTTGTTTTGTGTGGAAGCTGCAGCTTTTGCAGTGGCTGGGGCACAGACAGTGTGGTCTGTTGCAGAGTCTGCTGGCTACCTCCTGCCTCCTCCAAAGCGGGAGTAGTGAGTTGGATACAGGGAAGTGCCTAGGGATCACCTCCCATGTTGTCTTCTTCTGGAGGAGTCTGCAGGTGACTTGATTCTAGATGGACTCAGTTCATGGTTAATCTCTTCCTTCCTGGAAGTCTAGATAACTCTGTTATCTGGGGTGATCAGCCCCTTCACTCACCAATTTTGTCATCGCAGGTCTTTTGCCCCATGGCTAAGGTGCACACTAGCCGCTGCCAACTTTGTTTGCCCCCTCATAGAGTGGGAATCTGAAATTTGCAGGCAAATGATGGGAACTATAAAAGGTCATCCTGAGTGAGCTATCCCAGAAGCAGAAAGACATACATGGGATACACTCACTTATAAGTGGATATTAGACATATAATATAGGTTAATCATACTAAAATCTGCACACCTAAAGAAGCTAAGCAAGAAGGAGGACCCTGGGTAACATGCTCAGTCTTCATTCAGAAAGGCAAACAGGATAGACATGAGCAGAAGGTGAAAATAAGGAAAAAGAGAGGAGCCTACCACAGAGGGCCTCTGAAAGACTATACCCAGCACGATATTTAAGCACATGCTGAGAATCATAGCTAAATTTTAACCAGAGTGCAGGACATCTTATGAAAAAAGGGGAAGGCAGAAAAACCTGGAGGGGACAGGAACTCCACAGAGAGAGCAACAGAACCAAAAAGTCTGGGCTTAGAGGTCTTTTCTGATATTCCAACCAAGGACCATTCATGGAGGTAACCTAGACCCCCTGCACAGAAGCTTCCTGTGGCAGTTCAGTCTCCAAGTGGGTTTCCTAGTAAAGGGAGCAGGGGCTGTCTCTGACATGAACTCAGTGGCCTGTTCTTTGATCACTTCCCCCTAGTGAGGGGGGCGGTGCAGCCTTACTAGGCCACAGAAGAAGACTATGAAAGACAGTTCTGATTAAACCTGAGAGGCTAAGGTCTGATGAAACATGAGGATATCCTCCACTTTCAGTGGACTAGGAGACTGGCAATAGAAGAGAAAAGGGAGCAAAGGTGGTATTAGGAGGGTATGAGTGAGAGGGCTACATCTGGGATACTAAGTGAATAAATTGTAATTAATAAAAATATAAATTAATAATAAAAGGTAAAAGAAGTCACTAAATGTTAAACATGTGATGAAGAAATGTTTATTGGCAAATTGGGATTTGGTCACTAAAAGGAAACTGTGGGGAATGCTGTGAATGCATTTTGAAGTAATTTTTTAATTTTTCTTTTTTATCTTCAAATTGTTTTTAAATAAAAATTATTTTAATTTTGAGAATTTTATACTATATTTACAGACTATATTTTATACTATATGTAATTAAGTTTCATCCTTTCCTCTTCTTCTAATTCTTTTCATGTCCTCCCTTTCCTCTTATATCATTTACCTATTTAATTTTTTTTTTCTTTTACAAATGCACACGCACACACAGGACATGGATGTCCTCACACAATCTTTTCAGTCCATTTAATCCTGTTCATATGTACATGTGTTCAGAGCTGACCAACTGAAACTGGATTACCTATCAGGATGCCTGCCTCTAAAGAAGACTAATATTTTCTTTTTAGCATCCACTGCGTTTTAGTAGTTCTTCATGAAGAACTAGAATGACATAAGAGTTTCCTGTTTTCCTTGGCAAGTCACTTGTGTTGTCATTATTTAACTCTTGTTTAGACAATGGTGTTGTTGGGATTTCGTGGGTGTAGCTTATGCTTTGTATATTTTACAACAAATGTCCTAATCTGATTATCTTTTTCTTAAAAGTCTTTCTCCTTCTTTGATGATCCCTGAATCTAAAGTTAGAGTTGTATTGTATATGTATCCGTTGAAGTTGGGTATTCCAAAGTCTTTTGTTTACTGCATATTGGCTAGTTGTACGTATATGTAATAGTCTTCATTTATTGCAAAAAAATAAAAGCTTCTTTCATGAGGAGAGAAAGCTATGTTTATCTGTGAATACAAAGATACATTTTATAGTAGTTAGATCTTCTATTGGCTTAAGAAAGTGGCAGTGGTAGGTTCTCCTCCAGGGTCCATGATCACAAGCTATGAATAGTGCTCTTTTATAGTACCAGACATGTATTCCTTCCTACTGTGCAATCCTTAAGTTTAATTAGAGTGATGTTGCTTACCCCCTGCAGGGGATCAAAGTTGATGATAAAAAGTGCCACTTTTTCACTATTGGGAATAACTTTACGAAGCTGGTCATTATTTTCTAAGCACAGAAAACATGTGAGAGGATGTTAGTAGCGTGATGGATAATTTTCACAGTTACCTGAAGGAGAACTGAAATGCTAAGTGTCATGGTTACAGAACTAAGCAATGAAGTAAGAGAATAAAAAGTTCTCATATGCATTGTAAAGATAATGTCTTTTTTGATGGACTTTAATGGGAATACAGTGAAAATCTTTGTGCAGAATAATGACATAATCAAGTAAGAAAGAAAAGGATTCACCAGTGTTCTATGTTGTGAATACATTGTTGAAAGAGAAAGGAACAAGGAAATGAATGAACATTATTTAAATACATGTGAACTTGCTTAGTATTAGACAGTGAGAATGGAAATATAAGAAAAGGTAGATTCATGAACAAGAAGTTCACAGGAAACTATCAGAGCTGAATTCTGGAGCTTGTAAATCTGAGGTGTACATTAGACATTCAAGTCAAGTGTCTTGTAAGTACTTTGGTGCATGATTGTAGATTCAAGAAAGACAGTGCTACACATTAAAATCTGGTAATGTTCCATCATAGAAAATGACACTTAAACACACGAAACCAGGAAGATAACTGCAGAGTAAATGAGAGAAAAAAGGACTAAATTATGCCCAGTTCTTTAGGAAGCACTGAGCAGTTTAGAAATAAGCAATACCAGACACTGAGAAACTACTAATAAAGAAAGAAAAAAAGCAGGAGCAGGTGTATCTGTTTTATTTTATTACTTCCTTTTTCCCATTTCCTGAGGAGTGGTAGGTTAATCCTAGGAATTTCTTAAGTAATAGAAAGAAGTACCTTTGCTATGGTGACTTCTTGGGTTGTCTATGCTCCAAGATAATTCAAAATGGAAATGGGTTAGCCAAGAAACATCAAAAGTGGAACAAAGAATTGGGGATGTTTGAGTCATGTGATACCAGGCTGACCACTAGTGAGGTGTTGAAGGATAGATAACTGTATTCAACTGAGCACCCAATAATTTAATTAATTGTGTTTGTGTGAGAAAAACTCCAAAAATATTCTAGAATAGAAGTTAGAGAAACTTTTCCTTGTTGGTAATATTTTGTATATTGTTGCATATTTGTGCCTGATAGGACATTAGTCCTGAGACAAGAAAGCTTTGCTTAGATTTGCTTATCATCTCTCTCAATGTGATTTAAAGGTACCGATTTATCTTTTTCTTATTAAAACTATAATGACAAGCAATGTTGACATCTGAATTGTGTGAGTCATAATAGGAAATTATTGAACAGGGAGAGCTAATGTGAACCTCTGAATTTGTAGACAGCGATTAAGCAGTGAATGATGACTATAAGATCAAAGCTTGTAGTTTGTTTCTGGAGTGAAGACAGACATATAGAAAAAGATGAAATGAAGTTAAGAGGCTTGACTTATGTATAAATAGTAAGTGTTAACATTTTTTGAAGAGTTGAAGAAGAGATAAACTTCATGAAGTAGGCAGAAGTATCCATCACCTGAACTTATGATGGGGATTAATGTTTACCAATATAGAGACTCTGAGTAAATTTCAATGTTTGATACAATTGATAATAAAACCTCAACATGCTTCTATCTAGACAGAACAAAAAATTGCAGGCACCACACATAGTCATCAAACCAGAAGAGTTTTACTGTCTGTGGATTGAGACATTGTATTTTTATACAAAATATTCTTTATTCCTTATGAATTCCGAACAGGCATACAGTGTATTTTGATGATAATCGACAATTCATTCCTCCCACATGACTCCTAGTTTTCTAAATTTAGTGTTATTTATTTATTTTTAATCTGTTGAGTCTATTTAGTCCACTAGTGTTACCCATATGAACATGAATTTGGAGTATTCATTGGATCATATTTAATCTAATAATGATGCTTTAATCTAATAGCCATGCTTTTAAAGAAAACTATTTCTGGAGGATCCAAGATGGCGGTGACCAACATGAATCATATTTGAGAGGCAGAGGATCTTAAACTCCAAAATTGGTAAGTGAAGGGGCAGCTGAAGCCAAAAAATTGACATTTAGGCTTCCTGAACTAGAGGGGACATCACATAAGCTGAGACCACTTAGATTCAGGTCAAATGTGGACTCCTCTGGGGACAGAGAATGGCGGACATTTGAACCCTTTGCACTTCCCTTTTTTGGGCCTCCCTCCTCCTCAGTGGAACTTACTCACAGTGCCAGAGACTCATGGCACAGAACTCACTGCCTGGGGACCAAGACAGCAGAGGCGGGTCTCCTAGCTCCTCAGCTGTGGCTGCCAGTTGTACCAGCTTTCCAAGTCCCAGATATGCAGTACTATCCTTAGAGGTCCTGGGGTTCTGAGCAGATATATGGACTCCACAGGGCTTCCCAGCCAGTTACTGTAAGAGCCGCCCAATCCCTCAACCCAATCCCTCAGCCCAATTCCTCAACCTAATCCCCCAGTGGTGGACAGCTGGTTGTACACCTGTCAAACCACCCAGGTACACCAGGCACTGGGCCACCCAAGTCCATGGACCACTATTGTGGTCCCCCAGGACTTCCCAGCAAGCACCTAAAGTGGCCTCCCAGTTCCATGGCTGCAGCTGGACTCCCTAGTTTGGTGGCCACAGCACCACTGACCTGACAGAGCTGGTCCTCCCTCATTTGACTCAGCAGGACCAAACCTTACAGTAGAGAACAGGGAGAACCACTGTGTTTTCTGATTTGACCTGCTAGAGAGTAAGTGTACCTTCAAGAGCCTGAAGAGCCCCAGATCCAGGGTCCTTCTAAGCTAGCAGCCAGACATCAGATCCTTCCCATCCACAGACCTACTGTGGGAAACAGAGGGATTCTTGGAATGTTGAAGACCCTGCTCTGTGGGTCTACCAGTGGAGGTCAGGCAAATAACTCCTGGAGTACAATCAGAGCCGAATACCAGTAACCTGTAGGCCACTAAGTTATTCAGGAAATTTGCACAAGCAAATTATGCCTGCAATCACCACCAGCCCCTGCAAACACTTTCAGTGCCTGCAACACCTTCACTGCCTGCAAGGCACCCCTCTCTCACACTCAAGGCTTCTACATTCTCTAGCACTTTGTTCCTCGAGGCACACTTCCATTAACACACACATGCACATGCTCTCCCACATTTGTCCTGCACCTGCGGAAAGTCCTCCCATGGGTACAACTGAAACACCAGTGAACACGCTGAAACTACTAGACTTCCCTCATCTTCCTGAAGAATTCTCCAGACACCAGAGAAAGATGGTACCAGACTGAACTGCAGAATCCAGGAAGAAACAGTGAAGGTTACAGATAAAAATGGCCAGAGGTCAGCGAAAGAACACATCCAACAAAACTCAGGACATCCTGGCTTCACCAGCAAATCCCCAAATCACTGGATACTCCAATTCATTGGAAACACAGGAAAATGACTTTAAAGCTATGATTATCCACTTATTAAAAGCAAATAAAGAGGAAATAAAAAAATCTCTCAAAGAATTAGCCAACACAAATGGAGGCAAATAAAGAGGAAACGAACAAAGCTCTAAAAAAAAAAAAAAAAACTTCCAATATAGCCAAACAAAGAGATGCACAAGTAGAGACACAATTAGTGGCATATAAAGAGGAAACATACAAAAAAAAATAGAGACCATCATAGAGAGACAGGAATCCACATTCAAACAGATGAAGGAAATGGTGCAAAGCATGAAAACAGAGTTAGAAGCAATAAAGAAAACTCAAACAGAGAATACCCTGGAGCTAGAGAACTTAAAAAAGATCAGGAACCACAAAGGGCATCATCACCAATAGATACAAGAGAAGGAAGAGAGAATCTCTGGTACTGAAGATACAGTGGAAGAAATTGATACTTCTCTAAAAGAAAAAGTAAAATCAGAAAAGTCCCAAACACAAAACATCCAGGAAATCAAGGATCCCATGAAAAGGCAAAATCTAAGAATAATAGAAATTGATGAAAAAGAAGATTCCAGGCTCCAAGGTCCAGAAAATATTTTCAAGAAAATAATTGAAGAAAAATTTCCCAACTTAAAGAAAGAGATGTCCATAATATACAAAGGCCTACAGAACACCAAATGGATTAGACCAGAAAAGAAACTTCTCATGTCACATCATAGTCAAAACACTAAATATTCAGAAAAAGAAAAGATATTAAAAGCAGCAAGGGAAAAATACCAGTAACATATAAAGGTAGACCTATCACAATTACACCAGACATTTCATCAGAAACTATGAAAGCCAGAAGGGCTTGGGAGATGTCATACAGACTTGAAGGAACCACAGATGCCTACCCAGACTACTATACCCAGCAAAACTTTCAATCAACATAGATGGAGAAAACACAATATTCCATGACAAAACTAAATTTAAGCAATATCTACAAAGCAAACCAGCCCTACAGAAGATACTAGAAGGAAAACTCCAATCAAATGCAAAAACTATGCCCGTGAAAATACACAATACAGATAATTTCCCAACAAAAATTAAAAGAAACAAGCAATGAATCATAGTAAGACCACCAACTCCACAATAAAAAGAACTAACATTCATTGCTCAATATTATCTATCAACATTAATGGACTCAACTCTCAAATAAAAAGACATAGACTAACACATAGACTAACAGAATGGTTATGGAATCAGGATCCAACATTTTGCTGCATCCAAGAAACACACCTTTGTAGAAAAGGTTAACACTACCTCAGAGTAAAGGGCTGGAAAAATGGTTTTCTTTTTTTTTTTTTTTTCAATGCAGTTTATTCAGGAACCTTGAACAATCATCTGACACTGGGGAAAGCCAGCCCACAGCTTAAATAGCCTCTGGATAGAAAACCCCAGTGTGCCACGTGGGCAATGCAGATAGGTCCACATACATGGAAGCAAGCCAGATCCTCAGCCTTAGCCAAATGTGGAGTTGTTTGTGACAGAGAGCACTAACCATCGGGAAGGTGGAAGGCGGAAATACGCAGCACTCTACAGTTCCCCCTTTTTGTTTTAGACGCATCAGGCAAGAGTAGAGGTCTGATCTCTGATATTAGAAATAAATTGGGACTTTGTACCGATGTTCATTTAGGTGTCATCCACCCAAAGATCATCAGACCCGTCAGATACCTTTTTCTCAGAGGCGGGACCTGGGGCATCAACCCACATGCAATCAGACTTGCTCTTCTCTGGGTCCAAAGCGGCTGACCCTGAGTGCAGTGCTTAGCCTCGCATCCTGAGCATAACATTTTAGCTTTTTATGGTAGCCAACCATGCTTGGGGAGACTGTCCTGCTTCAATGGCTGTAAAGGCCTGAGTGATCCTGACTGCATTACGCTGTTGTGAGACTCTAATCTTGCATATACATCACAGGCAAACCAAGGAGACCAACACCAGAAGGCCTGCTAACGCTCCCATGCCCGCCCATTCCTTCAGATGATTCATGGCTGCAGCAATCCATGATGATAATCCTGTGGCTAGTCCTGTGTCCACTCTGGTAGAATTTACTGTGACAATGGCCACTCTTAGCTGCTCCATCGTAGTATCGAATTCTCCAGTCCAATTACCTAAAATATAGCTCGACAATTGTTTAGACAGATTTGCAGCACAGGAAAAATTCTCATGTTATATGCTAGTGACTCAAAGTCCAGCATATTTTCATTGACAGCCAAGTTGAGCGATTCGCCATAGGGTATCAATTTGTTCCTGCACGAGGTCAATCCTCTGATTGAACACCATGAAAAATGGTTTTCAAGCAAAAGGTCTGAGAAAACAAGCTGGGGTAGCTATCCTAACACCTAAACAGATAGAATTTAAACCAAAATTAATCAGAAAGATGAGGAAGGTAACTTCATCCTCACCAAAGGAAAATTTCACCAGATGTTCATCACAATTTTGAATATCTGTACCCCAAACAAAAGACCACCTACATTTGTAAATGAAACATTAGTAAATCTGAAATCACACATCGATCCCATCACCTTAATAGTGGGAGACTTCAACACCCGACCTTCACCAAGAGACAGATCATCCAGACAGAAGCTAAACAGGGAAATAAAGGCACTTACAGAGGCCCTAAATCAAATGGACCTAAGAGATGTCTAATAAATATTCACCCAAATTCAAAAGAGTATACCTTCTTTTCAGCACCTCTTGGAACCTTCTCCAAATTAGACCATATACTTGGTCACAAAGCAAGCCTCAACAGATACAAGATTGAAATAGTCCCATGGATCCTATCTGACCACCATGGACTAAGGCTGGACCTCAACAACAACAGAAATGGCAAAAAGCCTACACATACATGGAAAATGAATAACTCTCTACTCAATGACAGCTGGGTTAAGGAAGAAATAAAGAAGAAATTAAAGACCCTAGAATTCAATGAAAATGAAGGCACAACATATCCAAACTTATGGGACACAATGAAAGCACTGCTAAAAGGAAAGCTCATAGTGCCTTCAAGAAGAAATTTGAAATATTGCATACAAGCACCATAATAGCACACCTGAGAGCTATAGAAAAAAAAGAAAAGAAGAAGAAGAAGCAGACATACCCAAGAGGAGTAGACGGTTGGAAATATTCAAGCTCAGGGCAGAAAACAATAAATTAGAAACAAATGAAACAATTCAATTAATCAATGAAACCAAGAGTTGATTTTTTTTTTTCAATGCAGTTTATTCAGGAACATTGAACAATCCTCGGACCCCGGGGAAAGCCAGCCCACAGCTTAAATAGCCTCTGGGTAGCCAACCCAGGCATGCCACGGGGGCAATGCAGATAGGTCCACATACATGGAAGCAAGCCAGATCCTCGGCCTTAGCCAAATGTGGAGTTGTTCGTGACAGAGAGCACTCACCATCGGGAAGGTGGAAGGCGGAAACCAGCTCCATCTTTAAGGCATTGCATTCCGCATTACCATATACCTTTTTATTTACTTTTTTATTAATTACACTTTATTAATTTTGTATCTCCCCATAAGCCTCTCCCTCCTCCCCTCCTGATCCCACCCTCCCTCCCATTTCTGCATGCATGCCCCTCCCCAAGTCCACTGATATGGGAGGTTCTCCTCTCCTTTCTGATCTTAGCCTATCAATTCTCCTCAAAAGTGGCTGCATTGTCCTCTTCTGTGGCCTGGTAGGGCAGCTCCCCCCTCATGGGGAGGTGATCAAAGAGCAGGCCAATCAGATTATGTCAGAGGCAGTCCCTTTTCCCATTACTAGGTAACCCACCTGGACACCGACCTGCCATGGGCTACATCTACACAGGGGTTCCAGATCATCTCCATGAATAGTCCTTGGTTGGCCTATGAGTCTCTGGGAAGTTCCCTGTGTTCAAATTTTCTTGTTCTGTTGCTCTCCTTGTGGAGACCCCGTCCTATCCAGCTCCCACTATTTCCCACTTCCTACACAAAATTCCATTCACTCTGCCCAACAGTTGCCCATCAGGCTCAGCATCTGCTTTGATAGTCTGTAGGGCAGAGGCTTTCAGAGGCCCTCTGTGGTATGTTCCTAGATTGTTTCCTGATTTCTTCTTCTGGCTTTCAGAGGCCCTCTGTAGCAGGTTTCTAGGTTGTTTCCTATTTTCTTCTTCCTCTGATGTCCACCCTCCCCGCCCCTCAGGATGGGGATTGAAAACTCTAGCCAGAGTCCTCTCTCCTGCTCGGGCTCTCTAGATGCACAGATTCAGGTGGATCCGTCCTACGTTGCATGTCTATATGAGTGAGCAGATACCGTGTGTGTCTTTTTGCTTCTGGGACAACTCACTCAGAATGATCCTTTCCAGTTCTCACCATTTACCTGCAAATTTCATGATTTCCTTGTTTTTCATTGCTGAGTAGTATTCCATTGTATAGATGTACCACAATTTCTGCATCCATTCTTCAGTTGAGGGGCATCTGGGTTGTTTCCAGATTCTGGCTATTACAAATAAAGCTGCTACAAACATGGTTGAGCAAATGTCCTTTTTGTGTACTTGAGCCTCTTTTGGATATATACCTAGGAGTGGTATGGCTGGATCTTGAGGAAGCACTATTCCTAGTTGTCTGAGAAAGCACCAGACTGATTTCCAGAGTGGTTGTACAAGTTTACATTCCCGCCAGTAGTGGAGGAGGGTTCCCCTTTCTCCACAACCTCTTCAGCATGTGTTGTCACTTGAGTTTTTCATCTTGGCCATTCTGATGGTTGTAAGGTGAAATCTCAGGGTCATTTTTATTTGCATTTCCCTAATGGCTAATGAGGCTGAGCATTTCTTTAAGTGCTTCTCTGCCATTCGATATTGCTCTGTTGAGAATTCTCTGTTTAGCTCTGTTCCCCATTTTTTAAGTGGATTACTTGGTTTGCTGCTTTTCAGCCTCTTTAGTTCTTTATATATACTGGATATGAGTCCTCTGTCAGATAAAGGGTTGGTGAAGATTCTTTCCCAATCTGTAGGCAGTCATTTTGTTTTGATGACAGTGTCCTTTGCTCTATAGAAGCTTTTCAGTTTCATGAGGTCCCATTTATTGATTGTTGCTCTTAGAGCCTGTGCTGTTGGTGTTCTGTTCAGGAAATTTTCTCCTGTACCAATGAGTTCTAGGGTATTCCCACATTTTTCTTCTAACCAATTTAGTGTCTCTGGTTTTATGTTCAGATCTTTGATCCACTTGGACTTCAGTTTTGTGCAGGGTGATAAGTATGGATCTATTTTCATTTTTCTACATGTAGACATCCAGTTGGACCAGCACCATTTGTTGAAGATGCTATCTTTTTTCCATTGTATGGTTTTGGCATCTTTGTCAAAGATCAGGTGTCCATAAGTGTGTGGGTTTATTTCTGGGTCCTCTGTTCGGTTCCATTGATCCACCATTCTGTTTCTATGCCAGTACCATGCAGTTTTTACAACTGTTGCTCTATAGTACAACTTAAGATCAGGGATAGAGATACCTCCAGAAGATCTTTTATTGTAGAGGATTGTTTTAGCAATTCTGGGTTTCTTGTTATTCCATATGAAGTTGAGAATTTTTCTTTCCAGGTCTGTAAGAATTGTGTTGGTAATTTGATGGGAATTGCATTGAATCTGTAGATTGCTTTTGGTAAAATGGCCATTTTTACTATGTTAATCCTGCCACGCCATGAGCGTGGGACATCTTTCTATGTTCTCATATCTTCTTCTAATTCTTTCTTCAGAGACTTGAAATTGAGGAAATCCAAATAATCATCAGGACATACTTCAAAAGTCTATATGCCACAAAATTTGAAAATCTAAATGAAATGGACAATTTTCTTGATCGACTTGACTTACCAAAGCTGAACCAGGACCAGGTAAATCAACCAAATAATCCTATATCCCCCAAAGAAATAGAAGTGGTCATCAAAAGTCTCCCATCCAAAAAAGCCCAGGACCAGATGGCTTCACCGCAAAATTCTATCAGACCTTCAAAGAAGAGCTAACACCAATTCTCTTCAAACTATTCTACAAAATAGAAACAGAAGGAACAATATCAAACTCATTCTATGAAGCCACAGTCACCTTGGTACCTAAACCTCACAAAGACTCAACAAAGAAAGAGAATTTACGGCCAATCTCCCTTATGAACATTGATGCAAAAATACTTAACGAAATACTTGCAAACCAAATCCAAGAACACATCAAAGATATTATCTATTATGACCAAGTAGGCTTCATCCCAGGTATGCAGGGGTGGTTCAATATATGGAAATCCATCAATGTGATCCACCAAATTAACAAACTGAAAGAAAAAAACCACATGATAATCTCCCTAGATGCTGAAAAAGCATTTGACAAAATCCAACATCCATTCATGTTTAAAGTATTGGAGAGATCAGGGATACAAGGCACATATCTAAACATAGTAAAGGTGATATACAGCAAGCCTATAGCCAACATCAAACTAAACAGAGAGAAACTTAAAGCAATCCCACTAAAATCAGGGACAAGGCAAGCCTGTCCACTCTTCCCATATCTCTTCAACATAGTGCTGGAAGTCCTTGCTAAAGCAATAAGACAGTTGAAGGAGATCAAGCGGATACAGATTGGAAAAGAAGAAGTCAAATTATCACTATTTGCAGATGATATGATAGTATATGTGAGTGACCCCAAAAACTCTACCAGGGAACTCCTACAGCTGATAAAAACCTTCAGCAAAGTGGCCGGATACAAAATTAACTCAAAAAAAAATCAGTAGCCCTCTTGTACACAAAAGACAAAAGGGCTGAGAAAGAAATTAGGGAAACAACACCCTTCACAATAGCCACAAATGACATAAGGTACCTCAGAGTAACCCTAACCAAGGAAGTCAAAGACTTGTATGAAAGAGCTGATCTTTTGAGAAAATCAACAAAATAGATAAATCTTTAACCAAACTAATTAAAAGGCAGAGAGAAACTGTCCAAATCAGCAAAACCAGAAACGACAAAGAGGACATAACAAAAGACACCGAGGTAATCCAAACAATCATTAGGTCTTACTTCAAAAGCCTATATGCAACCGAATTTGAAATTATAAATGAAATGGACAATTTTATTGATAGATTCCACTTACCAAATTTAAATCAAGACTTTGTAGAAAGATTGAATAATCCTATACCCCCCAAGGAAATAGAAGCAGTCATCAAATGTCTCCCTTCCAAAAAAAAAAAAAAAAGATGATTTCAGAGCAGAAATCTACCAAAACTTCGGAAAAGAGCTATCTCCAATTCTCTTTAAACTATTCCACAAAATAGAAACAGAAGGAACACTATCAAACTCATTCTATGAAGCCACAGTCACCTTGATACCTAACCACAAAAAGACACCCCCACAAAAAAAATCTTCTGACCTATCTCCCTTATTAACATTGATGCAAAAATACTCAGTAAAAGGCTTGCAAACTGAATCCAAGAAAACATAAAAGATATCATCCACCATTACCAAGTTGGCTTTAGCCCAGGCTTGCAGGGTGGTTCAGTATACAGAAATCCATCAATGTGATCCACCATATAAACAAACTGAAGGAGAAAAACCACATGATCATCTCCTTAGATTCTGAAAAGGCATTTGACAAAATCCAGTATCCATTCATGTTTAAAGTATTGAGATCAGGGATACAAAGCACATACCTGAACATAGTAAAAGCAATATACAGCAAGCCTATAGCCAACATCAAACTCAACGAAGAAAAACTTAAATCAATTCCAATGAAATCAGGGACAAGGCAAGGTGCCCACTCTCTCCATATCTCTTCAACATTGTACTTGAAGTCCTAGCTAGAGCAATAAGACAATTAAAAAAAGAGATCAAGAGTATACAAATTGGAAAGGAAGAAGTCAAAGTATATCACTATTCACAAATGATAGTATACATGAACGACCCCAAAAATTCATCCAGAGAACTCCTTCAGCTGATAAACACCTTCAGCAAAGTGGATGGATACAAAATTAACTCTAAAAAATCAGAAGCCCTTCTATATACCAAAGACAAAAAGACTGAGAAAGAAATTAGGGAAATGACGCCCTTCATGATACCCAATAATAACATAAAGTACTTTGGTGTGACTCTAAGCAAGCAACTGAAAGACCTTTAAAAAAAAAGAAAGAAAGAAAACAGCTACAAGAAAAAAACTTCAAATCTCCAAAGATATCAGAGATATCAGAAGATGGAAAGATCTCCCACGCTCATGGATTGGTAAGATTAGCATGGTGATAATGTCCATTCTGCCAAAGCAACCTATAGATTCAATGCAATTCCCATCAAATTACCAACACAATTCTTTCCAGACCTTGAAAGAAAAATCTCAAATTCATATGGAAAAACAAAAAACCCAGAATTTCCAAAATGGTCCTGTACAACAGATCATCAGGAGGTATCTTGATCCCTAAAATCAGTCTGTACTACAGAGCAATAGTAATAAAAACTGCATAGTACTGGCTTAGAAACAGAACAGTGGGTCAATGGAACCAAATAGAAGACCCAGAAATAAATCCACAGAACTATGGATACTTGATTTTTGACAAAGTTGCCAAAAACATTCAATGGAAAGCAGACAGCATCTTCAACAAATGATGCTAGTATAAATGGATGTCTACAAGCAGAAAAATGAAAATAGATCCATATTTATCACCCTGCACAAAACTAAACTCCAAGTAGTTCTACGACCTGAACATAAAACCAGACACATTAAATCACTTAGAAGAAAAAGTTGGGAAGAGCCTAGAACTCATTGGCACGGGAGACAACTTCCTAATCAGAACACCAATAACAGAGGCTCTAAGATCAACAATCAATAAATGGGACTTCATGAGACTGAAAAGCTTCTGTAAAGCAAAGTACACCATCTTCAGAACCAAACGACAGCCTTCAGACTGGGAAAGGTTCTTCACCAATCCTATATCTGACAGAGGGCTGATATCCAGAATATGTAAAGAACTACAGAAATTAAAAAGCAACAAATCAAGTAATCCAATTAAAAAATGGGGAACAGAACTAAACAGAGAATTCTCTGTAGAGGAATATAGAATGCCAGAGAAACACTTAAAGAAATGCTCAACGTACTTAGCCATCAGGGAAATGCAAATCAAAATGAACCTGAGATTTCACCTGACACCCATAAGAATGGCTAAGGTCAAAAACTCAAGTGACAACACATGCTGGAGAAGTTGTGGAGAACAGGGAAACCTCCTCCATGGCTGGTGGGAATGAAAACTTGTAAAACCACTTTGGAAATCAATCTGGTGCTTTCTCTGACAATTAGGAATTGTGTTTCCTCAAGATCCAGCTATGCCACTCCTAGTCATATATCTAAAAATATGCTCAAGTACACAACAAGGGCATTTGTTCAACCATGTTTGTAGCAGCTTTATTTGTAATAGCCAGAACCTGAAAACAACCCCATATGTCCCTCAGCGGAGTAATAGATACAGAAATCGTGGTACTTTTACACAATGGAATACTACTCAGCAATTAAAAACAGGGAAATCATGAAATTTGCAGGCAAATGGTGTTTTCTGGAATAGATCATCTTCAGTGAGGTATCCCAGAATCGGAAAGACACACATGGTGTCACACACACACACACACACACACACACACACACACACACACAAACACACACACTTTTTCCAATTCTATCTTCAGGTCTTGGGCCGTTTTGTTGATTTCCTTCACCTGTCTGACTGTATTTTCCTGTTTTTCCTTCAATTCCTTCTGCTGTTTGTTTGAACAATCCTCTGTTTCTTTTATTTCTTTCAGTGATTTAAGTGTTTCTTCTGTAAAGGTTACAAACTGTTTGGCTGCATCTTCTTGTATTTCTTTATGGATGGCCATAATCTGTTTTTATCTTCCTGTATTTCTTTACAGATGGCCATAATCTCTTTGTTTTATTATCTTCCTGTATTTCTTTATGGATGGCCATAATCTTTTGGAGTTTATCTTCCTCTACGTCTTTATGCATTTTATTTGTTTCCTTTGTTATCCTGTTCATGATCATAGATATTAGGTCATCTTGAATTTTAATTATGCTGTGGTGTCCAGGGCTACTTGCCCCTAGATAACTGGGTTCTGGAGATGCCATATTGCTCTGTTTTTTGTTGGTTGAGCTTTTATGTTG
Organism: Meriones unguiculatus; assembly: GCF_030254825.1. Taxonomy (NCBI): domain Eukaryota; kingdom Metazoa; phylum Chordata; class Mammalia; order Rodentia; family Muridae; genus Meriones; species Meriones unguiculatus. The sequence continues at coordinate 49,287,120 of NC_083360.1, read as the reverse complement.
ACTTCTACCCATTGGGCTATCTTAGGTGTTGGGTCTTTGTTTCTGGTAGTTCCTGGAATCCTGTGGTAGAGAGAATCCCCTTGGCAGGAAGATGGTTTGTCCTGAAGGAAGCCTCCTCAGCTATACAGTATGATCACTGTATAGCCAGTATTTTTCAGGAGTTGCCACAGCTCACCTCAGGCATACAGACCTGAGTGGTAACTGTGGTCTTTGTTAGTTGAGAGGGCTTTCCTCTTACCCAGAGAAGTCCTGGAGACAGCTGCCCTGCTTCTGGGTTTCTTGCTGTAAATTTAGTGAGGTGCTGCTGTAACCTGGGTGTCCCATGGTTTGGTCAGTTTGGTTAGGGATAACTAGTTGCCCCTTGGAGCAGTATCTGGTGGTTGATCTCAGGGATCCCAGGATTCTGTAGGTCTGAGGTTGGGGCTCTGTGCCCCAGTATCCAAGCAGTAATTAGTGGCAGGTGAGTACCGCTTTCCTGGTAGCAGCAGGCTAGCTGGTGAACAGCAGGTCCTTGGGTTGGGCTGGTCTGCAGGACCTTTTCCAGAGATATACTGGGTGGACTAAGTCCATCCCTGTTTGCTTCCTTTCCTGTGGGGATTTCTCCTGACAGGGACTCCAAGTCTCTGGTGCCCTGGGGTCCACAGTTCTGTCTGTGACTAATAGTTGGTGCACAGTAAGTTTCTGGGCTGGTGGCATGCCTGCAGGTCTGTGGGACCTATTCCAGAGGTATCCTGGATGACCTAATTGTCCCCGTTTGCTTCCTTCCCTGTGGGGTTTTCTCCCAACAGGAACTCCCAGTCTCTGTTGCCTTGGGGCACACAGCTCTTTCTGTGATGGAGAGCTGGGCGAGCAGCAAATTTCTGTGCTTGCTGCTGAAACCCAGTTCAGTTTTGGCGGCTTGCACCCAACATTCTGCGAGACCTTTTGCAGGGAAAGACTAGGTGACCCTAGGTCAGTCCCATTTCCTTCCTTCCCTGTGGGTTTTTCTTGCAACTGGGACTCCTAGTCTCTGGTGTTTATGTGCCCACTGTTCAGCCTGGGAAGGTGATCTTGACCTGCCAGCATGTGGCTCTGATCTGGAGACCTACTGCCTGTGCGACCCAGGATTTCTTCCGGGTTTTGTCTGGGTGACCTGAAAGTGGACCCAACTGATTACCTCATGTGGGGGTTTCCTCTCACCTGGGAAACAAGATCACTGTTGTTTTAAGGCCCAGACTTCAGTCTCTTGGTCGCTATATGGAAAATGTCCTGCGCCTCAGATGGAGTGTACTCCCGGCGCCGCCATCTTGTCCCTCCCCCAGCCATGTATTCTTGGCTAGATTTGGAGTACCAAGCATGAGTTTTCTCATAGGTATTAGACTTTGAATCCAATCACTAAGTAGCTGTTTACACCCATAGCATTCATGCTATTCTTGCCAACTGATCATTATTGTAGCTTACAAGTTCCACAGCAGCATAATATTGTTGATGACTTTTTTCCCAGACAGGCTAAAAGGCACATTCCATTACTATTAAAACTAGCTATCAGAGAGGATGCTTCCATGTCAATATCACCTTGATTTCTTCAAGTCCTATGGCCAAAGTTTGTGTTGTCTTCAGCAATAGGATCCTAATATCAAGTTCTGGTGGACAACCAAGAGGAATGACAATAGCCTGTATTGTTTGAGGAGTGCAGTTCTGGGACTTCTCTGACAAAATGACATATTTTACACCTGATACTAGTCTTTTCATTTTACAACATTATCCTTAGTGTATTATCCTTAGTGCAGAATAGCTCCATTGTATTATGTGTGTTTGTGTGTGTGTTATAGCAATTAATACAATAGTAAGTTTTCACACAGCTCTTTCCATTTTTTGAGTGTAAGCTAGGCTTCCTATTCTTTGATGGATGTAGAAATAGTGTAATCTAAGGATCTTTTCTTTATTAAGAAGGGCGATTTCAAAGTTCATTCTTCATAGAAATGGTTATAATTATTTGGAATGAAATGGTGATAAGGTAATAGGGGATGGTAATTTCTATGTGAAAATTCTTATGCACTTGAAATGGAATGGATTAAGTGAGTAGCTCAAGGTTTTGTTGTGAAAAGGGAACATAGTCAATGCTTCTATAGTAATACAGGGTAAACAAAGGCATAAAGGATAGATGTTGAAGAATTTAAGTTAGCCTGGGTATACTTAGCCTGAGTATAACTCCATTTTAAAATAAAGAGCCATCTTGGCTGTGAGCTAAATTTAGGTACCAGGAAATATCACAAAATGTACACTTGGCAGAGAACAAAGTTAACTCTCCTAGCAACAGCCTTCAGGAAATAATACAGAATAAATGCTTCATAGAAAACAGAGACAATCTCCATGGCAATAATCAATGAGAATCGCTTGAGAATTGGGTGGGAAAAATTCTCCCCAATATTTCAGATATGGTTTAGAAAAATAGCCATTGTGATTACATGCATTAGCCATTGTGATTGTGTGCCTCAGAAAAGGTCATCCCGCCCTGCTAAACTTCACCCAATTCTGTAACACCAAGGCTTGTGCCCCCCTTCTTGCTGCCATGGAAACCCTCTGCTTACAGACTTTCCCTTAAAAAACCCTGTTCACTCAGAGATCAAGGTCCCACTTCTCTACTTCTGTGTCAGTGAGACTTGGGTCCTGACTTCAATTGCTCTTGTAATAAAGCTCTCTTGCTATTGCATCAAATCATCTCCTGGTGGTCTCTGAGGGTCCCGTGAACCTGGCATTACAATGTGCAGGATGAACCTCCAGAGAGTTTCTTCTTTCACCACTGCTGTTTTTAGTGGAATACAAAATAAAATCAGAATGGGAGTAAAGGCTTGTGTACACTTTAGTGGGTGCCTGAGTAGACAAGAATAGGCAGTAACATTAAGAGTGGTTGGGAGAATAGAGGCCATGATTTCAAAGAGGTATCTTCAACATGGTGGCTGTGTAAAAAACTTGGAGAATATTTGTCCCACAGAGGGAGACTAAGCAAAGTGAAAGCAAAATTCACCTTATTTAAAAGGTCTCTCAAGGAAGGTCTGCCTGAGAGATTCAAATGCCTTATGGTAAAATGGTAAAGTGAATAAGAAATACTGTAGTTTATAAAGTTGTTGGCTATAACAGATCAGTAAGACACAATAATAAATTAGAGAATTTACAAAAAATTTTGTGTGTACTATAATAACAGTAAAGCTTCACATCAATGAAGAAAATATAGATTATATAACAAATATATTAGGACAGCTTAAGAAATTAGATCTATAGCTATCTTTTTAATTTTAATTTTTTATATTACTTACAGTTTATTGACTTTATATCCCAGCTCTAGTCCCTTCCTTCAGTCCTTCCCAATCCCACTCTTCCTCGTTTATCTCTACCCATGCCCCTCTCCAAATCCACTGATAGGGGAAATCTTCCTCCTCTTCCATCTGACTCTAGCTTATAAGGTCTAATCAGGACGGCTGCATTGTCTTTCTCTGTGGCTTGATAAGGCTGCTCCCCCATCAGGAGGAGGTGACCAAAGAGCCAGCCACTGAGTTCATGTCAGAGACAGTCCCTGTTACCCTTACTATGGCACTCACTTGGATACTGAGCTGCCATGTGCTACATCTGTGCAGGAGTTCTAGGCCATCTTCATGCATAATCCTACGTTGTAATATCAGTCTCACAAAATACCCCTGTGCCCAGATTTTTTGGTTTTGTTACTCTATGTCTAGAGCTCTGTCTCCTCCATGTCTTTCTATCTTCCCCTTCTATCATAAGATTCCATACACTCTGCCCAAAGTTTGGTTATGAAATTCAACATCTGCTTTGATACTATGTGGGGTAGTCTTTCAGAGACCCTCTCTGGTAGGCTCCTGTCCTGTTCCCGGCTTTTTCCCTCTTCCAAATTCTGTCCCATTTGCCTTTTTGCATGAGGATTGATCAACTTACCCAGGGTCCTCATTATTGCTAAGCTTCTTTAGGTGTACAGATTGTAGCATGTTTATCCTATATGATATGTTTAATATCCTCTTATAAGTGAGTATATACCATGTGTGTCTTTCTGCTTCTGGGACACCTCACTGAGGATGATCTAGTCCAGAAACTACCATTTGCCTGAGAAAGAAAGAGATATCTCTTTCTTTAAGTTGGGAAAATTTACTTCTCACTGAGGAAAATTTACATCCTCACTGAGGATGATCTAGTCCAGAAACTACCATTTGCCTGAGAAAGAAAGAGATATCTCTTTCTTTAAGTTGGGAAAATTTACTTCTATGATTTTCTTGAAAATATTTTCTGGACCTTGGAACCTGTAATCTTCTTATTTTGGCTATTCCTATTATTCTTAGATTTTGTCATTTTATGACATCTCAGATTTCTTGGATTTTTTTTTTCTTTGGAGCTTTTCCAATTTTACTTTTTCTTTTAGAGAAGTATCAGTTTCTGTAATTGTATCTTCAGAACCTGAGAATCTCTTCCATCTCTTGTAATCTATTGGTGATGCTTATCTTTGTGTCTCCTGATCTTTTCTCTATGTTCTCCAGCTCCAGGGTTTTCTCTGTTTGTGTTTCCTTTTTTAATTCTAATTTTGCTTTAATGTCTTGCACCATTCCCTTCACCTGTTTGAATGTGGTTTCCTGTCTTTCCATGTTGGCTTCTATTTTTTTTGTTCATTTCCCCTTTATATGCCAATAATTGTGCCTCTACCTGTGTCTATATTTGTTTTGTTGTATTTGCCTGTGTTATTTTGAGAGCTTTATTCATTTCTTCATTTGCCTCCATTCATTGGCTATTTCTTTGAGAGATTTTTTTATTTCCTCTTTATGTGCCTCTAATAACTGGATAAGCATAGCTTTAAAGTCATTTTCCTGTGTTTCCAATGAATTGGAGTATCCAATGATTTGGGGGGTTCCTGGTGAAGCCATGATGTCCTGAATTTTGTTGGATGTGTTCTTAAGCCAATTTCCAGCCATTTGCTTATCCATAACCCTCACTGTTTATTCTTGGATTCTGTGCTTTAGACTAGGTCTTTCTTTCTCTGCTGTCTGGAGTATTCAGGGAAGATGAGAGAGGTCCACTGGTGTGAGAGTATGTGTTGGTGTTTCATCTGTAGCTAAGGGACAAAGGTCACAGGTGCTGGTGCACAAGTGCAGGTGCACAAGTGCTAGCCTGTGCATGAAAGTGTGTCTTGAAGAACAGGTGCTAGAGCATGTAAATTCCTGGAATGTGGGGCTTAAGTGCAGGAAGGGGTGTGGGTTCTGTTGCAATTTGCAGGCACAATGCACATGCACATGTTCCCTGAATACCTCAGTGGCCTACAGGCCTGTCATACTGTCCTCATCATATTCAGATCTATCTGGGATCCAGGAATTTTTTGCCTGGACTCCACAGGTAGATTCACAGAACAGGGGCTTCAATGTTGAGAACTCTGTCCTAATAATCCCTATGTTGTCTACCATGGGTGTGTGGGTGGGAGGGATCAGATGTCTGGCTGCTAGCATAGGAGATCCTGGATGTTGGACTTTGTACACACTCACTTGAAGGTGCACTCACTAGCTACCAGGCTTACTAACAAAGACCAAGGGTTGCCCCTGTACTCTAGCCTCAGATTTGCGTCTGCAAGGACAAATGAGAGTGTAGGACAAATGATACATCAGCTCAGTTGTGTCCACTGTTTATCTGCTATGCTTGGGGTAGCCCTATCCCTCAACTTGGGGTAGCCACTTCTGGTTTCTCAGTCAGGGAGCATGGAGGCTCCTATTAGGCACAGCTGCCACCATGTTGGCATTGCTTCAGACCTGGGAGACCAGTACAGTCTCCTACTAGGAGGCTCTCCGAAGTCTGTACAGCCACCTGCAGACCTGAGTTCCCCAGTATAGCATCCGACTGGGAAGCCTATATAGCTGCCAGCCACTGTAGCTGCAGAACTGGGAGGCTGGTATAGTCACCTGGTTGGAAGACCTGGGAAGCCTGTACAGCTGCCTGCAGACCTGTGAGGTCCATAGAGCTGCCCACCACTGAGGAACTGGGAGGCAGACCTCTCTTGTCTCAATTATGAAGAGCAGGAGCAGTGGTCACTAGGTCACTGTGGAATGCTTCTGCTGAAGAAGGAGGCCTGTCAAGGGGAAGTGCAGGGGGTTGAATATTCTTTATTCTCAGTTCCCAGAGACTTCCATGGGTGACCTGGATCCAAATGGTCTCAGCTCACAAGTTGTCCCCTCTCCCTCAGGAAGCCTCAATGTCAATGTTCCGGCTTCAGCTGCCCCTCCATGCACTAATTTCAGAGTTTTGGATCCTGTGCCCCTCAGATATGGTGAGAGCTGGTTGGCACTACTTTAGATCCCCTCCTATCATACATTTTATATAAAGAAAAATCCATATATTAAATATTTATTTTTAAGTTAAATAATTTGTTCACTTTATATCCTGATCATAGCACCCTCATTCCCCTCCTCCCAGGCCCACTCTCTTTTTTTTTCCCTATTCCCCCTTCCATACTTCTCAAAAAAAGGGGAGACTCATCATCAACACATCACTTTGCATTAGGACTGAGAGCATCCTCTTCTCCTGTAGCTTGATAGACAGTGGAATCAATGGAAGGGAGGGAACAAGGTAGGAGATGGAGCAGAGAGAAATGAGGGTGGAGATTGGACTTGGGGAGAGGTAAGGCAGTAGGTCAGAGGGCCTGAAGAGAGAAGAGAAACCATGGGCAGGAGCATTTCTGTGACAAGCTGGAGACCTAAGCAAAGTAGGCTTCTGAGAGGAAATGGGTGTGACTCTAGCTAAGACTCCTAGTTATAGGGCTCATGAAGACTGAAGAGGCCACTCATATAGACAGGACTCCTGGTGGAAAGAGGGGAAAAGCAGCCCACCCACAAAAACTTCAACCTAAATTTTACCCTGCCTTCAAGATGTCCTCTAAAGATAGAGCAGAAACTGAGGAAATGTCCAACCAATGCCTGGCCCAACCTACAACTCACCCCTGGGAGATAGCCAACCCCTGTCACTATTAATAATAATCGGCTATGCTTGATGCTCTGAAAGGCTCCATCCAGCAGCAGATTGAAACAGATGTTGATTAATATTTAAATATGAGACAGTAAAACTGAAAATTTGCTGCAATAAAACAAAAATTGTGAGACACTTCTAAATGGAATAAAACCTGATTTGAGAATGTACTAATAAATTTTAATTCCTACAGGTCAGATACTTTATTATACAATTTGTAAAATAAAAGCTAAAGACAAAAATTTATACTTCTGCTTATTTTATAGAACACTGACAACTCATTGGTTGGCACCACCAACCAATACAATTTAAAAATACATGAACTTTTTTTATATATATAAAGGAAATGAAGAAAGTTCATAAGGCTATTGTGAAATGTTCTGTATTAGTCATATTATTAATGGGAATTGAATTTAAAAAACACCAGTCTTGCCCATTTTCCAAGCCAAGGTCAAGATACTGGACACAACATGGACAGGAAGCAAACATCATTTTGCAGCATCTGAGTGTAGCATGGAAATAAATACAAGATGCTTGATAATGTGCTGTATCTGTAAGATAAACTCACTGTTTGTAATACAATGAGAACCTTTCAATCAAGCCTATAAGTAACTTTGTGTGCTGTTTTGGAATGGGCATGAAGAAAATGTTATAATAGTCATTATATCATGAAGTTTAGATTTTTTTTGAATTTTATTTTTTTCTTATCAGTTACATTTTATTAACTCTGTATCCCAGCCGTGTCCCAATCCCTCATTCCCTCCCAGTCCCTCCCTCATCTCCACCGTGCCCCTTTCCAGGTCCACTGATAGGGGGGACCTCCTCCCCATTCATCTGATCCTGTTTTATCAGGTATCTTCAGGACTGGCTGCAAAGCCCTCCTCTGTGGCCTAATAGGACTGCTCCTCCCTTCAGGGGTGGGGAGACCAAAGAGCCAGTCATTGAGTTCCTGTTAGAAATAGTCCTTGTTCCCCTCACTTTGGGAAACCAATTGGTTACTGAGCTACCACAAGCTACATCTGAGTGGAGGTTCTAGGTTATATCCATACATGGTCCTTGGTTGAATGTCAGTCTCAGAAAAGATGCTGTGCCCAGATATATTTGGTCCTTGTGGAGCTCCTATCCTTTCTGTATCAGACTAACTCCCCTTCTTTCTTATGATTCCCTGTACTCTGCCAAAGGTTTGGTCATGAGTCTTTGCTTTGAAAACACTGCTAGTTAAAGTCTTTCAGATGCGCTCAGTAGACTCCTGTCATACGTTCAATGCACATCCCATCTGTCTTTCTAAACGAGGATTTATCATCTTACCCCATGTCTGCTCTCTTGATTATCTTTTTTAGCTGTATAGATTTCATTATGTTTATCATATTGTATAGGTCTATATAAGGGAGTATATACCATATTTGTCTTTCTCCTTCTAGAATATTTCACTCAGAATGATCTTTTCTAGATCCCACCATTTGTTTGCAAATTTCATGATTTCCTCCTTTTTGATTGCTGAGTAGTATTCCATTGTGTAGAAATACCACAATTTCTGTACCCATTCTTCCGATGATGGACATCTGGGTTGTTTCCAGGTTGAGCTGGAACTATAAACATGGTTGAGCAAGTATCGCTTTTGTGTACTTGAGCAAACTTTGGGTATATACCTAGCAGTGGTATAGCTGGGTCTTGAAGCAGAAAATATTCCTAATTGTCTGAGAAAGTGCCAGATTGATTTCCAAAGTGGTTATACAAGTTTACATTCCTACCAGCAGTGGAGGAGGATTCCCCTTTCTCCACAACCTCTCCAGCATGTGTTGTCACTTGAGTTTTTCATCTTGGCCATTCTGATGGGTGTGAGGTGAAATCTCAGGGTCGATTTGTTTTGCATTTCCCTGACGGCTAATGAGAATGGAAGTTTAGATTTCTAACACTCATGTAAAAAGCCATGTATGAACCTGAAGAGATTGCTTGGTAGTGAGACTTCCTTATTGCTCTTTCAGAAGATAACAGTTGTTCCCAGAACCCACATGGAAACTCACAGCCATCAGTAATAGCTGTTTCAGTATATCTGAACCCTCTTCACACCAGTATGGGTACCAGGCATGTACATAGTATACAAAAATACATGTGGGCATACCACTCATACACATAAAATAAAATATATCTAAAAGTTAAAGCAAGGTATGGTGGTATATAGCTATAATTTCAGGGATACACAGAAACAGAAATATTCTCTAGAACTCATTGGTCAGCTAGCCTAGAGGAGTCTGTGAACCTCAGGTTGAATGGGAGACCCTGACTGAAAAACTAAGATAAAAACTAGTTTAATGCACCCAAAGTCCACTTCTAGTCTCCACACACAGAGAGAGACCTAGGTTCTACCAGAGGTCTCTGGATAGTAAGGTGGTTTTTCCTACTGACCCCAAACTTCCAGAATAATTACTCCTGAGACTCAAGATAATGATTTACAAATACCTAGGCCATATAGCTAGGCTCTCCTCTGACTAGTTCATAAATTAAAATATCCATTTTATACTATTCTTGGTTCTGCCATGTGGCTGGTTACAAGAGCTCAGGTACCATGTGTCCACCTTCTTTACATCTTGCTGGTCGAATCTCACATACCTGACTGTATCCCAGAATCCTTTCTGCCTTCTGAATGTTCCATCTTCTATTTCCTGCTTAAGCTATAGGCCACCAGATTTATTAGTGACAGGTGCTACATCCATAAAATACACAAATTATTCCTTATGTACACGTGCACATAAATACAAATACAAACTCATACATAAACAACATACAGAGAGAAATATTATGAAAAACTATTAGTCTAAAATTAGAACATGGTTACACTTTCCTTATTAATGACTCAAACAGAAAGCTTTATGTATACAAACACATGTGCAAATACAGACATGTGCACATATGACTCTTATAAAACAGACAATAATATAGAGTGAAGTCCCCTAATCTGAAAATTCATAATCAATAGTTTAAAATGCTAAAATATGCCATTTGGAGGAAAAGTCCATGTCTTACCTCATAATGAAAATACAACTGTATTTAAAAAGCATTGAGCAAAATAACTTTTAGGTTATGTATACAAGAAACAAATAGACTTCTTATTGGCTTAAGACATTAAGTTCTTGATGGGCCAGTTATGCAGCATTATTGAAATCTTTAAGTTTTGATGCTGATGACACTATCTAGCTTAACTCTTTCAATTGGAGTAGCAGAAAAGTAAGAGCAGGGAAAAGATGCCACATTATAGCATGTTACATCAGTGTGAACCAGCATTCTTAGACAAGGCATAGCAACTCACCCACAAAGTCATCAAAGGATGATTTTACATTTTTTTTTCACAAAACAGTCAAAATACCAGACTTTTAACACTATCAGAACTCTAAAAATTTGTTTTTCTATACTGATTCTTAGCATCCATTTTTGTTTCTTCAAATCTTTCTGTTCAATTGTTTCACAGTTTTGACAATTGCCTATAGCTATATTTTCTTTTTTTAATCTCCCACAATCTTTTGGTCCCCCCCACCACCATGTTTCAGTAAAAGAAAGATATATCTTTGTCAGATATCTTGACATATCTGACAAAATCTTATGAGAGTCATATAAGAACAGCATTCTGCGGCTGTCTTGGGATAAACAATGCCTGAAGAAAAAAATGTTCTGCCATGTGTTTTTCAGCTTTATAAATAATCGTAAAATGCAGAGCTAAATGAAACTTAAAGTAGGACTTCTTAAAATGTAAATGTAGTTCATGTATGAAGGAAAAACATGGGCTGTGAAGTCATATGGTGCTAGATAAACTTGTGATGAGGAGTGACTCTGTAAGCTACATAACTGCTGGAATATCCTTCTATCTTCTAGAAGAAAGGATGTGCTATGAAACACTATTCCTAGGAAGATATGAACAAGTGTCTTCTCATTCCAAGTATGGGACAGACAAACATATGGATAGCACCAAAGTCTAGCTTGGTAAGCCAATTAGTTTTTTTAAAAGTTACTTATAGTATATGGAGTAAAGATAGACTTATAGAAGCATACATGAAGCAAATACAGTTGCATCTACAAGGCTCATCCCAGCATGGGCTACAATAGAGAATTCTTGACAGAGGAATATGGAATGGCAGAAAAACACTTAAAGAAATGCTCATCCTCATTAGCCATCAGGGAAATGCAAGGACCATGTATGGATATAACCTAGAACCTCCACTCAGATGTAGCCTGTGGTATCTCAGTAACCAATTGGTTCCCCAAAGTGAGGGGAACAAGGACTATTTCTAACAGGAACTCAATGACTGGCTCTTTGGCCTCCCCACCCCTGAAGGGAGGAGCAGTCCTGTTAGGCCACAGAGGAGGGCTTTGCAGCCAGTCCTGAAGATACCTGATAAAACAGGATCAGATGAATGGGGAGGAGGTCCCCCCATCAGTGGACTTGGAAAGGGGCACAGTGGAGATGAGGGAGGGAGGGAGGGAGGGAGGGACTGGGAGGGAATGAGGGATTGGGACACGGCTGGGATACAGAGTTAATAAAATGTAACTGATAAGAAAAAAATAAAATTAAAAGAAAAAAAAGAAAAAAAATACTTTGAAAAGGGGGAAAGGAAAGAAACATTGTAACCTCAACTTTCCAAACAATTGAATTAAAATGCTGTAATGTCAAAAAAAAAAAAAAAAAAGATGTGTATGTGTTTTGCAGTGTTTTGCTTACTCTAAGGATCGGGCATGCCTTTTCCCCTTTTAGCATCACAATTTCACACATCCCACCAGCTATTTCAGTGAAATTTTCCTAATAAATTACTGACATAAATGTTCATCTCATTCTGGAGAACCTGAACTATGATAAACATGAAATGTAGAAATGTATAATTAGCATGATTATTCCTAGTGGAACTTTATTAAGCACCTATTTCCTTTGCCACTGACAAGATACAATATAACACATTTGTTCTCTTCATTGAATTTTCCTGGGGATATTATTAGTATATTTCTCTTGTGCTTATTTTAAATGGGCAATACATATAATCCAATATTTAAAATTTTAGGATTTTTGCTGGTAATTTTTTTCCAGATTTTCAATGCTTTCATAGATTCTTGAAGAGAAGGTAAACATCCTGGATACAATGTACACCTTGCTCTCAGAAAACACTGGAATTAGAATCTTCTTCAATGTTTTTCCTAATGTCACACAGTGGTATTTTCCTGGTGTATTATAAAATAGTTTCTTCCTTTATCTGCCTTTAGTGAAAATACAGCACAGCTGATCAGAGTCCCTTTTATTTGAATAAATAACACAAGAATATATTATTAAGAATTCCATTTTCTAATCTAGTCTAGTCTAGTGGGTGATGACTCCACTTAAGAAAAAGCACAGTAGAGGAAAGAGTCCAGTGCTGCCGGCCTGTATCCATATTGTCTGGACAATAGAGCCTTTGATGTCTGGTATATTCTTAACAACCAAATTTAGCTTTCCAGTCAATGGAAAAGTTATTTTATAATACTTTTGATGTGATGAAATAACTGAACTAGACATGGTTAATCACATTGCTGGTGATTATTATACTCTGCAAAGAAAGACCACTAAAAAGCCATGTGGCTCTAAGAACAAAGGAAGAATTCCTCACAGGCATGCAGAGAGCTGACTCATGTGCCCTAACATGACTCAGTTTTTACCAGCCAGACGAACAGGCTATTTTTATAGCATGAAAAACAGTCATCACTGAGTCCCTGAGGATTACACATACCTTCCTGGCTTTTTTGCTTTTCATTCTGTGTAGCAGTTCCCCGAATTTTATCACAGCAGCAGGCTCAGCACCAAGTTTCTGAAATGAAGCTGGTCTATGAGTGTTTACTCACACCTAGGTCATATGTTTGCTGATTTTTCAAAATAGAGATTTTTCTAATGATTTTGTTGACTCATGTTTGCAAATTCTATTCTAAATGGGTATGGCTGAAGATTAGCCACATTTCAAAGAATATGCTCATGGAAGAACAGGCCAGATATAGTTTATTAGGTCATCTGTTCCAAGTCCAGCCTAGCTCCTGATATCAACAAATTATTTTTTATGTCAGTGGATGCTCAACTAAACCATGAAAATAGACAAGATCTACAGAGTACATCCTAGGTAGGCAAAACTGTAAATTTTGTAAACCTAAATGAATTGAAAACTAACGATATATATATATATATATATATATATATATATATATATATATATAATTGTATGATCTTACTATTTATTTAACCTTAGGCATAAGGAAACAATGAATCCAATTTAAATAGTTTCTCAAAGTTTTTATGGGACATTACAAGTTGAATGAATATAGAAGGCACTGTCAGTCTAAAATTCATCTTCCTGCCTTCCAACGTGTGTCTAAGAAGCTATAATTTTAAAAAGCAGAAGCTTTAGCATTAGAGAAACTTTAAGGAAAATTAGCTAAAACATTTTAAAATTACTTTCATATTTAGATTACTTGTCATGACTTAAAGTGGCAAATGAACTACTACTCATTTACTACCAAAGACTTCTATTTTTAAATAGGGAATGATTTGTTAGCTGTTTAATTGTTCCTCCATGTCTGTAGGAAATGGATTCTAAGAACCCTCTTCTGAACACAGTTGAGCAAGCAAGTTCTTGTTTCATGGTAGAGCATCTTTCAGACATATTCCCAGGAGTGCTTTAGCTGGATATTGAGGTAGCACTATTCCCAGTTTTCTGAGAAATTGCCAAAGTGGTTGTACAAATTTGTACTGCCACTAGCAATGGAGGAGTGTTCCCTTTTCTCTGCATACTTTTCAGCATGTGTTGTCACTTGAGGGTTTTTTTACACTTTTTTATTCTTATTTTTTATATTAATTACACTTTATACACTTTGTATCCCAGCTGTAGCCCCTCTCTCATTCCTTCCTAATCCCACCCTCACTCCCAAATCTCCTCCCATGCCCTGTCCAAATCCATAGATAGGGGAGGTATACCCACCCTTCCATTTGACCCTAGTATATCAGGTCTCAACAGGACTGGCTGCACTGTTTTCCTCTACGACCTGTGTTCTTGACTCAAGGGAAGGTAATCAAAGAGCCTGCCACTGAGTTCATTTCAGAGATAGTTCCTGTTCCTATTACTTGGGAACCCACTTGGAGGCTGAGGTGCTATGGGCTATATCTGAGTATGGGTTCTAGGTGTCACTTGAGTTTTTGATCTGATCCATCCTTTAGGTATAAGATGGAATCTCAGAGTCGTTTTGATTTGCATCTCCCTGATGACTAAAGATGTTTCTCCACCATTCAATATTACTCTATTGAAAATTCTCTGTTTAGCTCTGTACCTCATTTTTAAATGGATTGTTTAGTTTTTGCCTAATTTCTTGAGTTCTTTATATATTCTTGATACTAGTCCTCTGTCAGATGTAGGATTGGTGAAGATATTTTCTAAGTTTGTAGGATGTCATTTTTGTTCTGTTGACAGAATACTACTCAGCTATTAAAAACAAGGAAATCATAAAATTCACAGTAAAGGCCAACTTCACTGGGGAAGTGTTCACTTACCAAGTAGCATTCACTTACCAAGACAGGATGATCCATTCTATAGATAGGCTCTTTTCTCTATCATGGCCCAATTGGCCCAAGAACAAAATGGTTATAGTTCCAATGATGGAGGTCATAAGTTGAACCAACAACATGGACTTCTATACTACTAAGATTGAACCGGCAATGAGTGCCCAATCTTCCAATAACATAGAAGAACAATGAGCCACTAATGTGGCCCCATTATAACTACTCAGAAACCTAGTGGCAGGTTGACTGCTCTGGACCATTTCTATAATGTAAAAGGCAGTGTATATTTTTTGCAAGAATACTTATTCTTGTTATTACTTTTCCCTTGATTCATGCAATGTTTTTGCAAACATATAGCGGCCATGGACATTCAGAATGCCTTATATATTCTCATCTCATTCCACACAGTATTATTTTTAACCAAAAATTCACTTTAGAGCCAAAGACCTGTGAAATCAGGCTCATGATTTTGTAATGCACACAATTTGAAGTAACTGGCTTGATATAGTGTTGGGAAAAACTTTTGAAGACATAGTTACAGTATCAACTACTGCTTGGACAGCTGGGTAAAGGTTCTCCAGTATGGTATGAATCAGTGTCCAATATATTTTATTTCTTCACAGATCCAGAAAACTAGGGATAGAAGTAAGAATGATATCACTCACTATCATCCCTCCTGGCATTCTATCACATCTTTTGCTTCCTATTCCCATGACATTATGATCTGCTGGCCTAGATGTTTTGGTTCCAGAGGATGAAATGCTTCTACAAGAAGGCACAAGAAACATCCTACTGAATTGGAAGTTTAGGTTTCCCCCATAGCTAAGATTTCCCCCATGGCTAGTTCAGGATTCTAATATCCTAAAGAAAACAGGCAATAAAGTACTTACAATAATAGGAGGAGTGATTGATGCAAACTCAAAAGAGGAAATTGGGCTCTTTCTTCATGATGGAGGTAAGAATAGATTTGGCTGACAAGTGTTAAGATGTTTCTTGCTGATAGCATCTTAAAATCATTGAAAAAATATATCAATCCAAACCAGGCTGAATAATCAATGCCTAAGAATGTTCAGAAATAAAAGTATGGGTTACTTCAACAGGTAAATATCAGAGACATGCTGAACTATTTGTTGATGAGGGCTGGAGGAAATAAAGAACCTATAGCAAATGAAGATACATATTATAAATGCCAGGTAATGCCACATGATTAATTACAGAAATTAGGATTTAAATTGACATGTTTTAATTCTGTTTAGTTAGAAATTGAGATAGTTTTATCATGCTGGACAGAATTCTGAGCTTTTTTATTTTCTTGACTTAAAACTTAAACATATATAAAGATATATAAAGAGATGTGGTTGATTTTTTCTTTTTTTCTTTTTTTATTCTTTATTAATTACACTTTATTCACTTTGTATCCCCCCTGTACTTTCCTCCTTCCTCCCATCCCAATCCCTCCCTTCCTCCCCACTCTGCACACATGCCCCTCCCCAAGTTCAATGATGGGAGGTCTTCTTTTCCTTCCTGCTTATCCTAGTCAATTAGGTCTCATCAGGAGTGACTGCATTGTCTTCTTCTGTGGCCTGGTAAGGCTGCCTCCCCCAGGAGGTTTAAGTTGATAAAAAAGAAAATTATGATGGCTCATTTTGGTTTCAAATTTGATTGGATAGAGATTCAACTAAGAGATGCACATTTGGGTAGGTCTGTAAGGCAATTATTTTGTAATGATTAACTGAGGAAGGAGGACACTACCCAACAATAGGAGGCATCTTGCAGAGTTAGTTAGATATAAGAAGGGTCTATGGAAAAACTTGTTACATTTCCACTGCGGGTGACTGCATCAACCTTGCTTTGATTGTTGCTGATGCTGTTACTATAAGCCTACGGCCAATATCAAAATAAATTGAGAGAAATTTTAATCAAATTTTAATCCCACTGAAATCAGGGACAAGGCAAGGCTGAACACTCTCTCCATATCTCTTCAAAAAGTTCTTGAAGACCTTGCTAGAGCAATAAGACAATTACACGAGATCAAGGGGATAAAAATTGGAAAAAAAGGAGTCAAAGTATCACTATTTGCAGATGACATGATAGTTTACCTGAGTGACCCCAAAAATTATATCAGGGAACTCCTACAGCCAATAAACACCTTCAGCAAAGTGGCTGGATGCAAAATTAAATAAAAAAAATCACTATCCCTCCTATATACAAAAGACAAAAAGGGTTAAGGAAGAAATTAAGAAAACAACACCCTTCACAATAGCCACAAAAGACAGAAAGTACCTTGGTGTGACCCTAACCAAGCATGTCAAACACTTGTATGAAAAAACTTTCAAATCTCTGAAGAAAGAATTAGAAGAAGATATCAGAAGATGGAAAGATCCCCCATGCTCATGACTTGGCAAGACTAACATAGTAAAAATGACCATTTTACCAGAAACAATCTACAAATTCAATGCAATTGCCATCAAATTACCAACACAATTCTTTACAGAACTACAAAGAAAAATTCTCAACTTCATATGGAATAACGAGAAACCCAGAATCACTAAAACAATCCATTACAATAAAAGATCTTCTGGAGGTATCTCCATCACTCCTATAAAGCAACAGTAATAAAAACTGCATGGTACTGGCATAGAAACTGAACAGAAGGCCCTGAAATAAACACACACAGTTATGGACACTGGTTTTTTGACAAAGATGCCAAAACCATACAATGGAAAAAAAGACAGCATCTTCAAAAAATGGTGCTGGTCTAACTGGATATCTACATGTTAGAAACATGCAAATAGATCCATACTTATCACCCTGCACAAAACTCTAGTCCAAGTGGATCAAAGACCTCAATATAAAACCAGACACACTAAACCTGTCAGAAGAAAATGTGAGGAAGAGTCTTGAACTCATTAGCTCAGCAGACAACTTCCTGAACAGAACACCAACAGCACAGGCTATAAGATCAACAATCAATTAATGGGACCTCATGAAACTGAAAAGCTTCTCTAGAGCAAAGGACACTGTCTTCAGAACAAAATGACTGCCTACAGATTCGGAAAGGATCTTTACCAACCCTATAATGTACAGAGAGCTAACATCCAGAATATATAAAGAACTTAAGAAGTTAAACAGCAACAAATCAAATAATCCAATTAAAAATGGGGTACACAGAAAAACAGAGAATTCTCAATAGAGGAATATCAAATGGCAGAGAAACACTTAAAAATTTTTTCAATGTCCTTAGTCATCTGGGAAATGCAAATCAAATGACCTGTGATTTCACCTCACACCTATTAGAATAGCTAAGATCAAGAACTCGAGTGACAATATATGCTGGAGAGGATGTGGAAAATGTGTAATCCGTCTCCATTGATGGTGGGAATGTAAACTTGTACAACCACTTTGGAAATCAATCTGGAACTTTCTCAGACAATTAGAAATAGTGCTTCCTTAAGATCCAGCTATACCACTCCTAGGCATATATCCAAAAGATGCTCAAGTATACAACAAAGACATTTGTTTAACCAGGCTCATAGCAGCTTTATTTTTAATAACTATAGGCTGGAAACAACCCAGATACTCCTCAGTTGAAGAATGGATATAGAAATTGAGGTACATTTACACAATGGAATACTACTCAGCTATTAAAAACAAGAAAATCATGAACTTTGCAGACAAATGGTGGGAACGAGGAAAAATCATCTTGAGTGAAGCAGAAGCAGAAAGACACACATGGTATATACTCATTTATAAGTGGCTGTTAGACATATAAGATATGCATATTAAAATCTGTACACCTAAAGAAGCTAATCAAGAAGGAGCTTAAGATGATAAATCCTCATTCAGAAATTCAAAGGGGATGGATATGAAAAGAGGGAGAAAACAGGAAACAGGACAGGAGCCTACCCTACACAGAGGGTCTCTGAAAGACTCTATCCAGCAGGGTATCAAAGCAGATGCTGAGACTCACAGCCAAACTTTGGGCAGAGTGCAAGGAATCTTATGAAAGAAAGAGGAGATAGAAATACCTGGAGGGGAAAGGAGCTCCACAAGTAGAGCAACTGAACCAAAAAATCTGGAGACGGGAGCTTCCTGAGACTGATATTCTAACCAAGGACCATTCATTGATATAACCTAGAACCCCTGCTCAGATGTGGCCCATGGAAGTTCAGTATCCCTGTGTGTTCCCAGGTAATGGAAACAGAGACTGTCTTTGACATGAACTTAGTGGCTGGCTCTTTAACCACCTCCCCCTTAAGAGGGTGCAGCCTTTCCAGGCCACAGAGGAAGATAATGCAGCCAGTCCTGATGAGACCTGACAGACTAGAATCAGATGGAAAGGAAGAAAGACCTCCCCTATCAGTGGTCTTGTGGAGGGTTATGGGTGGAGAAGAGGAAGATCTTCTACTAATATTGGAGTCTAGCTTCCCTTGTATTCCAAAAGATAATTTTAATCAGTAGTACTCAGGAATCTTCCAGATCTTTAGTATCAGATTGGGAGTGCCCCAAATAGATGTATCTTCAAATCTCTAATTGTTTAACCAATATAGACTGATAAGCCCTGAAATCATTAAAAAAAAAAAAGAAACACTCAGCAAGTTATATTTTATATATTATTTCAATATACAAATAAACATATATAAAATTCTTGCACTAAATGCTGAGGGAACATCACAGAAGAGGGGTTGAAAAGATTGGTTGAAGAGGGCAAGATGGCAGCACCAGGATGACTCTCTTTCTGACCAGCAGCACAGCAGGATCAGCAAAATGACCAGCAGTCAGAACTCGGGGCTATAAAACACAAGTGATTGTGTTTTCCAGGTGAGAGGATACCCCACAATAGGGGATTCAATCAGCTTTAACTCACCCATCTAAACCTCGGAAAGGATCCCAGTTCCTCCAGGATCTTGGTCGCCAGCCCAGAGCCACATGCCAGCATGCTCTGATCACTGTCCCAGACTGAACTGTGGGCACCACAACATCAGAGACTGTGATTTCCAGTTGAGAGATAACCCCACAGTGCAGGAAACAATTGGGACCTACCTTAGGTCACCCAGACATCCCTTGGAAAAGACTCGGGTTCCCCGGGCACCCAGGAGCCAGCCCAGAGCCAGAGCTGGGGACCCAGACACGAGCACAGAGCCCTGAATGCATGCCTGAGTCACTGCCCCAGAGAGAACTGTGGGCCCCTGGGGACCAGAGACTCAGTTTCTCTGTCGGGTGCAAACCCACAAGGAGGGGAATGGAGGTTCTGATCTCAGAGCACTCTGCCAATACCACCACCCTGAAAACGTCTCAGGAAAAGTTACGCAGTTTCAGCAGATGCCCAGGCACCCAATTGCCAAAAAGGCAGAAAGGCAGAGCCAAGTAAGTCTGTGCCTGCAGGGTCTACACACCATCACAGAGAGAAAGGCTAACCCCAAAGCAAAGACTGGGTTTCCCTGTCAGGAGAAAACCCCACAGCGGGGGGATCATCAGGTCCAACACTCAGGACAACCAGCTTCAGAAGACTTTCTGGATGCACTCAGACTCTAGGCTCTAGCAGGCAGGAGCGCTGTACTCACCCAACATTATTGAGTACCAACAGGGCACTAGGGCACACATCCTCAGACCTACAAAAGACAGAGAGCCATTATAGCAGCCCTCAGATACTGTGCCAAGGATCAACCAATTATCCCTAGCTAGACTGACAAAACTGTGGGAATCCCTGGTTCTTCAAGAGGGCTGCACCCAAAAATTACACCTTAAGAGCAACAGCTGTTGCTCACTAAATTCAGAGCAAGAAACCCAGCAGCAGGGCAGATATCACCAAGATTTCTCCTGATGAGAGCTCTTTCCTGAACACCACAGTTACCAATGGTCCATACACCTGAAGTGAACTGTGACAATTCCTGAGAAGCAATACCATTCAGTTGACCATACCCAAAAAGCAGAGGAGAACTTCAGAACCCCACCAAGTGGATTCTTCCCGCCGCAGGACTCATCAGACACTAGAAATTAACAGACAACATCTGAGACAGAGAGATGGGTAGAGGCCAGCGAAAAAGCACAACCAACAAAAGGCAAAGCAATATGGCATCCCCAGAACCCAGGAGCAAGCAGCCCAGGACACCCTAACATAAGTGAAATTCAAGAAGATGACCTTACACCTATGCTGATGAAGAGGTTAATGGAGGAGGTAAATAAAATGTGTAAAGAATTAGGGGAAGATATAATAAAACAGATTATGGTCATCCGTAAAGAAATATAGGAAGATGCAGCCAAACAGTTTGTGTCACTGAAAGAAATGAAAGAAACGAAGGAATGTTCAAACAAACAGCTGAAGGAATTGAAAGAAAAACAGGAAAATACAGTCAGATAGGTGAAGGAAATCAACAAAATGGTTCAAGATCTAAAGATAGAATTGGAAGAATTAAACAAAACACAAATGGAGAAAATCATGGAGAGGGAGAACCTAGGAAAGAAAACAGGAACTACAGAGGTAAGCATAACCAACAGACTACAAGAGATGGAAGAAAGAATCTCAGGTATAGAAGATACAGTGGAAGAAATCGATGTATCCGTCAAAAAAATAATAAATCTAAAAATTTCCTGACACAAACTGTCCAAGAAATCCAAGACAACATAAAAAGACAAAACCTAAGAATGATAGGAATAGAGGAAAAAGAAGATTACCTCCTCCAAGGCCCAGAAAATATTTCCAACAAAATCATTGAAGAAAATTTCCCCAACATATAAGGGAGACCTATAAGAATACAAGAGGCCTACAGAACAGCCAATAAATTAGACCAGAAAAGAAAATCCTCCTTTCACAAAATAATCAAAACAGTAAGTACACAGAACAAATTAAAAATACTAAAAGGTGCAAGGGAAAAAGGCCAAGTAGCATATAATGGCAAACGTATCAGAATCAAACTGACTTCTCAACAGAAACTATGAAAGCCAGAAGGGCCTGGATGGATATCATGCAAACCCTAAGAGAACACAGATGTCAGCCTAGGCTACTGTACCCAGCAAAACTCAGTCCTCATAGTTGGAGAAAAGAAGATATTCAATGACAAAAACAAATTTCAACAATACCTACACACAAATCCAGCGATACAGAAGATACTAGAAGAAAAAATACAACCCAAGAAAACTAACTACTTTCAAGAAATCATAGGAAATAAATAACCTCACTACAGAAAAACAAAAAGTAGCCAAACACACAAACACACTACCATGGCCAACATCAATATCAAAAGATATAACAGCCACTTGTAATTAATCTCCCAAAATGTCAATGGACTCAATTCTCCAATAAAAAGACAAAGACTAACAGAATGGATATGTAAACAAGACCCAACAATGTGTTGCATACAAGAAAAACACCTAAATCACAAAGATAAATATTACCTGAGAGGAAAGGGTTGGAAGACGGTTTTCCAAGCAAATGGACCCAATAAGCAAGCAGAAGTAGCCATTCTAATATCTAATAAAGTAGATTTTCAACCAAAATTAATCAAAAGGGATGGAGAAGGACACTTCATACCCATCAAGTGAATATTCCACCGGGAAGATATCATAATCCTGAACATCTATGCCCCAAATGCAAGGGCACACACATTTGTAAAAGAAACATTAATAAAACTTAAACCACACATAGGTCCCCACACATTAATAGTGGGAGATTTCAACACCCCACTCTCAACAAAGGAAAGGTCAACAAAACAAATTAAACAAAGAAACAATGTCTTTAACAGAGATCATGAATCAAATGGACCTAACAGACATCCACAGAAACTTTCACCCAAACAGAAAAAAAATTTACCTTCTTCTCAGCACAATCATAGAACCATCTCCAAAATTGACCATATACTTGGTCATAAAGCAAGCCTCAACAAATGTTGGCAAGAAGATTAAAATAATCCCTTGTATCCTATGTGATCACCATGGACTGAAGCTGGACCTCAACAACAGAAATAGCAAGAAGTGTACACACACATGGAAACTGCACAACTTGGTACTAATGACAGCTAAATCAGAGAAGAAATAAAGAAAGAGATTAAAGTGTTCCTAGAATTCAATAAACAGAAGGCACAGCATACCCAAACTTATATGGGTCACAATGAAAGTAGTGCTAAGAGGAAAGTTCATAGCACTTAGTACCTTCAAAAAGAAATTCGAAACATCTCATGCAAGCTACATAATGGCTCACTTAAAGGCCCTAGGAAAAAAAAAGAAGCAGAAACACCAAAGAGGAATAGATGGCTGGAAATAATCAAACTCAGGGCCGAAATCAAAGAATTAGAAACAAATAAAACAATTCAAAGAATCAATGAAACCAAGAGCTGATTCTTTGAGAAAATCAACAAGATAGACAAACCCTTAGCCAACTAACTAAATAGCAGAGAGAAACTATCCAAATCAACAAAATCAGAAACGAAAAGGGGGACATAACCAATGACACTGAGGAAATCCAAACAATAATTTGGTCTTACTTCCAAAGTTTATATGCCACAAAATTTGAAAATCTAAATGAAATGGACAATTTTCTTGACTAATTCTACATGCCAAAGCTGAATCAAGACATGAAAATGAATTAAATAGTCCTATATCCCCTAAAGAAATAGAAGCTGTCATCAAAAGTCTACTACTATGCAAAAAAAGCCCAGGGCCAGATGGTTTCAGTGCCGAATTCTACCAGACCTTCAAAGAAGAGCTAACACCAATACTCTTCAAACCACTCCACATGGTAGAAACAGAAGGAACATTACCAACCTCATTATATGAAGCCACAGTCACTTTGGTACCTAGACATCACAAAGACGAAAAAAAAATAAAAGGAGAGAGAGAATTGCAAGCCAATCTCCCTCATGAATATTGATGCAAAAATACTCAACAAAATACTTGCAAACAGAATCCAAAAACACATCAAAGGTATCATCCACTACGACCAAGTAGGCTTCATCCCAGGCATGCAGCCGTAGTTCAATATACAGAAATTCATCAATGTGATCCACCACATAAACAAACTGAAGGAGAAAAACCACATGATCATCTCCTTAGATGCTGAAAAGGCATTTGACAAAATCCAGCATCCATTCATGTTTAAAGTATTGGAGAGATCAGGGATACAAGGCACATAGCTGAACATAGTAAAGGCAATATACAGCAAGCCTATCGCCAACAGCAAACTCAATGGAGAAAAACTTAAATCATTCCCACTGAAATCAGGGACAAGGGAAGGCTGTCCACTCTCTCCATATCTCTTCAACATTGTTCTTGAAGTCCTAGCTAGAGCAATAAGTCAATTGAAGGAGATCAAGCTGATAAAAATTGGAAAGGAAGAAGTCAAAGTATCACTGTTTGCAGATGATATGATAGTATACCTGAGTGACCCCAAAAATTCTACCAGGGAACTCCTACAGCTGATTAACACCTTCATCAAAGTGGCTGGATAAAAAATTAAGTCAAAAAATCAGTAGCCCTCCTCTATATAAAAGACAAAAGGGCTGAGAAAGAAATTAGAGAAACAACACTCTTCACAATAGCCACAAAGGACATAAAGTATCTTGGTGTGAACCTAACCAAGCAAGTCAAAGACTTGTATGAAATAGAAGAACATATAAGAAGATGGAAATAACTCCCATGCTCATGCCTTGGCAGGATTAATATAGTAAAAATGGCCATCTTACCAAACTTAATGTACAGATTCAATGCAATTCTCATCAAATTACCAACACAACTCTTTACAGACCTTGAAAGAAAAATTCTCAAGTTCATATGGAACAACAAGAAACCCAGAATTGCTAAAACAATTCTCTACAGTAAAAGAACTTCAGGAGTTATCTCCATTCCTGATCTCAAACTGTACTATAGAGAAGCAATACTAAAACCTGCATGGTACTGGCACAGAAACAGACTGGTTGATCATTGGAATCAGATAGAAGACCCTGACATAAATCCACACACTTATGGACACCTGATTTTTGACAAAGATGCCAAATTCATTCAATGGAAAAAAGAGAGCATCTTCAACAAATGATGCTGGTCTAACTGGAAGTCTACATGTAGAAAAATGCAAATTGATCCATACTTTTCACCCTGCAAAAAACTAAAGTCCAAGTGGATCAAAAACCTCAGCATAAAACCGTCTGGTTTTAGTGTATCTACACTAAAACCGCTTAGAAGAAAAAGTGGAGAAGAGCCTTAAATTCATTGGCACAGGAGACAACTTCCTGAACAGAACACCAACCTCACAAGCTCTAAGAGCAACAATCAATAAATGGGACCTCATGAAACTGAAAAGCTTCTGTAAAGCAAAGGACACTGTCCTCAGAACAAAACGACAGCCTACAGATTGGGAAAGGATCTTCATCAACCCTATATCTGACAGAGGGCTAATATCCAGTATATATAAAGAACTAAAGAAGTTAAGCAGCAAAAAATCAAGTAATCCAATTAAAAATGGGGTACAGAGCTAAACAGAGAATTCTCTGCAGAGAAATATCGAATGGCAGAGAAACACTTAGAAAATGCTCAACCTCATTAGCCATCAGGGAAATGCAAATCAAAACGACCCTAAAATTTCACCTTACACCCATCAGAATGGCTAAGATCAAAAACTCAAGAGACAACACATGCTGGAGAGGTTGTGGAGAAAGGGGAACCTTCCTCCACTGCTGGTGGGAATGTAATCTTGTACAACCACTCTGGAAAACAACCTGAGGCTTTCCCAGACAACTAGGAATAGCACTTCTGCAAGATCCGCTGTACCACTCCTAGGCATATTTCCAAAACATTCTCAAGTACACAATAAGGACATTTGCTCAACCATGTTTGTAGCAGCCTTATTTGTAATAGCCAGAAGCTGGAAACCAGCCCAGATGCCCCTCAGTGGAGGAATGGATGCACAAATTGTGGTATATCTACACAATGGAATATTACTAAGCAATAAAAAACAAGGAAATCATGAAATGTGCACATAAATGGTGGGATCTGGAAAAGATCATCCTGAGTTAAGTATATATATATACTCATTTACTTTTGAAATTTCTCTCTTTTGTTATTATCAATATAGATTTCTGATGAATATCACCTCATTGCATTGTTTGTCACTTTCTCTAATTGATTTACTGTCATGATTTTCAAGAGTTCACTATAAATTCTAGACTTACCTTTTTAGATGTTATAAATGTTATCTTTTGATATACCATATCTGTTAAGTTTTTCAGTGATGCTTTTGACTGAATAAAATACTTTAATTTTGGTAAGAATATATGTTTCCAATATTTCATAATAGAGGCATTATTTCCCAAGTCTCGGTTGTGAAGAAATTTTTATATGTGCATTTATGTTATGTCTAACATACCTTTATATTTCATCCATCAGGGTCTCATTTTTCTTTATGCTTTAAAATAAGGATCATTATTAAAATTTTTCCACTTGAATAGACAGTACCATCCAGTAATTTTTCCCTTTTCTTTCTTTATGCCTTTCATTAAACACAAACTTCTTTTATGTGAATAATTTTGTCTAAAACCTCTAGTCTACTACAAATAAATATTTTTATCCCCAATTACCTAGATAAATTGTGATAAATCATACAAAATTATAAAAAATATTAAAGTAGGCTCTTTGGGGAGCTGTGCTATTACAAGTTACTATTGAAATATATTTATGAGTATGTGCCCGTGCAATGTTTTAAATATAAGTAGATTGCTAACTATCTGTTCTTTTGTTTTTATTTAATTTTATATTATTGTATAACAAAATTTTATATTAATATGTAATATATATTGTATATATAGTAAATATTAAGTGGTTAATGTGAAAATTACTCTGATCTACTGGTAAGAGAAATGAGTTCCATTTATTCAATACAGAAAAACAGATGATTCTACAATTCTTTCCACTCCACATCCTGTTTTTATGGTAGAAGGCAGCAGGTATTTGAATTAATGAAATGGCACATGCACCTTACATGTGCCTTGAGAAGTACTAGCATGTAATCCTTTGAATTATTAGCTGATGGCAATTGCTCTAGATATTATATGAATTATTTTACACTTTGTGATTTTGTTAATTTGGATGATGTCTCTCTGCCTTTTAGTAAGTTTGGCTAAGGGTTTGTCTATCTTGTTTATTTTTCTCAAAGAACCAGCTCTTGGTTTCATTGATTCTTTGAATTGTTTTATTTGTTTCTAATTTTTTATTTCAGCCATGAGTTTGATTATATCCAGCAGTCTTGGGTATATCTGCTTCTTTTTTTCTAGGGCTTTCAGTTGGGTCAGTAAGTTGCTTGTATGAGATGTTTCAAATTTCTTCTTGAAGGCACTTAGTGCTATCAACTTTCCTCTTAGCACTCCTTTCATTGTGTCCCATAAATTAGGGTATGTTGTGTCTTCCTTTTCATTGAATTCTAGGAAGTCTTTGATTTCTTTCTTTATTTCTCCCCTGACCCAGCTGTCATTGAGTAGCGAGTTGTTCAGTTTCCATGTATGTGTAGGCTTTTTGCTATTTATTTTGTTGTTGAGGTCCAGCTTTAGACCATGGTGGTCAGATAGGATACATGGGATTATTTCTATTTTCATGTATCTGTTGAGGCTTGCTTTATGACCAAGTATATGCTCAATTTTGAGAAGGTTCCATGAAGAGCTGAGAAGGTAAAGTCTCTTGAGTTTGGGTGAAATGTTCTGTAGATATCTGTTAGATCCATTTGATTTTTTACCTCTGTCAGAGTCATTGTTTTTTTGTTTTGTTTTGTTTTGCTTAATTTCTGTTTTGTTGACGGGTCCATTGTTGAGAGTGGGGTGTTAAAGTCTCCCACTATTCATGTGTGGAGATCTATGTATCATTTCAGTTTTATCAATGTTTCTTTTACAAATGTGTGTGTTCTTATATTTGGGGCATTGATGTTCAGGATTGTAATGTCTTCTTGGTGGAATTTTCCTCTGATGAGTATAAAATGACCTTCCCCACCTCTTTTGATTAATTTTGGTTGAAAGTCTATTTTATTAGATGTTAGAATGGCTGGTCCTACTTGCTTCTTGGGGCCATTTGCTTGGAAAACCATCTACCAGCCCTTTACTGTCAGGTAATGCCTATCTTTGTAACATTTCCTGTTTGTTATTGTACCTAGATTTTCAGAATAATAGCCTTAGTGTTCTCTGTTATCTCAATGGTAGAATTTTATATACCAGTGCCATGGAGTACATAGTCTCTTCCCCTACATACACACATTTATTTTATTCATTTAGCATATATTCTGATTATATCCTTCACTATAAGATAACCTATTGCTGGTAACTTTTCATTGTAGTAAATTGCACTGCCCTGTGACCAAATTATCATTAACTTTTTGCTTTGCAGGAATCCATATCCAAAACAGGTTTTGAAATATACTGCATGCATCCAATAGCAGAATAATAGTGTATATAATACTGGGTGGCATGCTTTTAATGTGGACAGCTCAATTTTCTTTTTATGGGCCTTGCTACCATAATGTAATTGTTTGGATTATGTTTACCTGTGAATAGTACAAAGGATTACTACAATGGCTTGAAGAAGAAAATTTCTCAGCTGCTCAGTACAAAGAGGAATCTGGGGGCCATCTAGTTGTATTAACTTAAAAAAATCTTAAATAAAAACACAGGGAGATTGTGTTTAGTTTTTCCTCTTACTTTTCAACTTTTGTCCACTTGGTAACAGAATTAAAGTGACAACTTTAGTTTCCTTGACACCATAACTGAAAGAACCATTTACCTCAGTAGACTTTAGCTAATTCACCTAAAATTGCTCAAGTAACACCTTTGTCACAAAAAATAGTTTCACAAAAAATAAGTTAAAGAACCCCCCTGCCTTTAACATAGAAATATTGTAAAATATTATTATAAATGACTTTTAGAAAGTATATTTCCAGTATCTACTACGCTTAATGAGTTAAAAATATACACATTTAGATTAAGATCTTAAGCATAGTAAATAAAACTTCATTACATTTATTTCATTCAGAAGGCTACATATTCTTTTAATTTCAAATGTTAATAGCAATCATTACAATTTGCTATGCATTTAATACCAGGCCCGTGCACCATCACAATACTATTCTATTCAATCCCCCCAGTTACATATAAGAACTCTGAGGGCTCACTTCCAAGATGGCAGTGGCTAGTGTACAGCTTAGCTGAAGGAGAGAGGACCCACAATGCAGAAATTGGTGAGTGAAGGGGCTGATCAACCCAGAACAGAGTTATCTAGACTTCCAAGAAGAAAGAGACTAAGCATGATCTGAGTCCATCTAGAATCAGGTCATGGCAGGCTTCTCCAGGAGGAGACACCCCGAGAGGTGATTCCCAGGCACTTCCCAGCACCCAAAACCCTACTCCCTCTTCGGAGGAGGCAGGAGACATCCAGCAGAATCTGACACAGACCACACTGTCTGTACCCCAGCCCCAGTGAGAGCTGCAGCTCCCACAAAAAAAAGCACACACACACACACACACAAAAAAAAAAAAAAAAATACCGAAATCGGGGCTGAAAAAACCCAATCCTTTCCTCTTTGCCTTTCTGGATGGGGATTGGACGTTTTAGTTAGGGTCCTCTCTCTTGCTTAGTTTCTTTAGATGCACAGGTTTTAGTGGGTTTGTCCTATGTTGTATGTCTATATGAGTGAGTATATACCATGTGTGTCTTTTTGCTTCTGGGACAACTCACTCAGGATGATCCTTTCCAGATCCCACCATTTACCTGCAAATTTCATGATTTCCTTATTTTTCATTGCTGAGTAATATTCCATTGTGTAGATGTACCACAATTTCTGCATCCATTCTTCAGTTGAGGGGCATCTGGGTTGTTTCCAGCTTCTGGCTATTACAAATAAAGCTGCTACAAACATGGTTGAGGAAATGTCCTTTTTGTGTACTTGAGCCTCTTTTGGATATATGCCCAGGAGTGGTATGGCTGGATCTTGAGGAAGCGCTGAAGAAGAAGAAAACAGGAAACAACCTAGGAACCTACCACAGAGGGCCTCTGAAAGCCTCTGCTCTTCAGACTATCAAAGCAGATGCTGAGCCGAATGGGCAACTGTTGGGCAGGTGAACGGAATTTTAGGGAAGAACTGAGAAATAGTAAGAGCTGGAGAGGACAGGGTCTCCACAAGGAGAGCAACAGAACAAGAAAATTTGAACATAGGGAACTTCCCAGAGACTCATACTCCAACCAAGGACTATGCATGGAGATTACCCAGAACCCCTGCACAGATGTAGCCCAGGGCAGTTCAGAGTCCAATTGGGTTACATAGTAATGTGAAGAGGGACTGCCTCTGACATAATCTGATTGGCCTGCTCTTTGATCACCTCCCTCTGGGGGGGGGGAGCAGCCTTACCAGGCCACAGTAGAGGACAATACAGCCACTTTTGATGTGAACTGACAGACTAAGATCAGAAAGGAGAGGAGAACCTCCCCTATTAGTGGACTTGGGGAGTGGCATGCAAGCAGAGGGAGGAGGGAGGGCGGGATTGGGAGGGGAGGAAGGGGCTTATGGGGGGATGCAGAATGAATAAAGTGTAATTGATGAAAATTTTAAGAAAAAAGGGAAAAAAATAATTTAAGAACCTTAAATGACTTTCAAAATTGGAGGAAAACATGGAGTTAGTCAATTGGCATGGAGCACGTCTCGCCCCTGGGGGCAATGGTCTCCTGAACCTACTCAGACCTCCGACACCACCACTGCTAGTTCTAGAACTGATGCAGGATGTTTCAACGAGGGGTTAAGGCTTCTCATAATATTTCCTATAAGCCCACACCTGTTTGTCTATATCCCCCATTTTTATTCATTATTAGCCAGATAGAGCCAAGTAATTGTGGTAATGATACTTGCTTTTTTGCCCAATGCTGGAATGCTAGTAAATTTAGGTATGCCCTGGTTACTCGCATGCCTCACTGGGTGCCTGTGCCCATTGATGCCCCTCACGCTATGACTCTCTTCAGACAGAAAAGGGATCTTGGAACTACAGCCACCATTGTTACTACCATCTCATTGACGGCTGTTGGAGCTACCACCAGGGCATTAGCCATGAGTCATACTGGGCAGACTGCTCAGACCCTGAATAATCATTTAGCCAATGTAGCTCATGCCTTAGTTGTACATAAAGGAATTAATGCTCAACTAAAAGGAAGCTTGATGGTGTTCAATCAGAGGATTAACCTCGTGCAGGATCAAATTGATACCCTATGGCAAATCGCTCAACCTGGCTGTCAATGAAAGTATGCTGGACTTTGTGTCACTAGCATACAACATGATAATTTTTCCAGTGCTGCAAATCTGTCTAAACAATTGTCGAGCTATATTATAGGTAATTGGACTGGAGAATTCGATACTACGATGGAGCAGCTGAGAGTGGCCATTGTCACAGTAAATTCTACCAGAGTGGACGCAGGACTAGCCACAGGATTATCAACATGGATTGCTGCAGCCATGAATCATCTGAAGGAATGGGCGGGCATGGGAGTGTTAGCAGGCCTTCTGGTGTTGGTCTCCTTGGTTTGCCTGTGGTATATATGCAAGATTAGAGTCTCAGAACAGTGTGATGCAGCCATGATCATTCAGGCCTTTACAGCCATTGAAGCAGGACAGTCTCCCCAAGCATGGTTGGATACCATAAAAAGCTAAAATGATACGCTCAGGATGCGAGGCTAAGCACTGCACTCAGGGTCAGCCGCTTTGGACCCAGAGAAGAGCATGTCTGATTGCATGCGGGTTGATGCCCCAGGTCCCGCCTCTGAGAAAAAGGTATCGTACGGGTCTGATGCTCTTTGGGTGGATGACACCTAAATGAACATCTGTACAAAGTCCCAATTTATTTCTAATATCAGAGATCAGACCTCTACTCTTGCCTGATGCGTCTAAAACAAAAAGGGGGAACTGTAGAGAGCTGCGGAATGCTACGCCTTAAAGATGGAGCTGGTTTCCGCCTTCCACCTTCCCGATGGTGAGTGCTCTCTGTCATGAACAATTCCACATTTGGCTAAGGCTGAGGATCTGGCTTGCTTCCATGTATGTGGACCTATCTGCATTGCCCCCGTGGCACGCCTGGGTTGGCTACCCAGAGGCTATTTAAGCTGTGGGTTGGCTTTTCCCGGGGTCCGAGGATTGTTCAATGTTCCTGAATAAACTGCATTGAAAAAAAAAAAAACCCAATCCTTTGGGCACTCCCCGAATGCCACCATAACCCTGCTGCAGCAGAGCAGAGGGATAGAGAGGCGCACAGCGGCTTCGCAGTGCCAGGACCCCAGTGCTGCCAGCTGCTCCTAGCCAACAAACTTCAACTCAGAACCTGGGACTGTGGTCATTCAACATGTCCTGAGACTCTCCTGGGTCCAGCGGAATAAGGT
The DNA here is from genome assembly GCF_030254825.1 of Meriones unguiculatus. Lineage (NCBI taxonomy): Eukaryota > Metazoa > Chordata > Mammalia > Rodentia > Muridae > Meriones > Meriones unguiculatus. Next base: position 49,255,202 of record NC_083360.1, on the reverse strand, counting down.
CTAGCACCAAGTCCTAACACCACAGCCCCCCGACACCTGGCAGAGAAATCCCGGCTCAGGATCAGGACTGAGAAGTCCCAACCCCTTCTGGCACTCCCCTGAGAGCTCTGCCATAAGCTTACCCTAGCAGAGGGGAAGGTCAGAGGGGAAGGAGAGAGAGGCAGCCTGCCACAGGACACAGCACACCCTCTCCAGCTCACCCATCTGCCCCTGGCAGAGAAACCCAAGCTCTGGATCTGAGGACACTCAACCATACCTGGTACTCTCTCAGAATCAGCAAACATAGGTTCTACCGCCAGGCTGCTTCTGGCAGAGAGATCTGGGCCCGGGATCTGGCATTGAGAACACTCAACTCAACTCTTTCCCATGCTACCCTGGGACCATTCAACATAACCCCTCCTGGCAGAGGGAAAGTACAGAGAGGCAGCACACAGGAAAGGTGGACACTGAGTCCTGCTGCCACAGTACCACAGAGATGACTGTTAGCCTACCCTCACATTTTCCGCAGCAGGATGAAATCAAAGAGTAGAGAGCAAGGGGAACCCCTGTGCATTCCAACTGGTCCTGCAAGAGAGTGAGTAATCCTTCTAAGGAGAGTTTGCCCCAGACACAGGGCCTTTCCACAGAAGCAACCAGAGTAGATCCCTGCCACCCACACCCCTAGCATGGGCATCATAGGGATTCTTGGAATAGCGACCACAACATTGAAGCCTCTCCCTTTTGGATCCACCAGCGTAATCCAGGCAAACAATCCCTGGATCTCAGACAGAACTGAATAATAGTGGCCTGCAGACCACTGCAATAGTCAGAGAATCTGCGCATGTACACTGCGCCCGCTAAAAGCACATGCGAATAGGGCCAGCATCACATTCCTTACTTAAGCAAAACTGAAACCACAATGCACACTCCCAAACCAGTGAACATCTCTCATCTTCCTGAAAAAAACAATCCAGAAAACAGAAAGAGACGATGATAGCCCGAACTACAAACTCGAGGAACAAACAGTGAGGGTTATAAATAACCAGATGGCTAGAGGCAGATGTAAGAACACACCCAACAAAAATCAGGACATAATGACCTCACCAGCATCCCCACAAATCAATGGACACTTCAATTCACTAGATATACAAGAAAATGAGCTTAAAACTATGTTTGTCCAGCTATTAGAGGCCCATAAAGATGAAATGAACAAAGCACTCAGAGAAATAGCCAAAGAAATCGAGATGAACAAAGAGGAAACAGAGCTATCAGAGAAATGACCATGAAAATTGAGGCAAACAAAGAAGAAATGAACAAAGCTCTCAAAGAAATGTCCACACAAATGAAGGCAAATAAAGAAGAAACAAACAAAGCTCTCATAGAAATACAGGCAATTATAGGCAAAGAAGTAGAGGCACAATTAGTGATATATAGAGAGGAAATGGACAGAAAATAGAAGCTGTCATTGAAAAGCAGGTCTCCACATTCAAAGAGATGAGGGAAATGGTGCAAGATATGAAAACAGAATTAGAATCAATAAAGAAAACACAAATAGAGAAAATCCTGGAGCTGGAGAACATAGAGAAAAGATCAGGAACTACAAAGGTAAGCATCACCAACAGAATACAAGAGATGGAAGAAAGAATCTCAGGAGCCGAAGATACACTTGCGGGAATTGACACGTCTCACAAAAAAAATAAAATAAAATCAGAAAAGTTCCAAACACAAAACATCCAAGAAATCAAGGACACCATGAAAAGGAAAAAACCTAAGAATAATAGGAGTAGAAGAAAAAAAAAGACATCAGGCTTAAAGGTCCGGAAAATAATTTCAAGAAAATTATAGGAGAAAAATTTTCCAAATTAAAGAAAGAGATCTCCATAAACATACAAGAGGCCTACAGAACACCAAGTAGACTAGACCAGAAAATAAATTCTTCATGTCACATCATAGTCAAAACACTGAACCTACAGAACAAAGAAAAAATTCTAAAAGCAGCAAGGGAAAAAGGCCAAGTAACATATGAAGGTAGACCTATCAGAATCACACCAGATTTCTCAACAGAAACTATGAAAGCCAGAAGGACCTGGACAGAAATTATACAGTCCTTAAGGGACCACAGATTCTAACCCAGACTACTATACCCAGAAAAACTTTCAATCAACATAGACAGAGAATTCAAAATATTCAATGACAAAACCAAATTTAAACAATATCTACTTGGTAACCCAGCACTACAGAAGTTACAAGAAGGGAAACTCCAAACCAAGGAAAACGACTACATCTAAGGAAACAGAGGAAATATATAACTATACAACCAAAAAATCAAAAGCATTCAAACAATGAAACTCAGTGACCAGCCACACATCAAAAGTAAGTAACAATTGTTGGTCATTAGTATCTATCAACATCAACGTATTCAACTCCCCAATAAAAAGACACAGACTAACAGAATGGTTGCAGAAACAGGATCCAACATTCTGTTGCATCCAAGAAACACACCTATGCAACAAAGATAAACACTACCTCAGAGTAAAGGGCTGGGAAAATGTTTTTCAAGTAAATGGTTCCAGAAAACAAGCTGGAGTAGCCATCCTAATATCTAATAAAATAGAGTTTCAACCCAAGTTAATAAAAAAAGATAAGGAGCGACACTATATTCTTATCAAAGGAAAAATCCACCAAGAGGACATCACAATCTTGAATATCTATGCCCCAAATGCAAGAGTACCTACATTCATAAATGAAACAATATTAAAACTCAAATCATACATTGATCCTAATACCCTAATAGTGGGAGACTTCAAACACTCCACTCTCACCAAGGGACAGATCAACTAGACAGAAAACAAATAGGGAAATAAAAACACTTACAGAGTCCCTAAATCAAATGGACCTAATAGATGTCTACAGATCTTTTCATCCAAACTCAAAAGAGTATACCTTCTTTTCAGCACCATATGGAACCTTCTCCAAAATAGACCATATTGTTGGTCATAAAGCAAGCCTCAACAGATACGAAAAGATTGAAATAATCCCTTGTATTCTATCTGACCACCATGGACTAAAGCTGCACCTCACCAACAACAGAAATAACAAAAAGCCAACACCAACATGGAAACTGAACAACTTGTTATTCAATGACAGCTGGGTTAAGGAAGAAATAAAGAAAGAAATTAAAGACTTCATAGAATTCAATGAAAATGAAGGCACAACATACCCAAATTTATGGGACACATTAAAAGCAGTGCTCAGAGGAAAATTTATCGCACTAAGTGCCTTCAAGAAAAAAATTGTAATATCACATATAAACACCTTACTGGCCCAACTGAAAACCCTATAAAAAAAAGAAGCAGATACACCCAAAAGGAGTAGACGGCTAGAAATAATCAAACTCAAGGCTGAAATCAATCAAATAGAAACAAATAAAACTATTCAAAGAATCAATGAAACAAAAAGCTGGTTCTTTGAGAAAATCAACAAGGTAGACAAACCCTTAGCCAAACTAACTAAAAAACAGAGAGAATCTATTCAAATCATCAAAATCAGAAATAAAACGGGTGACATAACTACAGACACTGAGGAACTCCAAACAATCATTAGGTCATACTACAAAAACATATATGCCACAAAATTTGAAAACCTAAATGAAATGGACAATTTTCTTGATAGATTCCATCTTCCAACATTAATTCAAAATCAGGTAGAAAGACTGAATAGCCCTATATCCCCCACGGATACTGAAGAAGTCATTAACAGTCTCCCTTCCAAAAAATGCCCTGGCCTAGATGGTTTCAGCCCAGAATTCTACCAGACCTTCAAAGAAGTGCTAACACCAATTCTCCTCAAACTATTCCACAAAATAGAAACAGAATATACATTACCAAACTCATTCTATGAAGCCACAGTCACCCTGATACCTAAAATAGAAAGACCCAACAAAAAAAGAGAACTTCCGACCTATCTCTCTTATGAACATTGATGCAAAAATACTCAATAAAATACTTGCAAACTGAATCCAAGAACACATCAAAGATATCATCCACCATGACCATGTAGGCTTCATCCCAGGCATGCAAGGGTGGTTCAACATATGGAAATCCATCAATGTAATCCACCACATAAAAAAAAACCAAAGGAAAAAAACCACATGATCATCTCCTTAGATGCTGAAAGAGCATTTGACAAAGTCCAACACCCATTCATGTTTAAATCTTGGAGAGATCAGGGATACAAGGCACACACTTAAACATAGTAAAGGCAATATACAATAAGCCTATAGCCAACATCAAACTCAATGGAGAGAAGCTTAAATCAATCCCACTGAAATCAGGGACAAGACAAGGCTGCCCACTCTTTCCATACCTCTTCAACATAGTACTTGAAGTCCTAGCCAGAGCAATAAGACAACTAAAGGAGATCAAGGGGATACAAATCAGAAAGGAAGAGGTCAAAGTGTCACTATTCATAGATGATATGATAGTATACATGAGCGACTCCAAACTTCAACCAGAGAACTCCTCCAGCGGATAAACACCTTCAGCAAATGGCAGGATACAAAATGAACTCAAAAAAAAATCAGAAGCCCTCCTGTATACCAAAGACAAAAGGGCTGAGAAAGAAATTAGGGAAACAACACCCTTCACAATAGCCACTAATAACATAAAGTACCTTGGGGTGACATAACCAAGCAAGTGAAAGACCTTTTTGAGAAAAACTTCAAGTCTCTGAAGAAAGAAATTGAAGAAGATATCAGAAGATGGAAAGATCTTCCATGCTCATGGATTGGTAGGATTAACATGGCCATCCTGCCAAAAGCAATCTACAGATTCAAGACAATTCCCATCAAAATACCAACTCAATTCTTTACAGACCTTGAAAAAAGGATTCTCAGCTTCATATGGAGAAACAAAAAACCCAGAATCTCCAAAACAATCCAGTACAACAACAGATCATCTGGAGGTATCTCCATCCCCGATCTCAAGCTGTACTACAGAGCAATGGTAATAAAAACTGCATGGTATTGGCATAAAAACAGAAAGGAGGATCAATGGAACCGCATAGAAGACCCAGAAATAAACCCACACACCTATTATGAATACTCGATTTTTTACAAAGAAGCCAAAACCATTCAATGAAAAAAAGACAGCATCTTCAACAAATGGTGCTGGACCAACTGGATGTCTACATGCAGAAAAATTGAAAATAGCTCCATATTTATCACCCCGCACAAAACTAAAGTCCAAGTGGATCAAAGATCTCGACATAAAACCAGATACTCTAAATCTCTTAGAAGAAAAAGTGAGGAACAGCCTAGAACTCATTGGCACAGGAGACAACTTCGTGAACAGAACACCAACAGCACAGGCTCTAAGAGCAACAATCAATAAATGGGACCTCATGAAATTGAAAAGCTTCTGTAAAGCAAAGGACACCGTCATCAAATCAAAACGACTGCCAACAGATTGGGAAAGAATCTTCACTAACCCTTTATCTGACAGAGGACTAATATCCAGTATGTACAAAGAACTAAAGAAGCTGAAAAGCAAAAAACCAAGTACTCCAATTAAAAAATGGAGAAGAGAGCTAAACAGAGAATTCTCAACAGAGGAATATCGAATGGCAGAGAAACACTTAAATAAATGCTCAACCTCATTAGCCATCAGGGAAATGCAAATCAAAATGACCCTGAGATTTCACCTCACACCCATCAGAATGGCCAAGATGAAAAATTAAAGTGACAACACATGCTGGAGAGGTTGTGGAAAAAAGGAACCCTCCTCCACTGCTGGTGGGAATGTAAACTGGTACAATCACTTTGGAAATCTATCTGGCTCTTTCTCAGACAATTAGAAATAGTGTTTCCTCACGACCCAGCTATACCCTGCTAGGTATATATCCAAACTTTGCTCAAGTACACAAAAGGGATACTTGCTCAACCATTTTTATAGCAGCTCTATTTGTCATAGCCAGAACCTGGAAACAACGGAGATGTCCATCAATGGAAGAATGGATACAGAAATTGTGGTATTTTTACACAATGGAATACTACTCAGCAATCAAAAAGGAGGAAATCATGAAATTTGCAGGCAAATGGTGGGATCTAGAAAAGATCATTCTGAGTGAAATATTCTAGAAGGAGAAAGACAAATATGGTATATACTCGCTTATATAGACCTATACAATATGATAAACATAATGAAATCTATACACATAAAAAAGATAATCAAGAGAGCAGACATGGGGTAAGATGATCAATCCTCATTTAGAAAGACAGATGGGATGTGCATTGAAGGTATGACAGGAGTCTACTGAAGGCATCTGAAAGACTCTAACTAGCAGTGTTTTCAAAGCAGATACAAAGACTCATAACCAAACCTTTGGCAGAGTACAGGGAATCATATGAAAGAAGGGGAGTTAGTCTGATGGGGAAAGGATAGCAGCTCCACAAGGACCAAATATATATGGGCACAGGGTCTTTTCTGAGACTGACATTCAACCGATGACCATGTACGGATATAACCTAGAACCTCTGCTCCGATGTAGCCTGTGATAGCTCAGTAACTAATTGGTTTCCCATAGTAAGGGGAACAAGGACTATTTCTAACAGGAACTCAATGGCTGGCTCTTTGAACTCCCCACCCCCCAAGGGAGGAGCAGTCCTGTTAGGCCACAGAGGAGGACTTTGCAGCCAGTCCTGAAGATACCTGATAAAACAGGATCAGATGAATGGGGAGGAGGTCCCCCCCATCAGTGGACTTGGAAAGGGGCAGGGTGGAGAGGAGGGAGGGAGGGTGAGATTTGGAGGGAATGAGTGAGTGGGACACGGCTGGGATACAGAGTTAATAAAATGTAACTGATAAAAAAAGAACACTGAGGTTTGAAGAAGTTCTATGTTTGTCAGTATCATGTATCTTGTAAATGGAAGAAAAGGAATAAAGTCCAGATCATTTTATCTTGCTTTCCAGTATAATTTTCTTACATACCAAGGTGTTTCATCTGCACTCTGGTTCACACTTCTGGTCCTCTTCTTTGAAGATCTTAAAATCTTGGCAAAAATCAAATGACACTAGAGTCAATTGTCCCATCTTCTTTCATCATTAGCTTTAATTTTTATCACATTTGGAATAGAAGGAGTATCATTATAAATTGGTTTTAACCACCGATTATAAAGCTTCTTATATATTTATTTTATTTATTTATTATGAATTATACTTCACTTCGTTTTTTTTAATTTTTTAAATTTTATTAATTACACTTTATTCATTTTGTATCCCCCCAATACGCCCCTCCATCCTTCCCTCCCGGTCCCACCCTCCGCTCCCTTTCTGCATGCATGCCCCTCCCCAAGTCCACTGATAGGGGACGTACTCCTCTCCTTCTTTCTGATCTTAGTCTATCAGTTCTCATCAGAAGTGGCTGCATTTTCAGGGTTGTAGGTTATTTCCATGAATAGTCTTTGGTTGGAGTATGAGTCTCTGGGAAGTTCCCTGTGTTCAAATTTTCTTGTTCTGTTGCTCTCCTTGTGGAGTTCCTGTCCTCTCCTGTTCTTACTATTTTTTCCAACTTCTTACATAAAATTCCATTCACTCTGCCTGTCAGTTGGCCATCAGGCTCAGTATCTGCTTTCACAGTCTGCATGGCAGAGGCTTTCAGAGGCCCTCTGTGGCAGGTTCCTAGGTTGTTTCCTGTTTTCTTCTTCTGGCTTTCGGGCCTCTGAAAGCCAGAAGAAGAAAACCTTCTTATTTGGATGTCTATCCTCTTTGCCTTTCAGGATGGGTATTGAACATTTTAGTTAGGGTCCTCTCTTTTGCTTAGTATGTTTAGATGTACAGATTTTAGTGGGTTTATTTTATGTTGTATGTTTATATGAGTGAGTATATACCATGTGTGTCTTTTTGCTTCTGGGACAACTCACTCAGAATGATCCTTTCCAGGTCCCACCATTTACCTTTAAATTTAATGATTTCCTTATTTTTTTATTGCTGAGTAATATTCCATTGTATAGATGTATAGTACATGAACATTTAAGAACTGATATGTCAAATTTTATCAAAAGTATGCTTGATGTGCAATAACACAGGCAACTTCTACACAAGCCTGAGTTGTGACTATGATTAAGATATGTGTGCACATGTACACATAGACACATACACACACACACACACACACACTCAGTGAAATAAAATTTTATGCACTTGGATGATGAGACAGCTAAAGAGTTGTTTTTCTCGAATTGAAAGTAGGTAATTTGATTCCAAATCATACATTTCTTAAACACCATATCACAGTGCTGAACTTGCAAAAGTTAAGTCTGTGTTTTAACAAAGGAATTTCTGCAAATCTGTGTTATATAGTTGTTCTGTGCTCAATCTCAACTTGTATTTATTTTCCTACTTATTTTCTTACGGCACTTAAAAAATACTGTAGTTGAGATAGTTGACCAATATGTGTGTTTATATTGTTGAACAAATTTTACAGAATATTAAATGGTTCAACAAAAGGGCTGAAAAGGTGACAAGTTTTTTGTCAAATTTTATAACCATATTGTTATTTTCTTAATTAATTTGACTTTATTCATGAGAATTTTAATACACATTGACAGGATAAAGAGGCCTTGGTAGAAAAAACATGAATCAAGTAAAGATTTTTATTATTGTCCATGACCACTTTTTAAAAATATGACTGTAATGTAAACCAGAAATTCTAAAGTTTTTTTAACTGAAAATAATTTTTCACATAATAAATTCTGGTTATGGTTTCCCTTCCCCCAACTTCTCCCAAATCTTTCCCACTTCTCCACCCACCCAAATCCACCCTCTCACTTTCTCTCATCAGAATACAAACAAGCATCAAAAATAAAATAATAATAGTAATAATAAAATTACATTAGATAAAATCTAAAAAAAAACATAATAGAAAAAACAAACAGAAATTTTTTTAAAAGAACTGAAAGATAGGGAACACACAGATGCTGAGAAACATAGAGAACCCATAAAAACAAAGTCTAAAACCATAATTTATAAGAAAAATATCTGTAAAAAAATGTTGAGACAAAGCATTGTAAGACAAAAACTTCCAAAAAACTCCATTCATTTTTTATTGGCTATCATGCAGGATGGAAGCTCGGTCCTTATGTGTGATTTTATAGTTAATGGTACACCATTAGGGAAAATCACCAACACCCCAACTGGACATCTCTCACCACCAAATCAAACTAATCAAGTTCTTAGCCAAATGATCACCATGGAAACCACTAATCAACTCAGGCTATTGCCAAGGCTATTATTTAATCTCTACAAACTAATAGTACATCCCTACTTGTGAGGACAAAACTTATACAACTCACTGAAAATGGAAAAGTACATACCTAGAATTTTACCCTTACTGACTAGTGTTCATGGTATGAAAGTACTTTCTTCGCTACAGAAGAAAAAGGCAAACACCAACCCAGATGCATTACCTTTTATCTATAATGGTGATTTATCTGCAAGATATATGGGCACAATAGTAGCACAAAATTTGTGGAAGCAACAAACCAATATTGGATTGGATTTAAGGCTCACTCCATTAAATAGAATCCATCCATGCCAAGAACCTAAGCTAGATAGGCCATAATGCTAGAGGAAAACCAAGTATCACTTTTCTGCTAAAGGAATATAGCAATAAAATGACTCCTAGAGGCATGCCACTATACTTTTAGGTTATTATCTTGCTGAACCATCATCCTCCAAGAAGCATTCTCCTGTAGTAGATGGGAACAATTATGGACATCCTCAAATGAATAGTGTTCAGGAATTCAGAGACTTTGGAACACTCAATCCTAAAAATGGGCTGTCTCCCTCAAATATTCTCCTTGTGGCTCAAGGAACTCTGTAGAAGAGGAGGCAGAAATATTACGAAAGCCAGAGGGGATAGGAAGCAAGGTTTTCTAGATTAGACAGGAATGACATATATGAACTCAGAAAATGTGGCAGCAAAATTCACAAGTGCTCTCCCCAAGGTTATATAAAATTAATAAGAGCAACTGCAGAGAGGAGACTCTGACTCATCAAGCTGCTGGAAAGTCAGACAGAGAGTACTGAAAACAGCTTTCATAAGCCATCACTTAGGCTGCTGTGAGGTTATGGACATGCTGTACCCGCCTTTGAGACATTTCTGCATCTGTAAGTAATCCTTTACTTATACTCTTGTAAATAACCCCCATAAACTTATGGATTCTCCAAGTTTGTACTTTGGTGGGATTGTTCATTTATTCTGTCATTGGTTTCCTATCTAAGAAGGATAGATGCTTGTTTACATGCCCCCAGGAAATTTTACACATAGTTCATGAACAACAATGCTAATAGGAACTTCATGGAAATTATACTGGCATATAGGATAACATCCCATGGTGCCCTATGGTAGCTTCTGCTATTGTCAGATTAAACACAGATTTAACACAGATTAAACTATTAAACACAGATTTAATAGTAATTATTCTATTTTCTAGAAATTGGGAAACTGAAAAAAACAAAGAATTCATTTTTTTTGAGACAGGATTTCTTTGTGTAAAAGAGCCCTAGCTGTCCTGAACTCACTTTGTAGAGTAGGTTGGTCTCAAATGCACAGAGATCCACCTGCCTCTGGCTCCCAAGTGATAGGATTAAAAGCATGCACTACCAACCACCACCTGGCCCTAAACACAAAAAAAATTTCAAAAACTGCTTTTTGTGACTTTAATATGAACTCTTGATCCTTTGAGATATAGTACTGAAAACTATGCTCAAGTACACATATTTGCACAGTGGAGTTCTGAGACAAGTGGGAAAGTCTACATACTACCTTTACTAGTGTTATTGATGACATCACTCTGCTCCTTGATTAGGGATAATTGCTATGTGGTTACATTGAGGCTTTTTGAAAGCTACTAGACTCAGTTGAGTGCTAACTGCATTTTGCTACATATAATGTTTATTTGGCACTGAGCTCTGAGATCTTCAGAAATCCTAAAACTAATTATCCACCCTCCTTATATATGCCTGGAATAAATGCCCTTTGTATGAATAGTGAGATTTAAATTTTATCTACAATTTATGGCCAATTATAAATGAAGAAACATCTAATTTATGTTTTTGTTTTTGTTTTTTGTTTTGTTTTGTTTTGTTTTGCTCATTCAATTAGAAGGAAAATGCATAGTAAGATATTTTTATCTACATTAGTGTAATGGTATAGTGACTTACACAAACACAAAAACTGTTATATGGAATGAGACCCCAATACAAAAGCAACGTTACTGTTAACATTCACGCACAGCACCTGCACACACTGCCTGCAGATTTTAACTTGGTTTCTGGATAAATCTAGGAAATCATTTGTAAATAACATGCTGGGTAGTGGCCCAGACAGAAGAGCTCCAGTGTGTCACTATGATAACTTCACCATTACTTTTCTCTTGGTGGGCTGTATCTTTGTGGGCTACTTTCTTAGCTTAACTATGATTTTCTTCTAATTCACTTTCTAGATACAACCTGAGGATGTGCCAGTCTTTCAGGGAATGTGAAAATTTCCTTAATTAAGCCAAGAAGAGCTGAGTTAAATTAAATATGAAGTATAAAAATATATGTAATTCAAGACAAAAGGTTAGTTCATAAAGCAGAATTTTCTGACACATGGCCATCAAAGTCTGGTCTGAGTGCTGATTGTCAAGCATGATTAGGGAACAGCACGTTCTTTGTTAACTATGGGCCCAGAGAGTTTCAAAAAAGTCATCACAGACTTCTTTTTCCTTTTTTCATTTAGGTTTGTTCTTGAGACAACATTTAATCTAGTCTAGACTGCCTCCAGTTTTCTATGTAGCCAAGCCTGCCCTTATACCTTTGATCCTTCTGCCTCCACCTCTCACTAGTATGCAGCACTAGGTCCAACAACTTCAGTTTTCTTAGTAACTTATCTTATTTCCTTTTGAACTATCCATTCACAAAAAATTATGCTATTATTTGACTAAAATGATTAGGTTTACACAGAAGCACTAATCTCCATGATCCAAGGCTGCTGAGTGGTCTGTACAGCTCCTGCACCCATCTCCTAAAGTTCATTTTGATAATTTTTTTCCCATTTCCTCCAGGAAAATGATTTCTAAGCATAAAATTACTATTTTATAATACTACTCTAAATTCAATAACATTTACCATTTGTTATTTTATCAATTCTTAAGTAGAGGTCAGTAGTTTAGAAGAAGGAGGATGGTCACACTATCTTTTTATAAATACAAAACTTTCTTCTCTCCAAAGAACTTTCCCTGTATGGCTTCAAAGACAACTACTCTTTCCACATGAGGACATTTAGAATTGCCAAGAAATATCTGCAAGTACAAAAGTTTTGAGGAAGATATTAGAAGATTAATCTTTTATGTTCTTGAAATATACTGCCTTAAGATTAAACATGCCTAGGATACAAGAGTCACTATGGTAAAGACTAGCTGAGAGCTAAAGTTCCTGAACAGATGTAAATATAAAGTCTTCTGTTACATTTTAACAAGCTCCATGTATTAGTTTCTCCTTTCTCGAAATTTGCTGGTTGTATAACCAAAGTTGACTTGATTTTCTTCTCTGAAATTTCTCCTTGCAAAGGTAAATGGAAATGTTTCACTCTTGAAGACCCTTGCATTATTATTATTATTATTATTATTATTATTAATCATCACACACACACATACACAGTCTTTCAGTCTTTGAATTATAATATCAAGTCCTCATTCAGCTCCTCCATAACATCCTCTTCTTCCCATTCCCAAGTCTTTGTAATGTATAGCTTCTGCCTGGAATGATCTTATATTTACACTGCTGCAAATAGTCCTTCACAGAAGTGAATTCTTCTTGTTGTAGGTAAATACTTAGTTCTTTTTCTGTACCTCATTTCCCTGACCATGTGTAAGGGCTCATAGGTCATTACACCTGGTCTTTAGTGGGCCATCTTGCTGTTGGATGAGAAGCTTTTCCTAGAGATTGTATAGGGGTGGGACTGCAAGGACAGGAATCTGACTGTGCAACATTCCAAATTCAACCCACTCTTTTCTGGTAGAGGCAGAGGTAAAATATAGCATTTTAAAACTGTGGAGTGTGCTTGTTGGTGGTTCTAGAATCAGTGGTAGAATAAATTTAGCATGTGTAAAACACTGCTTTTAATCTTTAACAAAACACACACACACAGAGAGAAAAAGAGAGAAATACTTTTTGGGTAAATACCTGTGTCAGGAATTTATTACTGTTGCATCAACATTAATAGGGCCATGAAAATGAAAAAGATGCTTTAGTCAACATACCTTAGACATATACTCTGTCACAAAGCAAGGGATTACATAACATATACTAAAAATGAACACATTTTTCTCTATGATTTTCTTAAAAACTCCAGATGACCTTGGAATTTGAATTACAGATAATGCCACATAAGTATTCCTGATGCTTCAAGCTTTACTGGTATAACATGTCTCACCCCAGCTCCTCAGATGGTCAATAGGGACTCAAATCCTCTTTAAAGCTCCCTTAAGTCTTCACAAATCTAATGTCAATTGTGCAATTACAAGTCAGATTTCAGTGTCTCCAAGTTTTGCACATTGAAGAGGTAAATGAAAAAAAAAAACATGAGAAAGGAGGTAGGATCAGATCAATTTGGACTTAATACAGAACAGATGTTCATAATTCATTGTGAGGCTTAAAACCCAGAAAAATCGTTACTAACTCTTGCACAGAAATTAGCAGAAAGAAAAAACTGGGAGAACCACTATATATTCAATAATAATTTTCATAATATTGCTATTGTATTTTTCATGCCTCTATGCATATTTTATATTTAAATATGAAATATGGTAATTTAAACGGTAATATCTTTATTTTCATTTGAAGATCAAAAACTGAAATATATAATTATTTTTATTTATTGTTAATATATGTTTTGGGAAAAATGTATATCCTTTTGTGTTTGGATGAAAAGATCTGTAAACATCTATTAGGTCTATTTGATTCATGAATTCTGTTAGCTTCATTCTTTGTTTAGCTTCTGTCTTGATGACCTGTCCATTGGTAACAGTGGGGTGTTGAAGTCCCCCACTGTTAATGTGTTGGGATCAATGCGTGATTTTTCTCAAGAATGCAGGTGCCACTGTTGTTCTTCTTGTGGAGTTTCTGTCCCTTCCACGTCTTTTTATCTGGGTGCAGAGGGTCCTGCAGAGACCAATACTCCAACCAAGGACCTAACATAGAGAGGACCAAGAACCCCTGTTCAGGGGAAGCCCATGGGATGCTCAGTTTCCAGGTGAGTTTCCTAGTAAGGGGTACAGGGGCTGTCTCTGACATGAACTCAGTGGCCAGCTCTTTCATCACCTCGCCCTGGGAGGTGCAGCCTTGCCAGGCCACAGAGGAAGATGATGCATCCAGCCTTGATTAGACCTGATAGGATAAGACCAAATAGAAGGAGTCCTCTCTTATCAGGAGACTAGGAAAAGGGCATTGGGGGAGAAGAGGGAGGATGGATGGGACTGGGAGGAGATGAGGAAGGAGACTGCAGCAGGGATACAAAGTAAATAAATTGTAATCGATAAATAAGTAAAATTTAAAAGCAAAACAAAAGAAATACAGGTGCCCTTGTACTGGGGGCATAAATTTTCAGGACCTCAAGCTATACTACAGAGCAATAGTAATAAAAGCTGCATGGTACTGGCATGGAAATACTCTAGCTGATCAAAGGAATTGAATAGAAGACCCAGAAATAAACCCACAAACCTATGCACACCTGATTTTTGGAGCTCAACCATACAACAGAAAAAAGGCAGCATCTTCAACAAATGAGATCTTACTGGATGTCTACATGTAGAAAAATGCAAATATATCCATGCCTATCACCCTGTACAAAACTCAAGTCCAAGTAAATCAAGACCTCAACATAAAGCCAGGTACGCTCAGTTGACTGCTATCTGATCACTTGCTCCTGAGGTTGCAGTCTTGCCAGGCCACAGAGGATGAGGATCCAAGCAGTCCTGATGAGACTTAACAAGCTATGGGCAGATGGCAATAGTGGAGAACCCCTCCCCCCTTTTAGTGGACTAGGGGAAGGTAATGAGGGGAAGAAAGAGGGAGGGGAGAATGGGGAGTTGAAGGAGGGGGCTTTAATTGGGATATATAATAGATAAATTGTGAAGAAAAAAAAAACTAAAAATAAAAATGAAAAGATACACCAAATCTGCCAGAGAAGAAAATGAGGAAGGGCCTTGAACTCATTGGCACAGGAGACAACTTCCTGAGTAGAACACCAACAGCTCAGGCTATAAGATCAACAATTAATAAATGGGACCTTGTTGAAACTGAAAAGCTTCTGCAAAGCAAAGGACACTATCAATTGAACAAAACTGCTGCTTAAAGATTGGGAAAAGATAATCACCAATCCTGTGTCTTACAAAGGACAAATATCCAAAATGTGTAAGAACTCAAATAATGTTAAACAGCAACAAACCAAATAATACAAATAAAAAATGGGGTACAGAGCTAAACAAAGAATTCTCAGCAGAGGAATTTCAGATGGTGGAGAAGCACTTTTAAAAAATGCTCAACACCAAGGAGATAACCTAGAACTCCTGCACAGATGTGGCCGATGGCAGCTCAGTCTCCAAGTGGGTTCACTAGTAAGGGAACAGGGAGTGTCTCTGACATGAACTCAGTGGCCTGCTCTATGATCACCTCCCTCTGAGGGGGGTGCAGTCTTAACAGGCCACAGAGGAAGGCAATGCAGCCACTCCTAATGAGAACTGATAGACTAGGATCATAAGGAAAGGGAGGAGGACCTCCCATATCAGGGGACTGGGGGAGAGGCATGGTTGGAGAAGAGTGATGGAGGATGGGGTTGGGAGGGAATACAAAGTTAATAAACTGTAATTAATAAAAATAAATTAATTAAAAATGCTCAACATCCTTAGTCATCAAGGAAATGCAAATCAAAATGGATCTTAGAATCCATCTTATACCTGTCAGAATAGCCAAGATGGAAAACTCAAGTGACAACTTATACTGGGGAGGATGTAGAGAAGTGAACACACCTCCATTGCTGGCAGGAGTGCAAACTTCTACAACCACTTTGGAAATCAATCTGGCACTTTCTCTGAAAACTGAGAATAACCATACCTCAAGACCCAGCTATACAACTCCTGGGCATACACCCCAAAAATGCTCCACCATAAAACAAGGACATTTGTTCAACCATATTCATAGCAGCTTTATTTGTAATAGCCAAAAACTGGAAACAACCTAGACAATCCTCAACCAAGGAATGGATAAAGAAACTGGTACATTGACACAAAGGAATCCTATTCAGCCATTAAAAACAAGGAAATCATGAAATTTGCAGGCAACTGGTGGGAACTAGAAAAGATCATCCTCAGTGAGGTATCCCAGAAGCAGAAAGAGACACATGGTATATACTCACTTATAAGTGGATTCTAGTCATATAGTAAAGAATAGACATACTAAATGCACAGACCCTAAGAAGATAACTCTGATGGACATCTTAGACTTCATGTGGGCCCACTAGTTAGGAGAGTGGGGAATATCTCTAACACAGAGAATGTCGCCTGCTTTTTTCAACTCACAAGCCTTTTTCACTCAAAATACTTTTAGGTAATCTTAGGTATATGGCCATCTAGATACATATACCAAATGTTTGCTGATAATAAATAATAAAGAAATAAATTTCATAACTCTCATATATATTATTTTATCACTTTTTAAAGACAAAGCATATTTGTATATAGTGAACCAGATTGATTAATTATTTTTACATGAAAAATGAAATCTTAAATGAATATTTGGTTCTAAAGGATGCAGAGCATCATTTTTTTTTTCAGAATCGCTGTGTTTTGACTTCAAAATCACCAATGCTGAGAATATAATTTCACATGAATTTGGAACACAAGAGCATGTTTAGGATAATTTCATAAATTATTCATATTTTGTCCTAATTCCAAGCCAAAAAAAACATTTAAATGTTTTGTTTTGTTTTTATTTTTATTTTTTAATAAAACTCAACTCAATAGTTGAAGCTGCAATTTTTAAAACCAAGTATGTTAACACATTATAATTCAAGATAAACTAACTTGAAAAATGCTGAAGAATTGGTGGGAGAGAAGTATGAAATTTTTCTGTTTTCTGTAATTAAAGTAATGCAATGTAACGTGAGGCAGCACAGTGAGATTAACTCCATGTTTGACTTTGAATTAACTTTTAGACCTTAGGCATTCAAAACCTTTTACTGTTGGCAAATTTTTGTGACCTCCAAATTCAGTTTTCAGCTACATGGGATTGCAACTTGCCATTTGTAATCTAGATCATCCTTCATGGTAGAATTAGAAACATAGAGTAGCCTTGATTCTATAGCTAATGTCAGACATACATTGCTCACGATAAATATTCTATATACAACCATATACTATGTGTTAGGAATGAGATCATAGGTCTGTTTAAGTAAGAATTCCAAAAAAAATAAACCTTAAAATATGCAGTCATTATAATTCTCCTTATTATTAAATTCCTAATGAGAAGATTAAGATCAAGTTTTCTTATCCATTTTAACAGCTAATATTTAAAATATTATTAAGTTTATACATCTATTTCTGTATAAATGATTAAAATAATAATATATAATAATAAGGACATGAACATTGTTTTTAAAATAGTCGTATATTCAGATCCTTCATAGCATTTGGTATTAAGGATGATGTAAATTCTTACATATAACTAATAGAGATGAATAAACTGCAAACTAAAAGAGGGGTGAATAAATATATAAAAATAGGTCCAACCTGCTTATCTGTTAGAAGAGGCTCACAGATACAAGCTGTCTAAAATATGACAGTGTATTCACAATAGACTATCAAGGCAGTATGAATTAAGCCTATTATTTTGTTCTTTCTTGTCTTTTCGTTTGTTTGTTTATTTACATCCTGACCACAATTTCCTCTTCCTCCTCTACTTCCAGTCCCTCATCCTGTACACTTTTCCTCTCCTTCCCCATTCACTCTTCTTCCTTTCTCCTCAGAAAAGGGCAGGCCTCCCATGGACATCAATCAGCCATGGCATATCAAGTTCCAGGAAGACTAAGAAGCTCCTCTATCATTAAGGCTGGGAAAGACAACCCAATAGTAGGAAAGGGTCCCAAAAGCAAGCAACATCAGAGACACACCCTGTTCCCATTCTTAGTAGTTCCAAAAGAAGACCAAGCTGCACAATTATAACACTTGTGCAAAGGGCCTAAGTCAGTTCCATGCATGCACCCTGGTTTGAGGTCAGTTTCTGTGAGCCCCTGTGAGTCCAGGTTAGGTGATTTTGTGGTTTTTCTTGTGATACCCTTGACCTCTCTACTTCCTACAACCCTTCCTCCCTCCTTTTGCAGGATTCCCAAAGCTCTACCTAATGTTTGGCTGTGGGTTTCTGCATCTGTTTCTATCAGCAGCTGGGTGAAGCCCCTTTGATGACAGGCTAAGCACCAATCTATGAGTAGAGCAAAATGTCATTAGGAGTTATTTCATTGACTTTTTTGGTCTTTGCTAGTCTTATTTCATTCTGTTCTAGGTCTCTAGGCTTAGACTCCAGTCATAGTCTTTCAGGCACTATCAAGGTGGTAGTGGTGGTAGGGTAGGGTGCTTCCTCTCATGGCTTGGGTTTCAAGCTGAACTAGTCATTGGTTGGTCACCCCCAAAATTTCTGCACCAATATTGCCCCAGCATATCTTGTAGGCAAGACAAAGTGTAGGTTAAAGGTTTTGTAGTTGAGCTGGTATCCAAATCTTTCCTTTAGAACTCTTGCCTGGTTACAAAATATGTCCAGTTCAGTCTGCATATTCCCCATTGCTAGAAGTCTTAGCTAGGGTAACTGTCATGTATTTCTAGGAGTTTCCATTGTGCTAAATTCTAGCTCATCCCAGAGATGCCCTTAATTCCAGTTGTCACTTCCTGTACTCTCTTCCTCCATCCTCCCCCTACCTTATCTCTCCTGTTCCATCCTCACTGCCATTCGGATACTTCCCCCAATCCACTCACGATTTCTTTTCTAGTTCTCCTTCATAGTGATGTTCATGAGCCCCACTGAGCTTTCCTTTCTACTTAGCTTTTCTGGGTCTGTGGCTTATAACACAATTATTCTTTACTTTATGGCTAATATCCACTTTTAAGTTAATACATACCAAGTCTGACTTTCCGGGTCTGTATTACCTCACTCAGGATTATCTTTTCTAGTTCCATCCATTTGTTGGCAAATTTTATGATATCATTGGTTTTAACAGCTGAATAATACTTTATTGTGTAAATGTACCATATTGTCTTTGCCCATTTTTGAGACAGTTGAAAGAAGTCTAGGTTGTTTATGAATTTTGGCTATTCTGAGCAAATTTTTGTTCTCCCTTTTTTTTCACGTTTTTCTATAGTTCAGTACTAGTTTAGCACACAGAATATACTGACTTAAAACCTGTGATTTAATTCTGTTCTCATTTACTAGATGAGAAGCTATGAACACTATGAACTAACAAAGCTTCAATGTCATGATTAATTGTTGGGTGTTGGTCTGGTGCTGTATATTCTAATGTCAGTTATTTTGTTCCTCCACGTCTACTTGCTCTCTTTTATTTATTTATTTTTACTTATTACAATTTATTTACTTTGTATCCCAGCTATAGCTCTCTGCCTCATCCCTTCCTAATCCCACTGTCCCTCCCTTTTCTCCCATGCCCATTCCCAAGCCCACTAATAGGGAGGTCCTCCTCCCCTTCCATCTGACCTTAGCCTATCAGATCTCATCAGGACTGGCTGCATTGTCTTCCTCTGTGGCCTGGCAAGGCTGCCTCCTTCAGAGGGAGGTGATCAAAGAGCCACTTAAAAAATAAAACTATTATTATTAGCCAAATTCATCTTAACTAAATAGTCTTTTAAACAAATTCAGTATCTAATGTACAAGTCAATTTTTGGTTCTATGAATTGATAAACTAGTCTGCCTTCATCTTAGGCTTGAAAGCTATCTTAAAGTACAAACAAAATATATTGATTCCTGGTTATGTTTAAACCTCTCTCAAGGACTAGGCTATGCCACACCTACTTATCTTAATTACAAATGGTTCTATCCTGCCTATTTCAGGATATGGCAACCATGTCTTTGTTTTAAAAAGTTGTTATGGCCACCTTGCAACTATTGTCTTTGTTTCACAAAAGGTTGTTATGACCAAATTGTTACTCTTATGTTCTGCTTCAGTAACTCTACCTATTTGCCTGCCAAATCCCCCATTTGAAAGCTCCCTAGCCCTGAGCTTAGAAAGACGATCCAGAAAGTCCTGATGAGGCCTGAT
This sequence comes from Meriones unguiculatus, assembly GCF_030254825.1. Lineage (NCBI taxonomy): Eukaryota > Metazoa > Chordata > Mammalia > Rodentia > Muridae > Meriones > Meriones unguiculatus. The sequence continues at coordinate 49,234,865 of NC_083360.1, read as the reverse complement.
AGGCTAGGGTCAGATAGTAGGGGAGGAAGACCTCCCTTATCAGTGGACTAGGGGAGGGACATATTGGGGGAAGAAGGAGGGAGGGTAGGACTGAGAGAAGGTGAGGGAGGAGGCTCCAGTCTAGATACAAAGTGAATAAATTATAATTAATAATAATAATAATGATAAAAAAGTTACCTTTCACACATTCAATGTCAACTTCTTAAACCATGCCTTAAGGTGAGGCAGCCACATATACACAAATTTTAAAAGCTTGCTTTAATTAATTTGGACATGATGACTTGGCTTAGTGGTCCTTCTCCTTGCACCTGTGAGATTAAAGGAATGACTATAAGCAGACTATTATCAAAAGCATCACCAAAATTCCAATGTAAGATATGCACCTATAAAATAGTAATGTATACAAAATCTGATTAACAGTGTGTTAGTACATGTTGCAACCTCCTCCATCTGTCTCTGAGAGCTTCAACTTTTTCTTAGAGTGGTTTTATTATACTATAATATACACATATACATATAAACATATATACAAACTTATATGTGTTTGTACACCACAATGCATGTTTAGAAGTTACAGAACAACAGAAAATATTTGGAGTTGGTTCTCTCTTTACCTCATGTGGGTTTTAGGGGTCAGACTCAGATGATCAGTCTTGATGACAAACACCTTTACCTGCTGAGCCATCTCACAAGCCCCCAAACCCCTTTTATCTTCTTTAGCCCCTTTCAAGGATGGCCTGGTTTTTTTCTATTTCAAGTATATAAAATTGATAAATTTTAGACATAATAATTCTTTCTGTAAACTTTCATAATAACACTGGTATATTTTACTTGTCACTCCAGTACATTGTTAAGGAGAGATAATATGAAAATATACCTGTCAATAAGTCAGTAAGCATTTACTATGCTCAAGGCATTATTATGGGCAATGGCTATACAAACTTGAAAAGGCTACATCAAGTTGAAAATTTATTTATTCCTATAGATATCTGATTTTAACATGAGAGACACAGAAGAAAAGAAAATGTTGCAACAGACTGTACAAATTCCATGATAGGACCAAAAAAATCAATGCTGAGAACTAAAGAATTGGTAGAAATTAATCAAATAAAGCAAAAATACAAGGTATTAAGGCATGTGTTTATGCTTGGGATAAAGTGTATTCTGAAACAGAAATGTACATAAAGCAATCATCTGACATATATAAAGAATTGGACAGAACAACACAGCAGAACTATAACACAAGGACAGCTCTATGAAGTTTGTATCACATGCTCACAATGATGACTTTATGACAGATTTGAGTGAGGAGACCATTGTGGGTTGGCTCTGAGACAGTTTCATGTAAGGTGATTGTGAGGATGGGTCTGAGACAGGTTCCTGTGAGATGACCATAGGGTTAGTTCTGAGACAGAGTCATGTGAAATGACCATTAGGATGGCTCTGACAAGTTCATGTGAGATGACCACGAGGATGACTCAAGACAGATTGATGTGTGGTGACCAGAAGAATGGTTCTAAAACAGATTCATGTGATATTACCTCAAAAATCCCTAATTCTTAATCTTTCAGATCACATCAGGAGTGGCTGCATTGTCATCTTCTGTGGCCTGGTAAGGCTGCTACCCCCTTAGGGGGAGGTGATCAAAGAGTAGGCCAATCAGATTATATCAGAGGCAGTCTCTCTTCCCATTACTATGTAACCCACTTGGACACTAAACTGCCATGGGGTATATCTGTTCAGGGTTCTAGGTTATCTCTATGCCTGGAAAAAGGCCACAAAAGATGACAATGCAGTCACTCCTGATGTGATCTGATAGACTAAGATCAGAAGGAAGGAGAGGAGGACCTCACCTATCAGTGGACTTGGGGAGGGGCATGCATAAAGAAGGGGGAGGGAGGGGAGGATGGGGAGGGGAGGAGAGAGGGACTTATGGGGGGATGCAAAGTGAATAAAGTGTAATTAATAAAATAAAAAAGTCCCTAACTCTGAGATGAGGCTTGACTTTTACAAATTTTGAAGAAAAAAAAAAGAAACATAGAAAGTTTAGAAACAGGATTTGAGAGGTGGCTCAGTGAATAAAGAGCTCGCTATTGAAGTATGAGAACCCCAGTTCAGATCACCAACATTGTAAAAAGCTGAATGTGGCTGCACATGTCAACAATCTCAGTACTAGAAGGCAGAGACAGTATTTTCTTGGGCTTTATTGCCAGCCAGTGTAGTCAAAAAAATGAGCTCAGTTTCAGTGAGAGACCCTATTTCAAAATAATGTGAAGAGTAAAGAGGAAGACACCTAATATTACCCTCTGTTGGTCACACATACAGTCATACTTGAACATGTACATACTAATACACACAAACACACAAAAATAAGCATAACACACATATGCACACAAACACAAAAAGTTTGAACCAATTAAATATTTTTATCACTGAATATGTAGTCATCCTTTTTTTGTTGTGAGTTAAGTGGCTTTAGAGTGCCACCACCACCAATACCCAAATCTTGAAATGTTAAAGCCCATTTATAAAATGGCATATAATTTGAATAGAACCTACGTAGAACCTCTTCTTCATTTAAAATAATGTTAGATTATTTATTATAACTATAAAATATAAATACTGCCTTAGCCAGCAATCTATTGCCGTGAAGAAACATCATGACCCATGGCAACTCTTATAAAGGAAAACATTTAATTGGGGCTAGCTCACAGTTTCACTCCATTATCCTTATGGCAGGGAACATGACAGCACAGATGGTGTTAGAGAGTAGTTAAAAGTTCTACATGCAGATCTGTAGGCAGTAGGAAGGGAAAAACACTGTGCCTGGCTTGTTGTATTTGAAACCCCGAAGCCTACCCCAAATGAGACACTTCCTCCAACAAGACCACACCTGCTCCAGTGAGGCCACTCTCTCTAATCACTGTCAAGTAGTACTGTTCCTAAATGACTAAGCATTCAAATACATAAAGCTATGGGGGGGGGGGGCATTTCTAGCCAAACCATTACAATTGCTATGTAAATAGTTGCTGTTTAGGGAATTTTGATGCATTAAAAAAAAGCATAATATTCAGTTAAGAGTGTTTGTTCTGAATATTTTCTACCTGCTTGAATGCACTGATAATCACATGCAAAGGGCTAATGGTACATGTGTGTCAGAGTTCCAAGAGAAATAGAATCTATCTTAGGTGATTCAAAGGAAGAGATTTAAATAGAGGATTATGGAAGAGCTGAATTAGCCCAGTACTTATGGTTGAGCATCAGTGACCAGCCTAGGCTTTTCCTCAAGGAAGCTGAACTAGTCTGGTAGGGCTCAAGCTGGATTCGAGACTTTTCTGAAGCAATGTTGCAGTTCAGAGTTCACATTCTTATAGTTTTATCTATTGTTTCCCCTAGTGTTACCAGTACAATTGTGATGAAAAAATATGTTTCCCATATCTCCCCCTATTCAAAGGAAGCACATTGGCTGCTCAGTTTCCAAGTGGGTTTCCTAGTAAGGGGTACAGCGGCTATCTCTGGCATGAACACAGCGGCTAGTTCTTTGATCACCTCCCCCAGGGGGTGCAGCTTTGTCAGGCCACAGAGGAAGACAATGCAGCCATTCCTGATGAGACCTGATAAGCTAGGGTCAGATGGAAGGAGAGAGGACTTCCCTCATCAGGGGAATTAGGAATGGACATAGGGAGAGAAGAGGGAGAATGGGTGGGACTTTGAGGAGATGAGGGAGGAAGCTGCAGTGGAATACAAGTGAATAAGTTGTAATAAATAAATATAAGATTAAATTTAAAAATAAAAAAATTATTTTCATATTTTCAAATTTGTCCTGTTTGCTTGTGGTTTCATGGAGGCCTGTTCTGTCTGAAGAGAAAGAGAGGAGGGAGTAGATCAGAAAGACAGGGGAAGTGGAGGGGAGTTAGGAGGACTGGCGGGAGGGAAAACCATATCAAGAAGAATCCATTTTTCAATAAAAAATAACAAAAATATATGTATAATTACATCATTTCCCACTTTATTCCCTCTAACCCTTCCCATGTCCTTTCTTGATCTCTCTCTCTCAAATATTTGGACTCTTTTTCTCTTATAAGGACTATTTTTCTCTTGTAAGAACCATCATATGTAAGTCCCATAGAGGATATAAGGGAGGATGAATAAATCTCACTCAGGAGAGATATAATAAACAGAGGTAATGGCTGAGGAGAGGGGAGAAGGTAAGAAAGGGGGCACAGAGAGTTATGAGGGTGGAGATCAGTCCTGAGGAGAACAAGGGTGAAGGACAGAAGACTTGTAGAAAAAAGAGTAACTGAGGGTGGGGCATCTCTTTGATAATCTGGAGACCTAAGTCAGGGTAGGCTTCTTGGAAAATGTGAGGGGGACTCAAGCAGAGACTCCTGGCAGACAGAGGAAAACACCAAAGCACTCACAAAAACTTTGACACAAAATTTACCCTGCCTACAAGATATGCAAGGATAAAGATAGAACAGATGGAGGAGAGATTGAGGGAATGCCAAACCAATGACTGAGTCAACCAAAGACCCACCCTATCAGAGACTGTCAACCTCTGACACTATAAACAATGTTCTGCTGAGCTTGCAGACAGGAACCTGACAGAGTTGTCCTCTGAGAGGCTCTATCCAGCAATTCCTCAAAACAGATGACGAGACTTACAGCCAAACATTGGGCGATGTGTAGGGAATCTTGTGGAAAAGTGGGAGTAAAGAGAAAATGACCTGGAGGTGACAGTATCTCTACAGGAAGACCAACAGAGACAACTAACCAAGGCCCAGAAGGGCTTGGTGAGGCTGAAATACACACAAAGGACCATGTATGAACTGGACCTCAGCCCCCTACAAAGATGTAGCAGTTGGTCAACCTAGGCTTCCTTCATGCGGGCCCTCTAGTCAAGAAAGTGGGGGCTTCACCATACATGGACTCACTTGCCAACTTTTTGATCACTTTCCCCTGGTGGGAATGCCTTCTCAGGCCACAGGAGAATAGGACAAGCTCAGTCTTGATGTAACTTAATGAGCTAGAGTGGATGGGAAAGGGACATCCCCAGTTTTCTGAGGAAAAGGAGAGGGAAGGTGGAACTGGGAGGGGACGAGGTATGGGGCTACAACAAAGATGTAAAGTGAATTAAAAAATAAACAAAAGAACCATCTTAAACCCATCTGAATGGTTAAAATCATAAACTTAAGTGACAGAAAAAGCCTCTGCTCAGTGACAGGTTCTCTGATCACCACCCCCCTGAGGAGTATAGCCTTCCTAGGCCACAGAGGAAGACAATGCAGCCAATCCTGATGAGACTTGATAGGCTAGGGTTAAATAGAAGGGGAGGAGTACCTCCCTTATCGATGGACTAGGGGAGGAGCATAGGGGGTGAAGACGGAGGGAGGGTGGGATTGGGAAGAGATGAAAGAGGGGAACTCAGCCGGGATAAAAATTGAATAAATTGTAATAAATGATAATAAACTTTTTTAAAAAACTCAAGTGACAGCACATGCTGTTGAGGATGTGAAGCAAGGAGAACACTCCTTTATTGTTGCTGGGAATGCAAACTTATACAACCACTATGGAAATTAATCTGGAGGTTTCTCAGAAAATTGGGACTAGAACTACCTCAAGACCAGCTTATACCACTCTTGGGCATATACCCAAAAGTTGTTCTATCATACCACAAGGACAATTACTCAACTATATGCATAGCAGTTTTATTTATAATAGCCTGAAAATGGAAACAACACAGATGTCCATCAATAAAAGAATGGATAAAGAAAATAAGGTACATTTTCAGTGTGGAACACTACTCAGATATTTAAAATAAAGACATAAAGCAATTTTCAGCCAGACTGGTGAAACTAGAAAAGATCATACTGAATGAGCTAACACAGACCCAGAAAGACACACATGATATGTACTCACTTTTGAGTGGATATTAGCCATAAAGTGCAGGAAAACCATGCCACAATCCACAGACTCAAAGAAGCTAAGGATGGCCCAAGAGAAGATGCTGAATCTCTTCAGAACTCTATTATTTGTGATCATCAGCTTTCTGATTGGTTGATGATTTTAAGTTAGCCTGGGTGAGTTGTACAGAAAGACTGAAAGCAACCACACTTTCAGCTTTCTGTACCCTGAGGGTAAATCAGAGCTCCTGTCAATTCAATACCTGCTTTCTTCTGAGTGTTCTTGTTAAGAAGTTCTAAACACTCAAAAGAAATACTTAAATGAGAAAATTCTGTTGTTTAAGCTATAGGTATTGTAGAGTCATTTACCTCATTCTGAGTAAGACATGTAGAATACTAGCTTAGGGAACTCATTGCAGAATATAGTCAAAGGATAAGCAATAGACAAGATACCAGATGCCCAGGTAGAAGGCTCATTCAAACTCAATGAATAATCACAGTAGTTTATTCAGAGAAAAACAAAGCCCAAAACATAAGACTAAAACTATTGGGAAGCAAAGTAAGAACAAGTCTTTCCGCAAATCAACTCAGTCTGCCTAGCAAGTTCTTGAGTCTCTCCTAATATACAGCCATCTCTCCTGAAACCAGTTAACTGCTACAGCATTGAGAGCTATGAATGCTTATGAAAGGCATCTAGATTTATCTTGACCCCAAAATAGCTTAGATACTCTCTCAGGCAAATTTTCCCATTAATGACACACAGCAGAAGTTTTATCAAAATGCCACCACGAACTTTCCTTTCTGTTACAAGCAGCTTGCGTTCTAAGACATCACCACCCACATTCACATGTCTCACTGTGTGTATTGCAAAGGTGCCTGATTGCCTTTTGCTCTGTCTAGACAGTGCCAAAAACCCAGGTGAAAAACAGAAAATCCCATCAATGTTTCTAAATATCCAGATGTTTACCCTCACATGTATAAACCATCTGCACGACAGTGTTTCTTGCCTTGTCTGCTTGTTTGCCTAGGAAGAATGTGCTACATTGAGTAGCAACTTAAGTATTTGAAAGGCTAAGAAACTGTACAAAATTATCAAGAATCTGTATATTTATCATTAAGAATCAGAAATGCTCAGCTATGTATCAGGTTATAGAAATTTTCAAAGGCAACATTTCTCATTTAATTTGATGACTCTACAGTAAAATCAAAGGGACTTTAGAAAATCCTTTTGATATTAGGGATGACAAAATTTCCACCTCTTGTTTTTACATTATAAATGAGAATTTAGAAAACATTGACTTGGTATATATTAGTTACTTTCTGTTGTTGTAATAAAATGCCACAACACAAAGTGACCCATAAGTGAAAGAGTTTATTGAGTTTATTTTAGCTTAAAGTTCTAGAGGGATGAATTCATCATGGCAGGGAGGCATGACAACAAGCACTAAGCATGGTGGTAGGGAGTTAGAAATCACATAGTCAATTGCAAACACTAAGCAAAGAGCAAACAGGAAGTGGGCCAAGGCTAGAAACTTTCAAAACTGGCCCCTCAGTGATCTCCTTAGGTTCTGTTTTCTAAGGGTTCCATAAACTATTCAAAAAGTGCCACCAACAAGGGATCATGTGTTCAAAAATATGCACCTGTGAGGGTACTTTCTCATTTAAATCATCATTGCTGGTGACTTACCTTATCTAGTATTGCAACCTGAGAAGTCAAATATGTTTTATGGTTCTCCATAGTCTCTAAAGGTTCATGAATTAGGTCCTTAATCCTTCAGTGGGACAGAGTGAGACTTTAAAACAAGAGAGTTTACATAAATTAATGAACTATCTCTTGCTTGAATGAGTCCTGGTATGGAATGGTGTAAGTGACAGCAAGAGTTTGCTGTTGCAAGAGAGGCTGCACCACAGACTCTGTCTCTTTTGTACATTTCTACTTTCTTTTCTACTTTACTATTGGTTAGAGCCACACAAAGCTATCACAAAAGTCAACCAGATGTCAATGGCACACTCTTGAACTCTAGCCTCTGCAACACAGAACCTGAATAAGCCTTGACTGTTACGAAGAATAACCACAAGCACACTGTTTTAGAACAGAAAATGGACTCAGGCAATGTGATCCTGATATTCACATCAGACTATAAATAGGACAAGTTGAATGGAGGCTGAGAATGAGAAGGAAATGGGAACCACCAGGAATAATATTCAAGATGGTGAGTCAATAGGCATTAATGAATTAAATATATCTGTTAGTGCTGGAGCATCTCTCAGGCATGATGTTAAGTATGGCAGTTTAACAAGCAAAGCACAGAGACTTTCTGTGACCTAGACCAGCAGGCTATTCTGACAGATTCCTGAAGAGGAGAAAATAAAGAAGAGGGGAGAATTGGGACCAGGAGTTCTAGCATAAGCAGATGACTTATGCCAAGCAAATTTACTGTAAAATAAAGTACCTTATATACAGTTTTCGGGGAGGGGGGACAATAAAGCAGAGAAAGTTATCAGACAATGAGACTAAGTCAGCAGAAAGCTAAACAAGTAATGGTGCACAAAAGGATATTTCAAGTGTGTCACACACCAAGTACATAGTGGCCTTAGGACTGATAACCGTAACACTTTTGGGAAAAAAAAAGTTAGGTTTCCAGGATCCAAAAGCTTAGTTCCCCCAGGGTCCAAGCCCTGGTCCATTGCTGGCTTTTCCAAGCATTTTCTTTGTTTTAGGCATAAAACGGTGTTTCTTCTCCATAGATCAGGACCTCAGGGAAAGCCTTGGTCTCTCTGTCAAAAATTTTTGTCGCTAATTTAGTGGCAATTTAGATATATTTTATAACATTTTGAGTCTTACAACCTGAAAATTATAGGATGATTTATAAAATAGGACACACTGACTCCAAGCTGCTTCTGATGAATTGCTTTTGCTTCTCTTTAAACTCATCTTTAAAAGCTTGTTACCCCTATCAGTGGACTAGGGGAAGGGCATAGGGGAGAAGAGGGAGGGAGGATGGGTTTGGGAGGAGAAAACGAGAGAGGGGGCCACAGCTGGGATAGAAGTTGAATAAATTGTAATAAATGATTAAATAATAATAATTGTTGGGAGCCGCGTGATAGTCTCGCCCGCAGAAACGCACGCGGACACAGGAATCCTCCCGCAACAAAACCTTTATTACAGTCACGCGATGGAAAGAGGAGAGGAGAGGGCCGCGGGCATTGGCCGGGGAGAGGGGGAGGAGGAGAGGAGAGGAAGGAGAGAGCCCCAATGTGGCGCTGTTTATATAAGCCCGGGTCGCACCTGAGTGATGTGTGAATACCCTGATTGGCTGCTCACTTTTTACTCCGCCTGATGACTCGGGCCCAGCATGCTTAGCGTGCTTGTGACGTGTCAATACCCTGATTGGCTGCTCACTCTTTACCCTGCCTGATGACTCAGGCCCAACATGCTTAGCGTGCTTACGCAATCCGCGCATGTGTACTAGAGGCTGTTTACAGTTTTGAGGGCGGGATGTCAGCGCCACCTAGTGGCGTCTGAGTCTCGGTTCTCCACAAATAATAATAATAAAAGAAAAAATAAAATAAAGCTAATAAACAAACAAAAAACCTTATGGTCTTGGTTTCTAGTTGTTCACCCTCTAGTTTATCTAAAACTGAATGAGGTTTCTTTATATAACATATAACACCATAATGTCTCCACACAATTCTGAGTCATTCAATGTCCCACTGTAAGTTGTACACTAGGCTTGTTGCAGAAATCAAGGAAGGATCTTTGGAGGATGTAAGCCCTTGTATCATACTGCAAGCCTTGCTATGTTACATTTTCTAAATTTTAGTTTGGAATCATAAGATTCCTTTAAACTTACTCATCATGGTAGTGCTGAAAGAATTTGAGGTGGGTAGTCTGAATTTTCATTGATGAACTGCTAGCAGACTAAAAGATTCACCTCTAATCTTGGAAAAGCTTGGTTTAAGCATTTATGTGGTTTCATGGTGTGTCTATCCACATCCCTGATAAAGGATGAGTGCCATATGAAATCATCTATCAGTACTCCTATTTTGATATAATACATGATTTTTATTGATTATAAAATCAAATCTACCAACTGGCAGTAACTTTAAAATGAGATTATAACAGTTAAATAAAAATATATAATTTAATTTTAAAAAATTAAAGAGAAAAAAACATTCAATTTATTTTGCAACAGGAGAGGCATGAAAATGAAAATTTTTATACAGCCATGTATTATTAGTCAGATTTTTGTTACTATGATAAAACAACCAAGAATACAAACTATAAGAAGAAAAAGGTCATAATTAATTAATGAAGTAACTATGTTCTAAGTAACTAAGGCCCCCAGTAAAATTGGGCCTTCTTCTACTAGGGTCCTCCCACTGGTCCCACTACCTCCCATTTGTGCCACCCTAGACACCAAGCCCATAATCACTATGTTCCCTTAGAAAAGACAAACTATATTCAGTCTACAGCAAGAGTTCTTATTTTGCTGTATTTATTTTTGTTATTTTAAAGGAATCACAGAAAGACACTAAACTACATAGATAACAGCTTATGATCTCTTTACTCTTCTTGAACACCTTTTCATATGGAAGATATTTCTACATATTTTCTTTGTTTCCGACTTTTACCATGGCAGTTGTTATTTGTGCCCTAGCTTTCCTTTTATAGAAATTGAACTCTGTAGAGGTAGCAGTGATAGTTTTGAGGAATAGTAGCAGGACAGCCTTTATGCACTAATGTTGGCTTTACAACATTCAAGTTACAATAAAACACCAGACTCTCCTGGGTCCCATGACTACAGTATGTCTCTATGTAGTGAAATAATTTATATTTTACGAGTTTGTAAAAAAAAAAAAAAAAACTGAACAGATAAGATATAATAAATAAAAAAATAAAACTGCTAAACTGTAGTCTCAGGTAAAGCCAATGATTCAGGCTTGATTAAGTCACAGGGCAGAAAAAAATAAATAAATAAAAGAGTGACCAATATAAATTGTGTGACACTTTTCTTTTGCAAATAAATATTTAGGAAAACCCCTGGACAGTTCATTTCTTACAACCATTACACGTTCTTCCTGAGGCTGTGCTGCTAAGTGCATCTTATTTGCTGCCCTGCCTGTTGCACCTATCATGCTATACATAAGAAAAGGAGATGAGAACAGGGAATAGTTGTTTCCTAGAAAACATGTACTTCCTCCTCCTGTGTATACTTTTTTCATTTAAATTTAAATTTATTTTTAATAATTTATTCCCAATTGTATGTATATACTTTGTTTTCAATAAGAAATAAAAATCTCTCAGTTTTTCGGTGGGGAAAAACAGTAGTAGAAAATGGCATAGTCTTTGGAATCCTCTCTGTATGATGACACATGAGTATTGGGATGAAGAAGAATTCTAAAGGGAAAAGGTCATTTAAGGGGCACAATACTGTAAAAACCTTTTTCTGAAATAACAGTGAAAGGCGCCTGCTATTTAGTGTTCTGTGTCTTACTTGAACCTAGCCTGGGTTAGCTGATCTATGGATATCCCCTGCTGTGCTCAAAGTAGATAAGCAGTGCCTGAAGTTAATAATAATTGACAAGGAGAAACACTGGACCTCTAATGACAAGCTACCTCAGAAGATTATCAAATGGTAGCTCAATAACCAATTGGCTTCCCATAGTAAGGGGAACAGGGACTATCTTTGACAGGAACTCAATGGCAGGCTCTTTGACTCCCCACCCCCCAAGGGAGGAGCAGTTCTGCTAGGAGGAGGATGTCGCAGCCAGCCCTGAAGATACCTGATAAAACAGGGCCAGACAAAAAGGGAGGAGGTCCTCCCCAATCCGTGGACTTGGAAAGGGGCAGGGAGAAGGTGAAGGAGGGAAGGTGGGATTGGGAGGGAATAAGGGAGCTGGATACAGCTGGGATACAGAGTTAATAAAATGTAACTAATAATAATAAACAAAAAGTACAAGAAATAAAGACTTTATGAATAGCAAAAAAAAAGACTGGATTTTCATAAGACTGGTGGGGAGCTAAGGAAAGGAAGAAAAGTTGTATTTAATTGAATTGCAAGATACTGTCAATAACAAGAAAATCAAGGGAATTCCATTTAAAGACAATTGGTACCAGTCTTTTACTCTTGGGTATATATGGTGTGTGTGTGTGTCTCTGTGTGTGTGTGTGTGTGTGTCCTGTCTTCACACACAGTATAAGAGGGCATCAGATCGCATTAGATATGATTGTGAGCCACCATATGGTTATTTGTGGTTGAACTCAGGACCTCTTTAAGAGCAGGCAGTGTGCTTAACCACTGAGCCATCTCTCCAACCACAGGCCATTTTAGATAGCTGTAGGTCTACACCATTGGTTCTCAACCTGTGAGTCACAACCTCTTTGGGTGGTTGAATGACTCTTTCACAAGGGTCTCCAACTGCAATTCAGATATTTACATTACAATTCATAACAGTAGCAAAACTACAGTTATGAAATAGCAATGAAGATGTTATGGTTGAGATAACCATAACATCAACCACTGTATGAAGGGGTCACAGCATGGCAGTGACAGTTGCCACAGACAGCCTGGCTCTATGCAACTTTTCAACACCAGCCATGTATTTGGTTTTATGTTGAGATCTTTGATCCACATGGACTTTAATTTTATGCAGGGTAATAAATAATATAAAATAGCTCCATGTAACTCTAACAAAGCAAGTGAAGGATCTGTATGGCAAGAACTTCAAGTCTCTAAAGAAAGAAATTGAAGAAGATGTCAGAAGATGGAAAGATTTCCCATGTTCATGGATTGGTAAGATTAACACATAAAAAATAGCCATTTTCCAAAAACAATATGATGATCTATCCTCATTTAGAAAGACAAATAGGATATGCATTGAACATATGACAGGAGTCTACCGCAGAAAGCATCTGAAAGACTCTACCTAACAGTGCTCCAAAGTAGATACTAAGACTCATAACCAAACCTTCGGCAGAGTGCAGGGAATCATATGAAAGAAGGGTAGTTTGATGTGGAAAGGATAGGAGCTCCACAAGGACCAAACATATCTGGGCACAGGGACTTTGATGGACACTCAACCAAAGACCATGAGAGGATAAAACCTAGAACCTCTGCTTGGATGTGACCCATAATAGCTCAGTAATCAATTGGTTTCCCATAGTAAGGGGAACAAGGACTATTTCTAACAGGAACTCAATGACTGGCTCTTTGACCTCCCCACCTCCCAAGGGAGGAGCAGTAATGTTAGGCCACAGAGGAGGACTTTGCAGCCAGTCCTGAAAATACCTGACAAAAGGTATTTGTCTCCTAGGTCCTCCCCTATCAGTGGACTTGGAAAGGGGCAGGGAGGAGATGAGGGAGGAAGGGTGGGATTGGGGAGGGAATGAGGGATACAGCTGGGATACAGAATTAACAAAATGTAACTAATGAGAAAAATAAAATTAAAAAAAAAAACAATTTACAGTTTTGATGCAATTCCTACCAAAATTGCAATGCAATTATAATAGAACTTGAAAGATCAATTTTCAAATTCATATAGAAAAATAACAAACCCAGGATAGTGAAAAAATCCTGTAAAATAAAAGAATTTCTGGAGGTATTATTATACCTGTACTAAAGAGCAATAATAAAAAAATAACATGTTATTGGCATAAAACCTCACTTTGATCAATGAAATTGAATCAAAGATCCAGAAATGAACCCACATACCTATGGACATTTGATGTTGACAAAGAAGCCAAAATCATACAATGGGAAAAAAGCATCTTCAACAAATAGTCCTGGTCTTACTGAATGTCTGCATGTAGAAGAATGCAAGTATATTTTTATTCCCTGCACAAAAGTTAAGTCCAAGTGTATCAAAGACATCAACATAAATGCAGATACACTATTTCTAATAGAAGAAAGGTGGGGAATAATCTTGAACTCATTGATAGAGGATTCAACTTCCTGACCAGAATACCAAAAGCGGAGGCTCTATAATAAAAAATAAATGGAAACCTCATGAAACTGAACATCTTTGTATGGCAAAGGAGACTGTTACTAGAACAAAATGGCAGCCTACAGACTGGAAAAAGATCTTTACTAACCCTACATCTGATAGAAGATTAATACCCCAAATTTATAAAGAACTCAAGAAATAAACATCAACAAACCAAATAATCCAATTAAAAATGGGGTACAGAGCTAAACAGAATTCTCAGCAGAGGAATCTCTAAAGGTGGAGATGCACTTAAAGACATGTTCAATGTCCTTAGTCATCAGGGAAATACAAATCAAAATAAGTAAGATTCTAGATTACACCTATCACAATGGCTAAGATAAAAAACTAAAGTGACAGCACATGCTGGCAAGGATATAGAGCAAGGGAAACACTCCTCCATTGTTAGTGGGAGTGCAAACCTATACAAACTTTTTGAAAATTAGTCTGACACTTTTTCAGAAAATTTGGAATAGTTCTACCTAAAGACTCAGATATACTATTCCTGTGCATATACCCAAAAGATGCTCCACCATACTAAAAGTACTTTCGTTCAGTTGTGGTCAGTGAAGCTTTATTCACAATAGCCAGAAACTGGAAACAACCTAGGTGTCCATCAACCAAAGAATAGATAAAGAAAACATGGTACATTTCACAATGGAATATTACTCAGCTATTAACAACAAACACCTTCAAATTTGCAGAAAAATGGATGGAACTAGAAAATAGCATCATGAGTGAGGTAACCCAGACTCAGAAGACATAAATGGTATGTATTCACTTACAAGTTGATATTAGCCATATAATACAGGAAAACCATAATACAATCTCAGACCCAAAGAGCAAGTGGTAGGGCAAGGAAGGATGTTTGAATCTCACTCAAAATAGGAAATAAATCAGACTTTGGAACTGAATGGATAGAGAACTTGGTGAGGATCAGGCATGGAGAGACTGGGCATGGGAGGTGAGAGGGCTGGGAGAGAGAAGGGATACTGATGGAAGAAAGGAGGAACATTTCTAGGACAAGCTAGAAACCTGCAACAGGGTAGGCTCCTGGAATAATATGGAGGTGACTCTAGCTGAGATTTCCAGCAGTGGGTATATGGAAATTGACATGGCTATCCCCTATATCCAGGCAGGACTTTCAGTGGAGTGATGGGGACAAGAACCACCCATAAACTCTTCAACCCCAAATTTACTCTGCCTAAAAGATGTGTAGGGATAAATATGGAGCAGAGATGAATGGAATGGCCAACCAATGACTGACCCAACTTGAGACACACCCCCCGATGGGAGGTAGCTGACCTCTGACACTATTGATACTCTGCTATACTTGCAGATAGGAGTCTAGAATAATTGTAGTCTGGATGGCTCCACATAGCTGTGGATTGAAACAGATGCTGAAACCCAGAGCCAAACACTAAGTAGAACTATGGGAATCTTGTGCAAGAACTCTTCCATAAAAGATCTCCCATGCTCATGAATTGGTAGGATTAACATTCTTTTTTTCTTCTTTCTGTCTATATCTCTCCTTTCTTTCTTTCTTTCTTTCTTTTTTTCTTTCTTTCTTTCTTTCTTTCTTTCTTTCTTTCTTTCAGTTTATTCACATTGTATCCTGGCTGTAGCCCCCTTCCTTGTCTCCTCCTTGTCCCACCCACATTCCCTCCCCTTATGTCCCTCCCTTAGACTCCTGATAGGAGAAGACCCCCTGCCCTTCTATTTGACCCTGGCCTATCAGGTCTCATCAAGGCTGGCTGCATCATTTTCCTCTGTGTCCTGGCAAGGCAGCCCAAGATATACTGGTTAGAGGTGGTACTACCCATAGAGCCCTCTTACTTCAATTATTTAATCAATAAAATATCCATAGATTTGCTTACAGGCCAATATGATGCAGTAATTTTATTTGTTGAGATTCCTTCTTCATAAGTCTAGTTTGGGTCAAGTTGACCCAATAAATTTACTAACACAGACATTATGCTCATATGTATATAGTTACATAGCCATTAAATGAAAGCTCACAAATTTTGCTTTTCTTTTTTAATAAGTTCATTAGGTTTCTTCATACTTGTTAGGAGAGAAATCACTGGCGTAAATTTCTTTAATATAATTAGCAGTGGGGAGCCAAGATGGCGGCGCCTGGAGAGCACCGGGTTTGAGAAGCAGGACAACACTCTCCGTGCAGAGACCAGGAGACTGAACTCTGGGCCCTAAAACTACATCAATCGTGTTTCCTAGGTGAGGGGAGGCTCCCACGGTCGGGTCCATTCACAGCTACCCAGCCAGAACCCGGAAGAAATCCCGGGTAACACAGGTTTTGTGTCTCCGGGCTGGAGCCACAAGCGTCCATGTCCCAATCACTTTCCCAGGTTGACCCATGAGCACAAGGGTGCCTGAGGCTGGGAGTCCCAGCCGCGGGGGGACCCCACTGGGAAGCAAAGTTGCCAGACTGATCACAGGTCACCCAGTCTATCCCCAGAAGGTCGCTAAGACGGCGGGTACCCACCGCCAACACAACTGAGCTCCTGCCTCGCAGAGATCTGCGCGCTCAGCTCAGTGGTACAGACAAGCTGTGTGTCCCAGTACAACAGGGACTTGGAACCCCTGTCCAGAGAGGACCCCACAGGGAAGGAAGAAACCGGGCTGCTGGGGTCACCTAGGGAAAGTCTAGCAGCCTGCAGATCGCAGACAGGTGAGTACGCCCAGCCATCACAGATCTGGGCCCAAACAGGGAGCACAGAGTGATCAGAAACTCAGCTTCCTCACACTAGCAGGCAGGCGCACGCTCCACCATCCCAGAGGCCTGCATTGTACCAAATACACCTTACAGGCAGAACTGTGCACCCCAAGACACCAGAGCAGTACTCACCTGCCACAAATTACCTCTTGGGTTCTGGGGCACAGAGCCCCAACCTCAGACCTACAAAAGACAAGGAACCCTGAGATCAACCCCCCAGATACTGCTCCAAGGGGCAACCAGTTATCCCTAAAAAAACCGACCAAACCACGGGACACACAGGTTACAGCAGTTGATCACTAAATTTACAGCAAGAAACCCAGAAGGAGGGCAACTGTCTCCAGGACTTCTCCCAGTGAGAAGAGAGCCCTCTCAACTAATCAGGACCACAGTTACTACCCAGGTCTCTATGCCTGAGGTAAGCTGTAGCAACTCCTGAAAAACACCAGACATCCAGTGACTATACCCAAAAAGCTGGGAAGGCTTCCTTCCGGAAAAACCATCTTCCCGCCAAAGGGATTCTCTCCACTACAAGAGTCCAGGAACAACCCAGAAACTAAATTCAAACAACTAAGATAGCCCAATGGGTAGAGGACAGCATAAAAGTCCAAGCAACAAAAGCCAGAGCAATATGGCATCTCCAGAACCCAGTTATCCAGGGGCAAATAGCCCTAAACACCCCAGCATAAATGAAATTCAAGGAGATGACCTAACATCTATGCTCATGAAGAAGATAACAGAAAAAACAAATAAAATACGAAAAGAATTAGAGGAAGATAAAAACAAACAGATCATGGCTATCCGTAAAGAAATGGAGGAAATTAAAGACAAGGAGATTATGGCCATCCGTGAAGAAATACGGGAAGCTGCAGCCAAACAGTCTGTGGCCTTTAGAGAGGAAATGCTTAAATCACTGAATGAAATAAAAGAAACAGTGGATCGTTCAAACAAACAGCTGAAGGAATTGACGGAAAAAAACATGAAAATACAGTCAGACAGGGGAAGGAAACCAACAAAATAGCTCAAGACCTGAAGATAGAATTGGAAAAATTAAAAAAAAAAAACACACAAATGGAAGAAATTGTGGAGAGAAAGAACTTAGGGAAGAAAGCAGGAACTACAGAGGTTGGCATAACCAATAGGCTATAAGAAATGGAAGAAAGAATCTCAGGTGTGGAAGATACAATGGAGGAAATAGATGTATCTGTCAGAGAAAATGTTAAATCTAAAAAAATTCCTGACACAGACCGTCCAAGAAATTCAAAACAACATAAAAAGACAAAACCTAAGAATAATAGGAATAGAGGAAAAAGAAGATTCCCTGCACCAAGGCACAGAAAATATTTTCAACAAAATCATTGAAGAAAATTTCCCCAAATTAAGGAGAGACCAATAAGACTACAAGAGGCCTATAGAACACCCAATAAATTAGACCAGAAAAGAAAATCCTCCTGCCACATAATAATCAAAATCGTAAGTATACAGAACAAAGAAAAAATACTAAAAGCTGCAAGAGAAAAAGGCCAAGTAACATATAATGGCAAACCCATTAGAATCACACCTGACTTTTCAACAGAGACTATGAAAGCCAGAAGGACCTGGACTGATATCATGCAGACCCTAAGAGAACACAGATGTCAGCCCAGGCTACTATACCCTGCAAAATTCTCAGTCCTCATAGACGGAGAAAACAAAATATTCAATGACAAAAACAAATTTCAACAATACCTACGTACAAATCCAGCATTACAGAAGACGCTGGAAGGGAAAATACAACCCAAGAAAGCTAGCTACATTCAAGAAAACACAGAAAATAAATAACCCCACTACAGTAAAACAAAAAGCAACCAAGCACACAACTGTATGACCACAGCCAACATCAAATTCAAAGGATCTAACAGCCACTGGTCATTAATCTCTCTCAATATCAATGGACTTAATTCTCCAATAAAAAGACACAGACTAACAGAATGGATGCGTAAACAAAACCCAGCAATCTGTTGTATACAAGAAACACACCTAAGTCACAAACATAGACATTACCTGAGGGTAAAGGGATGGAAGACGGCTTTTCAAGCAAATGGATGCAAGAAGCAAGCAGGAGTAGCCATTCTAATATCTGATAAAATAGTCTTTCAACCAAAATTAATCAAAAGAGATGGGGAAGGACACTTCATACTCATCAAGGGAAAATTCCACCAAGAAGACATCACAATCCTGAACATCTATGCCCCAAATACAAGGGCACCCACATTTGTGAAAGAAACATTGATAAAACTTAAACCACACATAGATCCCCACACACTAATAGTGGGAGACTTCAACACCCCACTGTCAACAAAGGACAGGTCAACTAAACAGAAATTAAACAAAGAAACAATATCTCTAATAGAGGTCATGAATCAAATGGACCTCACAGACAATTACAGAACCTTACACCCAAACACAAAAGAATTTACCTTCTTCTCAGCACCTCATGGAACCTTCTCCAAAATAGACCACATAGTTGGTCACAAAGCAAGACTCAACAGATACAAGAAGATTGAAATAATCCCTTGTATCCT
Source organism: Meriones unguiculatus (assembly GCF_030254825.1). Lineage (NCBI taxonomy): Eukaryota > Metazoa > Chordata > Mammalia > Rodentia > Muridae > Meriones > Meriones unguiculatus. The sequence goes on along the minus strand of NC_083360.1, from coordinate 49,215,678 downwards.
GTCTGATCACCATGGAATAAACCTGGACTTCTGTAACAACAAAAATAGCAAAAAGCCTACACATACATGGAAACTGAACAACTTGCTACTAAAAGACAGCTGGGTCAGGGAAGAAATAAAGAAAGAAATTAAAATCTTCCTGGAACACAATGAAAAGGAAGACACAACATACACAAACTTGTGGGACACAATGAAAGCAGTGCCAAGAGGAAAGTTCATAGCACTAAGTGCCTTCAAGAAGAAATTTGAGACAGCACATTCAAGCAACTTAATGGCTCACTTAAAAACCCTAGAAAAAAAAGAAGCAGACACACCAAGAAGGAGCAGACAGCTGGAAATAATCAAACTCAGGGCTGAAATCAATCAATTAGAAACAAATAAAACAATTCAAAGAATCAATGAAACCAAGAGCTGGTTCTTTGAGAAAATCAAGAAGATAGACAAACCCTTAGCCAAGCTATCTAAAAGGCAGCGAGACACCATCCAAATCAACAAAATCAGAAATGAAAAGGGGGACATAACTACAAACACTGAGGAAATCCAAGCAATCATTAGGACTTACTTCAAAAGTCTATACAGAACAAAATTTGAAAATTTAAATGAAATGGACAATTTTCTTGATCGATTCCACTTACCAAACCTAATCAGGACCAGGTAAATCAATTAAATAATCCTATATCTCCCAAGGAAATAGAAGCAGTCATCGAAAGTCTCCCATCCAAAAAAAGCCCAGGACCTGATGGTTTCAGCGCAGAATTCTACCAAACATTCAAAAAAGAGCTAACTCCAGTTCTCTTCAAACTATTCCACAAAATCGAAACAGAAGCAACATTACCAAACTCATTCTAAGAAGCCACAGTCACCTTGGTACCTAAACCTCACAAAGACCCAACAAAAAAAGAGAACTTCAGGCCAATCTCCCTTATGAACATTGATGCAAAAATACTCAACAAAATACTCGCAAACCGAATACAAGAACACATCAAAGATATCATCCACCATGACCAAGTAGGCTTCATCCCAGGTATGCAGGGGTGGTTCAATATACGGAAATCCATCAATGTGATCCACCATATTAACAAATTGAAAGAAAAAAACCACATGATTATCTCCCTAGATGCTGAAAAAGCATTTGACAAAATCCAATATCCATTCATGTTTAAAGTAAAGGAGAGATCAGGGATACAAGGCACATATCTAAACATAGTAAAGGCGATATACAGCAAACCTATAGCCAACATCAAACTGAATGGAGAGAAACTTAAAGCAATCCCACTGAAATCAGGGACAAGACAAGGCTGCCCACTCTCTCCATATCTCTTCAACATAGTTCTGGAGGTCCTTGCTAGAGCAATAAGAAAGTTGAAGGAGATCAAGGGGATACAAATTGGAAAGGAAGAAGTCAAATTATCACTATTTGCATATGATATGATAGTATACGTGAGTGACCCCAAAACTCTACCAGGGAATTCCTACAGCTGATAAACACCTTCAGCAAAGTGGCCGGATACAAAATTAACTCAAAAAAATCAGTAGCCCTCCTATATACAAAAGACAAAAGGGCTGAGAAAGAAATTAGGGAAACAACACCCTTCACAATAGCCACAAATGATATAAGGTACCTCGGAGTAACCCTAACCAAGGAAGTCAAAGACTTGTATGAAAAAAATTCAAATCTCTGAAGAAAGAACTAGAAGAAGATATGAGAAGATGGAAAGATCTCCCATGCTCATGGCTTGGTGGGATTAACATAGTAAAAATGGCCATCTTACCAAAAGCAATCTACAGATTCAATGCAATGCCCAGCAAATTACCAACACAATTCTTTACAGACCTGGAAAGAAAAATTCTCAACTTCATATGGAATAACAAGAAACCCAGAATTGCTAAAACAATCCTCTACAATAAAAGATCTTCCTGAGGTATCATCATCCCTGATCTTAAGTTGTACTATAGAGCAACAGTTTTAAAAACTGCATGGTACTGGCATAATAACAGAATAGTGGATCAATGGAACTGAACAGAGGACCCAGAAATAAACCCACACACTTATGGACACCTGATCTTTGACAAAGGCGCCAAAACCATACAATGGAAAAAAGATAGCATCTTCAACAAATGGTGCTGGTCCAACTAGATGTCTACATGTAGAAAAATGAAAATAGATCCATACTTGTCACCCTGCACAAAACTGAAATCCAAGTGGATCAAAGACCTCAACATAAAACCTGACACATTAAATCGGCTAGAAAAAAAAAAAGTGGGGAATACCCTAGAACTCATTGGTACAGGAGAAAACTTCCTGAACAGAACACCAACAGCACAGGCTCTAAGAGCAACAATCAATAAATGGGACCTCATGAAACTGAAAAACTTCTGCAAAGCAAAGGAGACCATCACCAAAACAAAGTGACTGCCTAAAAATTGGGAATCTTCACCAACCCTTTATCTGACAGAGGACTCATATCCAGTATATATAAAGAACTAAAGAAGCTGAAAAGCAGCAAACCAAGTAATCCTCTTAAAAAATGGGGAACAGAGCTAAACAGAGAATTCTCTGTAGAAGAATACCGAATGGCAGAGAAGCACTTAAAGAAATCCTCAACCTCCCTAGCCATTAGGGAAATGCAAATCAAAACAACCCTGAGAGTTCACCTTACACGCATGAGAATGGCCAAGATTAAAAACTCAAGTGACCACACATGCTGGAGAGGTTGTGGAGAAAGGGGAACCCTTCTCCACTGCTGGTGGGAATGTAAACTTGTACAACCACTCTGGAAATCAATCTGGCGCTTTCTCAGACAACTAGGAATAGTGCTTCCCCATGATCCAGCCATACCACTCCTAGGCATATATCCAAAAGAGGCTCAAGTACACAAAAAGGACATTTGCTCAACCATGTTTGTAGCAGCTTTATTTGTAATAGCCAGAAGCTGGAAACAACCCAGATGCCCCTCAACTGAAGAATGGATGCAGAAACTGTGGTACATCTACACAATGGAATATTACTCAGCAATTAAAAACAAGAAAATCATGAATTTTGCAGGCAAATGGTGGGATCTAGAAAAAAATCATCCTGAGTGAGGTATCCTATCCCAGAAGCAGAAAAACACACATGGTATATACTCATTTATAGGTACCCACATATAAAATAGAATAAACATACTAAAATCTGTACACAGAAAGAAGATAAACAAGAAAGAAGTCCAGGGGTAAGATGATCAATCCACATCTAGAAGGACAAAGGGATGGACATTGGAAATAAGAGAAAACAACTAACAGGATAGTAGCCTACCACAGAAGGCACCTGAAAGACTCTACCTAGTGGTGTATCAAAGCAGATGCTGCGACCCATATCCAAGCCTTCAGTAGAATGTATGGAATCATATGAAGGAAGGAGGAATTAGTATATCCTAGAGGGTACAGGGAATTCCCACAAGGTCCAAATATATCTGAGTACAGGGGTCTTCTATGAGATTGTTTATCCAACCAAGGACCATGCATGGGTATAACTTACAACCCTTGCTCAGACATAGCCCATGGTAGCTCAGTATCCAAGTGGGTCTCCCTAGTAAGGGGGACAGGAATTGTTTCTGACATCAACTCATGAGCTTCCCCTCCCCCCGAGGGAGGAGCAGCCTTGCTAGTCTATAGATAAGGACATTACAACCATCCTGAAGATACCTGATAAGCTAGGGCCAGACGGAAGGAGAGGAGGACACCCCCTCTCAGTGGACTCAGAAGGGGGCAGAGACGAGATGAGGGAGGGGAGAATTGGGAGAGAAAGAGGGAGAGGGCTACAGCTGGGATACAAGTGAATGTATAAAATTATTTAAAAATTAAAAAAATAAATAAAAATAAAAATGGCAGTGATAGTAACAATAAAAATTAAAATTATGTAAATTATAAATATTTGAAGAAGCTTCTTTTAAGATTATTCAGTATTTCATATATATAATAATGAAACAATTTTATATCTTATCTTCAATTTCCCTCCTTCAGCTATCCTAGGATTCCCATCACTGAATCCCAACTTCATGTCCTTTTTTTCTCTTTAATAACTCACGAACTCCAATTTGTGTGACTCATATACGTGTACTTAAAGGAACATCTGTTGGAGCAAGGAGGATCTTCCAATGGCCCTGTTGTACAACAACAACAACAAGATTCTTCATCTCTCTACAGCTATAAACTTTCAGTAGATCCTCAGTTAGGACCAGGATAAGGACTTGTAAAACCCTACTGGAATTTTTACTGGACTGATCTCATGCAGGTCTTAGGCAGGTAAAAATAGTTGCTACTAGAATATGGGTACATATGTGACTTATTATGATGTAATAGATTTATACCAGAAGAGAAGAACATTTTGGCATTCAATTCATAAAATAACTTAAAGACTACCAAATTATGAAAAGCATAATTTAGCACAATAAAAGAAGAAAGAAAAAGGTAATATTGAGATAGTTCCATCTTTAAATCTTACAGCATGGAACATTGGCTTCTATTTATTCTTTTCTCAAGGCAATAATGGTCCTTTTTCATGTTTAACTCTAAGTGGTGACTCCAATATGCACATGGGAGTACTTACATTTCTGGTTCCACTTGGCATCCATTTTTTGCTCTATTAACAGTAGTGACACAGCATCAAGAGCCCAGAAAATGTTGCTTTTTTTGTACATGTGCAGATCTGTATGTAATATATGTTATTCAAATGCTTGTTGGGTATGTTAGCTTCATTTTCTTTGATTTGCCTATTTCATTTCTTTATACATTTATCTATTTGGTTTCTATGGCTTCTTTTCATGTGTTAACAGGAATCTTTGAATATGTTGTGCTGCTTTTATTTATTAGCTATACACATTGACAGCTATACTGTCCCAAGATAAGCAAGCAGCTCTGAAAAGTTGTTCCATGAATGGTCAATTCTTCACTGTACAGCCTTCTTTTTGACACATTGTTGTCTTCTTTTAATGTTGAGAACAAAAATGCTGATTCATAAAGACTGTAGTTTATATCAGTTTGGTTTTTTTGTTTTGTTTTTCCTTTTTTTCTTTTCTTTTTTTTTTTTTTTTTTGCACAGTCACTCCCTTTGCACTACAGTATAAGTTAGCAGCATGTGAAGAGACACATTGGTTTATGTACCAATTTGTTAACTACAGGTCAGTCTTAAGGCTAACTACAAGGTACACAAATTGTTAAACCCAGGTCTCCAAAGTCTAGACACAAATCCAGCATCCTCCAAATTCTGCTTATCATTCTCTTTAACCTTATTTTATTTTCTATTTCCATTTTGATAGTGTGAAATCTAAAGCTGTTAATATGATAAAATTGCTTCCACCTTTGCTTGCAAGATATGTCATTTAAAAATTTAATATCTGAGAATGTCCAAAGTGGAACTTCACCTAATGGATTCCACTCGTGAGCAAAAAGGTTACGGAGGTCCTCTATAGAGTATGTATTGAAAATGAAGCTTACTCTTTCTGTTTTATATTTATTTTAGTCTTTTTTATTCTTATCTCCTAATCTGTCCCTATTTACAAAGATATAAACAGATGTACTTGATATGGGATAAAGTCCACTGTCATCTTAATAAGAAAGCTGTTCACTTAAACAGCTCTGAAAATCATTACAATTTATCATCTCTAGTGAATTATGCTTGTATTCATAAATTATTTAATATAATTTTAATAAATTAGTGTAAAAATGATGAAAGTACTCTTCATCAGCAATATTTATTTGTGGTTTTTATTTATAAAGTATACTTATCTAGTTTGTGATTATAAAGTTGAAAAATGTCCATTATTAAAACAATTATTGTTTTCTGATCCTTGTTGTTTATAACAAATGTTATAACAATGCTTGAAACAACAATGCTTTCATTTTATTACTTCATATTTTCATTATAATCCAGTCTTACATTTCATGTTCTAATTTTTAAAAATTCATTTAACCTTAAATACTTATACACAATGATAATGATGATGATAATGTGTGTGTGTTCGTGTGTGTGTGTGTGTGTGTGTGTGTGCGTGTGTGTGTGTGATGGGGTAGTGTAACATTTTACATATGTCCATACTGTATGTTGTTTCATTAACTTTAAACAGATTTATTTTCATAAATACAGAATGTCTCCCCACAGTTAAAATGTTCAGAATCCTTTCTTCTAGCTGTGAAATATGCCTTATTGGTATTTTCTTTAACCACCAATAACTTTTAGTTCCCAATTGATTCAAAAGCTCAAAATAGTCACAGAAAATGTTTTTCATAGAGAACCAGCTAGAAGGAATGAGGGGCATGAGGGACAATGAAAAAAGTGAACTCTTCAACAAATTGTAATGACACATATGAATACTGATGCGATAATGAAAAACATCTTATTCTAACCTATAAATACTAACTGATCGCTGGGTTCTGGAGATGCCATATTGCTGAACAGGAACTGCTTCTGACATGAACTGATTGGCCTGTTCTTTGATTACCTCGCCCAGAGGAGGGAGCAGCCTTACCAGGCCACAGAGGATGACAATGCAGCCACTCTTGATGAGACCTAACAGACTAGGATCAGAAGGAAGAAAAAGAAACCCTCCCCTATGAGTGGAATTGGGGAGGAGAGTGTGTGGAGAAGGGGGAGGAGGGAGGGAACTAGAGGGGAAATACAAAGAAAATAAAGTATAATTAAAAATGAAATAAAGACAGTTTTTATAGTATGAAGAAAAATAATTTTTGTTTTTGTGTCTTTATTTTTGTTTGCTTTTCTCAAAAGTTTTAACCAGTAAGCTCCACATGTCAGATCCCAGTAAAGCTCTTCTCATTATTATGGATCTAAGGAGAGCCTATCTCACCAAACCAAAACTGTAAGATAAAATACAAACATGAGGAGTAGTACTAGCCAAATTCAAGATAATGATTCCCTCTGGGAAGAAAAGAGGGAAAGTAAACTTGTACAACCACTCTAGAACTCAATCTGGTGCTTTCTCAGACAACTAGGAATAGCGCTTCCTCAAGATCCAGCCATACCACTCCTAAGTAAATATCCAAAAGAGGCTCAAGTACACAAAAAGGACATTTGCTCAACCATGTTTGTAGCAGCTTTATTTGTAATATCCAGGAGCTAAAAACAGCCCAGATGCCCCTCAACTGAAGAATGGATGCAGAAATTGTGGTACTCTATACAATGGAGTATTACTCAGCAATGAAAAATAAGGAAATCATGAAATTTGCAGGTAAATGGTGGGACCTGGAAAGGATCATCCTGAGTGAGTTGTCCCAGAAGCAAAAAGACACACATGGTATATACTCACTCATATAAACATACAACATAGGATAAACCCACTATAATCTGTACATCTAAAGAAACTAAGCAAAAGAGAGGACCCTAACTAAAATGTTCAATCCCCATCTGGAAAGGCAAAGAAGATGGACATCAGAAGAAGAAGAAAACAGGAAACAACCTAGGAACCTGCCACAGATGGCCTCTGAAAGCCTCTGCTCTGCAGACTGTCAAAGCAGATGCTGAGCCTAATGGGAAACTGTTGGGCAGAGTGAATGGAATTTTAGGTAAGAACTGGGAAATAGTAAGAGCTGGAGAGGACAGGGTCTCCACAAGGAGAGCAACAGAACAAGAAAATTTGAACACAGGGAACTTCCCAGAGACTCATACTCCAACCAAGGCTATTCATGGAGATAACCTAGAACCCTGACAATGCAGCCACTTCTGATGAGAACTGATAGACTAAGATCAGAAAGAAGGAGAGGAGGACCTCCCCTATCAGTGGACTTGGAGAGGGGCATGCATTTAGAAAGGGGGGACCCAGAGGGGAGGAGGGAGGGGCTTATGGGGGGATACAAAATGAATAAAGTGTAATTAATAAAAGTTAAATAAAAAATTAAAAAAATAATGACTCAGAGAAGGACAAAAGTGATGTAGCAATATTTTTTTCTCACAAGCAAAAATTTCTTGAGTAATTGTTAATATGTGCCATAACTAGACTTGTAAATAAGTAAGGACAGAAGGCAGAAAATGAAGGGATGGGCTTTCTATCTACATGCATGTTATCTTTAAGTGAAAAAACAATATGTCTTGTAATACTATTTGTGCATGTGTGTATGAACATTTCTGTTTGTGAAAGAGTGAGAAATGACTAAAAAAAATATCAGCAATGCTAAATAACAATGTAGTATTTTAGATGGTTCAGTTAGGGAATGCTTCTTGATTAACTAATCTTTGAGCAGATCCTTGAAAAGTGTGACATGACAACTCATCAGCATAACTTGGGCATGTTTTCAGAAAAAAGTTGACAGTGTGAAGGCAAGGTAATCAAAGGCATGTGTGCTGTAAGAAACAAGGACAGCAACCTTGGAGGAGAGATAAAGTGCCTGCACAACATATGCAAAGATAAGAGCATTCCTGAAAGGCAGGTCTAAGAGAACATTGAGAGAAGGTTGTAGCCTTAAGACCTGGCAAGTTAATAAGGAGCCTTTCTGCTCTTACACAAAAGGTAACAAAAAAGGCAGAAACCCAAACACTTAGGAAGTAATAGTCCAGTCAAGTAATAAGATATCAAGCCAGGATGGTGCTGATCTTGGGAATGTAATCTTCACATACCACTGACACACCTTAAGAGCAGACTAAATCTGAGCTAAGCTTGTGCTTGTCAGACCTGGACAAATTCAAAAGCTTGCCTCAGTGAGGTAAGGCCAGGGGTCAGACATTTACTATCTTTTTTTTTATGTTTTATTTCTCTCTTTTTTTATTAATTACACTTTATTCATTTTGTATCCCCCCATAAGCCCCTCCCTCCTCCCCTCCCAATCCCACCCTTCCTCCTCCCTCTGCATGTATGCCCCTCCCCAAGTCCACTGATAGGGGAGGTTCTCCTCTCCTTTCTGATCTTAGTCTATCGACATTTACTATCTTTAAAACACAGTCAGGGTTATGATCTAGAATAGAAGAGAAGATAAATGTCTTAGTGTGGCCCCTAAAGGAAAAGAGAGTTATTTCTATTTGGTTGTAGATTTGTTTTAGGACCTTGGTGGCTGATCTGAAGACACACTTTGTGTATCATCCCTTTGAATTGAGATTCAGGCCATTGACAAGAAATATTGATTTGTTTGGGCAAAATGTTAATATCAAGAAAAAAATTTGTTTGAACTTAGCAGAGCTGCCAAAGTCTATCCTGGAACTCACCCTTTGAAATGAGGAAGTAGTAATTCATAAGAAAATAAATTTATGATAGGCATGACATATATTTTATTGCACAGAGTAACATCATGTTTGCTTACCTGTGAGACAAGAAAAAGCATTTGGGATGCTTAAATATTCAGGTCCAAAGCCAGCCTGCACTGAGTTACTATTGCTTGTACTGTAGAACAGGGCTGTCTCACCTAGACAGTCACAATCTTTTATTCCTACATGCTGTTCTCCTTAGCGTTTACTTAGCTCTTACATCACTGTATTTGCAACCATTTGTGTAATTCTTCCAAGGAAAAAGACTGTCTCTTACAATCTGGGGTTCTCAGTGTCCGTGATATAATAGTTGCTCAACAAATTATGAGGAGATTAAAATAGAAATATGTAGAAATCATGATGTCCTCTGTGCTAACTAATATTATGGTGATGTGGGGATTTTTTGTTGTTGTTGTTGTTGTTTTTGTTTTGGTTTTTTTGAGAGAGGGTTTCTCTGTGTAGCCTTGGTTGTTCTGGACTTGCTTTGAAGGCCATGCTGGCCACAAACTCACAGAGATCTACCTGCCCCTGCTTCCCAAAGTGCTGGGATTAAAGATGTGCATCACCATGTCCAGCTGATAATTCTTTATTTAGACTTTCCTTGAAAGATAAATAATTTCCATCATTTTAAAAATTATTATCTGGAAGAGTTCAGCTATCTGGATTTCATTGAGAGATAACAACTTCTTTTTCACTTGTTACATAATTTCAATAAGCTAATTGCAGACATTTAGATGTCCTTGTGGCAGTTCTGGCATTGATCTAGACTCATCAAAGCTGTGGGGAGGGGTAATCAAGAAAATAGAGTCCAAAAGGTGCAGACCAAAACGTATTTTTCTTATGATACTAGCAATGTATATGTAACTGTAAGCGTGGTTTTCAATTTTTCTTCTCAATGCATGGTCCCTATTTTAAGTAATGCCCAGAGCTGTGCCATAAGATACCCTAGTTAGAGTCTAGTTCAAGAGCCTCTTTCTAGTCTTCCTGCCTGATTCTGACAGCAGCCAATGTGTTCTCTGTCCTTTCTTCCTAAGTTTGTATTTTTAATCATTTAATTAAAAACTTTGTAACACTGAAAATAATTTTAAATAAAGGCTTAAATAGTAAACTTAAGACCTTACTTCCTGTTTTTTCTGATTTCAATGTTACATGTGTTTACAATGGCCAACAACACACTTTGATATAACTATGTTCATGCAGGAATTTGCTACAATGCAACTTCCAGTTCTTTTTTTTTTATTAATTTTATTTTTTCTTATCAGTTACAATTTATTAATTCTGTATCCCAGCCGTGTCCCACTCCCTCATTCCCTCCCACTCCCACCCTCCCTCCCTCATCTCCACTGTGCCCCTTTCCAAGTCCACTGATAAGGGGGGACCTCCTCCCCATTCATCCGATCCTGTTCAACTTCCAGTTCTTAATTACACATTTATGGGGTCTTATTTTGCCATTCAAACTTGTTTTTACAAAATTTGCTTTATGGAAATGAAACACATAAAAATGTTATAAACCTTTGATAACCCCTAATTTTTAAGGCATCATATTTGTTCTACAATTTGAGCAACATTGTAATTTTAAATGTACAGTTACAATTTAGAATAATATTTTGAGATTATAATTTAATTACAACATTTCTTTCTTCCTCTTTTCAGAGAAATAGAACCAAAATACTTTTTTGTTGTTGTTGTTCTATCTTCTCTTTGTATCTCAGAAACTGTCACTACAAACAAATCAGATCCATGCACATTGCAAACAGGAGCTCCTTGTGAATGCTTACCCATATCCAGGAAAACATTCAAGAATGTGCCTTGCTTCCCAGTGCTGCTGTTTTAAGCAGCAGTATTCTTAAACATAGTGGCTGGGGCAGAAACAGAGTGCTTGCACTTGATAAGGCAGGTTTGTTGGTATAATGTTCTTTTACAATGTATATGCCTTACCCTTGTTAATTCAAATGCTGATTTCCCCACCCCCAACTCTCTGGTTTCAATCTGGATATTGCATTGTGATACTCACTATAAGCATCCTGTCTCAACTCTTGTGTAAACAGGACACAAATAAAGCAACTAGATACAATGTTGTGCAATGGGAGGAGCCAGAGGACAGGAAAGAGGGGAGGAGCTAGAGAACAGGAAGGGGCGAGAAGGAGGAGGAGAGAGCAGGTGAAGAGCAGAGCTGGAGGAGAGATCTTGGAGGATATGGAGCATGAACCATACCTAAGATTTCACAAAAAGCAAGTATAATGTGGGAAATCTAAATGTTAGGAAACTGAGGGCTTGGAGGTTTAGGAGGGAGTAAATATTGCCCAGCATTGTGTTCTAGGTTAACTAAAAACCCAGTCTCGGTGTGGTGATTTGGTTATACAGCTGTTTAAGATTAGCAGCAAGCTTTACAAGAAGATAAAACAATAGTAAATATTAATAACTTCTTACAACAAATGGCTCACAACTAATCTAAGAATCCACACCTTTTAAATCATACTTAAATATAATTTGGAGGGGGGAATAAGCTCCCAGTGATAAAACCTAAACTTAAAATCTAAAACCTCCCAGGTCAGTTACTGTCTCTTTAAGAGAGGTTCTTTAACCGGCCCAGGAGCAAAAGACAGCCTCCTGTGGGCAGACCTGAGACTGGCTGCGGCTGCAGTCTAACTGAGGGGTAAACAAGCATGACTCTTTTATACTGTGGCTGGCTCAACTGGTTCAGCTCCACAGCCATGGCAGGAAAGAAAGGAACTGGAGGCATTCAAACCTCTAGATAGAGTTTGGCCTAAACTGAATGTAAAATAAAGAATTGCCATGGCAGAGGGTGTTTAATCTCTTTTGGCTTCATTTTGGCTGTCATATTCATGGATTTGGTTGCAATATGTTTAATGGTGTTGGTTCTTCTCCATGCCATCTCCAAGAAAGTTCAAGGAGAAAATGGGGAAAAAGCCAAGGATTAGGGTACTAAGTTACAGACAATGGTACTCATCCAAATAATTAGGTTAATAACGGTTAAAATTCAAAGCTCTCTGGCTGCAAGGTATTTGTCAGCTCTTTCTGGTAAGGGTCTGCCAATTTATTGAAACATCAACTAAAATAACCAACTGGGCTTTGTTTGTTACAGCGAAAATTGGCACAACTGATTCCAAACTTAAACATTTCTTGTCTCTTTGTTTGATTTTCATTTAAAGGCTTTGAGTTACAGATATACTGATTTGAAACTATATATATCTGAACAAGTTGGTGAAGGCACATGCCTTTCTTCCCAACACAAAGTAAAAAGAAACAGGCAGATCTCTGAGTTCTGGATCAAGCTTATTTACATAATAAAAGCCAGGATGGCAACTCCTGCTGTTTAGCCACTTACAGAGATAGTCTAAGATTCAAAATGACAAAATTTTCCTTAAGGTTACCATGTAAATTCTTTTTTCTTAATAATAGATGTTATGTCCTTACTGCTCTAAAGGTTGGATTCATACCATTTTTAGGTTTATGTAAAGAGAGATAATGTCACACTGCTCTGAAAACTGCCTTATCCTTTTAAACATGAAGCATTTTCACGGGAAAAAAATCTTGGTCATGGTTAATGTAAAAAAGACACAAGAGGCTTAAAGATGGCAAAATACATGCCAACCTAGTTTAGTCCTAAAAACTCAAAAATTATATTCATATGTTTAAAAAAACAAAACTGTCCATCCCATATTAAAAAGAGGGCAAGCCAAAGAATAGCCACTATCATTGTAAAGTCCAGGTACAAGATGCCTAGGATATACTTAACGCTAAGGGTAAGAGAGTTTATATGCTAATGCTAAGAGAGTTTATATAAAGTTCGGCTATAAAGGCATAAGTGTCCAGTCTGTATAAATAAGGGGCAAGCCAAAAATAGCCACTAACAATGTAAAACCCAGGTACAAGATGCCTAGGGTATGCTTATCAATGTAAAGCCCAGGTACAAGATGCCTAGGGTATGCTTAAATGCTAAAGGTAAGAGGGAGTTTAAATAAAGTTTGGCTATAAAGGCATAACTGCCCATTCTATATAAACAAAGGGATAGGACAAATAGCTACAACATACATAAAAATCTAGGACTAAACCTCAGAACAGGTACAAGATACTTATGGTATGCTTATATTCCAAATTAAAAAGGAGTTTTTGTAAAGTTTACTTAAAACATGCATTTTCTATTGCTCAAGGCAAACAGCTTGTCTCTCTAATGGGAGTCTTCTCTAGGGAAATAGGTAGCAACTTGGCCTAATACAACAGGCACGCAAGAGCCCGAAAAGATATTTTAATCTATCTAACCTTGGTTTGATTTCAACATGATAATAATTGTATTTTCAATAATAATGGTAACTTATATTGTTCTGATCCCTTTACACGGGAACAACTCTGAAACTGAGAGATAAAAAGAGTCTCCAGCCAAAACTTCAACAATACTTGGCCAATAAATCCTTGGCTATAATATCCTCAAAATGTATTATGCTAACCTTTTAATTTGCATAGATAAAAATGGCTTACAGTTTAGTTTCATCCTGCACATCTCATATATTTATAATTTTAGAACTCTATAATGCTTGTGAGAAATTATATGTTTGCAGAACAAAAGAACTGGACATCAGAGTTGCTGGATCAAACCTAACAGAATCATTCTTCAGCATGCTGAGACATTGACACATCTGTTCCAGCATCTTGCATGTTCCAGCATTCTGCTTATACTTGCCTCAACTTCTTCAACTGCTGTTTCTCATCAAAGCCTGCTCCCAAAAGAACTTTGAAGAAAGCTACTGATTTTAACTGGTCCAGCATTTTCTACTGTTCCAAAAAGGACTTTTATTAAGCCTGAAATTTCTCAACATTCAAATGTTATTGGACCACTAATGCTATTGCTTGCTTAATTAACCATTTTTTGGGCCCCCTACAGGATTTCTACATGTCCACAATATCAGCTAGAAGAAACTCATGAGAACAGCGACCAATTTCCTTTAAAGGAGGTTGGGTATGTTTTTGGTTGTTTGCTATAGCTACGAAATTTTTTTTTGTCATTGGGAGATGTTTATTATTAACGGTCTTATTCAAAGTAAAACAAGGAATATACAGGGATATTTTATAGAAATAAAAAAAGGGTAGATTATTGAATCTATTCAACTTAAGGTTTTATTTGTTATTCCCAAATAAGGTTAATTTTAACTCTGGTATAGGATTTTGCATATTGATGCAAAAATAAGTTTTTTAATACATTGGTATAAGCTTTAGTATATTGATAGAAAGTCAAGGTTACTTCCAATACTTTTAAACTACTATTAAAAGGTGGTTAGGATATTAGGTATGCAAGTTAACAACAGAAATAGCAAAAAGCCTACACATACATGGAAACTAAACAACTTGCTACTAAAAGACAGCTGGGTCAGGGAAGAAATAAAGAAAGAAATTAAAATCTTCCTAGAACTAAATGAAAATGAAGACACAACATACCCAAACTTGTGGGACACAATGAAGGCAGTGCTAAGAGGAAAGTTCATAGCACTTAGTGCCTTTAAGAAGAAAATTGAGACAGCGCATCCAAGCAACTTAATGGCTCACTTAAAAACCCTAGAAAAAGAAGAAGCAGACACACCATAAAGGAGTAGACGGCTGGAAATAATCAAACTCAGGGCTGAAATCAATCAATTAGAAACAAATAAAACAATTCAAAGAATCAATGAAACCAAGAGCTGGTTCTTTGAGAAAATCAACAAGATAGACAAACCCTTAGCCATGCTAACTAAAAGGTAGAGAGACAGCATCCAAATCAACAAAATCAGAAATGAAAAGGGGGACATAACTACAGACAGTGAGGAAATTCAAACAATCATCAGGACATACTTCAAATGTCTATATGCAACAAAATTTGAAAATTTAAATGAAATGGACAATTTCCTTGATCGATTCCACTTACCAAAGCTAAATCAGGACCAGGTAAATCAATTAAATGTCCTATATCCCCCAAGGGAATAGAAGCAGTCATCGAAAGTCTCCCATCCAATAAAAGCCCAGGACCTGATGGTTTCACCACAGAATTCTACCAGATATTCAAAAAAGTGCTAACTCCAGTACTCTTCAAACTATTCCACAAAATCGAAACAGAACGAACATTACCAAACTCATTCTATGAAGACACAGTCACCTTGGTACCTAAACCTCACAAAGACCCAGCCAAAAAAGAGAACTTCAGGCCAATCTCCCATATGAACATTGATGCAAAAATACTCAACAAAATACTCGCAAACCGAATACAAGAACACATCAAAGATAACATCCACCATGACCAAGTAGGCTTCATCCCAGGTATGCAGGGGTGGTTCAATATACGGAAATCCATCAATGTGATCCACCATATTAACAAACTGAAAGAAAAAAACCACATGATAATCTCCCTAGATGCTGAAAAAGCATTTGTCAAAATCCAACATCCATTCATGTTTAAAATATTGGAGAAATCAGGGATACAAGGCACATATCTAAACATAGTAAAGGCGATATACAGCAAACCTATAGCCAACATCAAGCTGAATGGAGAGAAACTTAAAGCAATCCCACTGAAATCAGGGACAAGACAAGGCTGCCCACTCTCTCCATATCTCTTCAACATAGTGCTGGAAGTCCTTGCTAGAGCAATAAGACAGTTGAAGGAGATCAAGGGGATACAAATTGGAAAGGAAGAAGTCAAATTATCACTATTTGCAGATGATATGATAGTATACGTGAGTGACCCCAAAAACTCTACCAGGGAACTCCTACAGCTGATAAACACCTTCAGCAATGTGGCCAGATACAAAATTAACTCAAAAAAATCAGTAGCCCTCCTATATACAAAAGACAAAAGGGCTGAGAAAGAAATTAGGGAAACAACACCCTTCACAATAGCCACAAATGATATAAGGTACCTCGGAGTAACCCTAACAAAGGAAGTCAAAGACTTGTATGAAAAAAATTTCAAGTGTCTGAAGAAAGAATTAGAAGAAGATATGAGAAGATGGAAAGATCTCCCATAATCATGGCCTGGCAGGATTAACATAGTAAAAATGGCCATCTTACCAAAAGCAATCTACAGATTTAATGCAATTCCCATCAAATTACCAACACAATTCTTTACAGACCTGGAAAGAAAAATCCTCAACTTCATATGGAATAACAAGAAACCCAGAATTGCTAAAACAATCCTCTACAATAAAAGATTTTCTGGAGGTATCTCCATCTCTGATCTTAAGTTGTACTATAGAGCAACAGTTTTAAAAACTGCATGGTACTGGCATAGAAACAGAATGGTGGATCAATGGACCGAACAGAGGACCCAGAAATAAACCCACACACTTATGGACACCTGATCTTTTTTTTTCTTTCCTATGTAAAGTCTTTTACATAATATTTTATTTATTCTTTGACATTTTCATTCATTTAAGTACATATTTGGCTTGAATCAATCCACCATCTCCTCCCTCCAATAGTCCCTGGAGCAGGAGAAGCTTTTTCATCAGAGTTACAAGAGCTCTGTGAGTTCTAAGAGTTATAAGAGCTACTTATATTTACGATATAAATATAAGTAGTGAAAATGTAAAACCAGACCAAGTGTGATGGCGCATAACATAGTTCCAGACCTCTAGAGGATGACACAGGACGAAAGCAAGTTAGAGGCCAACCTAAACTACCTAATGAGAGCCTATCTCACCAAACCAAAACTGTAAGATAAAATACAAACATGAGGAGTAGTACTAGCCAAATTCAAGATAATGATTCCCTCTGGGAAGAAAAGAGAAATGAGAGATAAACCTGTAATTATAATGGATTAGGCATATAAATTTTTAAAAATTATATACATGGAATAAATAAGCTGATAAATGAAAAAAAGAAAAGAATCATTGGTGACACAGACAAAAACCAGAGCAATGTTTTGTGTGGGTTTTTTGTTTTTTTGTTTCTTTCTTTCTTACAGTTCTCAGGGCCGACCAACAGGACTGGAATATAGCACAGTGAGCAAGAGATTTTGTAATGCAAGCATAAGAACATGAGTTCAAATCCCAGTACCTGAAAGTAAAACGCAGGCATGGCTGCACATACCTGTATGTGGTGGACACAGGCAGATCTCAGGAACCTTCTGGCTAGTCAGCTAGACAAAATGGTGAGCTTCAGACTGAGATGCCGTGGACACCTGATCTTTGACAAAGATGCCAAATCCATTCAATGGAAAAAGATAGCATCTTCAACAAATACAGGAGGGAAATGTTGCAAAAGTCAGAAGATGGGGAGGACTGAAATGAAGGACTGTCTTCTGGATATGATATTTCCATTGCAGTCATGAACACACAACAGCTGTTGGCACCAATACAATATCTGCATACACACCCACAGACACATATACACACACATGCACACAGGCAAACACACACAAGAACATAAGCAACATGAACAAAAGAAGCAGACTAGTTAAGAAGAAAGTCATCAGGTGGTGAATATGATCATTACATTGTATACATGTATGAAATTATCAGAGTCCAATTGAGTTAATCATTTTGAATTATAGCCTCTTGGTAGTTAATTCTTATTTTGATAATAATGTTACTTTACATTTCTTTGTCAGAACTGGGGGAAGTAACAAGTATTTGAAGAAGTAAAAAAATAGAATCATATGATAAATATATTTTTATAAATCATGTAACCTTTCAAAAGTATGACCTAGAATAGTCTATTCTACCTTGCAGTTATTAACCTGAAGTTGAGAATATGAGAAAAAAAATGGAACTTAGCTTACAACTGACTTGCCTTTACTCAAGTTTAACTTTTACAATATTTTATTGGTTACTTTTAAACTATGCTGAATAATTATTTGAAATAATATATTGTTAATTTATATCATTTTGTAAATTCAGTTTAAAATCTTACATAATTTGATATTTGAGTATTTTCTCTTTCAAATATTTCCTCTTTGAAATGTATTTGAAAACTACTATAAGGAAACACCACAACAGAGTTAATTAATCTCCTGTTGGCAAGAATTTAAATTGCATTCATTTTTTTTCACTACCATGAAAAATAATTAAAAAACAGCCTCATATATGAGCTTTGGATGATGTCTTTACAATCATGATTTCTCTGTGTTAGATTTCTTGAATTTACTGACTTAAAGTTTATGAATATTTCAAAACTTTTGAAAACACTGCCAGCTAGCCTTCAAAAATGGGCATAGGCACGTACAATTTCCTTATTGCTTTTTATTTTTTCTTGTTTATTTAAATATATTAATTACACTTTATTCATTTTGTATCCCCCCATAAGCCCTTCCCTCCTCCCCTCCCGATTTCACCCGCCCTCCCCTTTCTGCATGCATGCCCCTCCCCAAGTCTACTGATAGGGGAGGTCCTCCTCTCCTTCTTTCTGATCTTAGTCTATCAGTTCTCATCAGAAGTGGATGCATTGTCATCTTCTGTGGCTTGGTAAGGCTGCTCCCCCCTGAGGGGGGAGGTGATCAAAGAGCAGGCCAATCAGATTATGTCAGAGGCAGTCCCTCTTCCCATTACAATGGAACCCACTTGGACACTTAACTGCCATGGGCTACATCTGTGCAGGGATTCTAGGTTATCTCCATGAATACTCTTGGTTGGAGTATGAGTCTCTGGGAAGTTCCCTGTGTTCAAATTTTCTTGTTCAGTTGCTCTCCTTGTGGAGTTCCTGTCCTCTCCAGATCTTACTATTTCCCACTTCTTACATAAAATTCCATTCACTCTGCCTGACAGTTGGCCATCAGGCTCAGCATCTGCTTTGATCGTCTGCAGAGCAGAGGCTTTCAGAGGCCCTCTGTGGCAGGTTCCTCGGTTGTTTCCTGTTTTCTTCTTCTGGCTTTCAGACCCTCTGTAGCAGGTTCTTAGGTTGATTCCTGTTTTCTTCTTCTTCTGATGTCCATTCTCTTTGCCTTTCAGGATGGGGATTGAGCATTTTAGTTAGTCTTCTCTCTTGCTTAGTTTCTTTAGATGTACAGATTTTAGTGGGTTTATCCTATGTTGTATGTCTATATGAGCGAGTATGTACAATGTGTGTCTTTTTGCTTCTGGGGAAACTCACTCAGCATGATCCTTTCCAGGTCCCACCATTTACCTGCAAATTTCTTGTTTCCTTATTTTTCATTGCTGAGTAATACTCCAATGTATAGATGTACCACAATTTCTACATCCATTCTTCAGTTGAGGGGCATCTGGGCTGTTTCCAGCTTCTGGATATTACAAATAAATCTGCTACAAACATGGTTGAGCAAATGTCCTTATTGTGTACTTGAGCCTCTTTTGGATATTTACCTAGGAGTGGTATGGCTGGATCTTGAGAAAGCACTGTTCCTAGTTGTCTGAGAAAGCGCCAGATTGATTTCCAGTGTGGTTGTACAAGTTTACATTCCCACCAGCAGTGGAGAAGGGTTCCCCTTTCTCCACAACCTCTCCATGTGTTGTCACTTGAGTTTTTGATCTTGGCCATTGTAATGGGTATAAGGTGAAATCTCAGGGTTGTTTTGATTTGCATTTCCCTAATAGCCACTGAGGTTGAGCATTTCTTTAAGTGCTTCTCTGCCATTGGATATTCTTCTACAGAGAGTTCTTTGTTTAGCTCTGTTCCCCATTTTTTAAGTGGATTACTTGGTTTGCTGCTTTTCAGCCTCTTTAGTTCTTTATATATACTGGATATGAGTCCTCTGTCAGATAAAGAGTTGGTGAAGATTCTTTCCCAATCTGTGGGCAGTCACTTTGTTTTGATGACTGTGTCCTTTGTTTTACAGAAGCTTTTCAGTTTTATGAGGTCCCATTTATTGATTGTTGCTCTTAGAGACTGTGCTGTTGGTATTCAGTTCAGGAAGTTTTCTCCTTTACCAATGAGTTCTAGGGTATTCCCCACTTTTTTTTTTTCTAGCAGATTAAATGTTTTATGTTGAGGTCTTTGATCCACTTGGACTTCAGTTTTGTGCAGGGTGATAAGTATGGATCTATTTTCATTTTTCTACATGTAGACATCCAGTTGGACCAGCACCATTTCTTGAAGATTCTATCTTTTTTCCATTGTATGGTTTTGGCATCTTTGTCAAAGATCAGGTGTCCATAAGTGTGTGGGTTTATTTCTGGGTCCTCTGTTCAGTTCTCTTGATCGACCATTCTGTTTCTATGCCAGTACCATGCAATTTTTAAAGGTGTTGCTCTACAGTACAACTTAAGACCAGGGATGCAAATAAATCCAGATCTTTTATTGTAGAGGATTGTTTTAGCAATTCTGCATTTCTTCTTATTACATATGAAGTTAAGAATTTTTTTTCAGGTCTGTAAGAATTGTGTTGGTAATTTGATGGGAATTGCATTGAATCTGTAGGTTGCTTTTGGTAAGATGGTCTTTTTTACTATGTTAATCCTGCCAAGCTGTGAGCATGGGAGATCTTTCCATCTTCTGATATCTTCTTCTAATTCTTTCTTCAGAGACTTGAAATTTTTTTCATACAAGTCTTTGACTTCCTTTGTTAGGTACTTTTTCCAAGGTACTTTATGTCATTTGTGGCTATTATGAAGGGTGTTGTTTCCCAAAATTCTTTCTCAGCCCTTTTGTCTTTTGTATACAGGAGGGCTACTGATTTTTTTTTTGAGTTAATTTTGTATCCTGCCACTTTGCTGAAGATATTTATCAGCTGTAGGAGTTCCCTGGTACAGTTTTTGGAGTCACTCACATATACTATCTTATAATCTGCAAATAGTGATAATTTGACTTCTTCCTTTCCAATTTGTATCCCCTTGGTCTCCTTCAACTGTCTTATTGCTCTAGCAAGTACTTCCAGAACTATGTTGAAGAGATATGGAGAGAGTGGGCAGCCTTGTCTTGTCCCTGATTTCAGTGGGATTGCTTTAAGTTTCTCTCCGTTCAGTTTGATGTTGGCTATAGGCTTGCTGTATATCACCTTTACTATGTTTAGATATGTGCCTTGTATCCCTGATCTCTCCAATATTTTAAACATGAATGGATGTTGGATTTTGTCAAATGCTTTTTCAGCATCTAGGGAGATGATCATGTGTGTTGTTTTTTGTTTTTGTTTTTTTATTTCAGTTTGTTAATATGGTAGATCACATTGATGGATTCCCATATACTGAACCAACCCTGTATACCTGGGATGAAGCCCTACTTGGTCATAGTGGATGATATCTTTGATATGTTCTTGTATTTGGTTTGCGAGTATTTTGTTGAGTATTTTTGCATCAATGTTCATAAGGGAAATTGACCTGAAATTCTCTTTTTTTGTTGGGTCTTTGTGAGGTTTAGATACCAAGGTGACTGTGGCTTCATAGAATGAGTTTGGTAATGTTCCTTCTGTTTCGATTTTGTGGAATAGTTTGAAGAGAACTAGATTTAGCTCTTCTTTGAAGGTCTGGTAGAATTCTGCACAGAAACCATCAGGTCCTGGGCTTTTTTTGGATGGGAGACTTTCATGACTGCTTCTATTTCCTTGGGGGATATAGGACTATTTAATTGATTTACCTGGTCTAGATTCAGCTTTGGTAAGTGGAATTGATCAAGAAAATTGTCCATTTCATTTAGATTTTCAAATTTTGTTGCATAAATTTTTGAAGTAAGTCCTAATGATTGTTTGGATTAAGTGCCCCTTTTCATTTCTGATTATCTTTATTTGGATGCTGTCTCTCTGCCTTTTAGTTACCTTGGCTAAGGGTTTGTCTATCTTGTTGATTTTCTCAAAGAACCAGCTCTTGGTTTCATTGATTCTCTGAATTGTTCTATTTATTTCTAATTGATTGATTACAGCCCTGAGTTTGATTATTTCTAGCCATCTACTCCTTTTTAGTGTGTCTGCTTCTTCTTTTTCTAGGGTTTTTAAGTGAGCCATTAAGTTGCTTGAATGCGCTGTCTCAAATTTCTTCTTGAAGGCACTTAGTGCTATGAACTTTCCTCTTAGCATTGCCTTCATTGTGTCCCACAGGTTTAAGTATGTTGTGTCTTCATTTTCATTGAGTTCTAGGACGATTTTAATTTCTTTCTTTATTTTTTCCCTGACCCAGCTATCATTTAGTAGCAAATTGTTCAGTTTCCATGTATGTGTAGGCTTTTTGCTATTTCTGTTGTTACTGAGGTCTAGCTTTATTCCATGGTGATCAGACAGGATACAAGGGATTTTGTCAATCTTCTTGTATCTGTTGAGGCTTTCTTTGTGACCAACTATGTGGTCTATTTTGGAGAAGGTTCCATGAGGTGCTGAGAAGAAGGTAAATTCTTTTGTGTTTGGGTGTAAGGTTCTGTAAATGTCTGTTAGGTCCATTTGATTCATGACCTCTATTAGAGATATTGTTTCTTTGTTTAATTTCTGTTTAGTTGACCTGTCCTTTGTTGAGAGTGGGGTGTTGAAGTCTTCCACTCTTAGTGTGTGGGGATCTAGCTCACCGGGAGAAGTCCTGGAGACAGCTGCCCTGCTTCTGGGTTTCTTGTTGTAGATTTAGTGATCAGCTGCTGCAACCTGCGTGTCCTGTGGTTTGGTCGGTTTCATTAGGGATAACTGGTTGCCCCTTGGAGCAGTATTTGGGGTTTGATCTCGGGGTTCCTGGTCTTTTGTAGGTCTGAGGTAAGAGCTCTGTGCCCCAGTACCCAAAGGGTAATCTGTGGCTGGTGAGTACTGCTCTCCTGGTAACAGCAGGCTATCTGGGGCACAGCAATGCCCTGGGTTGGGCCAGTCTGTGGGACCTTTTCCGGGGATATATTGGGTTTCCTAAGTCTGTCCCCTTTGCTTCATTCCTTGTTCCTTTTGAGGGTTTCTCCAGTGACTCCAAGACTCTGGTGTCCTGGGGCACACAGTTCTGTATGTAAAAAGTAGTTGATACAAAGCAGGTCTCTGGGCTGGCGGCTTGCATGCCTGCCCACCTGCTAGTCTGAAGGAGCTGGGTTCCCAATAACTCTGTGCTCCCTGCTTGGGCCTGGATTTGCATTGGCTGGTCGTACTTCTGGTCTGCGAGACTTTCCCCAGGCAAAGTCTAGGTGACCCCAGCAGCATGGTTTCTTCCTTCCCTTTGGGGTCCTCTCCGGACAGGGATTCCCAGTCTCTGTTGCACTGGGGCGAGCAGCTCGTCTGTACCAGTGAGCTGGGAGCACAGCTCTCAGTGCAGCAGGAGCTCAGTTGTGTTGGCGGTGGGTACCCGCGGTCCGGGAGACCTTTCAGGGAAAGACTGGGTGACCTGTGATCAATCTCACAACTTCCCCATGGGGTTTTCTTGCAACTGGGACTCCCAGTCTCTGGCACCCTTGTGCCCACTGATCAGCCTGGGAAAGTGATCTTGACATGCACGCTTGCGGCTCCAGCCTGGAGACCCAAAGCCCATGTTACCGGGGATCTCTTCCGGTTCTGGCTGGGCAGCCAAGAGTGGACCCAAACGATTCCCAAGCCATGGGAGCCTCCCCTCACCTGGGAAACACGATCACTGTAGTTTTAGGGCCCAGAGTTCAGTCTCCTGGTCGCTGCATGGAGAGTGCTGTCCCGCTTCTCAGACACAGTGCTCTCCCGCCACTGCCATCTTGCCCCCCACCCCTTATTGCTTTTTAAAGCATTAGATTTTTTATATTGTACTTCATCCAGTTTTTAGATATTAAAGAAATTCAGAGTTAAATGGCTCACTTTGTGAATTGTTTACCTGACTTACATGTAATACGTAATAAGCAATGAAGAAATCACAACATTTTAGTATTTCTTCTGCATTACTGCAAACTGACTTAATCAAAAGATTTTTTTGTAGCTGTGCATGGTAGCATGAGTCTGTGAGCTCAGCACTCAGGAATCTTTCCAGGCAGTTTTAGGCTACAGAGCACAGACTGTATTCAAAAGATAATTTATTCATTTTGAAGTGAGAGATTGCCTGAGCAGGGAAACACCAAGGATTATTTTAATCTTTTTCTAAAGGTGTATTTTAAGCAAGGCAGATAATTAGTTATGTCCTTGTGATTTTTGAAAGGTGTTCTCAAACCTTGTTTATATAAATGTTTAAAGTGAGGCTGGGGCTTTTCATGATGAGAATTCAGCTGTAACTCTGGTTCTGCTAGAGAGGCTCTGGGAAGTTCTCTGTGCTGTCCCTAAGGTCTGATTAATAGAGTTTTAGATTTTTGAGATATGAGAAAGTCTCCTGTTATAGCTAAATCCTAAACATGTGACATCAAAGGAGACAGGACTGGATAGACTACTAGTCTCTTTTCTCCTCTCACTCATTCATGATTTCATCCCTGCTTATTCAGCATTGTTTATGTGCCAGCTCTTATGAGAAATACCATCCTTCCCTTGATATTAAAGTCAGAAAATCCAATTATGTTGGTCAAAAGAAAATGTTAAATTCCCCCATAAATATCATCTCAGAAAATTTAGCATGTAGGCAAAAATGAACAGATCACCCCACCAAAAAAAATTCCAGGATCAGCTGATGTCAAACTTGCCTCTTTTTCTGTACTCCAGTGTCTGGATCAACATTTCTAATGATCTGAGGAGGCTTTCTTCATTTATTTTGTTACCAAGACATTTTCTTTGTGGTCCTATTGTTCAGTGTGTTTAAGAAGAATGGTAAAGTACAGAATGTGTCAAAGACTAAACAAGTATCTGAAGAGAAGTTGGGTGTGTTCATGAATACTACATGCTGGACATATAGGTAGATTTGATGCAGAAACGCCGCCAACATTTGCATGCTGTTAGGCTGATAAGTGCATATTTATTTCCTGTGATGAGAAGCCAAAATTAACCAGGAATTTAATTATTTTTAATTTTTCTTTTAACTGAAAATAGATTTTTTTGTACAATATATTCTGATTATTGTTCCCCTGCCCCAACTCTTCTCAGATCCTCTCCATCCATCCATTCACCCAAATATACACTTTTTCTTGTTCTCTAACAATAGAAAACAAATGGGCATCGGAAAACAGGGAAGAGGAGAAGGAAGTGGTGGAGTAAAAAAAAAAAGAAGAAGAAAGAAGCAAGGAAAAAAGGAACAAAGGAAGGAAGAAAAAAATCTTGATGTGTTTTTTCCTATTCAGGAACTTAATTCTTATTAAACAAGAAAAGCAATAGGATATGTACATACACACATAGACTAACTGCTTTTGTTTTTATCTATTTTTCATGTGCTCAAAAATAAAGTGCTGGAAATCGATTTGTCCACATGAAATAAAGAACACCTCTTCAGCTGTTGAGATGCACTCCGTGAAAGTGAGCCAAACCTTGATACTATTACTTATATTCTTCTAGAGTTGCACACAGGAGCCTAGGATAAGTGTCCTCAGTGAGGCTTCACCCAGCAACCGACAGAAACAGATACAGAGACCCACAGCTGAATATAAGATGGAGCTCATGCAGGAATCTTGCAGAAGAGGAAGACGAAGGGTTGAAGGAGCCCGAGAAGTCAAGGATACCACAAGAAAATCTACGAAGTCAACTAACCTGGGTCCATA